>NC_135038.1:3131927-3756927 GCF_051020975.1 Osmia lignaria lignaria
AATTATCCGCTCAAGTTATGACTGACGTTGAGAGATGACAGAAAGAGGGAAGAAAAAGAAGAAAGAGAGGAATGGAATGATTGTCGAGGATGCAGGGAAGACCATTAACAATTTTATGTGGATTTATTGCTTGATCTAATTTGAAATCCAACACGTATCTGGTACACGGTCCGTCTCTTAGACTATTTTGAGTGCAAGTCAGGCTTTCTCAAATTTATAAACAGAAACGTTCGAAGTAGGTGGAAGACGGCGGGCGAGTATTGAATTAATAGGAGAGGTTGCATTACACATTTCTCTTTAACATACCCGGTGTCTTACTCGTCCGATGCATTGTTAGTGAAGAATTCCTAAAATATGGTAGAGAGTCAGGGTATAATTTGTAGTAGATTCAATAGAAATCAATATTAGTCTTTTCCATAATATTGATATTGGTACTTATTTGTATGTCTAGCTTTTCTATTATTCAAACATGATTTCAAATAATATAATTGATGGATTTTCTTCAAATATAGTTAAAAAAAAACCAAATACAAAACTTGTAGGGTTTAAAATTTCAACAGCTACCATGATGGTTATAATAGAATTCTATTTTTTTATTTTAAGCTTGTTCCTCAAGGGGTTAATTACATGAAATTTTAAATTCGGTATTTAATTAATCATAAATGGGTGTTGAGAAATTTTTCTTCGGAATTAAACGGGAGCCACTACTCATTTTTTGAATACTCTGATTTACAATTAAAATAATTATTTTGTATTCATTTACGATGATTGGTTAGATGACGAATTTGAATATTCATATTATTGATATTTAATTGAGGCAATCAAAACCAAGTAGATAATAAAATAATAAAATATGTATTTATTGATCCTTGAACGGCGGACCATGGAGAGAGTCCCAATTTTAATTCAACTTTGCAGTTCATATTATTTTCATTTTCTAAAGTTTATACTGATGCTATTAATTTCTGGCTTTTTGAAAATCCTGAATATTTTTTGAGGATATGTAGTTAACAGTTTAGAATCAAAATTTCTCAAATTTGGAAAAATTTGCCAAAAAACAAATTCGAGTTTGTTAACGGAAAAAGAATTTACAGTTGAATCGTATATAACAGTAAATTTTTTATTTCTAATTTTAAACATAAAATAAAAAGAAATTGCTAATAACAACAAATTTTATAAAATTTATTACTCTTCGACAGTAGTTAAATAGTTTTTCAATGATTATATTTCTACATAGAATGAATTTTTACTTATTCATACTTATTCCTAGGAAGTTCTTAAAATTGAATTCCATATTTGAAATTTCTTTAAATTAAAACTGTATTTTTTGAAATTAAATATTATTATCTTAAAATAAATGATCAATTTATATCTTGAAATCACTTCAATATCAAGCAACACAGAATGATATATTTAATAAAAAATAAAATTATTGCTTATTTACTTAGATTTTAAATTAGAATAAATTGTTTGTTTATAATTAATTTTCATTGACCTACATAAATTAATTTTGTGCCACATTTTTAAGTTTTTTCTTTGTCATTTTCAAATACACTGTCTTGAGATTATTCATTGATCAAAAATAGTTGAAAAATCATTTTTTTCTTTCATTCTTTACGTTATGAGTAAGATGATGAATTTAAATATTTCTAGTACCTATATTTTACTGCAAACATTCTTAATGTCCTCATGAAAGTGTCTAATTTTATCGGTTTTATCGTTCAAACATAGGTTCACAGATGTTTAATTTGGCGAACTTTATAGCGCATCATCCTCTTTACGAGGACTTTTAGACATAAAATTCTATGAAGCGACGATACTTAAATCTAATAGCCTTAACGTCATCGATAATCTAAAATTACGAATCAATACATCGAGTTTTTTTTCCATTACAACTCTTGAAGAGCGGACCATGGAGAAAGCCCCAATTTTAATGTAATTCCGTATTTCATATTATTTTGATTTTCTAAATTTTGCAGTTCCTTCGAAAATTATTAATACCCTTGTATATGTTTTATAAGCTTGAATCAGGATTGACCCAGGGTTAAACAACAAACCTTTGAGAAAGCTACCAATTTAAATTAAATTGAACATTTTTTACTCTAATTTACAAAATCTCAAAATCTTTCCGTCTATATTTTCTACATACTTTTTCAATATATGGAAATTTGATTGAATAATAGGTAATTGAAGAATCGTGTAACATCTGACATAGCATAAGTGGTATTCGTGACAATTTTATGTCATCAAGTCTTGGTAGTCTTCTTACACTTCGAAAACTGACATTAATTTCTTACCAAACTAAAATAGAGTACCTTACTACTACATAAATTCCAGAATGACACGGGTCCTGCTTTTAACACTTTATGAATTATTAGTATAATTATTTTCAAAATAGTTAAATCAAAATCAAAATAGTTAATAGAAAATTAAAGAAAATAAATTAAGAAACCCTTCTCTTTAAGATATTGGTTGATCGGCTTGTATTGTTTTAAAATTCATAGCTTCAATTTCATAAAAGAAAAAATGGTTTTGATTTAACCCTCGGACGGCGGACCACGGAGAGAGCCTAAATTTTAATTTAATTTTGTATCTCATATTACTTTCATTTTCTAAATTTGTCACTATTCCTTTAAAAATTATACTTTGAGTAACTTTTGATTAGGAAGGGCTCAAGGGGTTAAAAAATAATTCAAATACATCAGCAGTATTTGAACGTGATGGGTAAATGATTAGAAGGAGTAATAAATCTTGAAATTACCTAATTGGGGATGGTATCTAGTAATGTGGTGGAATTAATATCCTTCACCCTTTTATAAGGTGGGTGGGTGGGTGGGGGCTAGCCTGCTATTATGGTAACATCGAATTCAGCATTGTGCTCGAAATTATCGCCAGTTAGCACGAGTTCCGTGACGGCTACCGTCCTAGCTGGTTCCTGCTGTCGTATATCTCTGCCAAATACTAAACGCACAAATTAAGGTACGCATTTACCATCAGAATGATTTAAATTCGAATCAACCAGTGGTCCACATTAACGTTCATGCACGATGACAATTTAGATAGTAATAGCCACATGTCTCGAAGAAATGAACATTCAGGCTTTAATTTGACGTTCATCTGATTCAGAAATGTTGAATTTGCTTTCATCAGAAACTTTTATGATATTCCTTTGGGAACAAATTTTTTGGCTAAAATTGATACATGGTATTCTACAAGCCATTCTGTTGAAAGTATCCAATTGTACTCCAAGTTTGATATCTAGATAGGATGTATTTTTTATGCAGATTCTTGAAATAATTTGGATGTTAATTTAGGAGCATTAGGAATGCAATATTTAAAGAAATAGGCTAAAATTTAGAAAATACAAACAAAGGAAATTATAAAATTAAAATATTGTCACTGTCTCAGTATTCCACCTTCTAAGGGTTAGAAATCAAAATCAACTAATTAGGGTTCTTCCCTTGTATGTGTTTACATACAGTATTATTATATCATTCAATCAAATGACCATAATCAGTAGATTAGAAAATCTAATGGGTGTCTACATATTTGTGCTAGGTCAGAATTTATAATTACTTCCTTTCTTTTCATTGTTCCAAAGGGAACTGTGTTAAGAAAACGAGACTCACGCTATTGTTAAATCAAAATTGTGACTCTCTCCATGGTCCGCCGTTTAAGGGTTGTTTGAATATTAGTGTGGATCACTGTGAGTTCCAAATAAGAAAATGGTTGTTTTTGAATCATTACTGTACCACCAGGTATTGCAACTTCAACAGGTAGTGCAGAAATGGGTTGCCACCTCTTTTCTCTCTTATTTGATTAATTTGTGTATAGGAAATCTTTATAGAATTGTTCTACTAGGTGTTTGATACCATCCTTTTTTCTTCTATCCTTTTCTTTTCCCCATTGCAGCTTTTCTTGATGTCATTATTTAAATAATAATTTTTCCATCAATCCATGATTCATGGGGTTTGTTCATTTGAAAATTCAAATTCAGTTAGATTTCTTTCTTTCTTTATTCACATACTTTTGTTAATCTCATTCTAGGGATATCAGTTCCTAAAACATTAAGACAGTATTTGTATTGTTTATTGATAATCTGTATTTGTAAACAAGATTTGACAACAACTTGTTTTCTTAGAGCATTCTTTTAAAATATTAGAAAATTCTTTAATGCACAAATATGATATTGTCCAGAATTAATATGTTCATTTTATATACAGTGGAAATAATTATGGCACACTATAACATGAATTGCTAACAATATTAACCCTTTATAGTTATATTTGTCTAAAGCATAGATACCTTAGTAAAAATTATTGTGCATTAAACGTAACCAATTATTGAAACAAAAATTAAAAACTTGTAAAATATCCATAGAGTGTTAATAAATCAATAAATAGTTACTGGCTGAGAGCAGACACACACCTCTGAAGAGTTAAATGCTTAAGTTTATTATTTCAAATTACTAATATGATTTTGATAATGTTCAGACCTTTTTACTGTCTCTAAAATACTTTTCGATATAATCAAAATTGCAACGCAGCTTATAGATTAATTTATGCAGGGTGTGACGAAAATGGTGATACAACCGGAAAAGCTGAGATTCTAACTAAAAAGTAAAACAAAATTTTTTGACTTTGTCGCTGTATTACTATATTTTTTGTATTTATTTATTTTTGTACTCACTTAAGGTGGTTAAAAAGGACACATATTACATTAGAAAATGTTTGTATGAGCAAGATTATGTATGCACCATTAAAAGAATAATTTTTGACAATTTTTAGACATTTACAAAAGTGAATAGTGAAAAGTGATAGTAAATTACATATACAAAGATATTAATCTAAAGTTAAATGTATAATTTTTAAACGAATCAGTTTCATATATTGAAATAATAATTTTTTAATGAACAGTGTAAAATTTTGAAAATGAAAATAATATGAAATACGAAATTAAATTAAAATTAGAGCTCTCTCCATGGTCCGCCGTCTCGGGACTTTCTTTCTGGTCCGCCGTCCGAGGGTGAAATCATGATATATTTTATCAACAAATTTTATTTTATTTTTTCAAATAAAAATAGAAACCAAATAGAAATTTATATTTGTACAAACGTCTTTATACAAAAATGATTTAATCCTAGCTGATATATGAAATGAAAACAAGAACCACATAAGAGTACAATAAACAATGAATGAAAAGACCTCATAAAAAGATATACCTAATGTGACAAAGTGCAGTATTTGTCAGCGATATCCTTAATGCCAGAAGACTAGTCAAGTGATAAAATATTACGAGTATCGAATCGTTTGAACAGTACATATAATAAGGAGTGGATATGTTTACGATGATTTTAATGAATTTTTCATGTCGCATATGTTTTGCAATAACTCTGTCACCGTTACATAATAAATTCTTTACACGCAGCACTTTTTGGCTTGGTACCAGTCTCAAAATACGTAGATTCTATCGTAATGAGCTGTGACCATACACTATTGCTTGATTTCATAAATTCCTAGAGTTCGGTTTATACTGATGTCTACGAACAATCTCCTTAGGTGATTTATACAAGTAAATGCGTCATTTAAAGAGGAGAAAAAAGACTTCTCTTAGTGAAACGTGGGGAACAGGTGTATGATTTATTACTAAATTTTGGAAGTTTATGCAAATGCATGTTTTTATTGGAACAGATTAAACGAATTGAATTTGACAAAAATATGTTTCATCATTAGAAGATTTTCAAAATACAGGATGTTCTGTCTAATTTTACTAGTTTTAATTTTTTTGTTATTTTTACAGATACAAATAGATTTTCAGCAGGAAGTTACTGTATTTCAAGAAGGAAATTAGGCTATGGGGGTGAAGGTCATCGCAAGGTCATACTACATAGCTTCTGGTATTTTATAGTGATCTTTGTTTTTTTTAATGGAACTGCATATTTTTTAAATTTTTGTTTTACATAGATCGATTCTTTGGAACATTCTGTGGATAAAAATAGGTGTCGAAAAAATTAATAATTTGTGAGGTATTTCATATTTTTGTATAAAATATCGCACAAACTGTTGACTCCTCTAATGTTATTATACAGAATGTTTCAGAAAATTCATTTGCTAAAAAGAGAATGCAGTTCTATTAAAAAAAAAAGGCAAAGCTCACTGTGATGTCTTAGAAGATGTGACCTTGTGATGACTTTTCCTCCCCTAGTCTAATTTTCTTCCTGAAATGTAATAACTTGGTCCTGAGGTATTTTTTGTACTTTTACAAATAATATAATAATTAAGGGTGGTAGAGTTAGGGGGATACTCTGTTTATAATTTTGTATAATTTTGTAAATATGTTGCATATTCTTCATACTTCTTGTACATACAGAATTTTTTAAACCGAAGCAAAGGTGTTTCAACAATATCAAGAATTTCAAAAGTTTCAAATATTCTGAAATATCATTGAAGAAATTTTACATATAATCATTTTTTACGTTTAAATTTATTTCAGCTGATAAATGGTACCAATTTATAATTAATAATCTATCGATAATTTGAAAGAAAAAAGTTATTGCTACTTATTGTAATTTTATTTATATCTGAAACTTAATTTGATAAAGTATAATACAGTTTAATATGTTAAAGGGTTAAATAATTTACTTGTATAATACAATTATAATAAGAATAAATAATATTTTTAAAAATGAATTTTCGAATCCCTACGGATATTAGTGTTTCCTGTGTTTATCTTGCGTATATTTCGTATACATTTTCCACATATTTTGGATATTTGCATTACATCGTAGTCGCATAAACTTCCGCAGTCTATTTATTCCTATGTACACTTAAGATCAAATCACGTTTCCCGAGGGAAAATTTTCACGATAATATTATTAAAAGTAATTTAGAAAACAATAATATAATTTTCATTTGTTCATTATTATAAATTTTAGCATAGGTCAATTCAGTGGTTCTCAAACTGGGTGCCGCGGCACTCTAGGGTGACTCAAGTGCGCCACAAGAGTGCTGTGAAGGTTTGAACCACTAGTTTCAGGGGTATGTTTAATTAAGAATAAAAAGGTGCGATTTATGAATTTTTGTTGAAGAGAGGCTATTTTTATCAAATAATTAAAAAGAGAAAAGTTAAAGAAAGATTTCGTATGGCACAAAAATTACATTATTTATGCAATTAGTGGATAGCTTAATTTAACAAATTAAATAATTGTATTCTGATAATGAGTAACTACAATACAGTTATAACGTGTCTGACTATCCGTGATCTTTACTACTGCGGCAATTATCGTCTGTGCGAGGTCTGACCACCCATTGATTTGAAATATAAGGCGATCATAGCGAATTATAAAGAGTGTCCATTAATTTAATTAAACTGGTTTTCGGCTTGAGGGCTCTTGTTGTATTTTGTTGTTTTAAATGCAGTTCTTGCTGTTTAATCCTTTGACTGCTGAGCACTCTAAGCTTGAACGTTCTGTATGTACGAAATAAGAATCAAGTCAATAACACCTATCACTTTTCTTTTTGTTCCATTTCATTTCTCAGTTTATTCTTTCATTTGTTTTTCTTTTTCAGTGTTTTGTCGTATCATTATAATGTGATAATCGGCACCGATAACTTTCATCGGACGCATATGTGCGTCCATAGCAGTCAAAGGGTTAAGGTCTTTGATTATCATCGTTCACTGTATTTTAATATTATGTGTAATACGTAATATTCTGTTTAAATTTACTTGAATTGTATTTTGAAATGTTACATTCTAAATTTTTGATATTTTCAATTTGGAATATTTCGAATATTTGGACATTTGTTGATAATTCTCCTGGAATTTTTAGAAAATTTCATATTTGCAAGAATCATGCAGAATATGAAAGCTATAGAAAATTATATATTTTTAAGATTTTCCAAGATAATTATATGATTTTAAGTTCATAAAACATATGTCTGTCGAAGGTACACTTGTTTAATTCAACCCCATAAAAATATGCATTTGAAACACAGTGTGAAGAAGACTTTACGCGGACATAATTAAGAATAAGACACTGCGGACATAGTTGTAAACAAGGTAGCGATAGCGATTAGTAAACCAATCACAATGCTTCGCAACGACTTCTGATACGTGAATGAATAAAATGAACCGACCACCTAGAGACACAAACTCTTCGGCTATAAACTATACTCGGTGAGATCTTTCCAACGATACCCTTATCAAGTCTCTAGCCCTCGTGGTATAAGGCTTCATGCCGATACTCCGCTTCTCTCTGTATCTGCTCCTACGTATCAGAAGCCTAAAATGATCTTACTGTATGGGGGTAGATAACGCGCTTGGCTGTCAACGTACAGGAAAGTGAGGTCATAAAAATCTGTACGCCGCCCCTGGCTTGGGTTAATTGGTTCGGCCTATCTACCCAAAACGGTATAAAAGGGCAGCAATTGCTGCAGAAAGTCAGTCAAGAATCGGCATTCAAGTGTAGGAGAGGGGAGAAAAAGGCGTTTCGTCTCGGGATCGTCTGTCCGACTCGTCAGTGGAGCTGACAACCCCAGATACCTATCATACCGCAATTCGGAACTTCGATACAGGGTGTTTGACATCAGGTGGGAGACTTTTTAAGGGGTGATTCTAGAGATCAAAATAAGACGAAAATAAGACGAATTTTCCAGTAATTAACGTTTAAAAATTCGAGTAAAAAGCACCTAAAACCTGCGTTCTGCCCAGCACCGACGACTGAACGTCAGGTCAGCAGGGGTAGGTACAGTCATAACCAAGAAGAGAAAGCTGAATGCTGCTGTACCGAGAAACAGAATAGCACGGGGTAAGTTTCTACTATTCAATGATTCTTGATTATGACTGTACCCACTGGGTTAATTACTGGGAACCGCAAACGCTATTTCGTTATTCTTGATTTTCGTCTTATTTTGATCCTTAGAATCACCCCTTAAGAAATCTCCCACCTGTTGTCGAAAACCCTGTATATTCGAACTGCATGCCGGGCGACCGCTTGCGAGAGCAATGTCACCGATCTCTCGCCGCCACCTAGCGGCCCCCGGCCCGAACTAAAGGCGTCCGGGGAGACGAAACCCTCTTCTCTCCACTAAACGCCTACACAAGTTAATAAGGAATTTGTATCCGGGTCACCCTGCGCTCTGGGACTCTTTCCTTAAAAACCCTCCAGTCCGTCGATTCTCGCGGTCTTACCGTTCAGCAGACGACCTGAGCCACCATGAGTGCTTCTGGGGCCTAGCGCACTGGAACATTCTTAGGAACCTCAGCTAATGAATTAACGAAGCGAACTCTCGGTATTTTTACAATTCTGCGCGAGTAGTCCGTAAAAACCTCGCCCTATCGAGCTCTCTCCGTTGAGCCACCTTACAATTTCAATAAATTTCTACAGATAATGCAATTTTTTCTTATTATAAAACGACATTAAAATTATGTTTCAGGCTTCGGAGGAGTATCGCGAGCATAGCACGCACAAAACTCACAGAGCCAAGAGGACTCGTCAAAGACAGGAACAACGCGTTGAACAACACAGCTCGAGTGTACAAGAAACTTCCAGTGTATCGAAGAAGAATTTCAACGTAATACGACTGAATAACATCCCTCTACCAGTAGCCGGCGGCACTGTAACATGTAAGTATTTAATAACATTTATTTATCATTCAATTTAATACTTTTGAGAAAAATCTCCATTCTATTATGAGCAATATAGGATCGAGTAATACATATAGTTTTATTCAAAATCACATATCAGGTTGTTGCATATTAACCCTTATCACTTCAACTGCCATTAATATTGACAAAAGTACCTAATTAATTTTTTTGTTTCAATCAAACATGTTTTCTCTAAAAAGCAACTACTATATAAAAATTATCATACGTCATTTCTTAGCAATTAAAATTTACAAAATTTTTGTAGAATTAGCTGAGAAAGTTTAAAATCTTATGAAAATTATTACATAATAAATCTCGTCGTACCATGAAGTAAGCTGAATACTCGATTCTAGTGTTCGACATTTGACACAACTTTGCTTAAAAATAGAACAGGACAATAAAAGAACATAATATCAGTTCAAAATATTTATACATTCAAGGTCACGTTACGGGTCCGCATAGACACAATCCTGCTTCCTCGTGCGGGGTTCGAAACCGCCGGTACTGCGAGAGTTAATAATATAAAATGACTGGTTACCAGTCACAAACAAACATTGATTAAATTGGAATATTAAAAGTTTGGCATCAATGATGACAAACGATTAAATGACTACATAAACCTTCTATTAATATTTTTAATAAGAACTGGCAAGTTATTAGAGGACCCATAACCAATTTCAAAATATTCAAATTCTGATACGATTTGATGACTTAAAACTATTGCAAAGTAACACTTGTATTACATCAATTTAAAGCATGAAGTTTGTTAAAAATTATTAAAAAATTCATTAATTAGCTTCCAATAACATTCCCAATTCTCGGATGGCGGACCATGGAGAGACCCCAATTTTAATTTAATTTAATTCTGTACATCATATTATTTGCATTTTCTGAATCTTATTTTATTTAAGAATTATACATTCAAATTAAGACTAATTACGTCTTTTAAGTTGGGGTCTCAATTGATGTAGACTTTGCTGTTCATGAGTGAATATATTACAAAACTGTTGGTTGTTAAATGACCATCTTAGATACGATGATTTTCTAACGAGTCAATTTATATTGAAATCATTTATAAAAACTTTATGCAATCATTTTCTGCAAATGGTAAGCTTTAATTTGATGTAACGGATAAAGTTCCGGAAGCAACGACCCACCCATTTTTCTGAAATTTTTGCCAAAGCTTATCCTTAATTAGCGAAGAAAATCCCTAAAAGGATTTTTAGCGACAAAGCCTCGTTTGTCCCCTAGCTCCCTTCAAAGTTTTGACAGTTCTTACTAAATATCTCCGAAAATATTGATTTTAGAAAAAAAAGTTTCAAACAAAAAATGAAGCTCGTAAAAAGCTCTACAAAAAATGTTATACACATTTTTTACGTAAACCTATTATTTTGGTTGTTATGTAAACAAATAGTCATTTCTACACTATCGTTAATATCATTCCCTACCTTACCGACACAGCGCAGTATAATTGGCGATCTCTTCCGAACACATAATCCGCACTTTCCGGCAACGGTTTCATGAAATAATAATAAATTAATTATAAACACATGCGTAAATGAAAGCATTACCGATCGCTTTACGGCGGCCGGATTTAAATATATAGCCTAACCTAACTTAAATACATCAATAATAATTATACATACTTACATGTACCCTGAGTTGCATTGAACTTGTCGCAGTGAAGTTGGCTACAAATTCACTAACACATTCACGCTGCGTCGGTGAGACGATGGGCGAGATAGACTCACCGACGCGGCGTGAATGTGTTAGTGAATTTGTAGCCAACTTCACTGCGACAAGTTCAATGCAACTCACAAGGGGAACTACCCAAGTGTTACACTCACTTATTAATTACACTGACAATGAGTTGCATTGAACTTGTCGCAGTGAAGTTGGCTACAAATTCACTAACGCATTCACGCCGCGTCGATGAGTGAATGTGTAGCTAACTTCACTGCGACAACTTCGATGGGATCCACAAGAACTACCCAAGTGTAACACTCACTTATTAATGAAACTTTGCCAGCTTGTAGAGCTCGTCGAGCTGAACACGCCTATACCCCGTTTTGTGGGAAGACGACTAATTGTTTAAAAGATATTAATAATTAAAGTTAGTTACTACTTACATTGAGAAATATGACAGACTCACACATACAACTCGCAATCTAGAGATCCACGGTTCAAATCCTTGATTCCCAACATTTTCTTTTTTTTAATGATAATTTGTCTCTTTTTGAATAACTATTACATAAAAATTATCATTAAAAAAAAATTTTTTTTTTGGGAACCAAGGATTTGAACCGAGGACCTTAAAATTGCAAATCACGGATCTGCTCCGTGGTTAAACAGATGACTCGTAATCTAAAAGTCCTCGGTTCAAATCCCGGGTCCCCGTTTCTTTTTTTTTTTTTTTAATAATGATAATTTTTATATAATAGTTATTCAAAAAGAGACAAATTATCATTAAAAAAAATAAAAAATGTTGTGAACCAAGGATTTGAACCGTGTTGGATGTGTGAGTACAATGTAAGTAGTAACTAACTTTAATTATTAATATCTTTTAAACAATTAGCCGTCTGCCCACAAAACGGGGTATAGACGTGTTCAGCTCGGCGAGCTCTACAAGCTGGCAAAGTTTCATTAATAAGCGAGTGTAACACTTGGGTAGTTCCCCTTGTCAGTGTACGTCTGAGGAAAAAATACTATTATTGTTCATAACAGCCAAAATAATAGGTTTACGTAAGAAATGTGTATAACATTTTTTGTAGAACATTTTATAAGCTTCATTATTTGGTTGAAACTTTTTTCTCTAAAATCAATATTTTCGGAGATATTTAGTAAGAACTGTCAGAACTTTGAAGCGGGCTGGGGGACAAACGAGGCCTTGTCGCCAAAAATCCTTTTAGGGACTTTCTTCGCTAATCAAGGATAAGCTTTGGCAAAAATTTCAGAAAAATGGGAGGGTTGTCGCTTCCGGAACTTTATTTTAAAAGTCAAATACATATATTTGTAGGCAAAACAATTTGTTGTTTGTTTAGACACATGTTCTCGTCGATCATTTCTCAATTTTACAATCTCCGTATTCCTAGTAAACAAAATAAGTTTAGCGAAACTAGTTTAGCATGATTGATTTTTGTAACTAGCGCAGAGAAAATGTGATTTGGCTGGAAAATAGAGAGATCAGAGGTAGAGAGAAAAAGAGAGATGTGGACAGCTGTGAGTTGAAGGAAGGTGATGGTATTAATACTGGATGATTAAGTAAGTCCGGATGTGCGGAATCACATTCGTCACTGGCCCAAAAGTCGAAGCTCGAATTTCAAAACTGCTAACCAGGACGATAGAAATGTTTAGAGTTAGCTCTCTTATTCTTATTCTATCCTTCTTAAATTTCTGTGATTTTACTCATACCATATGGTATAAGAATAATTCGGATGGGGATAAAAATATTCGAAAACGAGAACGATGATATTTAACTTAACCGCTGCGGTATTATAATATCATATGAACTTTTTTGAGTAATTTGCAAATGAAATATGTTAGAATTCTTTTATATTTTAATATAGGTAATAGAAAATTTTAAGAACAAGAATTGGCATGTATTTTATTTTATGCATTTTAAGCATTTTAAGCATTATGCATATTTTAAACATTACCTTTATTTTATTCTAAATGAAAAATTATCTTTAGTATTTGTTTTTTTTTTTGTTCTTCTTTGTTTTTTATTTATTTTTTTTATATACTTTATTTTATATCGCGATTAAATCAGGCTTTCATAGAGAAAATGGTGATATAGTGGAAACAGGAATTCTCAAAATTGTAATTTTGAAAATATTAATATTAAAAGTAATTTTAGAACAGAATAATGTAAGTTTTACTTATTAAATTTTACAAAATTTTGTATATAACTGAGAAATATGAATAATATTAAATGTAGAAGTTGATTCGGTGCCTTTAGCATTATTCTTTTTAAATCACTATTTTACATTTGAATATTTTCCCGCGCTTCTATGAACTTGAAAAGTTGAGCGAAAATATGATAATGATAGCAATTATTTTAATAAACGAAATTACTATAACTTTTTAAAAATAAATCTTCAATTAGAATAAAAACACAGCACCAAATTAATTTCTACACCTAATAAATAATTATAAATTCATTTTTTTCCGCGTAAACGTCAGTGGTGGGAGGGCTAATATGCAGCTGTTTCCTAGATTGTCATTCGTCCCAGGGATGCCTACAGGGAAAAGTGGGAACCAGAAATATTACCATTTTTCCTAGAGAAATGTGACTAGATCCCGAGTGTACATAACACAAAATTTAAAAAACAAGAATTTGCATATATTATCTTTATTTTATGTTAAATGAGAAGATGTTACGTGCTTCGTATCTAGCTTTTCTTTTTTTTGTGTGTACCTATTTATATTTTGAGTATAATGTAAGATTTCAATTGCTTTATTATTTTCATTTTATTCTATTTTATTTTAAATGGATTAATAAGTAATAAAATATAAGGGTATACTTCCGAAAGGCCCCATCACCCCAGGACAACCAAACTTCGGATTCATAGTAATTGAGGGACGAGAAATCGAATGAGACCATTTTCAGAACTGGCAAATAATAGATATACAGGGTATTCTAAAAGTGCGGAAACCCCCTATTACCTCGATAAGAACGCATTTTCACGGAAAATGACTAACTTAACCTAGATTAGGGTTAGGGTTAGTGTTAGTGTTAGGGTTAGGGTTAGAGTTAGGTTAGTCATTTTGCGTGGAAATGCGTTCTTATCAAGATAATAGGGGGTTTCCGCACTTTTAGAATACCCTGTATATCTCTTGAACGGTTTATTTGCCAGTTCTGAAAATGGTCTCATTCGATTTTTCGTCCTTCAATTATTATAAATCCAAAGTTTGGTTGTCCTGGGGTGATGGGGCCTTTCGGAAGTTTCCCCAAATATAATGACACTATGTGTTCTTGTTAAGAGATAAGTTACAATAAATTAATCTTTTTTTATGGTTAAAGATTGTTTCAATGTGCATCTTCATTTTGAATATATGAATTTTTATAATAGGAAGCCTTCAATAAACATTTGAATATAAATTAGATATGAGCTGGAAATGTGCTCTCTCGTGTTAAATGATACGTGTTGAGTTTAACCTAATTTTATCGCGAAACAGCTGTACAAGTCAACGCTCACATTAACGCAAACCCGTCCCATTCATTTTCTAGCTTCATGCAAAATAATTTAGTTTAGACTACTAATCAACGTGCAAATAATTAATTAATTTACTTAGAATTTTTATGAACATATTGAATAACACTGTTTAAAAAATCAAGTACTGAAAAATAATCTAGGTACTATCATTTTCAATGAAAATGGTTTTTTCAGCAAAACGATGTTAAGGCATTAGCTATCAAAACATGGTTCAGTTTAGAATTTTGGAACGAATTTACTTCAAACTATGAATTGGCCAATTTATTTTCCACATTTTAAGTCAATTAACCTGGCGCCATTTACGTAGGACTCACAGACCTAATTTAAGAATCTAAATCATTACGAAACTATGTCCAATGTAAAATTAAATAAGATATATAATTTATTGAAATTTGGCAACGTTATTACAATTTTGTATTTCATATTATTCTTCCAATATATGAAACCTATTTATTAAAAAATTATACATTTAATTTTAGATTCAAGAGTTTAATATTGTTATTATGTTGAATTAAACTCGTGAAAATATCTTCACTTTGATGGAAAACAAATGCTGCTTCATAGATGAGGTATAAATATGAAACAAAATGTAGGTATATTAGTTGAAAAAATATATAATTATCCATTTCAACTGATAACTAAATATTTCTTCTGTTTTCATAGAATATTTCGATTATAATTCTTTAATTTTATTAAATATCTATTGTACCTTTTGTAAACTTAAAAAAAATCATTAATATATGTCTCTACTCAACAAGTTTTTAACAAGAAATTAAATAAAAACAAATGAGAAATTTATACTGGAACTAACAATCAATTTTTTAAAATTTTAATTGCTGGTAATTAATTACATTAAATATTATCAAATACTGGTATAAATATTTTGCAAGAACATATTAATGACACATGTTAATGGGGTGTCGATATGTTTGCGACAATTTATTGTTTAATTAAGGAATACTTAGTGGCATGAACAACGTAACGTCACGTAAATTCGTCTGACACGGTTGTTTGCAATTAGTCAAGAGGGCCGAGCCCCGATTTCTCATGTTACTCGTGTTACTCGTGCTACCTTTGGCACGCGTTTAACGCGTTAGAACGAACTGATCCGCTTGCGCTCGCTCCGCTCGGCCACTTCCTGCGCAAACTGGAAACCGCGACTAGGATTCAACGCGCCAAATTCCTCTTCTATCTTAAGAATTCCGGGATTCTTTAAGCGTGATAAAGAATTACATAATTCGTGGTATGCATTAATAATATCTACCTGAACCGAGAAGTTGAAAATAATTTTGATAATTTTGTGTCGAATTATTAGAATATCTGAAATGTCGCATAACAGTATTAAAAGTAAAATAAGTTATGAAATTTTTATGGAGATCTTATGAATATTTTTGAAGATTAGTAAGATATTTTCAAAGTTTTAAATTACATATCTAATTGTAATATGAGTTGTCAAATTTTCAGAAAGCTTAGACAATTGTTTGTTATTAGATATATACCAAATAATCATTAGTTATTAGAAAATTTTTGAAATGCTTTGAAATTTTTAATTGTATGTATGAAGCATTAAGTAGTTAAATTCTTGGATAGCTTAAAAGATTATTAATTATTAGGTAATTAATTATCAAATATTAAAAATGCCAAATTATCTTAAATAGAAAATTTCATCAAATGTTCTCAAAATTTTAAGTTACATGATAATGTAACATTTGGCATAAATTGTTAAAACTTAAAAAAATTAAAATGTTATTAATTAAAAGATAATTAATTATCAAATATTTAAATATTTTAAATTATCTTAAGTAGCAAATTTTATGAAATACTTTAAAAATCGTTAATTACATTTTAATATTAAATGTAGCATAGGTTATTGAAAGATTTTAATATTAATTATTAAAACGTATTAAATGAGTTTAAGTAGAGAATACTGTGAACTACTTTCTAGGTCTAAATTGGTATCATTAAAACAGCAACAGTAACCAAACAAAACAGTCAAGTGGAATAGATTTAATAGAAGTGTGACTAAGAGATTAGAAACGTTTAAATATTCGTTCGATCTAAAAATAAAGTTACTATTAGGCCTGAATTATTAACGCGAAAATATTGCCAAGAACCGATCACATCTCTCATATTACAAGCTATTTAACGTGTTACTTCCATGGTCACAACACTGTCTAATATAAAGTATAGTGTACTCAATATAACAATTTTTAGGAAATTAATCATGGTCTAAAATCTTGCTAAGTAATTTTTGGAAACATTATTATATTCTTGATGTATTAATGTATTTTTACCTTATATTAGTTTTCACTAATATTTCAAAGAAGTTTTATTTTCCTAATTCTTTTCTATGTTATACAGAGAAATTATTATAGCAAAGTTCTTGATTTTTATTAATATTTTGAGGAAATTTAACTTAAATAACTGTATTGAGAGTAAAATTGCCATTTTAATAAAGAAAAGTTTATTTTTATAGTAAATAATATTTATAATATAAAATAACGTTATTAATGAATGCTATAAAAAAATAAAAATCTCCTATATTATTTTTTTTAAATTAATGTAGAGATAATATTAAAATTATTATAAAAATTTTGTACTATAGAAATGTTGCAAGAATTATTCTTATATTATTTCTAAAATATGGAAATTATTATCTTCATAATATTAATAAGATATTACTTCAAAGAAATCACGAAGAGGATTTTGATCTTATAGCTTCTTTTTCATAAATTTTCATCATACCTATTGTAGTATAAAAATGCTCAATAGTTGTATGTAACAAATTACTTAAAAAATTTTCTGTTTGCTTTATAATTCATTCATTCTACTATTGAATAGAGTTAGTGGCACATATTTTCTAAAGAAAAATTATTAATTGAAAAATTTCTCTGTCCAGGGGAAGGGTAATCATTTTATTATACTTGCTTGTGTAAGTTAGTTAATATAGAAAGAGGATAGAATATTAATTACATGAAGAGAACCCCGATTCTAATTTTAAAAATTATAATTATTCTTCAAGTATAATATATGACTTTTTCGTTTGAAAGGGATTCGTATATGATCACTGTTTACTTTTTTGTATATTATATTAAAAAAGGTGGATAATAGTTAATTTTCATTTTCAAAAGACCCACTGCTTATTTATTTCATTAGGTAGACAATGAATTTCAAATTTCATATAATTAACCTTCTTATATTTTCTTCTTTTTTAGAAACCAATCAAAATCTTAGATTGGTAATTAAATTCTGCAAAATTACTGTAAATATAATATAAACTTATTAATTGAAATGGAGCTTGTTTCCATTAAAAATTATTTTTAATTCAATTTCAACCCTTTATTACATGATTTTTGTTTAATTCTGAAAAAAATACTGCATTGAACAATAAAAAATATTAGAACAAAATTTATAATTATAAATGTTTAAAAAACGCAAGAATGTGTAACATAATGCAACGAAGGGTTGCATTGTATAGCAGAAAAATACGAAGTGTCATCTTATTACTTATTAGAATATTCCATGTGATCGCGAGAAATCTACCGATGCGTGTCGCGGTGTGACAGAGATAGAAAGATTTATTAGAGACAGGAGGACCGGCACATAATGTTAAGACGGTAGGTGTTCTGGAAGAAAAAAGAAGAAGAAGGAAGAAGGTCTTCTCCCGGGCCTCTGGCATCGTTTGCTCGCTACCAGCGAGAATCCTCTTTCGCCCGCTCGATCGTCAGTCGCGCCAGAGATGTGCCCTCGAGAAGTCGATTAACGTTGTGATTCGGCTGGAAGAAAATCTTGGATAACGTTTCGTACCGTATTCATTAAGGAGAGAAGAAATCCGCAGGATTTCTTACGGTGTATCACTCGTTCGGTCGGTCTTTCTCCTGCCACGATTTTACTTTTACACTTTCGACCTCCGTTTCCTCCGTTTCTTTTATCTTGCCTCCATTGTGTATAAGTTTTACACACCATTTTAAGAATTTTCTCTGGAGAAACACAGTGTTTACATACGCTACCGCTGGAAATTTTTATGACATTCATTTTTCTTAACCTTGAAATTCCATAATTAATCATTTTTTAATTATTTTTAAATTCAAAATGCATAGAATCAAGAACAGTGCCCACTGAAGATATTTTTTCAAAAATTCAAAATGTGATTTTTGAATTTGTATTGCTTTTCAATTTTTTAATTAAATTGTGCAGACTTTGAGTGATATGAAAAAAAATAATAATAATAAAATGTTTAAATTATCTTTTGGACTACTTTCAAAATTTTAGAGATTTTTTTTTCAATGACACGATTGATTTATGGAGCAAATTACTGAATACTTCTTCTAGTTGGTTCTATAACTGTTTTTTTTCTTAAATGTGTTCGGGGGTTCATTATTGTATATAAAAATAAGATTCTTTTTTAATGATCATTAGAGGATATACGTCACTCATCGTTCATGTAAAATTCCAGAGTTTTCTTAATGTCTTAAGGTTTTCAAGCGGTAAATTACGAAATACCTAAGTTTGAATGGGGTCTCAGTCGGTCGAAAAATCGTTTCTTCTTTTATTAGACGACTATACAACATACACTAATTAAATAATACAGTGACGAAAAATAATTATTATTCGTGGAGCATTGATTTCAAGTGATAATAATTTATTACATTTGAATATTTTATAATAATGTTATTTTCAAAAATGATATATTTTGATTAGGATTTAAACTGAAGATAATTTCTAAAACACAGTTCTAAATTAAAAATATTTTACAGTAATGTAATTTCAAAAAATGGTATGTACGTTCTACCTGTGATTAAATACAAAACAAATGGCAAAATAAACTGGATAAATTTATATAACATAATATAGAATAATAATATTTAGCCCTTGGACAGCGGACCATGGAGAGAGTCCCAGTTTCAATTTAGTTTTCTCCTTCATATTTTTTTCATTTTCTAACTTTTACACTGTTTCTTTAAAAATTAGTCTTCGAATGTATGAAACTCTTTCGTTTCAAAATTATACATTTAACTTTAGGTTAATATCCCTGCAGATGTTTTGTAAATTTGGGTCATGATTGACCCAGTCTCCGCTGTTCACGGGTTACTAAAATATTCTTTCGAGATCGTAATAGTTCATAATTATTTCGATTTTGAATATCATTGTATCAGTGAATTTTTTAATTCTTTTTTATTTGCTATTTGGTATTTTGGATTTCGTCGTTTTAATTTTGTCCAGTTTCTAATATGTATGCGACGCTGTATAATAATAGCCAGAAGGTTGCTCAAGTGATACACGCTTATTTCAATGAAGGTTTAATATAATATAGAATTCGAAACAATACTCTGTACTTATTTATTAAAAATGACCATATTATCATTTAAAAATATATGGTGTTGTTTTATTAACATATAAAAATATTTGTATGATATACTGATTTTTAAGAATATTGATCCTATATAAGTCTATATAAATAAAAATAAAAATTTTCTTCGTATTTTATTGTTAATTACACGTTTCTTGTTGATTTGAGTAAATTGTTATATGGACTAATGAAAAAAATTTCATTTTTTTATGAAACTGATGACTTTAGAAATACATACAACGTGTGGGTCATTCCACCCCAAATCAATCACTTTTGACATTAATGACCTCAAGTGAAATATGATGTAGTACACTTTAAATTAGAAGAGGTTTAAGTCATTTTTGCTGGTTTTTAATTTTTTTTTTTTAAATACAGCCCTCTGAATTTTACAATTTTTACCTATTTTCTTTATAATGAGCAGTAGCTTATCGAATTTAGTTGATATATTTGTAATTTATGGGTCCAGGTTTGTTTCTCTATGCATTATTTATTCTCTTAAGAATGATTAATACTTAATAAAATATACCTTCTTTGAAAGCTAAATTGTTATAAAATAATTGATCACTTGAAATCTATAATCCACGTTGTGTAAACACTTTCTTTATTACTGTATAATGGGTGGGCCAACTAACTCTGCCACAATTAATTATTTTGTTATTTGTGAATTGAATTAAATTAAATTATAGGGGTAAAGATTATCATAGGATCATATCTTGTAAGATTTAGTAATACAATTTTTTTTAATAAAATTGGATATTTTTTTTATATAGATTGAATGTTAAATAAGAAAATTAAAATTTTTATTCCATAGGTTTCATATATATAAAAAATGAAACCAAAGGTTCCTGTGAAACGTTGAAAGATATTACCTTGAAATAATCTTTACCCCCATAGCCTAATTTTCTCTCTGTAATACATTAAATTAAAATAATTAAGGGTTGTAGAATTAAATGACTCACTGAAAATCGTTTCTGAACGTTTCTTTAAACTGAAGAATTATATTAAAAAGAAGTGCTACCACAGAAGAAAAATAAAAGTTGTGAATAAAAGAAGAAAGGATCTCCCTGCTACAAAAGTAACGTAAACATAATTTTTATCCTTAAGCTTTTTATTAATAAAGCAATCGACTCTTGTCCTTTGAAAATTTTATCGATTTCTTCTTGATTATTTAAAATTAATGCTTTTGCAAACAAAGCAATTTAACATTTTAATCGTATTTTTTATAAGTAAACTTACTAACTTGTAAATATAAGAGGATTTAGTGTTTTCAAACAATTTTACTTCAAAAAGGTGAAACTAGGGTGAAGCAAAATGATAAGCCAAAGTGAAACATTATTTTATATGTACATTCTATTAGAAATTTGTTAAAGAAATAAATTGTTCAGAGATTTCACATGATATTAAAATATTTTGTACATAAAAATATTTATTTTAACGTAGTTAGAATCAGTTTAATATATCAATTGTATATTAAATTTATACACATTTCTTTTAATGAATTTAGAGGTAAAGTGAAAGAGGTAGAATGAAATTCAAACAGATTTTATATAACTATGATAAAGAAAAATTTTACTTTCTTTGACTTAATTGTACAATTGCGATCAGATCAGGCTTTTCCAGGAAAAATGGTAATATCTTGAGTTCTCGCCCTTTCCCATAGGGTTCCCGAGGGGAATTGAGGGTGTAGAGAGGGTGTAAATGTTCACGGGGGATAATTTGAATTGATATTAACGTTTTGTTAACCCTTGGACGGCGGACCATGGGGAGAGCTCCAAATCTCTTTCAATTTCACAATTTAATTTTACACTATTTCTTTGAAATATTTTATAATATATTATAACTGAAAATTATATTATTTTGTTTCTAAATTGCTTTTGATATTAATATCGACAAAATCAGGATTTTGAGAATTATTCCTGGTTCCTTTATATTCCTATTTTCCCTAGGGAAGGCTGATTTGATTTCGAGTGTACATTAAATAGAACTCAACAAAATATTTGACACGTATTTTTTTTTATCAGCAATCGTCCATGCTGAAGGGGTGAAAAAAATGACAAAAATAGATTATTTTCAATATATTTTTTAAACAAATAAATTTATCAAAAAGGTGGCTACATAGAAAAATTTGCTGTTCAAAAACACACAAATTCTATTTTGAATTTTTCGCCTACACCTAATAGTTCCTGAGATATTCAAGAAAATATGTTTTGCAACCCCAACTTTGAGGGCTATTTTCACCCCTTCAGCAGGGACGATTGTCGATAAAAAAAAATACGTGTCAAATATTTTTTTGAGTTCTATATCATACTCAAAGGACATCAAAATCGGCGTGTGCCGATTGGGTAATGTCCCTTGTCAGTGACCGACAGTTCAAAATTAGTACAATCAAAAAATTGAAGTAACTGAAATAACTGATCGACATGATTCTTTATTTTAAAATTTTCTCAGTTTTGTGCATGATACAATTACAGCCCGCTCTGAGCGTACGATCTTAAGTTAATATTTTTCACCAGTAAAGTGTTAAAATAAATAACAATTAGCGTTGACGGGGTGGTAACAATGCGGTTAAACGTTTCACGTCGCTCCAGATTCTCTTCTGTTTGATTTAGTTTAAATCTTGAATCAATCACTATTCTAATAAATTACTTTATTAGAAATTTTATCAGTTTTCTCGCAAGTTTATGATACCAAATAATTATGTTATGGTAATAAAATATTTCTGTGGCAAATAATTATTAAAAGAAATTCTTTGCATAGAATATTTCAATGAATTATGAACAATTTATCTGATTTCCGCGAAGAAAAATATTGTGCTTATCATTTGCTTTTCTCCACTGTAGGGAATAAAAACATAGGTCGCGTCGAAACACGGGGTGTCAAAAAAGTTATTCTTGGAATGGCGGGAACTTTATGATACGTTTCTTTCACAATTTCTTTTTTCCACCTTTAAAGTTTTGCTCATCGAAATTCCAGGGGAACCCATTTCGATGTCAAGATCTTCTCACTTCGTGTTAATTTAAAGGCAATAATTTGCTGGGAATTTTTGAAAATACTTTTCACTCTCGATAGAAATTTTAAATTGCACATACTGTTGAAAATGCTTTGTTGTTTTATTATATTTTTGCTGTTGAATAAAAAAAGAGAGGAATATAGGACTTGATAAAAGGTAAATGACCCCATTATTGGACATATTTATAAGAGTCTAATTGTTTACAAATAATTCATTTTTTACTAGCATATAAAAACATTCACATAAGATTTCATTACTGAAAATATTGTCCTCTCCTCTCGGATCAGGGTTTTAAGTAAATCACTTTTCAAATGTAATGTGAATGTTCACAAAAATATTAATGGTGAGAATTTTCGTTTCAATTTTCCTATTTTACTATTTTATCGTTTTATTATTTTACTATTTTAATACTTTACTATTTTAGTACTTTACCATTTTACCATTTTACCATTTTACTATTTTACTATTTTACTTCGAATTAATCCTCGAGAAGCGGGATCTGGGTCAATAATGACTCAAACTTAAAAAACATACATAAGAATATTAACCTAAAGTTAGATGTTAAAATTGAGGTCCGCCGTCCGAGGGTTAATTTAAGTTAATTATCATGTAGACTTGTTTATTTTGATTATGAAACTTATGACTTCAGAACCATACATATGTATGCACATTTCATAATTTACTTTATTTAAATCTTTAATTATACTTACTGAGGAATATTTTAATAAAACAATAATTTATGCAATAATAAATAAAATATTTTCAATATTTTGGTCGTTTGTTCGATTGGTTGATCACTAATGGGAACATTAACCTTTTATCTTCTTTTTAATTAAATGTCATTGCTAGTGCACTTGCTTTCCTGACTAAAGTCAGAGGAAAACACCTGCTTACTATTAAGGCCAAATTAAATTACACTGGATAGTCGATTGATGATTTCGCTGATTCTTTTGATCAACGAGTACGCGTGGTCTGTTTCAAAAGTAATGACTTCATGACTTTTGTTTTTAAATATAAATATCACTGTAACGAGAGAGTTTCTTGAAAAATAATTCTTTTCTAAAGCAATATACTGTGTTGGTACTGATTTCATCAGTGGAAGTTAGTGCTCTTTTGTGATTTGCTTTAATCATTTGGTTACAAATTTTTGAATATTTTTAACGGATTTCAGAATCATAGATTCTATATTTCGAACTTGAGATGTCTATCAACAATAATGAGAAAGTAATTAATATGAAATTTCATCTTTTTAACACAAATGATTACGGTGATGATGTTAGTAAAGAGAGACGTAAAACCTTAGTGTGGTGAACGTTTATTAAAAAATGATAGTAGAACGAGGGTTGATAATAATTTTCATTTTTATTGAAAAGTCATCTGTGAAAACCTATGGGCAATAGTACCGGATTAAGATTCCTGAGATCTGGGACTATCAAATATTTAAGGGCGCCCTTGGTTAATAAACTTGGTTTAAAAAGTGAAATTTATTTTAGATAAAATTAAATAACATTTAATCTTAAAGAAATTCTCTTTAATCTTAAAGAGAAGACAACAGTAAAAGAAAATTTCAATCAGTATTTTTTTGACATAGTAAGTGGAAGATTTAGAAGGGGGCCTTTAGATAGTAGGGCCCGTGACTAGTTCCCCTCTCAAAACTTTTGCACTAAACAATTGTAATTCTTATAATAATAATTATTCACAAAATTTCACAAATGTCTATTTGCTATTTTAGCAGTTACTTTATATTGATTAACCCTTGAACAGCGAAGTATGGGTCAATACAGACCCAAACTTACAGAGTAAGTTTAATCAAAAGAGTTTCATATATTGGAAGAATAATTTTTAAAGGAACAGTGTAAAATTTAGAAAATGAAAATAATATGAAATATAAAATTAAACTGAAATGGGGTTCTATGCATGATTACCTGTCTTGGGACTTTCTCCACAGTATGCTGTTCGAGGGTTAATTAATACAATGACGAATAAGTGTCTTATCAATATTTGTTATCATGCAAATTAAAAATGTAATAATTGTGTTAATGGACATAACTTCTTGTGTCACTTTATATGAAAAGTGGATTAACATCAACATAGTAAAATGTTAAAAATTTATATTTGGTTTAAGAAAACTTTTGTATTCACTTAACATTTTGAATATAAAATTGTTGTTTTTTTTTCATTAGTTAAAAATTTTTTAAAAATATTTCAACCGTTGACCATTTACGTCGATGTAAAGTTGCAATTTTTGTTTCACTGAATCACACATTTTATCGTTTCTGAATTTATCCTAGCACATGCTACAGTAATCCGTTGTCATATATTTTCGAATGTAGTAGGTATTTTCTGATAGACATTTTTAAGTGCTCTCCACGAAAAGAAATCTAGTGGGATTAAGTTTGGCGAATGAGCTGCCCACGAAACTGATCTCCCACGTCCTATATTCTATATATAAGAATGTTTATTTTACCACCACATTTAATGATAGCTTGCGGAAGTTGTCTAAGTAATAGCTGTTGCATTAAAAATACAAAAAATATTAAAAATCCATTTAAACAAATGAAACCGATTTTCCATTCTTCTTTAAAACTTCACTCTCATGTGATGTCCCTCTTTATAAAATACAAATTTTATATTTATTGTTACAAATCATTGGAATTTTTCAAGTGGGCTAAATTATTATTCCATTTTGTATGCAGGATTAATTATTAAGTACGTGATTGGTTAATTTCAAAATTTTTAATTTCTATTCGGTAGTTCAGTCAAGGTTTGCTTTTGTTTTTCTTTTACTAATAATTTAATTATTTTGAGATACTGGTTAATTACCACTAGGACAGTCAATTGTCAAGTCCTACAAGTTCCAATATTGATTTCATTCACATAAGTGGGGTTCAGTTTCATCAATGGTATGTGTGATATTTTTTTTAGATTATCAATCGTCTCTAAATTGTTGACGTAGATTTTTTAAAATTCTCCTTTTTGTGAAATTAAACATCTATTGAATTTTTCCCACATTAAAGCAATTAAGATAAATGATATTATATTCCATAATTACTGCCATCAAGTAGACTTTATATTAGAATAAAAAACCTGAGAAATCTTAAATAGTTTGTATTTCATTTCAATTAGAAGAGGCAATACATTTGTATAGTGTTGTGTACATAGAAATGATTTCACATGAAGGAATTAACCCTCGGATGGCGGACCATGTAGAGAGCCCCAATTTTAACGTAACGCTATATATAAAATGTATATTTTATAACATAAAACATAATAGCATAGGCTTCTCAAGTTCAACAAGTACTCTATAGAATTAACTAAATATTGAATAACAGAAATCGTTCTCTATATTACAATATATCGTTAATTGAGGTATAAATGGATCAGCAATTATCATGCTGTTATCATGCCGTTTTTCTGTAATTTTTCTTTAGGCATACATGATCTTATAGTATTATTATGGAGGAACACTTGTGATGGGATATTTTGAGTACTTTTACAAGCTAAAAACTCTACATATACTAGATGTTCTTCTCTTCCTACACAAAAATAAGCTAAAGTGAACTAGAGCGACATTCGCTCTAGAGCCAACCCTTTTTCGGCCATTTCCGGTTAGATTGGAAGTGGCAAAAAAAAAAAAAATTTCAGCCATTCGTTAAGATTTTGACCCACTAAACACAATGGCGCAAGAATTTTGTCGATAACTCTTACCGTTTGGCCTGTACAAAAACGACAGAAAGTCTAAATGCTATAGCCCTCTTCTTAATATTTTCTATCTTACAATTAGATACGGGTTGGCTAATAAAACACTATCATCTCTTACAAGGGGAACTACCCAAGTGTTACACTCACTTATTAATGAAATTTTGCCAGCTTGTAGAGCTCGTCGAGCTGAACACGCCTATACCCCGTTTTGTGGGCAGACGGCTAATTGTTTAAAAGATATTAACAATTACAGTTAGTTACTCCTTACATTCTGAAGTATGACAAACTCGCACATACAATTCGCAATCTAGAGATCCACGGTTCAAATCCTTGGATCTCAACATTTCTTTTTTGTAATGATAATTTGTCTCTTTTTGAATAACTATTACATAAAAATTATCATTATTTAAAAAAAAAAAGAAACGGTCACCCAGGATTTGAACCGATGACCTTTAGATTACGAGTCATGTGTTTAACCACGGAACAGATCCGTGACTCGCAATTTCAACGTCCTCGGTTCAAATCCTTGGTTCCCAAAAAAATTTTTTTTTTTTATGATAATTTTTATGTAATAGTTATTCAAAAAGAGACAAATTATCATTAAAAAAAAAAAAATGTTGGGAACCAAAGATTTGAACTGTGGATCTCTAGATTGCGAGTTGTATGTGCGAGTCTGTCATACTTCTCAATGTAAGTATGTAGTAACTAACTTTAATTATTAATATGTTTTAAACAATTAGTCGTCTGCCCACAAAACGGGGTATAGGCGTGTTCAGCTCGACGAGCTCTACAAGCTGGCAAAGTTTCATTAATAAGTGAGTGTAACACTTGGGTAGTTTTCCTTGTTAGAGTAGATGTCCATCTGATTGTGAGAGTAAAAATTATGATAGAAATTGTCAGTAGCATTTCTTATAAATAAACACTGCGCTGAAAATACTTATTAAACAACTGAAAGTGACATTCAGTAGTGTCCATTCGCAAGAAATGCCATTGACAACTTTTCAAGCGAATTTCACTCTCAAGTGAACACCTACCCTTAGAAGGGGGAATGCAGTACTCCGCTACAGTGTCCTCAGGGTTAAAAAACATCAATCTGCATACTTTTGCAACAGATCACGCGTATAATTCGTTAGTCGTGTCAGATTGAGTCGACCGAGTTGAAGCTTTGAATATGGTTTGGGAGGAAGAGGAGGTCGAAACCACGTGGCAGGAGGTGTCGACCTTCTACAGGCAAGGATTGAAGAGTGTCTCATGCAGTCAGTACGATTATGCTGAACGCGGACCCGTATGTTACACCAGGATTGACCCCGAGAACGAGGATACGCCGCCAGGACTCGATTTCTCTCCGTTAACTGTTCAGAGTCTTTTCTACGTGCAAACGAAAAAAGGTTTTACCATCTAGGAAATTATACAGGCTGGTCCAAAAGGAGCTTCAGTTTTGATTCCAGTGTCATCTCTTTACTTTTATAGATATTCACATCATTATTTGATAAACAAGTAGATCAAAGTTGTTTTCAGTTTTAAAATTTTGCAATCACATTCAGCCTCGAAGAACGTGTTGTAGTCGGTTAATGGAGGGGGAGAGAGGGTTTCGTCTCCCCGGATGCCTTTAGTTCGGGCCGGGGACCGCTAGGTGGCGGCGAGATGATCGGTGACACAGTGTTCTCGCAAGCGGTCGCTCGGCATGCAGTTCGAATATACATATAGAAGTTCCGAATTGCGGTATGATAGGTGTCTGGGGCAGGGATCGTCTGTTGTCAGCCCCACTGACGAGTCGGACAGACGGTCCCGAGACGAAATGCCTTTTTTCCCCTCTTCTACAGTGTGTTTATCATCGTTTATTCGTCAATTATTGTATTTCTTTCTCTGGGGTTATGTCAAGGATAAAGTGTATGAGGTGAAGATCAAAGACATGGAACACCTCAAAGAAAGAATCACTGAAGTCCATCCAGTTGAAATATTGAGAAAAACTTGATTTCTCATTTTTTAATAGATATGTAGTACAGATAATGTTGCCTTCGGATCGAATTGTTTGAAACAGGGCTCCGCCACTTACGATTAGTGATTACTGAAGGAAAACATTTTGAAAATCTCATTCGTTAAATTTTCTGAATAAAATGGAATTTATTTGAATTGAATATCTTCCGTAGATTTTTTATAATGAATTTTTTAAAACTAAAGCGCCTTTTGGGCCACCCTGTAGATTGCCCACCTTTCTTGTATCAGCTTCTAAGGAAAATTTTTTTCATTTTTATGTTAGTAAAAGGAAATGCGATGATTTTTACTTATATGTATTAATTTTAATTTTTATTACAACCGAATAATTTTCAACTTATATTATAATTAATCTTTGAACAGCGGAGCCTGGATCAGTCGTGACCAAAACTTATAAAACATATACAAGAATATTAACCTAATACTGGAAGGATAATTTTTAAAAGAACAGTGTAAAATTTTGAAACAGAAAATAATATGAAATATAAAATTAAATTCAAATTGGGACTCTCTCCTTGGTCCGCCGTCCGAGGGTTAACATATGTTTAGAGATAGTTTTGGTGGAATTATTAATATAAATGTTAATAGTGTAAATTCACTAAAAAATTTTGAAAGTTGTGTAAGTCCATTAAAAATGAAACTTCTAAATTGTTCATAAATATAAAAATCATATTAGTCCATTTTTGTTTTCTCAATTAAAAAAAAAAAAAAAAAAAAACAAAAAAAACAGATTTATATCACTTTCAAAATAAACAGTTCAACTTTAATTATAATAATTTTAATATTTAACACATGTATAACTTCCAGCAGAATGCGTATAAACAATAGAGAAAACCCTGAAAAGGAAAAAAAAAGATGGTCAAAATGTTATAAAAACCAAAAAACGTAATTTTCCTTTTTTTTTAAATTTAATATAAATTTTATCGAATATTAAATAATTATAGTACAATATCAACGTCTGGGATTTTGGAAACATTGAAAGTGGGAATAGTTCTACATATCTTGGCCCTCTGCCCTCCAGCTGGTCGTCTTCGCGCAGTGCGATGTTGCAAATAACATAGTAGACTTTCATTCCCTCCGTCTCCTCTATTACGGTGATGATGATAATCTAATGAGGAGATGGTACAGGAATATGGTGGATGAGGCAGAACCTCCCAATTCAACTTTGTGACCGTCTGTTGGCTGATTTGTGCGGTACCAGTAGATTAAACGGCTGGAAATACATCACAGTTAACCTAGCGTTTGGCCCTAGTACAGGAAATTGCATATTGGGGTCAATAATACCAGGGGAAAATTTGTAATCTGTGGAGTTTATGTCTTTCCTTTTGCCAAGAGTTTTGAAATCTTAAGAATTTAGTACATATTTCTATTACAGCTGTAAATGCTTTCAATCAACTAAAGCAGCTTAATAAAAATTCAAACAAAAATGTAAATCTACGTAGCCCCTTTTAAGAAGTCAGAATGGAAAAACGTAAATTTACATGGCCCGTTCGTTAAGTATTATGGCCGATGTATGTATGTGTATGTACACACTGATTGTGAGCTGCATTGAACTTGTCGCAGTGAAGTTGGCCACGCATTCACTCACCGACGCGGCGTGAATGCGTTAGTGAATTTGTAGCCAACTTCACTGCGACAAGTTCAATGCAACTCACGATACACGGTGCGAGAAATATCGTGAGTGAAAAGCGTTCGAGGCTCGCATCTCGAAACTTGCATGTGTGAAGGTGGTGACACGGTTCGAGACATAAATCGGATGTACCAACGCGTTTCATTCGAGCCCAGGGCCTAACCCTTTATTTACTAACGGGTCTTATAAGTTCCGTCAGTTTTCTTATGGTACTGTATTAATTTAAACGCTTTGAGGCCCATTGGGATTTTGAAGTCCATTTCAGCCAATAAAAAGAGGTTATAAATTATGCGAGTAGCGTTCGAGGGCTTGTCGTACGAGATTTCTCGCACGGTGTATGTACATCGGCTATTAAGGCTACAGCGAACCTCGTTATATTGCCACGAAAGTAGTTGTAGAAGTAGAAAAGTTTTAAAGCTTCCAAGCTCTCGTTTGGAGGGGTTGGATAACATCTTTATAGACTGACACTAGTATTTTTGAGAATTCGTGGGAGGATTAGTAACTTGCTCTAGTGATGTGCGGCCCGACTAATGTGTCGGGTTCCCGACTATTCGAGTCAGTTCGGAAAAAATCGGGCGGGCTCGGGCGGGCGTCCGATGCATGCATGCAGTCGGGTAGCCCGACTATTTCGGGTTCGGTCGAGTACAGTCAGGCAGATTCGGATGAGCTCTCAAATTATCTTATTCCAAAATTCCATATAAAACAGATTTTGCATATGCTTATTGCAAGTATTAATAAGTATCTACATGAGAGTTGGGTCGCGGGCTCCGGCCCGCGGGATCTCGTCCGAGCCTGCCCGACTGTACCCGACCGAACCCGAAATAGTCGGGCTACCTGACTGCTCGCATGTATCGGACGCTCGCCTGAGCCGGTTCGATTTTTTCCGAGTCCGCCCGAACCCGTATTGTCGGGTACCCTCACATCCCCACTTTGCTCATATGGCAATATAACGATAATCTCGTTACACGATGGAAAAATGTTATCGAATATAATGAAACTTATTTTGATAAGTAAGGGTTATTATGCAATCAAAATGTAGCATTTTCTTTTCTATGAGAATTGATAACTTTTCTATGTATCATTACGCGTCAAATAATATTTGTTCTAGACCAATTGCAAATTGATGTACATTTTAAGGGCAAAAACATGAATTTAATTGCTATTGGATTAATACTTATTCCATAAACTTTAATCCTCGTACGGCGGTCCCCATTTTAATTTAATTTTGTATTTAATATATCTTTCGTTTAAAAATGATACATTTTACTAACTTGTATATGTTTTGTAAGTTTGGGTCACGATTGACCCAGGCTCCGCTGTTCAAGGGTTAAGTATGTGGGTCATGTATGTTCAACGCGTCCTTCCATGGATAAAATCTTTTTAAAAATCTGAGAAAATTTATATACCTTTCTGAAACACTCGAACAAAAAGTTATAATATTAGATTTGGAAAATAATTTGTTCAAATTATTAAAGATATGTAAAGTGGAACGTATAAATTTCTAAACAAATTATTAAACTGTGATTATTAAAAATGGTATATTAAAATTTGAACTTAAAACATTGGTGAAAAAACTATACAGTAGACTCTCGTTATATTGCCCCGAACAATTTGACTTGAAGAGGCGGAAAATTTTCAAGCTTTCAAACTTTTTTTAGTTGGAGAGGAAACGGGAGATGAAAGTGTATCATTTTTGTAGACTATGATGATGGAAGAGTAGCTCTGGTATGCTTGAAAAGCCGTGTGAAAATCAAATCGCTTATGTGGCAATAAAACGAGAGTCTACTGTACTTAATTAATTATAATCAGATGCTTAAGTTCGCATCGTAAAAATTTAATAATCTGAAAGGTGGAGATGTACAGTTCCTTAAAAAATTATTAAATTGATAATTTATTATTAAATTAATCGCCGATTATAAGTAATGCAAAATCAAGTTAAAATTTGTCGAATTTAAATGAACAAATGTATTACTCAAAATGATTCGATTTATTAAATCTTCTAATTGCTCATAATAGTATTTGGACGAAAAGTTAATAAATATTATCCAGTATTAATAAAAATTGAAATTTTTGAATGGAATATAATTCTTTGTAAGCAATGTAACAATTTTTAACGTATCGTATTATTTCAGCGGAAGTAAAGATGCCAAGTGGGAATGTGGATAAGCCAGTGATCGAGGATAATCATGATGGCACCGTGTCTCTTAAATATGATCCAAGAGAAGAGGGACAGCATGAAATCTCAGTTAAATTCAACGGCGAACACGTTCAAGGTAAACAATAAATTAAATAATACCTAGACTCTCGTCCATAATTAGGGGAAACTGTCCTACACTTGCGATCAAATCAGGCTTCCCTAAGGAAAATGGGAATTCTCAAAATACGATATTAATATTAAAAGTAATTTAGAAAAAAGAATAATATAATTTTTAATTATCATATATTATAAAATTTAGTATATAACTGAAAAGTACGAATAACAAAGTGAATATTAATTCAAATTTTTCCGCATAAACGATTATACGTAAGGGGTGGTTCGTCGTAGACCTGAATTGGTATTTCTCCCAGAGGTGCTTATGCAGAAGGACTGAACCCTGAGATATCAGCATTTTCTTAATCGATAGAATAGATCATTCCTGCTTAATCGATTTAAAAGTGGTAATTAAAAGTATCTGGTGGTGAGCTTCTTTTAGAAAGAATTAGAAATTTCAATTTTTAATACTCCTACTGTATATTTTCGTAGAATACGTTAAAAGGTGTTAATGATTAATTAACAGAAAATGTAAATATTCCATTTCACAACAAGCTCATGTACTCTGGAACTAAGGGGAGAAGGGTTGAATAATTACTTATTAAAAAACTAATTTGTTTAATATAATTTTTTAACTTTGTCGAGAATAAACAAAAGTGAAGAAAATTATGATGTTAATAAGGTATGAACAAAATTTGTTTAACTTCACCCTAAAAAAATGATGGTTGCACCACTGGATACCTCAGTTGTTCGCACAAGTTTTGGCATGGAAAGGAGTGCATTATTTACGCGAACAAAATTCATCAAATATTTGTAAATAGTATAATAAACTTATAATATAATAAACTCCGAAGGGTAATTTGAGGAAAGGTTGTGTTCATACTTCTTATCTAAAAGATTATTATTACAATTATTAAAGGAAAGCCTTAATCATACTGTGTATAAATTGAATCTAAAGCATTCTTAATTACCATAGGGTCAATCGGATTTTTCTTCTTTCCAGTTTACCCCTAGACATGGTTCACAACCTTCCGTCTCCTCTGTTTATTACAGTTTAATTAACTGTTGCATAATCTCTCTGTACCAATATAAATATCTTTACTTAATCTAATTTACAAATTTATTTTTCTTTCATCAGGTTCACCGTTCAGATTCCACGTGGACTCCTTAGCAAGTGGTTATGTGACAGCTTATGGACCAGGTTTAATCTATGGTGTTTGTGGCGAGCCTGCAAACTTCACCATCTCTACAAAAGGAGCTGGAGCTGGTGGTCTGTCGTTAGCTGTAGAAGGACCTAGCAAAGCTGAGATCTCCTGTCACGACAATAAGGATGGAACAGTTTCAGTTTCTTACCTACCAACTGCTCCAGGAGAATATAAAATCACTGTTAAATTTGGTGATAAATATATCAAGGGCAGTCCTTATGTTGCTAAAATTACAGGTAACAAGTTTAATTTATTTCACTAATATTTTGAAAAATGAATTTCACTTCAATTTCCTTTTGTATAAATTTTAATCCTTGGAGGAGCAGTTACTTGATTACTTGTTAAAGCGTCTAAATTGAAAATGCTATTAGCAAAGATATTAATATTATTGTTGTTAAAATTTTTACAGTTGAAAATGTTGAAAATCACGTATTAATATTATCGGTATCAATAATATTGAAGTTAAAAGATTGGAGAATTTAACATTAATATTATTACTGTTCATCAATATTAAATTCCCAAAATTCTCAACTTTGGAGATATTAATATTATTTTTATTTATTTCACAATTATGGCTATATTCACTATTCTCAGTCTTCATCAAACATGTTAAACTTAAATTAAAATTCTCATTGACGCTTTTACCTTTTCAAAAAGTTCATTTCTATCCATTCACCTACTTTAAATATCAATAAATTTTGAAACTAAAAAGTAAATCTTATGTACCAGCAACTAATTCAAGTAATCATCAAACTGCACCTACTAAAACCCTACTTCTATTTTCATAGGCGAAGGTCGCAAGAGAAACCAAATATCTGTGGGTTCATCCAGCGAGGTACAGCTACCTGGAAAAGTAACAGACTCAGATATCCGATCATTGAATGCCTCCATCACAGCGCCAAGCGGTCTCGAGGAGCCATGTTTCCTGAAGATGCTTCCTAATGGCAACATGTGCGTGTCCTTCACTCCTCGTGAATCTGGAGAACATACAGTCGCTGTGAAGAAGATGGGCAAGCACATCCCTAACTCCCCCTTCAAGATCGACGTGAAGGACCGAGAGGTGGGTGACGCCAAGAAGGTCAAAGTATCCGGCGCAGGTTTGAAGGAGGGTAAGACCCACGTAGAAAACACTTTCTCCATCGACACAAGAAATGCCGGTTTCGGTGGCCTCTCCTTGTCTATGGAAGGACCTAGTAAAGCAGAGATTCAATGCAAGGACAACGAAGATGGCACTCTGAATATTTCTTATAAACCCACCGAGCCTGGATACTACATCATGAACTTGAAATTCGCTGATCACCACGTGGAAGGCTCTCCATTCACCGTGAAAGTAACTGGCGAAGGTAGCAATCGTCAGAGAGAGAAGATTCAACGACAGAGGGAAGCTGTACCCATCACAGAAGTTGGTAGTCAGTGCAAATTAACCTTTAAGATGCCTGGCATCACCTCATTTGACCTCGCAGCCACTGTAACTTCACCTGGAGGTGTAACCGGAGATGCAGAGATCAAAGAAGTTGAGGATGGTTTATACGCGGTGGCGTTTGTGCCCAAGGAACTCGGGGTGCACACTGTCTCAGTTCGTTACAGGGAAATGCACATCCCTGGCTCACCGTTCCAGTTCACAGTTGGTCCACTGAGGGATGGTGGAGCTCATAGGGTACATGCTGGTGGTCCTGGTTTGGAAAGGGGCGAACAAGGGGAACCTTGCGAGTTTAATATCTGGACCAGGGAAGCTGGAGCTGGTACTCTGGCCGTGTCGGTCGAAGGACCTAGCAAGGCTCAGATTGACTTCAAGGATCGGAAGGACGGCAGTTGTTATGTTAGTTACGTCGTCTCTGAACCTGGTAAGATGTTTTCTTTAATTATATAGAAGTGCTTATAGGGAAAATAGAAGTTGGGGGTATAGAGAATTTTACTATGCCATTATTAAGCTTTTGTCATCCTTGCTTCTATGATCCTTTTTATTAAGCATCCTTTTTATTGATTCCTCTTTATTTTCAATAATGATGCTTAACAGGTTGACTGTCATTAGGGTTAGTCGAATATTTAATTAATGAGAAGAACAAGATAACTCTGAATTTCATTTTCTTTTAATTGTAAAGCTGCGCCTAATGCCCAGTGCTAATTCTACTAATTTTTATATGCTTTTTTTTGTATCGAATATTAACCCACTGAGGGGGTGAAAACAACCCTTGAGATAGCTATTTAGTACTGCAGAGTACTAGATTTAGTACATCCTTAGTCTAATTATAAGATTCTTATATAAATCAAACGAAGGAAAAACATCAACTAAATTTAATTCTGTAACTAATAAATCAAAAGAATCGGTAATGAAACTAGTCCTAAAGTGTTCTGAGATGTACCTAAATATATTTACTGTCATATATGCCATGGATGTATGCCAACGTCAAAGATCTATATTTTAATCACACTAGTAACATTGTACGGTGTCTCCTTAAGATACTAAATCAAGTTTAAGTGGTCCATGTAAAATAGTAGCGATAATCGCGTACACGTACCATGCAGAGATGACAAGTTACTTTTAGGTAATAGAACAAGGGTAAGAAGAGTACTTTGATGTCGTCGAAATGGAACACCTTGACATACAGTAGGCTTCAAAAATATACCACCTTCTAAAAATTGAACTACTCAAGTTATGCTAACAAAAATTAAATCCGTCTGGTTCAAATTAAACAATTGACATAAAATTTTTAATGTCATTCGAAGATACTTTGTTTCTTAATAAATTAATTAATTTTTATATCTGATTGGATATGATTTAAGAATTATATCTACTATTTTACATATTTTTCTATAAAATGTGACAATTAACTAGTATAATTGTAAGGTGTACACTCACTTTTGACTGAATGAATTTAATTATTAGAAAGGCGGACCATGGAGAGAATCCCAATTAAAATTTAAAAGTTAATTTTGCAATATAAAAGAACTTAATAACAGTATAATACTATGAAATTTTGAATTGACATGTAGAAGATATAGATGAGATAAACTTGAGATAAATCATTATGTAGAAGGCAGATCAGAAACAGAGAACACAATGGTTGATTAATGACACTGTACTCTTGGCTGTATACTTATAACATATATGTTTTATTTGAACTATTATAATAATTACACTGAATATTTTCACTTTATACCATGATTTTTGCAGTCATTCTTACTTTTAGTCAATTCCACATTTTGAATTGTAATTGACTACTCTACATTAAACTTTGACATTGGACTATTCTTCATTCTTGCTCTCGACACACTGAAGTCTGACTCTTAACTCGTTCTCTTACTCTAAACTTTGTATCTATTTTTAAAAATTATTCACGAGAACAGCTCCCTAATTTATTGACTCGGAACAATATTTATTTAAGGCAAATTGTTACTACAAGGCACAGTAAAATGTTGCAAATGATAATTTTTGTACCCATGTTTATTAAGATTCATTTTATTTATTTAAAGAATACTGTCAGAAAATTTCACCTCAATCAATTTGAGCAGTCTATAATAATATTTTATAGATATTTTAGACACTGTATGCCACATTGTACAGGCTATTTCAGAATAATATTTTTTTATATCTAATTCTGTTTTTCAGAAAATTGAATTGGAGAATTTTTAAAAAGATTGGTATGAAAATTTATTTATAGTAAAGTATGTACATACTTACCTTTTTCTTAAAGCTTTTTGGAAACCACCCCCATTTTGGGGCGTGTAACTCAAATGAATCCTTCTACAATTCTTTAATTTTTAAGATAATTAAAAATGACCTTCTAGTATTTAAAAATTTCTCTAATATTTATTGTAAGTATCATTATTATTCGCAGCCAATTAAATTTTAAACGAATTTCATGATAAAGCGTGTTTATGATACAACCACCTCGAGTCTCCCGACGTTAAAATATTCAGGATTAGATCATACGAGAGCACATCACATGTTCGGTCAACAGTGGACAAGGACCGTCGCTAGTCTTCAAATCCGAAAATACCTTCGTCTATATTTGCGTCTAAGGTGGATTCATATTTTGGTGGGCAACGGTGCTGGACATGAATTAGTGTGGTCGTTATATTTGGACGGTGTGCATCAAATGAGAGGAAGCCTCGGAAAGAGAGAAGAAGAGAGAGCTAACCAGAAGAGAGAAAGAGAGAAAGCGTGGGCGAATCGAGATCAGAAGTTAGAATCAGGCCGAGGAAAATAGCGGTTCGCGTTCGGCTTGCGCTCAGTTGATCGTCTTCCTCGTTTTATCTTTATTCTTCTCTGCTTTCCCTTCAAACGCTCGAATTTTCTTCCTACTCTTTCTAACCGCTTTCTTTCCACTTCTTCTATTTTTATTTTCAAACGTTTTTTCAATTTTTATTCCGGAACGTTTGAAAAAAAAGAAATTTTTCCCTTCAATTTTCGAACTTAAATAATTATTATAGAAAAGATTGTTGGTACGATGAATGATTAAAATTGTTTGTAAAAATGAGCACCTTCACTGCCACCATGCAGCTAGTGCTTTCAGGAAACGAGCACGGTAGCTGCGATAACGATGGTTCGTGCGGAGATTTTGATTACCTAGATAAATAATATATGGATTCTCATTGGTTTCTTTTCGATTTTCAGGCGAGTACAGAGTAGGAATGAAGTTCAACGATCAACATATACCCGATTCGCCACACAAGGTTTACATATCACCGGCGATGGGCGATGCTCATAAGCTCGAGGTAGCGCAATTTCCGGAGCACGATGTTCAGCCCGACAAACCGGCCACCTTCCTTGTTCGTAAAAATGGTGCCAAGGGTGAACTAGACGCCAAGGTAACGTTTATTATTATTTTTTTTTTATTTTTTTTATTTAGAGTATAGTAAGGTACAGTGGTACCTCGGTATACGACCTTAATCCGTTCCTGATGTTTGGACTTATACCGAATAGGACGTATACCAAACTAACCTTTCCCATAAGAAGTAATGTAAAAATGATCAGTCAGTTAATAATACATCAACTCCGAATATAATTGATTATTAATTTAATTTTTCCTCTGAGATAATTATTTAAAAATGACTCAAAATTCATACGAAAAATGTATGTCGTATACCGAGCAAAATTTGTCACGTTCAAACAGGACGGTTTTCCGAATTGGACGTATTCCAAAGCAGACGTATACCAAGGTATCACTGTAATTAACCCTTTCTTTGTATAAATGGTTTCTTAAAGATATTTATTTTCTGGACGGAAAGGTAACATTTATTTATTTATTTTTCATTTAGAACATAGTGTGGTGTTTTATGTAAGATTAATTAATCTATTTTAAAATTACATGCAAATATTGTATAATCTGTTTGTTTTTCTTTTTCTTTGACTTTTCGTTCAGTACTAAAATTGTATCGTTTATTTAAAAATTCTCGACGGAAATTTTTTTTTTTTAAAGCCTTCAACATTCTTGGAAAGCCACACGATCTTAGTAACCAAGTCCTTGCGAAAAGCGGACGCTGTAAATAACTTCCTCTTGTGAAACAACGATGCCGTGTCGTATCGCGTGGGTTTTCGCCACATGTTGCCAGTCACATAATCGAATGATTCACTTGGATCGCTTCAATATGCTTTTAAAGTAATTTGGATTCCTCAGGAAACCAATTATTGGGAATATGCAAAAATTTCCATCCGCTATATATGTACATTAGGGTGGGTCGAAAAAATTCAATTTTTTTTTTTTCAAATCGTAATACCGTGAAAAAGTTGCGAATTAGATAGACAAAAAAAAAGAAAAAAATCAATTAAATCTATTGATGTCTTCCGGTCGAGCATTCGACTTAAAGTTTGTGGAAATAAGTACAAATTCATATTTTTACGATATTTTTCAATATGATTGAACTGTTGGCGATGCAAACGCACCTTGTCGTGTAATACATTGCGCATGCGTCACAAGTGCATCCCCACCATAGACTGTGGCCCAATGATTGGGCCGTTACTATTAAAAAACTGTTATTTTTTATTGTTAAGTCTAAATATATATACTATAAAATAAGAAATAAAACACTTACCATGATCCGAATTTAATAGCTCTAATTGTTACGTATCAAAACCACCAAAAACAATGTTTAAATAATATTTAAGTTGGTCAGTGCCTTTGGTCGCGCAAAAGAATGGAAAATGTAACTGTTGCTCGATCAGAAGGCGTTGGCCGATTTAAACAATTTTTTTTCTAATTCTTCAATGGTTTAAATACTAATCGACTTAAGTTATTGCGTTTATATTGTGGCAACTTCTAGAATATTGAAAATTATCGTAAAGATGTGAATTTTTGCCGATTTTCACAAATGTTAAGTCGGATGCGCGATCGAAAAACATCAATCGATTTAACTGATTCTTTTTCGCACCTTTTCCAAAATTTTGAATTTTTTCGGTCCACCCTGACATACATAGGTACACTGTTGGTTAACAATTACAGTATCTTGCTACATTTGTACAGCAGACGCTCGTTATATAACCCTGGGGGGAGACAATTTTTATTTAATTTTGTATTTCATATTATTTTTACTTTAACCGCTTTTTTTATAGCATTCAGTCACTGTTGAAAATACTTGGTATTTCTCTATATCTTATTGTCAATTGTAGTAAATGGAAAAAAATTTTTTTAATTTTTGGAAAAAGTTAGAACCTCTGAAAATTTATTATATATGATTTTCATACTTTATATCTTGGTATACTAAAGATTGAATTAGTTCCTGATAATTTACGTAGTAAATTTTTATTTGTATTTGATATTACAAATATATTTTATCATTTTGCAGATCGTATCACCAAACGGAGTAGAAGATGATTGCTTTATTCAGTCCATCGATACTGACACGTATTCCGTGCGATTTATGGCGCGGGAAAATGGCATTCACAATATTCACGTAAAGTTCAACGGTGTTCACATAACTGGCAGCCCCTTCCGTATCAAAGTGGGAAAAGTGGACGCCGATCCAGCCGCGATAAACGCCTGTGGAAACGGTTTAAAGGAGATCAAAACTGGACAAAAGACGGACTTCATTATTGACACTTGCAACGCTGGAAGCGGAGCTCTTAATGTGACCATAGATGGTCCTAGCAAAGTTGCAATGGACTGTACAGAGGTTGAAGAGGGTTATAAAGTTAGGTACACACCTTTGGTACCTGGAGATTATTACATCAGTATCAAGTACAATGGATACCACATTGTAGGCTCGCCATTCAAAGTTCCTTGCACTGGTTAGTATTATTGTTACTGATTTTATTATTTATAAGGAGAAGGCACCAATTTCCGGTCGCCAATTTTAATAAAAGATCTAACTGAAATTAAGAATTGAAATCTGGAAGTAAAACTAGATAATCATCTAGATAACAAGACGATCTAGATAAAAAGATAACGAGGTGATTGTATAGTTAAGGAGATAATGTAGATAAAAATAATGCAATCATCTAGATAAGAAGATAGTTATCTAAATTCAATTATCTGGTAGATAAAATTGAGGTACTTAACAACTTATTGTTCTTTCTACAAGATCTATTTTTATTTTATGATGTTGTTAAAGGATTTAAACAAATTTTCAGTACACTGTTATTGGATTTTTATTTGTTATTTCTTTAACAATTTTTTTTATTCATAAGTTGTGCTTTTAGTCCATAGTATACATAACGTAATTGTATGAACAATGTATAAATATGTATAAGTAGTTATAATGAATTTTAATTTTTGTTTTCTCGAGGTGAAAAAATATGAATGATAGAGTTTCTTTTTATTAGAAATAATATCGAAATAATTGTGTATTTTTTATTTGTAGGTGCGGATCTGGCAGAAAGAGGAGCACAAGAATCAAGTTCCATTCTTGTCGAAACTGTTCAAAAGATATCAAAGGCGAAACAAACCGGGCCAATTTTACCCCTGTTCAAATCTGACGCTAGTAAAATAACGAGCAAAGGAATGGGATTGAAGAAAGCATACCTTGGAAAACAAAATCAGTTCACTGTTCATGCTAGCGATGCCGGTACAGTATTATTAATACTTGAATCTAATTAAATAATTCACTTTTGTAAAATTACTAAACTGTTAGATACAAATAGTAATATTTCATTTTTACTGTAATTAACATTGTGACGATTGTTATCATACACATATTCATGGCTTTGATACCTAATTTTGTATTTCATTTTTATTTGATTCATTATATACTAATTGCTTTTGGGAAATTGGTAATTTTGTGACGTACATTATAAAGAATTCCACTGGTAGTTTTTTCAATAATTTCATTTTTAATATGAAAAGAAATACAAAATTATAAAAGCCGTTAATAAAATATACGTTCGTCAAACTGTTTAAATTTTTCATTACTGCACTTTCGTTATATTAAAATATTCTACAATTTTATTATCATTCATGACTGGTTTTTACATTATCATTTTGCTTCAGAAGAATATTAAATTTTAACACAGTATTTAAAGAAATTTTGTATCTTAAATTTTATTATAATTGATTATAAGTAATTTTCAATTAATTGTAATAAAATTTAAGATTGATAAAGATTCATGGTGCAATTCAACTGAGTCATAAGATAAACATTTTACTATCATTTATAAAAACGGAAATATCTATATTATGTATTTACTTTGCCATTTAATGAACAATTTAAAAAAATTATCGAAGCTGTGCATAAACAAATATAGCCAATAAATTAATTTTCATATGTGTATGTAGTGCCATCCTAGCTGCATTATTTAGATGACTTAGATTCCTATAGTATTATAATTTGAAAACTAATTTTATTAAATTTAATTGTATTAATTGGAATTTCTTTCCATAACCACAGTATTTAAAATTAGTGTTCAATAATATAAATCATTTTTAAACCTACTCAGGAGATTATATTCTGAATAAAAGTATTTCTTAAAGGGTTAATGTATGATACATAAATAAATATAAGATGAATAATAATAAAATAAAAAATTAAGCATCAGAAAATTAAAATACCTTCTCAGCACAGACATATGTTTTTCAGATTAGTTCAATTTATGATCATTAAAAGATCAATTCATACCATGATTCTTTAATTACTCTGTTTAAATATGAAAAAAGATTTTTCCTTATTTTTATAATATAATATAATATAATATAATTTCTTTTCTGTATAGGCAATAACATTTTGTACGTTGGTGTATATGGACCTAAAGGACCGTGCGAGGAGGTGTATGTGAAGCACACAGGACGAAATAATTACACCGTAAACTATATGGTACGAGAAAGAGGAGAGTATATAGTTATTGTAAAGTGGGGTGACGACCATATTCCTGGATCGCCGTATAAGGTCGAAGTGTAAAGAAAAACGTTTCTTCGAAGAGGAACAACAAAACGAAATACTGTGGCCAAATTCTTACATTAATTATTCAACGATTCTTTACACGTATTCTTGATGATCATCCGTTATAGCATCTATTTATTTTAAACATTAGCAGAATAAAATGTATTCTTATACGATGGAAAGCGTATGACACGAACATTTTTAGGCTATATGATGTTTCATCACGAAAAATTCGTCTTCCAAAAATTTTACATTTTTATTCTGAATATTTTACTGCGTCAATTATGGTTCTCTGCCATATAATTTGAGTGAAAAAAAGATGAAAAGAACCATATAAATAAGAACCATGAATGCTGAAACGATGGAAGTAAAAGTACCAATTGTTTGACCATTATTTACTTTATTATTGTGTGTTACATTGAGAGGAATTTGAACATTCAAGATACTAGTCGAAGTACAAATAAGCTTCTTCCGTAGAATAGTACTTTAGACGCGAGTTTAAAGCTTTGTCAGTTGTGTCTGTATCTGTCCCCATAACTTATATTGTTCTCATCTAATATTTAATCATCTAATGTACAATAATAGCAACGAAGTTATATATTTGGTTGAAATATGTTACATTAAACTATAAATACTTTTGGTACAATCTTGTTACTACTATTGATAAAACAGTGGTCAATCTTTTATTTTTATCTAGAACAAAGGAAAAAATATTAGAATATTATCAGCGAAGTAAGATTCTTAGCCTTAGTATTATTTTTTTTCTGTAGAGAGAATAATTCTGTGATACAAGAATGTAGTTTTTAATTAAAATGACTTTCTAAATGTTGTAGAAAGAGTCCTAAAAAATTATTCTAAGAGCTATTAATGTTTTAGAGAATTATTCTAAATGTATTAAAAGAAATGCCTTCTGTGCATGAGATTTGATTAACTCGGGTTAAAAGTGTTAACTATTGTAGTAATTTGTACCAGTGACTGGTATTGAAGAAGAATTTAAAAACCATAGATAATTAATTATTCCTTTTAGGAAAAAAATATTGTAGCACTATACAAATAGTCAATGATACTTAGAATTGCTTGTATTTTGATATTTATACCCTTGTTTTGAAAAAAAGTGAACAATAGGTCATCAATCTTTTAATTGTAATAACAAACTAACAAAACATCTTTCCTAAAAGTGTTTATAATTTAATCAAACAAATATTTTAGCTGAAAATGTATAGTACATATGTAACTTTGTTGTCATTGTTAATAATATAGCCAGTGTATTGTGTTCATTAAATGATTAAATGATAGACCAAAGTGAAAATGATATAAAAATGTTCATAAGTAACGAGGACAAATAAGTCAATTACTTGTGTTTGAAAAACTAAGAAAAAAACAATACCAACTGTGCCTTCCATTCTAGTTTCAGATAAATTTATTCTATTAAAACGTGCTCTAAATGTACTGTTAGTCTCTCTACTGCGTGATATATCACTTAAATGTAATTATATCGAACAAAAGTGCAAACTGAAAGCATCGATTATTATAAAACATACAAGAAATGAAATAAACAATATGTTTATTAATGATTCACCGAGTGTGCTTTTTTCTCTTATGAGAAGTTTCTACTTTTTACTATATTTTAGAAATCTAGTATGAATGTATTATCGGCCAAAAGTGCAGAACTACCTCTCAGTAAAGAGATATAGGGAGATTTTTTTTAAATCTAATGGAGAATGGTGAGAAATAGTAATTTAAAATTCTTATTTCTATTCTCGTAGATAAAGATTGTATTTTCATGTTTCAATTGCAAGTTTTTGAATTGAAATTAAAATAAAAATTTACAGTAACTAATTTTATGACAATAAATATTAATGTAGCAGTTAATTAATTACTGCTAGTATAAAAATAACATAAGATTTTATTTTTTAAGTCATGGAATTGTTTAATACAAAAGTGGACCACTTGGAGAAATTAATTGTTTTGCATTTAGTTACATATATTAATATAAGAGAGGGCATAATGATAAGGTATTATTACGAAATAATTTATAATATATTTCTTTTCAAACTACAAATAGAAAATTATATCCATTTTCGATGAGTTATATTATTAAGTATAATTTCGAATAAGGTGGTTGTATATTTTTGGTCGGTAATGGATATGTACCCCATCTTTAAGCACCACTCAAAAATAACAATCAAAATTGAATTATAGTAAGATTTATCACTGTATATGAGACACAAAATTTGAAAAAAATTATAGTTAGTGCTATTATGAAAAGACAAACTTGAGCGTTTATAGCCGTCGATAGCAGATAGAATTAATTGTTTTATATTTACATTATATTAATTTTGTAAACTTCATTATTTTCATTTTTATTATTGATTGCATACATTTTTTCAATCAATGACATAAAAATTACAATATAACTTAATTTAATTTATTTACACTATGAGCATCAGTTTTTAATTTATTTTGAGGTACATATTATATGTGGTAGCTTTTTATATGCGTAATTGAATAATTAAATTTATTGAAGCAACTGTTTTTAACAATTAAAAATTTTGAATTTAAAAAGGACAAGAAAGTTAATATCATATAATAATATTTATCATAGGCAGAAAATAGATGATGTATTTATTTTAAATTACATATCACTTGCTGCTGCAAAATTGACAAAATTGCAAAAAGGTTTCTTAGATTATTAGTTGCCTCACTTTTTTATTATTTTACATAAAGTATTTTTAAAATAGATTTAGACATGAACAAATACTGTAAAGTGTTTAAAGGTTCAGATAGCAAAGGCATCTTTACAATATTCTTCACAAAACATAATTATTTGTTATATTATCAAATTTCTTAGAAATCAAAATTTATTTTAACATTTACAGCAGAACTTTCAGTATTTAATAGCTATACATGTTTAAAATCGACTTAAGAAATAATATTGGTAATACTATTAATTGAATTAGTGGTAAGTTATAACACAAGCATTTATAACTATTATACTTCATATTATGTTAATATTTTATTTCTGAAATTTCTATAAGAATCTCTACTGTAATCTGAATTTGCTATAGTAGGTTTTTCAAGTTTAATAGCTTCGAAATCACATATTTCTCGTATGTCTGAACCCTACGAACATTATATATTTAAAAAAAATTCTCCTTAAATTAACATTATCAGTAACAGTAATGATACATTGTATGCAATATCTTTCTGCTATCTGTCGTGAAGGAAAGGTAGGTAAATTATCTCGTAATTAAAAAATATTTTAATTTTATTTAAATTGATCAGTGCCAAGCATAAATGAATATTTATTCACAGTAGTAATTAAGAGAACAGAATTTCTCATGAAAAGTGTTTGATATCGTGTTTCACCATCGAGAATGATGTAAGTACGGTGTCGTCAAAACTGACGGTACAAACAAATGAAAGCTTGAACGGTAGACTGATTCTCATTGAATAAATTAGCGTCGAACAGGAAGAACGCGATCCGTAACTTGTCATCGTTAAGTGTATCGCACCTGTAACCTCGAATAATCATGCAGGTGCTTCTTATCGTAAAGGGCGAAAAATTTATGACAACCCGTTTGCGCATCGCGTGTACAATTACAAATAATTATAATTTAAATGAAATTTAGAGAACAATGGAATCGGTGTATGTTTTTGTATCACATGCGTATACCATAATATTCATAGAAATATGAAAGAAAGGTTGTTTTCTTTAGTTTTTCAAAGGTAATAAGAAGGTTATTTTGTATTTATTAATAGTACAGAAAAAAATGAATTTAAAATTAATATGAGAATTTTCATTCACTCAAGACTTACACCTTTTCTATTTATTGTAAAAGAGAACTTACAATTGGACAAATTTTCAACAAATAATTAAGCAATACTGGTTAAAATGTTATTTAGTGAAAATAATATGGATAAAAATTGCATCTTCAGTGATAATATTGTCTTCTTTTTTATTTTCAGATAAGAAATGATTTTTCAATTAATACTTGAGTGAAGAGACATGTATGTCTGAAAAATTTTTGTGAAATATGTGTGGTACCTCTATTGTAAAATCATTAATAATTAATTTGATAATGTTATTATCAAATTTATATGATACAATTCGAAATTTTTCAAAATTGATTATTTCGAGTTTATCTAAAAAGTATGCCATACTGCTTTAGAGAATTAATTACTTTTTAAAAATCTAATAGTTTTAAGTTGCTAACATGAAGTTATTCTTATTAATTTTTCGAGTTGCTTCTCTAGTCTATGTTTAGGGGCTGATCATTTTTAATATTTTTACATGGTTCTTTGAATTTTTAATCAATTTGTTCCAACCGTGTCTTTTGCTTTTACATAAAAACTGTATCACTTTGCTGATATTGAATATTGTCCCGTTTTATTATACAAAGAAAGTATTCTAGGTGGCTGGCACAAATTTTAATAATACTGTAGATCAAAGAATAAACGACTCGCATTTTTTTTTTTATTTGTTGAAAAACACTTTTACGAATTGAAACGAATTCTCCAAAATATCATTTGAACAAAATCAATCGAAAAAAATTTGTATTACAACGATGGATCAAAAATACAATTTGTTTGGTTCAATAAAACAATTTAAATACATTGAATGCTACAATTAAAGTTGACGTCTATGGTATGGCGCACTATAATTGCAATTGTTCAAAATACAGTTGTTTTATTTTTTAATTTAGGATTTCCACTTGATACCTTGGATAGTTAATACAGAATCACTAATATAATTCAAATAAAAAAAAAATGTTTTCTCTTAAGTGGATTATATTCAAATCGTGATGTCGGTTACTGATAGCCTCCACGGTATTTAACGCGTTAACAGGGTGAACTATTCTCAATTATAATTAGAGTTATGCAAAAATTCATTAAATAAGGCAACATTTAATTGAGTCGAAAAATTTATGTATTTTATTGTTTAGCATAATTAGTTTCATTCAATAACGTTGCATTATTACATAGGGCACCTCTAAGAGTGTCAGGGGTAAGTATTATAATAAGCAAAAATATTGTTTTCCAAATTTCAAGGTCACCAATTTTTTTTCTTTTCAAATTGGATTATGTATATGTAGGCGTTTAGTGGAAAGGAGGGGGGTTCGTTTCCTCGGACGCCTTTAGTTCGGGCCGGGGACCGCTAGGTGGCAGCAAGGATGACAGTGTTCTCGCTGGCGGTCGCCCGGCGTGCGGTTCGAATATATAGAAGTTCCGAAAAACAGTATGATAGGTGTCTGGGGCAGGGATCGTCTGTTGTCAGCCCCACTAACGAGTCTGACAGAACGATCCTGAGACGAAAGTCGTGATTTTAACTATTAAATTGTTAAGATAAAAATATATACATAATCCAATTTAATTAAGTGCCCCATGGTGTGGAGGATGGTGTCTTGGGACTATGGGGCACTTACCGCAACAATAGGGCCCCTTTTACGACTTGCTACTCGAACCGAAACGTCTCGATTGAAAAGTAAACGTTATATTTTGAAAACTAATTAAAGTCATACAAGCTTAATAAATTCGTCTTGGAAAGCACTATCACATGATCTGAGAAAAAAAATACATAGTTCTATTTAAGAAACAAAACTTAACCACCATATCTTTTAAACTAATAATGTAAAAAACATTTCGTTCACACCAAAACATAGATCCCATTTTACTGAGGTTGATAATGGAAATTAAATTCGACAATTTTTGCTGTCTAATGCAGGAATATATGGGATACATAGATGCAGGGGATGTGATCTATAATAAATGATTTATCAGTGTATTCCTAGTGATGATCTATAATGATGATAATATGATGATCTCTATTATGATTATCTATGATAATATAATAAATGTTCTATAATAATGTGAACTTCATGTATATTTGAGCAGGCTCGGATTATGGTATCTGGAACCATGGGGCTATCGAACCCTCGACGCTTTATTTGATTAATAAACCTGGTTCAAAAATTGAAATTTATTTTAAACAAACTGAAATAAAAGGGAAACGCAACGGTAGCAAGAAAATTTTGTTCAATATTTTTTGATACAGTAAATAGAAGATTTATAACGAGGCTTTCTGCAAAATAGGGTCCAAGGCTAAAGCTTCCCTTAGGTCTGCGTTTAATCCGACGCTGTATTTGAGCGTGAAGAATCAAGAAATGAATAGAAATAGATATAAATGATAATAAAACTACGATAAAGAGATTCATAATAAAAATCTATTTTAATAAATGCTCAAAATGACGTCTATTAACACCAACCTGAACTGTCGTATTCACGACAACTCTCGACTTTAATCTCTGAGATTATTCCAGTAAACGACTGAGATAAGGACGTTCACAACTATCTTGTCCATCAAAGGGTTAAAAAGTGGTTGGGGTGCTTGTTTATACCTTTGAAGTAATACTAAGAGGTGGTACGAGAGTAGAGATACATCAAAGGGATGAATGACAGCAAAAATGTTTTAAATAACATCAATCTTTTCCATTCCCTGTGCTCTTATATTTTATATAAAGAAGATAGCATAGTACAATCTTTACAGTACAAGTTCGAATTTTATTAGCTACGTCGCTGTGATAAAGGAACCAGTTAAATGATTTCGAATTACAGAAGACACGTTACTAACTACAGTTGTGGACTGGGTCCAAAAATATGGAGGCTCACTTTCGCTAACTTATCTTTTCGTGATCTACCATTTAATAAATACCATAGGAATTTTAAGTAAATTGAAGTTGGTCGAATTAGTCCTAAGCTAGACCCAAATTACTATTCTATGTCAGTTATGATGAAAATGTGACACTTTGTTATATACTTCTTCCATTAGATCTATTTTAGTGGAGGGGGAGAGAAGGTTTCGGACTCCTGAACGCCTTTAGTTCGGGCCGGGGACCGCTAGGTGGCGGTGAGAGATCAGTGACAGTGTTCTCGCAAGCGGTCGCCCGGCATGCAGTTCGAATATATAGAAGATCCGTCGAATTGCGGATATGATAGGCGTATGGATCGTCTTTTATCAGCCCCACTCCTACTATCACTATCACTAATTTTGCCCTACAGGGCCGGCGCTTTTTGGGGACTATTCTGCCCCCTTGTTGCCCAACGAACCCTATCGTCCACGCGCCTATGGAGATGCCAACCCCAAACCCCGCGCATTTTTTGAATTTTTTCTTTGTCTTACATTTTCCGTACTTTTATTCCGTGAGTTTATTCACTCCATAATTTTTACTTTTCTATACTCCATACTTTTTTAGTCCCTATATGTGTGTGAGTGTCCGTGTATGTGTGCGTGTGCGTGTGTACGTGTGTGTATCGTTGCCAACAGCACAACACGGTAACCCATCTATTGGAGAAACCGTGCCCACTTAGCTTGACCTCGGTGATCTTACGGGTACCGGTATGGCCTAAGTGGCTAAGGCCGTTGACTCCCCTCTCCTACAAGTAGAATGTTATAAATAGCAATTGAATTATTTTAGCAAGACACTTCCAGAAAAATCTTCGATTTGCAGAATGGAACGACGTAAAAACTGCTTCATAATAAATGCTATGTTGCCACTAGGCTGCCCCTATGTTGTTTCTCCAGTCAATCAAATAATTTTCATCTTAAATTGAGGTCTTGTATTTTCACATTATACCATCTAATTAAATGATAGTTTATTTAAAAAATGAAATAATGTTTACAAGATGAACCTGTAACATTTATGTCAAGTAATAACCCTCGGAGGGCGAACCTTGGATAGAGCCTCTTACTTCAGATTCAAGGAAAAACTCCAGTTCGTGCCGCCTGCGTGAATATCGTTATGATATAACAATCTATACTAATTTTAATTGATATTCTAAGACTTTTCCAATATACGTCATCAAAGTGAAGACGAGGTCCAAAAATGACTCAATAACTTTCATAATCATATCAAAAAACAAAGAATCTTTCTTCACCATGGTATCTATATACCATCCCCTTAGCAACAAATAGAGGTGTGCGAGTACTCGAATATTCGAGCTGAAAATTCATCTTCAAGTAAATCGAAGTTTTACGGCGGCTCGAATATTCGAGTAGTTCGATTTTTTCGAGTAGCTCGCTTTTGTTTCAAACAGTTCGTCGATTTCGAGTAATTCGGCAAATTCAAGCGCTCGGCTCGGCTCGAACAACCGAAGCGAGTTCAGCTAGGCTTGTAAATTACGAGTACTCGCACACCTCTATTAAAGATCCTTTTATTCGGTATCATATCCGAAAGAAAATAGTTCATATTACAACAAGCAATGCTGATCAATAAATCTGTCAATTACCTAACATTCTCCATATTCCCTTTTACATAAACGAAGCACGTAACCCCATTGAAGAGCAGTTACATCCGACAATTATGATGGATTAGTGTAAAGGAATAAGAGAAAGAGATGTATAGCTGGATCGAAGGAGAAGTAGCTAGAGAAAAGATAACAACCGGACTGTCTATCCGGAAAGTGAGGGATCGAAAGAAGGAAACGAGCCGGGATAAAATGCTTCCCCCTCTGAATTTCGTTTGGCGAGTGAAGTTATCGGAGGTGGTAAGTGGGTAAGCGGTTAGATAGATCGGTGGATAGGTGGAAGAGTTTCTACGAGCTTCGAATGCAGCCTGTTTCGATAGGATGGTAGGCGGTCGCATCCGGTTTCATAGCTCCCTTACGCTCGAGTTCGCAGGCGTCGAAAACAGGTGCTTGACTTGCGCCGTCGTACCACCAGCCGTTTCGCTTTTCCTTTCAGAAACACGCCCTTTCCAGCGATCATGCCACCGCCTCCGACGCCTCCGACGCCTCCGACGCCTCCGACGCCTCCGACGCAATTCTACCGTTTCGAACCGTCAGACGAGCCTGCGACACCAACGGGACACCTTGTCTTCTTCCTCTTTCGATTCGCTGCATAAGGAGTATAGATGCTAAGAATATATAATGCTAAAGAAATTGTAATAAATTTTTGTAAATAGTACTTTTTCCTGTAAAACAGTGATTTTCAAGTGCTTCATAAATATATCATTCTCTGGGATTTTTATTAAAATTTTAACAAAAGAATAAATTTCTTTATTCGTTAATAATAGTATCATAGTTTGTTTATAACAATCTTTATAGAAAACAATTATCCGAAGCAAAGAAAGCTACAATTAAAGGGGTTAGTATTGAAGGTAGGGGCTATGGGTGCATAGCAAAGAAACTTGATCGGTCGAAAAGTGCCATCGCAGATTTCGCCACAAGGTGAAAATTATGGTGAAAAAGGCACGCAGAATGTTCTGAGAAACTTTTCTCTCGAGACAAATACAAATTGATCAACGTAATTTCTAATACAACAGTCTCTATTAACGATATTAATTCATTTTCTAAATTTTGCACTGTAATGACGGCGGACCATGTAGAGAGTCTCAATTTTAATTTAATTTCGTATTTTATATTATTCTTCCAATAAGTATATGAAACTCTTTTGTTTAAAAATAATACATTTAACTTTAGGATTTAATGTTTATTTACGTTTGTGTTATATTCATGTTGAATATATTCAATATGAGTTATATTTATATCGAAAACTACTTTAACTGATGTGGTTTATATTCAAACAATTCTACCTCTTTTATAACACAAATTTGACCAGGAAATTTCAAAATTTCTTTTGGAAAGCGAATTTTTCGAATTGATTGTTTCAATTATTTAATATCGTTTAATTGCTACGCAAAGGTTGATTAAAGGAGATAATCTATATTGATTTGTTAATAATTCAATTAAATGATAACAATGGTGTAATAAAAATGAAATTCAAACCGCTACATGTATAAATATTAATGCTACTTTTTATATTCATGAGAAGTGACAATAATTCGTTGCACCTGTGTTTATGATATATAAACTAATTTTTCAGTAATTACTGGTGAAAAATTATTTCATTTGAATAGCATAATATTTTAGATGATTAATTATCATTATTTTTCACATATTAGAACAAGTTTCTGTATTTATTATACGTTAACATGTGTTAATATAAAACAAATTGTAAATAGTATTAAGATTATGGTGATAATATAAAATAGCAAATTTTAAGGTGAATTGTTTCTATTCTAAATAATTAGAATTTTGATATGTTTGACTACATATGTTCCTTTTCATTTATAGTAGAGAATGCATTAAGGGGAATGGGCATTTTCTGTGGTACCTAGAAAATAACTCAATTTCAAGTTCATTTTTCACATGAGTGCTGAAAAATCTAAAATCTTGCCTCTATCAAATCTTTGTGAACATTTTTCGCTCACTTATAACACCCCCAAAAAATTGTTTTAATTATAGATTCTGATTCCAAATATTATTTATTATCAAATTAAAAAGATTTTTTAAATCGATTTTTTTACCCCTAAAAATGCTTACTCTCCTTAAAGCAATACAGAAAAATGACTATTCAATTTTGGAGTTATATTTCATATTCTTAACCCTTGGACGGCGGACCATGGAGAGAGCCCCAATTTTAATTTAATTGTGTATTCTTTCAATATATGAAACTAATAATATTCTTTCAATATTAGATTAATATCTATGTATATGTTTTGTAAGTTTTGGTCACTATTGACCTAGGCTCCTAAAGCAGATAAGGACTACCCCTATTCTTGTCTTGAATCACTTTATAAATTCACGAAGTTTCATCTACTAATAAAGCAGGCAGTAAATATGTATCATAATTGTAAGACTTTCGAATATACATATAATACCGGTACGACATCGAACGAGTTAGATGTATGGTTGGTTACCACCATAATCTACTGGCAATCATAAGCGTACCAGTAAGTACGTTTTTCACGTCTGAATTAATGCCTCAACCTACCAGTACGCTTTTCATGTCTGGCCATTAATGTCTAAACGTGTATCCATTTATTATTACACCAGAGTGACAGAATAAAATAGACACCATTCAATATTATCGTACCTCTTAATATTAAGTACGTCAAACAAGATTAACTCTCAACTGGCACACTTCACCAGAGTAACATGGCTGGCACATTTGGACGTTTAAGACCCCAACCACTAAAATATTTGCTGCGAAGAAGCTATTCATTATTTTAACTTGAAAAAATTCCTAGATAATCTTTGAAAATTGTTTCAACATATTTTACAGCTAATTTTAATAAAATGAAATATTGAATATGAAATAAAAATTGAAAAAATAAGTTTTCACAAAAAATTCATAACTTTTTCAAATTTTAGGTGGACACTCTTGAGATTGAACATTTTAAGAGAAAGAATACTACAAAAGTTGTGGTTTCAAAAAAGGTATTTATTTGAAGAGTTGAAGGGACGAAGTTTAGCCAAAAAGGAAAGGGTCGTCTCGTACCCCACAGTGTCAGCTAAGGGTTAATACTCTCATAGAAAAAAAGGGGAGCAACAAGGAATTAGATTTAACATAAAAAAACAAACAAAATCTGTATACTTTTATGAATAAAAGGAAACATCTAAAATTTAAGGTGTCTATTGTATTTTATCACCCCAGTATATATCTTTGGATATATCAAATTCTTTTATTTGAGAATTTATCGAAATAAAGACTCAATAATTCCCAGCATATTGGCACCTCTAAGAAACGGGGAATTATCAAGCGCCAATGGCATTCGATTTATTATAACAAGACCTCGACAATTCCCCTCATTCCCCTCGGCTCTGGAGACGAGCACTTCTAAGAGACCGGGGAATTATCGAGCGTCAATGGCATACGTGCCTTCCCCACAGTTCTCCAACGGGAAATTAGCAAGCATCTGTATTGAAACTCTAATTATTAAGAACAGAAATAATTAATCTTCAAATTTCAAATTTTAAGCTCCCTATTTGCTATTTTACATTATATATATCATAACAATATTACTTAAAATAATGTTTTTCTATTGTTTTCTATTAATTATTTAGGCATGTGTAATTTGCGATGGCGTTCAACGTGTCAACCCTTTGCCCTGTAATATCGAGTCATTTGACAAATGTGTCAAATTTGGCTAGTACTTTTAGTGTCGTTGAATTTTGAGTTTAATTCTATTTATAATTTACCCAGTCAAGGATCATCATATTTCAATTTTCTTTATTTGTTTGAAAATTCAAGCAATGAATTTACGCAGCTATCGAAAAAATCATAGACAAAAGGGGTTAAGAATTAACCCTCGGACGGCGGACCATGAAGAGGGCCCGAATTTCAATGTAATTTTGCATTTCATATAATTTTCATTTTCTAAATTTAACACCGTTCCTTTAAAAATTATTATTATCAGTTAGCTCGACAAAATCATAGGAGAAGAGGTTGTGGAGGGTCAAAACCCTCAGCGTCTGGGACCAACGAACACATAGCAAGGACGTCATCGTAATGACACGATTATCTAACTTCTCAATTTTAAATTTCAGTCTAAAACCTTCCAACATTTCTTTACCATTGTATTCTTTGACTACATCAACTTTCTACATAACGCGAATTACCGGCAATCCCAGGGCAATCAAGGTGTCGAGGAAGAACAACAATCCGCCAAGTAGAGCGGGGGCTTATAAGAGGTCAGCATTGAACAAAGCAGGGAATAACGAGAGGTTGGAAGCGGTGAACCGTGGAAGACGGCAACAACACGTGAATTGGCGCGTAAGTAAAAGAGGTCAACCGGTGGAGGCAGGTGGTGGAGGTTGGAAAGCATAGGCGGAGCCTTCAGTTCCGCCTCCACCTACAATCCCACCTCTTACCGTACCTCTCTCGCTTTCCCGGACCTTTTCCAACCTTCTCTCCTCCTCTTCTCTTCGTCTATACATACACTTTATCTTTTTTTTCCTCCCAGGGTCACATCCTTTCACCCCCTCCACTTTACCTTGTTAGCTCTGTCAGGAAGCCTGCTGTCTCCCCCTTCTCGGTGGAAAGAGCCGGATCCATACGCGATCCTTCGGCAAAAGTATACCTGCAGAGGACCCGGCCCGATGTACCTAGCCACTTCCAGTTCCACCTATAGGTACTAGAGCCACCGCGGGCAGCAGCTACAGCCATTTTGCGGCCGCTTTTATCGCCACACCGGAAAAACCAACCTTGTTACCATCGTTTTTTCCTCCTGTCCTACCTGCACGCTAATTTAATCATACTTCTTTTTCGTAGGTAACGAGAGGAAACGGAAAGAGGACTTTCTACGAGCTCCTAGCGCTCACTGCGTCCATTTGCGCTTGGAAAACTTAGCGCTTATTCGAATGGACAAGGTAAGGTTAAGGGTGGAGGGGTTCGTGAGTGTATAGGAGTTTAGTGTTAATTTGGAATTTAGGAAATAACTAGAGGTGTGTGACATTTGAACTGCGGAGGTTGGGTTAATCGATACCCACACTTATAAGATGTATGTAGGATGGTGGTGGAAAAAGGCGTTTCCGTCTCACAAGGAGAACTACCCAAGTGTTATACTCACTTATTAATGAACCTTTGCCAGCTTGTAGAGCTCGTCGAGCTGAACACGCCTATACCCCGTTTTGTGGGCAGACGGCTAATTGTTTAAAAGATATTAACAATTACAGTTAGTTACTCCTTACATTTTGAAGTATGACAAACTCGCACATACAATTCGCAAACTAGAGATCCACGGTTCAAATCCTTGGTTCCCAACATTTTTTTTTTGTAATGATAATTTGTCCCTTTTTGAATAACTATTACATAAAAATTATCATTATAAAAAAAAAAAAAAAGAAACGGTCACCCAGGATTTGAACCAATGACCTTTAGATTACGAGTCATGTGTTTAACCACGGAACAGATCCGTGACTCGCAATTTGAACGTTCTCGGTTCAAATCCTTGGTTCCCAAAAATTTTTTTTTTTTTTTATGATAATTTTTATGTAATAGTTATTCAAAAAGAGCTTATATTTTTCTTGTTACAGTAGCTGTTTGATAATTTTCCACTTTTCAGAATCAAGAGATGAACCTTTCTAAGAAACGGGTAGTTATCGAGCAGCTTCACATAAAGTTGATGTTACCCACGTTTATATTTCCTGCGTATAATGACATCAAAGAGGAAACGTGAGATAGGTACTTAAAGAGATAGAAGCTTCAAAAACTTGGAAATCATGAAAATACTGCAAAAAATTACAATTTATTATACAGAATGAATCTCGTAACATGATAACTTTAAGTAACTCATAAATTATTTCTTCTATCAAAAATTGTATGGTTTCTAACAGGACATACATATACATATATAACAGAGCAGTAATAATTGTTTTTTAGGTAGAGGATTTTGACTCTGTTTTCCTGAATATTTCTTTAGATAAAGAAACAATAAGAAACATTTACATATACGTTGTGTTCAAATTAAATGAATGATACAGATTGTTCTGTATATTTATCTACATAATAAAACTCGTTAATACGAAAAATTCACCTGGAAACATATTTATTAGTTATAAAATCATCAGATTTTTCTGCAAGCTCATAATATATTTACATATACCTACACTTATTATCAAATATTTGGGAATTGAAATCTGAAAAATTTTAAACCTTGCATTATGAAATAACTATAAAAATTTATATTTAACGTCCTAATTGAAAATAATCATCCACTTATTTTCATTCAATATCGGTTACGTACCCAATTGTTGCAAAAATGTGTATTTGATATCAATAATTTTACATGTACATCACTGATAAAAATTATGAGACCACCTATCAATGACTACGGTGACACAATAAAATAGACATCCTTCAAGATTATTTCTTAATATTAAATATATCAAGCAGAACTAAAACTCTCATTTATAATTAATATAAAAAAAATTAACAAAATCTATATACTTTTATATAAAATTTAAGTTGTCTATTATATTCTGTCACGTTAATACAGAGAACAATTCTTTGAAATTGTAATATGTAATTGTGGAGAAGTAATTTCATTAAGTGCCTCGTAAGGAATAAAACGTTTTCACAAATCATTTTTATAAATAAAAATACTAATTCATAATATGTATCTTTATGCTTTGTTTGTAAATGCTGAATTTAAATTAAAATTGCAGTTTGCAAGAGTTATATGATCAAAAAGAGTGAAGGTAAATTACTCCTATTAATGTGCATAACAGTAATGGAAGATTTTAAACATTTCTCAAATTTTAATCGTAAATTTTAAAGCCTTAGTATTTCTTACAATAATGTATCAATAAATAAATTAGAGAAATTAGCTGCTTATATTTGGTTACATTATCATTCAGAGGGCAAACCATGAAGAGAGTCCTAATTTTAATTTAATTTTATATTTTAAATTATTTTTATTTTCTAAACAGTTTTTTTAAAATCATTCTTCTAATATATGAAACCCTCTTGCTTAAGAATTATAATTTTAATTTTACACCACAAAATTTCTGTATACTGATACCATTTAGTGCAGGAAATGTAATATAAAAGAATCAATAAGAATATAAACAAAAAAAGATACAAAAGTTCGAATAAATAGTGAAATGTCTACAGCTTGAAACTTAAACAAATAACAGAGCAGCTGTTTAAATAAGAAAATGTTTATACTGTTTAGTCTGCTTTGCAGATTTTTCAGACCTAAAATACACAAAAAAAAAAAAGATAAAAATAAAAGGAAGGAAAGAATTCTATATCGCTAAAATGTTTTTAAATTAATGAACAATGTTTCAGGTGTATTTTTAATTTAACGTTACACTTATTATAGAAAAGAAATTGCAATACGTACCATTTTTGTCTCCATTTTATTCTTGATACAGTAGACTCTCGTTATATTGCCACATAAGATGATACACTTCTATCTTCCCCCCCCCTCTTTCAAATGAGAGATGGGAAGCTTGAAAAATTGTCCACTTCTACAACCTCGTTCGCGGCAATATAACGAGGGTCTACTGTATTTCCGCTTTGAAACTGCACATAGAATAGGCCTGTTTAACTGCTATGTAGAAGCGAAAGAGTCACTGCTCCCACTCTTACCCCTTCAGACTTCCCCCACCATCCAGTAGTGTCAGTAGTGGGACAGCGGTTTCTAGCAGCTAGGACTAGGAATACGCGTCAAATATTAGAAGGGTCGGGAAACCAACTGGAAGAGTGGGGGGAGCCGTGCGTGAGCTGCGTGGTAGGGGAAGGAGCCACGAGTGGCCCGCGGGCCGCAAGTTAGACAGGCCTGATGTAGAAGATGAACAAGAAGAAGAAAGTGACCATAAACAAAAGTTTTACATTCCATGATCGCTTTATTTTGATTACAGAACAATGGTCGCGACATTGGGAAGTCGACTTCTCCTGCCTCCATTTGTTCCTATATTTACAAGCAGATCCTCGAGGTACGCGAGGAAATGCACGTCCAATCTAAACTCTTCATCAAAAGAGAGAAAGAGACAAAATCTCCTTGTTCTTTCAGTCTGTTGCACCACGTTCGATTTCCCTATTGAAACTCTGCTTACCATGAAAACATTGAACAATTTTACCCCATCGCACTGGAAGGTATCTTTGCTATAAAGAAGCTCGTTGCTCCTTTCCAATGCAAAGGGTGAAATTTTATTTGGCAGCTCGACAAACTGTAAAAAGAGTTTCTTCGACCTTAGAAAAGCTCGAACGTCGTTTTTCCCATTTTATTTTCCCTTATAGATTCGATAGAGCATTCCGCGCATGTCTCTGAAACCATGACTACAAGATCTAGAATTTGAAAATTTCAATCTCGTCTAGCGACTCGATTCACCGAACCGTTCCAGTTCAGTCATTTTATTCACGAATTTGGTCACAATAAATGAGAAGGTAGAGCTTAACGAACTAATGTCATTCGTCAAATAAGCAACAAATCATTTCAAGAGAATTCTGTTTTGTTTTCTTTTCATTTTCAACTATCATCACCGGTTAAAATAAATAACATTTATTAGACATTGATTTTCCTAATTAGTTTCAAAAAACATTGCTTCTCTATTGTACACTCGTGATCAAATCTGCTTTTCTAAAAAAAAAGAATGGTGGTACCTCGAGTCTTCGGTTCTTATCCTTCCCCTTAGGCGGTCTCGAGGAAACTGACGGCGCAGGGGAGAAGGCCCCTTATTATAGGTCCGTGGCGACCCACCACTAGCGTGGAAAGTTTACGCGGGAGAATTTGAATTGATGTTTCTATTGTATACTAAATTTCATAATATATAATAATTGAAAATTACATTATTTTGTTTCTAAATTACTTTTAATATTAATATCATCAAAATTAAGATTTTGTGAAATTTTGCTTTCCCCATATCGCCATTTTCCTTTAGAGAAGCCTGATTTGATTGAGAGTGTACTTTTAATTAATTATATTACATTAACCCTTTCGCTACTTATAATTGTCCAACACAAATGCAATATGAATGTTTGTATAATTATTAGAAATACAAATACCCATGTTAAAATATTGTATTTAGTACGGATTTTGAATTAAAAATATACGAGTACAGTTTCCGGCATTGATGACCCTGTAATGAAAGGGTTAATGTAAATTCCCAAACTTTAGAAATAAGATGTTTTTTTTTAAGATGGATCGTTAACATAAAACGAAACATACATCGCTGTACATTAAAATGGATTTCAATGTCGCCTTTTTATGTTAATCTAACGTGTGAATTGCTAAAAGTATAGAAATACTATGTGTGTAATACTTATTGTTAGAAATCAATATATTTGTTTTTTGATTGTTATAAGGGATTTATAATTTTACCTTTTTTCAAAGTTTATTCGCACTGGATGTTCATTTCTGAATTATTCTTGTTGTTTAAAATATAAACAGTGTATTCATAAAAATAATGGTGAGATTTCACAGACGTATTTTATTAGCAAGTTAATACGAACAAAATTACCCATGGTTTGGTTGTATATACAATGGGTTATAAAAGTATTCATATATCCTTTGAAACAGAATAACCTTTCTCATATTGTGCCAAATAATTTGCATTTTGTTTTTTTAAGAAATTAGAAAAATTAGTTTATTAGACATGTTTTCGTCATTTTGCAAAAATTATAATTGGTTGAAATCGTGAAGAAAATAGTGAAAATCGCTTTTTACAAGCTTTTGTTCCTTTTGTGATAAAACTTAAAAAAAATCTCTTTTGTAAATTTAAGTAAGTTATATATTAAATTTTCGACATACAATAATTTATTTAAATTTATAAAAGGTATTTTATTTATTACAGACTTAGATTTAAAAAATTATAAAAAGCGATCTTCACTATTTTCTTTGCAATTTTTTTAAAACAAAGAAAACACATCATCTAGTAAACTAGTGCTAGCTACTCAAAAAAGTTCAAGTTATTTAGTCAAAATTTGAAAAAATTATTTTATTCTAAAGAGTATACTAATATTTCTGAAATCCACTGTATATTCATGCAAGGAAAGAAAGGTATGTTTAATTTATTTATTTAAAAGAAATTGAATATATCATAACGTACTATGTACCTAATTACATAATTATAAAAAGAAAATGCAGTTCGAAAAGGAATGTTTTTTTACTAGAATGCAGTTGTTACAGTAGATATACCCTACTGGTACCTAAGTATTAAATATCTTCTAGTCTATTGCAAAATCATATATAAAAAAAATAACAGTAACATGGTCTATCAAGATGCAAAAATTGTATCTTTAAAAGGGACACTTAGAGTGGTTTTTTTGTCAGTACAGTGGGTTCTCGTTATATGGCCTCTACTAAACGGTGTGTAGAGGCGGAGAATGTTTCAAGCTTCCAAATATTCGTTTGGAGGGGGAAAGGGAGATTGAAAATCTATGCGAAGATCAAATCGTTTTTCATAAGGAAGGATACAGAATATTTCAAAAATAGTGTACAACCCAAAACCTATATATTTCTCATGGAAAAATAAATTAAAAATGAAACTAAAAATTTTAAAGCGATAAAAAGATTGAGATGGTACACTAATTTTGGGTATACTTCCGAAAGGCCCCATCACCCCAGGACAACTAAACTTCGGATTTATAGTAATTGATGGACGAGAAATCGAATGAGACAATTTTCAGAACTGGCAAATAAACCGTTCTCGAGATATACAGGGTATTCTAAAAGTGTGGAAACCCCCTATTACCTCGATAGGAACGCATTTTTACGGAAAATGACTAACCTAACCTAGGTTAGGGTTAGGGTTAGGGTTAGGGTTAGGGTTAGGGTTAGGTTAATCATTTTGCGTGGAAATGCGTTCTTATCAAGATAATAGGGGGTTTCCGCACTTTTAGAATACCCTGTATATCTCGAGAACGGTTTATTTACCAGTTCTGAAAATGGTCTCATTCGATTTCTCGTCCATCAATTACTATAAATCCGAAGTTTGGTTGTCCTGGGGTGATGGGGACTTTCGGAAATTTCCCCCTAATTTTGGACACCCTGTATAGTAAAAAACACATTTCTGGAAAAAATCATAGATGATCTTTGTTCGTAATGTCTGAGCCAATTAGACTACCATAATAGAGGGACATTGAATGGTGCATAACTGTTGCACTTCCAGTTGAATTTTATATGTCTATGAAACTGCACCATTTTTTTAACGAATACACTGTAATTAAAATCGGCATATACGTATAATGTTTAATACCCTTGTTGGTGAATCGAACGCAGTGAATCGTAGACACAGATACAATCTCTTCCAGAGAAGAGGAGTAAGGGAGAAAGAGTAGATCCGGCGAATTTAAGGTAGACACTAATCCTTCGAAGTATGTAACACCTAGAAATTCAGGTACGCGCGAGTTAGTTCTCGATTCCAACCAGATTCGATCGCTAGCCACCACCAATCCTGTAGAATTCTATACTACAAGCAATACTGTTCAATGAATTTTATCTGTTTTTCTTACAATTTCTAACACGTTAGATACCATATGAGATTGCAGTTTGTTATTTTGTATGCATCAAAACAAATGGAAATCGAACTCGTTAAGATAATAAACAAAATAATACGATGTACAGTATCATGCTTGGTAGACCTCTTTAGGGAAATAAGTGATATAGAGGAAAGAAGACTAACCACTCTTTATCATACTTCAACTGAAAAAGTGAAGACACGAAGAATTGTAAAGTAAGAAAAAAAATTGAAACTTGAAAAATTGAAAAAATTGATAAAACGAGAGAATTGAGAAATTGAGAAAGTAATAATTGAAGAATGGAAGAATGTAAAAATAGAAGAATTGAAAAATTGGAAAAATTGAGAAATTGAAGAGTTGAAAAATTCGAGAACATAAGAATGAATGAATTCAAGACTTTAAGAATTGAAAAGTTGAATTAAGAAATTGAAGAGTTGAAGAATTTGACAATTTAAGAATGGAAAAACTAAAAATCTCGAGAATTGAAAAATTGAAGAGTTGAAGAATTCGACAACTTAAGAATGGAAGAATTCCAAACTTCAAGAACTGAAAAATTAAATTAAGAAATTAAAGAATTGAGGAATTCGAGAACTTTAGAAGATTTTATGTATTTACAAAAAATTTAATTATTAATATATTATTTGAACAAGACATAATACTGATAAGGTCTCCTTCCACTCAACCACTATTTTCCCTGAAGAAATCTATTATTCTCGATACTGCACCAACGAATTGCTTTATTTTATAAAAAAGAAATGATTTATGATGGACAAATTCTCAATTTAGTCCAGGTAGAAAATGTGTTAATTTCTCGAAAAAACATACAAAAAGACACGAATATAATAAAAAATTATTATAAACTTATTTCGTGGTTGAATTCATAGTACCATTTATGAACGATGGGGAGAGATAAGTAGATAAATATTAACGGTAATATAATTACAAGATAGAGATTTAATTAATTAACGAAGACAAAGTGATCCGTTTGTTCGATCGGGATACCATTCACGCGCACCTTTCACGGTTTAATCTACTAACGCTACAGTGCGTAACATGGTCAATCTAAAGGAGGTTTGTTAAGTTTAGCGGGACGCATAATTATGTACAGATATTTACACGGCTCGAATATCTAGAACGATTTTACAGAGACCGATTTTCTTCACCGGTAATTCCGAGCAATCGATGACCTCTCGTTTGGCACACGATTCCGTTCACATGTAGATACGTCGTAAGTCTGAAGGTGACGTTATCATGTTGCACTGTGGACACAGCTTTTTCGCACCCTGAAAGGGACAATAACACTTTTTCGAAACATTTCTTGTTACACCCTGGGTGTAAATGAATAGAAAGAAAATTTTAAAAGTTTATTTTTAAACTTCAAATTTTATCAATTCGTATTACGGGTCTTATAAATTTCAAATTACTTTAGAATATCAAATATGACCGTATTTTTGGTTGTTCAATTCAAATCTGAAGTTAGAATAAAAATAAAAATATTGTTTTTCACAAACTCTTTTTTATGAATTTGTTACTATTTCTTAACGATTAATTTTGCAATAATGTAGCTATTTTTTTTAATTCACAATTAAATATAGATGATAAATTTTATTATATTTGTCTACTCAATTTGATAATTATATTTACTAAGTTTATTTTACCTTATTTCATATAATACATGAATTTGATTGGCTGATCTTATTGAAATTTATAATTAATTTACTGCAGTTAATAAATGTTGATTGAAATGTCATTTGCAGTGTGAGCTCAAATTTGTATAAAATTGCTTAGTCTGAAATTTGAGTCCGATGTTTGCATCCTGTCAAAATAAATTCATTTTCTAATTTTTTTCATATGCAATCGAAGCTATTTAAGAGAATGATTTTATAAAAACTTAAATACTAAACAAATTGTGACAAATATGTGCTATTGTAATACGAAGAAATACATATATTAGAAAGACTGGTAGAACATATTATTATTATAAAATAATTTAAATTATTTTCAACTTACCAGTGTGTGTAACCAGCATTGCTCACAATGCACATGCCAGCAGCAGACAGAGGTCACTGGCTTTTTATATTGCTCCTAAAAACATACAAAAATCACAATTTCCTTTAACTGATTGTGGGAAGAAATGACACAAAGAGTATAGTCGGCTAACGTAGTCAAAATAGCCTTTGAACCAAATTAAACTCCGAATGAATCATTCAGTAGCATATCGAAAAAAGAGGATTATTAAAGAGGAAAAGTTGAAATTCTAGTTTTTGAAATTTTGTTAATTTTTTTTATTTGATGATATTCGAAAATTCTCCAAAAATTCTGCCACACTGCTAACTCATTGCCAGTAGTGCATACTAAACAATTTTTTCAGATTTTTCCATTGTAAATCATAGTGGTAAAATATGAAAAACCGAACAAAAAATCTGAAAAAACGCGATTTCTTATTCAAAACATAAGAGCACTACTTTTATGTTATTGTGGTAATAACATATTAGCATAATGATTTTCCTTTGAATTTTTTCGGTTTTTTGTCAAGGTAGTTCAAAAAATCATACATACACAAATTTTGACATTTTTGTTTTTATAAATGTCTTTTCTACAATATTTTTAATGAATTTTGATAAGGCTAGTCTTTAAATAACTAATGAAAAAATTTTTTGATATCAAGAAGTGAATTTCAAATTGTTTACATGGCATTGTATTTCTCATGTAGGTGACTAATTTTTACTTTTTAGTCATCATTTAATGAAAAATGGAATGAAAAGAGATAGTGTAAGGATTGTTGTTAATTTTATTATTTTTCTTTTTTTTGTTATTATAATTGAGGCGATATGCACCGTACTGGTACATTAGGGTAGAGTCATTTTATCAATTAGAGAATAGGGTCATTTTTAAACTCCATAAAATTTGAAATAAAATTTAACTTAAATCAAATTTTTGAAGCTACTTGGAATATGATTACTCACACCAGTATTGAATGGGTTAATATTAACATTAAGAAATTTAGAAAGAAAAAACAAATTGAGGGTCTTTTGAGCAGGTGCATTAAAGGGAGTTCTAAAACACGATCACTACCTAGCGATATAATAGCTTTAATGAAGAAACGAATAAAATACAAAGTGCGAACTTCATGACGCGTGTTTCAACCATTGTCGGTTATTGCGTAGTGTAGAACGTAAAACGGTGGCGCCTCCACCACTCTCCAACCGCGTGGCGTATAGGGGAAAAACAGAATTCCCCAATAGGGTCCAGCTCTACTTTTTCACACATAATATTCCGAAGAATTTATCCGCATAAAAAAACAAGCAATTCCATAAAAAAATAAAACCTTACCATACAGATAAGACACTTGAATGGTTGGCTGCGCATTTCAGCCTCCAGTTCCCGAATTCGACCCTTAAGGGCCTCAATCACCGGTGTATCACCATCCCTCTTCGGTGAAGAGGAGGCACCTTCTTCCTGCTCGTTTTGACTCAAAGAAGTGTTCGTTCCTGGTTCAGGCTTCACTTCGACCAAATTTTGTCCAATTTGATCGGGTGTGTGCGATGAGTGGGGCGTGTGTGGGGTATTTGGCGCATTCGGGGAAATCACTGCTTCTCGAAGAGCATCTCTTTCCTTCTGCTCTCTAGGCGTTCCCTCCATACGTGGTGTAATAACGTCGGCCTCAGAATATTGCGCTGGTCCAAATTCGGCTACGTCGTCTCCGTCGACCACCAGGTCCACGTCTTCGTCCTCCTGTTGATTCGATCCGCCATTTCCGCCGGCGGAACGGTTGCTTGACGTCGCTAAACCTACGGCTTTAAACATATGGAAAATACATTATCAATTTGCAATTAGTTCTCCTTCGCAAAAATATCATAAAGTGATTTCGTAAATCTAGCCATAGCCGAACTCGAGGCATGGGGCACACTAAGGTCCTGATTAGAGGGCCTTCAATGATGCTAGGTAGGACCCTAAGCTGCCTAGAAAGGAATCAGTTGCGTTTATTCGGGGGCTCATCACTGGGCATTGGTACACGAGGAAACACCTGACGCACCTAGGCATGGAACAGAAACCTGGGTGTTCGAGATGTGGGGAGGAGGATGAGACTCCTTTCCACTTGATACTGCGTTGCAAAGGTCTGGAGGCTCTGAGGCGTTCAAGGCTCGGGGCCCCAGTCCTCGATGACGTACACTTGGAGGACATTGGAGTGGGCGGACTCCTGGGCTTTGCAAGGGAGACCGGCCTTCACAATTTACCTCAGTAACTTGAACTGCCCGTATGGGCTCGGGCACAATGGTTCCTTGAGGACTGAGTGCCCGGCGCGTTCATCAATAATAATAATAATAATAATGTTGAGAAAGTGCACGTGTTTCTTTCTGATGCAAACTATACTTGGGTCTGCTACGTCACCGTCTGGAGACGAGTAGAACAATGAACTAACCGTCGTATCGAGAACGTTTGAGATCTACGTGAACATATAAAATAAAAGTTGTACAGTACTAATTGTAAGCGATGGACTCCTACAATAAAGAACCAGCACGCAGCAAACCGAAACTCCTTGCCTATAGGAGTTTCTTTCAAGAAACGAAGAAATATTGTTCGAGCCGTAGCACGCCGTGGCATGCAACGAGGCAACGCCTGCCTCTTCAAAAGGGTTCGGAACGGTGATACGATACGGGCGTTTGATACAAGTGGATACTCGGCTTAAGAGGACGCCTGCGTTGACACGGTCAGTCAGTCCAATTTGGTCACGCGAATAAATAATAATAATAATAATAAAATCTAGCCATTGTTATTTCTTGCATATGCAATAAATAAATAATCTTTAAACTGATACTTTTTATCTTTTTTTTTTTTCAGTTGTTCCATGAGTGAGGGAACCGTTCCTGGGGGCAAGATCACGGGCCCCTTTATCGGCGGTAAAGCTTTAAACTGATATTCTAGTCTTTGAGTAACTTTCGAATGGCGGACCCTGGAGAGAGCCCCAATTTAACTGTTTAAAAATTAATACTCTTTGTTACAATACCTATCGTTTTTTTTAAATTAATCTTAAGTTTTATTTTATTGTGTTTAATATCACTATTATTTTTTGTTATACGTATAACAAATTTTAATGTTTGAAACAGAGTGATATACAGGGTGTTAAAAACTTAACTGAAGAGCTCTACATCGTTGGATAGATCACGAAAAATCGAAGCGGAAAGTTCTGTAGCATTTTTCGATGGAATCAATAGTTTAATCACATTTTGTTGTTGAAAATTAAAAAATTGACCAATCAGCGCGCAGCTTGAGTGGCAAGACTCGCAGAGTAGGAGACGCATGCGTAAGCGCGACGCTCAGCAGCGCGGCTCATTGGTGGCAGAGGAAGCTAGTCTCCTACTCCGCGCGTCTTACCACTCAAGCTGCGCGCTGATTAGTCAATTTTCAACAATGAAAAGTGGCCAAACTATTGATCCCATCGAAAAATACTACAGAACTTTTTGCTTCGATTTTCCGTGACCTATCCAACGATGTAGAGCTCTTCAGGTAATTTTTTAACACCCTGTATGTTATATTTCATCTTTTGTTTATTTTTGTAGATTTTACGAAAATACAAATGTATTAGAAAAAACATGTTATGGAACGTCTGGATCAATTAGATATCCGATAACAAAGTTTTATTAATTGAGAAGAAATGAAACTCACCAGAAAATCCACCGACAAGCATCGAGGTTGCTCGCACTCGTCTTTGTCCGGCCCATTCGTATTCTTCGAAAGTTTCAGCATCGCCTTCTACATCTACTTCTTCTTCATCTAAATTATTTTGGCTCGTTGGATTGCCGTTATGTTTCTTCAGACACCTTTCGACATGTTGATTCAACTCTTCTGGGCTACCGGCTAGTCTTTCACTACAAACTGGACACGAAGGCTCGTCTGCTTTTCTTTTCCTATTCTTTACACGGATTCTAGCCTGTACATATAAGAAACAACAATGATTTTGAGACTATTGTATTCTGTTTTTACTGACAAGGAGAACTAAACAAGTGTTACACTCACTTATTAATGAAACTTTGCCAGCTTGTAGAGCTCGTCGAGCTGAACACGCCTATACCTCGTTTTGGGAGCAGACGGCTAATTTTTTTTTTTAATGATAATTTGTCTCTTTTTGAATAACTATTCCATAAAAATTATCATTATTAAAAAAAAAAAAAAAAAAAAAGAAAACCGGGAACCCAGGATTTGAACCGAGGACCGTTAGATTACGAATCATGTGTTTAACCACGGAGCAAATCCCTGACTTGCAATTTGAAGGTCCTCGGTTCAAATCCTTGGTTCCCCAAAAAATTTTTTTTTTTTAATGATAATTTTTATGCAATAGTTATTCAAAAAGGGACAAATTATCATTAAAAAAAAAAAAAAAAAAATGTTGGGAATCAAGGATTTGAACCGTGGATCTCTAGATTGCGAGTTGTATGTGTGAGTCGGTCATACTTCTCAATGTAAGTAGTAACTAACTTTAATTATTAATATCTTTTAAACAATTAGTCGTCTGCCCACAAAACGGGGTATAGGCGTGTTCAGCTCGACGAGCTCTACAAGCTGGCAAAGTTTCATTAATAAATGAGTGTAACACTTGGGTAGTTCCCCTTGTGAGATTAGTGTAGGTTTAAAAATAATATTATCATGTAATTTAAAGTTATACAAATTCCAGAATGTTGCTTTCAGTAAAATCGTTCTAATTAATCTATTTTATCTATTTCTCTTCAAAGGGTAATTCATCAGTGAAATATTCATCCAGGATATCGGCAGGTAAATTAATTACCGAAATATAATATGAATATAATTGCTGTAAATTTAATTCTTATGGATCTGTTTAAAAACTTGTTTAATTCGCATTAGATGGCTCTCATTATCACAACTTTTAGGCAATTTTCTATATATTATATTTTGAGCTGATAACAAACGAAGAAGACTACCTCTATTTAATTGTTTATTACTTATTTAAAAAATTCTCCAAGCTTCTGATAAATATCTCAAATGACTGGTTAAATATTTTGACTTTTAATTAATTCTCGAATGGTGAATTTTTCATTTTTATTTTCTAAATTGTTCTTTAAACTCTCGAACGGTGAACCATAGAGGAAGCCTCAATTTTAATTAAATTTTTTATTTCATATTATTTTCATTTTCTAAATTCTACACTGTTCCTTTAAAAATGATTCTTCCAATACTAATTAAGTATTTGTTTTGTACGTTTGGGTCTCGATTGGCCCAGGCTTCGCTGTTCAAGGGTCTCTTATTTATAAATTTGATTGCTTAATCTTCAGTCAAAATATCCTTGTACACATTATGTACTTACATAGGTATAAATCATGATTGACCCAGTATTCACCATTCGACAGTTAATTAATTTTATAGACAAAGACTTTACTGTAATTTATATGAATATTCATTAACCTGTCTATTAGCCTTAATCCTCTTGTAAGTCTCCCATCGTCCATGAGGCGTGCCATCAGCTGCGGATGGCGCGTGAAGCATAGGTCCATGGGGATGATCCTGAGGATGCCCTGGAGGTAAATTCGACCTTGACGCTCGCGCTCGTGACGACGCTGAGGATATTTTGTAAAGTCGATCCAGTTCCTGGGCAAAGTGTTGCTCCAATTCTTGCGGCCTTACAGTGACCCCACATGCTGGACAGCAAGATGGATCCGAAGGGAACTTCTTTTTACCTGCAACACAAAAATGATATCGTTTATTATTACATTAAATAAATATATCATATTTACTTCATTTTTTTTAAATTATATCAGTGATTGTAAAAGTTTAATTATGTTTCATTTCTGTGACAGTAAAACAAAATAGTTTAATATGATTGCGATCATTAGAGCTTCGGTTTTTTTTAAACAGCAGACTTGGATTATATTGAGTGTTTTTGTAATACAAAAATAATTATGTATTAATAATAAAATAATATGTAATTATTATAATTATTATAATATTATAATAATAATAAAATAATAATATTAATAATAATAGAAATAATATGTATTTTTTAAATATTATGTTATACTAATTTCAAAGATCTCCTAATATTTTAAACTTCTAAAGTGAGGAGTTTACAATTAGAACCAAAGGAATGCGACATTTTTGAAAATTTTACAACATTATATTTAATAATTTAACCAACAATTTCTGTTTTTAATTGAAAAGTTTTAGAAAATGCCACTTGCAAAATACTGTGACGTGTAATATTAAAAAGTTATTTCATCTATTTCAATATTTTATTTTAAAAAATACTGTAATGTGTAATCTTAAAATATTCTTTCAAGTACGCAGGAAAAGACAAGATTACAGAAGAAGAAAACTTCCATTACAACAGAGGAAATAATAAGTAATATGATTTAAAAAGCATTCAAACTCATTAATTATTTTCTTTGAAGCGAATATTACGTTAATCGCAAGAAAAGTCACAAAACGAAAATCGTCGTGGAAGGTGATGAGCTTCCAAGCGTGGTTCCTTTGCGGAGAATTTATTACCTTATAAAGAATAAAAGAAAAAAGGAAAAAGATATTTCCTTATGTAATGTGTATGGATTATCAACGCTGGACTTTTTTTCGAATCTTCCAGTAAAACATTTTCATAAAAATAAGAACATTTATTGAAACATTACAAAACATTTATAAATTACTAACAACATTGTAAATTACTAATAACTATTGACATTAAACAAAACAAAGAAGCAAAAAATGTAATGACAGCAAAACTAACAATTTGATTTATATGCCACATAATCCAAATCATAATAAATATAAATTTTAGAAGCCCAGTTTCTTGGGCAAACTGGGTCATTTATGTCTGAAGCGAATTTCAACTTTTTCCAGATTTTCTTTTGAATATTTATTTTTCCCTATTAGTCTTTGAAACATTTGACTCATGAAACGATTGTACAATATTAACCCTCGGATGGTGAACCATCGAGAGAGCCACAATTATTATTTCCAATTGATCCTTTAAACATTTGACTCAAGGGATGATTATATATCAACCCTAGGACGACGAACCATGGAGATAACTATAATTTTAATTTAATTCTGTATTTCATATTACTTTCATTTTCAATATTTTATACAGTTCCGTTAGAAATTATTCTTCTAATATGTGAAACTTCTTTTAACTTTAAGTTTGTAAATTTGGGTCTCGATTGACCCAGGCTTCACTGTTCAAGAATTAAAGTAGAGCCCTTAGTAAGTATCCCAGAATTTTATTCGATTTTTTGAAAAACAAGCAACAGTAAAAAAATCAGTCATGAACATAAACGACCCAGGTTGTCCATGGAAGTTGCAAAACATATGCATACTTACAGACGATTAAGATATTATTGTTGCAACAAAATAACAAAACATAGCCTACAAATCGACTTCTGCAATTTTATAATAATGTAAACGTGAATTAAGAAATATCAAACAGTCTATGAATTCTATTAGAAAACTTGGTATTTCATCTATATTTATACCAATTTATACTAATTAATTTATAATTAAAAATTAAAAATTATAATATTATAATATAATTAATTAATTTATACTAAAACGATTCAATGAAACATTTGTTTAACTCAATTTTTACCACGGAAGGATTTCTAAAAATGTTGTAATTAGAAGTAATAAATACATAAAATCAAATTTTTATGAATTATTTGACTGTGAATATTAATGTCATTTTTTATTTTACAATTGGTCTTCTCTTCCATAATTTTCTACATGTATAATGCAAATTTTTATTTTCTAGGCTTTTTCCACAGTTACTGCGTGTTCATATCTAAAAGCAACATTCGTCATATGAATCGTTCAAACGAATTATGAGCCTTGAAAATGTTAGCTTACAGAGAAAATTCCGGATGTTGAAGTCAAATAAACTCTGTCGAGTTGTTACACCTGTTACGCCACTTTTACGTGAACCTACCAATGTTAACGAAACTTGTTTAAGAAATGAATCATATTCATATACGTATTACATATACGTGATAATTCAGCTCTTTTTATATACAGAAAAAGAAACGATAAAATTCCTTCTCTGAAGAAATAAGAACACATTATTACAATCATATAATTTGATAACATAAAAGTACTACAAAATAGCATATATAGCACATTAAATTAAAGTTTGAAAATTAATAAAAATGTCTACACAAACGCTTCATTAATATTCTTAATATAAAATGACTGATTCTCAGTTACAACGAACAATGTTGAATTTTGAAACATAAAGTTTGACAGGATTTGATAACATAAAAGATGGCACATCAAATTAAAGTTTGAAATTTAATAAAAATTACTACGTAAACGATTGATTGCCAGTTACAACAAACAATGTTAAAGGTGTAGATAAAGTTTGGCGCGATTTAATGACAAAAGTACCACTTATAAAAACAAGTTTCTTAAAAATGGTTTCTCTGATTCGTGTGTTGTAAAATTTTGTAACTGTTTGCATGCTAAATGTTTTTTTATGTATACAGATAGTCGCTACATGTTAACCCTTTTGTGGCTCTCTCCATGGTCCGTCGTTCGAGGGTTAACTGAGCCGTTTAAAAAAATTGAATAGTAAATAACGAGAGATGAAGTAAAGGTTCTATAAAATGTAGTAATATCAACGAACGAAAATAATAATTCCGATCCCCCCCGAAGATCAAGATACATAATCATTTTATTTAATATTCTTTCGACTTACACTATTCCTGCACATAGTCTTCACACCATTCGAATGAACGGTTCTTACTTATTTTTTATCCACGAAGAAGCTAACGAAAATATACTTACATCACTTCCACATAAAGCAGAATGATGCTTAAGCTTTTGAAACGCGGTGTTAAACTAAATAGACAAAAAATTGACTAAATAAATAAATAATGATAATATCTACAATGTTTAAATTGATACTTTTTATCCATATCTGCAGTCTTTGAGTAACCCTTGAATGGCGGACCATGGAGAGAACCTCAATTTTAATTTAATATTGTATTTGATATTATATTCATTTTTAAAATTTTACAGTTCCTACAAAAATTATTAAGCATAATTGATGTACAAATGAAATATTTGCTTTGTAAATTTGGATCACGATTGGCCACGATTGACTCATATTATAAGAATATATAGCTAGAATTAAACCCAGGCCCAGATACGGTCCAACGGGACAGTATCTGCATACTAATTAGGATAAATTGTGAAAATAATTTATCAAATGTTTATACAAATATAAATTGTAAACTTATCATCAGGGAGTCGGGGCTATCATACCGTCAGAAGCACGACCCTTAGTTGATAAAATTTATTCTAAATAAAATTAAATAACAACACAAGGATTAACATCATATAGGTATTAGAATATTTTTTCCAATTATTACCATGTCTATAAAAAAGAAAACATAAAATAAAATATAAAAATGAGTGAAACAGTAAAGAAAATTTTATTCAACATTTTTTGCTATAGTAAATGGAACCCTTAGAAGTTCCCCCACCATCTTGGTATAACACTGTTTATCATGTGCTTAAATAAAAAAAATATATCATAAAACACCACGGTACATAATTTGAATGAAATTCCCAAAGACCTCCTTTGTAAAGGAAATTGAAACATTTCTGAATAGGTCAATAGCGTACTGTCGATAGAAAAGTATGTTAAAAGGTATTTTTTTGTGAGGGTTCGCGAGAATCGTAAGTTACTTGGACAGGAAGAATGTTGTCTCGGAGGCTAGAGTGTGCTCCTTCCGTTTCTGTCGTCGTTTATTTGGAGAATGCCAACCGGCTATTTTCCAGCCGTTTAACATATCCTGAAGCGTTTCCCTTCCGTCTCTCCTTTTTCAGCGTCTCCGTTCATTTTCTTCCGCCTTTTGTCGGGAAGTCAGTGCTCGCCTCCGTTCCTCTTTCGCCCCTTTCAATTAGGTGCACTCGCAAATTTATGTCCGCGTCCCACCCTCTCCCACACTCTCGATATTCCGTTTTCCTTTCTTTATTGAAACAGACACCTTCTGCTTCCTTTATAGGCATTGCGGAATTGCTTCGATTGGAAATAATCGCGATGCAAAATACACCGGCGCAACGTATTCCTTTCTTCGTTTCGTGATTCCTTTATACAGGGTGTCCTTTTAACTACCATGCCGTAATCACACGAAATTACAATAATAATAATTTTCGTAATATTTCGCTATTATTCCAGGTATTTAATTAAAAATATTTTCAACTGGGTAATTTAAAGAATTCCTTTTGTATAATATAGACGGATGGGGTCTTATAGAAATTCAAGTGTCACTTACATAGGGAGTTGGATAAAATTTAGAGAAAAAATATTTCAAATAATATTTTGTTTAATATATTAACCTTTGAACACCGGAACCTGGGTCAATGGAGACCGAAACTTATAAAACCCATATAATGATATTAATTTAAAGTTAAACGTCTAATTTTGTAGAAGAGTTTCACATGTTGGAAGAATAATTTTTAGAGGAACAATGCAAAATTTAGAAAATAATATGAAATACAATATTAAGTTTTTGGGATTCTTTCAATCGTCCACCGTTCGAGGGCTAATCATTTGTTGCCAATAAAAGTAAATTGATTGTGAGAACACAATATATGCCAAAGTAAATTTATTTTTAATTGTAATTCGGTAATACTATTATTATGAACAACATCATCCATTAGGTTCTTCGTAAAAGAGACAGAGTATGTATCATTATATTAGGTAAAGCGAAAAGGAATGTCGTGGTTTTTTTTTCAATGCACCAAACTGGGTTTAGAATGAGACCAAAAAAAAAACATTTCTTTACGCTTTACCTAATATTTAAGAAGAATATTTAAACGTTACAAATAAAATATCTGTACAATTAAAAATAAAATATTTTATTTCTTGGAATAAGACTTTATAATATGAGAGTAATTAAATATTAAAAGATGTAATACTTACTTTTAAATTCCTCTTAATTAATTATCAAATAGCGGACCATGGAGAGAATCCAATTTTAATTTTAATTTAAACTTTATATTGTTGCTTTAAAAATTAGAAACTTTTATTATTTAAACTGAGTTAATAAGTCAATTAAAAATAATTAAAAAATGATTAATTCCCATTTCATCAACAATTGATGGTGTCAAAAGGTTTATTAATAAACTCAGATAGATAAATTGTAAACTCGGAGAGTTTGAATTTCTGGTAGAATTTTGCAAAAATAAATATAACAATGTTGGTATTTTTCTTGTGTGGATCCACAAAGCTTTAATAACACGGCACCCTGGTATAGGTGACCGAATCTTTTTATTTCGTTCTTCTAGGTGTCTGTTTTAATTAAAGATACGCGGCCACTCTATCTTCTAAAGTGTAAATGATAACGCGGTTATGGTCACGGTCATGGGAGATAGCCCCGCGAAAAAGGGGGAGAAGCATTGTCGTTTAATCAAAGCGAGGGGAACGGGTGTTGCAAAAGGGACCAAAGTGCCTAAGGAAATGAGAAGAAGAAAGTGCAAAGGGGACATGAAGACATCAACTTTACAGAGAAATTTAAAAGAACAAATGCAGAATAGGAGAAATATTTCTTATAGAGGCAAGGGTCAACCACCCTTAAGTATTTGCAAAAGAAAATAAAAATAAAATTTTGATTATAAATTATACAAACAGAATAGAAAAATAAAGAAATGCTGCTGTCTTCCTTCGGTTCTATATGACCGACAATGAAAATTATATTTCCATATATACTATGTTTTTAACCCTTAATTGGTAAGGTGGAATCTGATATACCCCAATTAATCTAATGATTCCAAGATACAAATACATAAACAATAAATAGACATTAATAAAAATATCTTGTAAAAGAAAATTAAACAGACATTTGATTGTGATGGGATGTCGCGTAGCAAATTTTTTTTAATATATTGATGCAGCTAAAGAGACCACTGCTTACGTATAAACTTTTAAACGAGAAAATTTAAATTAATATTTACTTTGTTATTCGTACTTTTCAATTATATACTAAATTCTATAATTTAAAAAAGGTTATATTATTTTGTTCCCAAATTAATTTTAAATTAATATCGTTAAAATCAGGGTTTTGAGAATTTCTATTGTACTCTCCTTATATTGCTATTTTTCAATTACAAATTAATCCTGTGCCTCTTCTTTTATTTAATTAAAGGTCTATTTTTTGAAAAGTCATGGTAACTCCAATTAATAAAGTAATCTTTATTATTATCATATTCTTGCGCCAATTTTCAAATAAATAAAAGCACAGGAATATATTCAAATTTAAAATAGTAATTAACCCTTAAACGTTACAAAGGTATTAGCTTAAATTTAAGCGTATAATTTTTAAACAAACGGGTTTCATATGTTAGAAGAATAATTTGCGAAGGAGCAGTGTAAAATTCAGAAATTAAATTAAAATTAAGGCTCTCTTCATGGCCCGTCGTTCGAGAATTAAAAAGGCGTAAAAGGCATCAAATTAATTTGTATATCATTCTACATTTTTTAGAAATAAATTGTATTAAAATTTGAAAAAATAGCACGCAATTATAGAATATTTCATACGTTATAAAATGAAAGCATAAACGAATGTACAGAGTTAAATAAATTAATCATCCATATTCAGTCGCACGTTTCCAATTCAATATTTCATTCTCTTCTTTTTATGCATAAATTAATATCATAACACTTTCAGCGGTTGATTACTTTTTTTTTTAAACTGACGTTTGATATTCTCACGAGTGCAGCGAGAATGTGTCTCACATAGGACGTGTTCATGAAAAATTCAAGGAAGAAGGATGCCCGTTTCCTATATCATTGAAGTACAAGCTGCAGGTAATTAGCTGGGAGTTTGTGCAGTATTTACGGCCATTTAATCCGGATAGAGCAATTAGTATATATCGATGGTGCCAGGTTGGTGGTTACAGATGTAGGATAGACCCCTACCTACCACGTATAATCCGGTTTTAATTAAATAACTGAGTCTCTCTCTTTCTCCCTGCCGTTTCCCTTCCCTCTTTCCATTTCCTCTTCAGCACGCTACCTCGAAAGAATCTCAAACGCCTACTTGCATTCGAAGGGAAACTCGTTCGAACCTATCGAACTTCAGATTTCTATCGTTAACGAAATAACACTAATAATTTCCAATCGATCGCTATTTTATCTATGATAATTGAATCGACGATTATACATGGATTATTAAATACTTGCTGATAGAAGTTGGTTTAATTGGACAAAAATTAGCAGTTATATCAGTGGACTACCGTTACAGACCCAGTGCAGGGTAGGTGAACGTGTAAATAAATAATTTACCCTGGCAGATAACTATGTAAATTACTTCCTTATCAGAGCTAATCATATTCAGAAATAACAAGTTATTTATGAATTTAGGAATAATTTTCTGTAATGAATGATTTTTAGAAAATTTAATTGCAAATTTGTAAGAAATTTTTCAAAGAAAAACATGCAAAGTATGGAACATAATTATGCACTTCCTATTTATACAGTGAACCCACACTGATTTTTAAACATGCTAGTGCTACTTTTCCGTGGTAATGTAACGAGAGTCTACTGTACTAAAATATGCAATTTGCATTTGGACGAATGCATTCGCAGTCTTGTTATTAGAAAATATATTAGATTAGGAATTTCAAGGGATACGCGGGTATTTGATACTTAAAGAAAGTAAAAAGATTGGAAATTCAAGTCGACGATAAGTGTGGTAAAACATATCGTCCGATATGGCTCGTTGGCCAGAAAGGGTTGTCGGTGGTTTCGCGGCGTGGCATCACCATCGTCGATTCTCTCAGGCATTTAACCGCAACTGTTGTCGGCGGGATGGGCTGGGTTACTGCCCCTAAACACACCGCCACGATCAACCACCTTCTACCTTTGCGAACCGATCCTTTACTAATTCCTTTCCTATGTTCCACCATTTCAAATACGTTACATCTTACACCCGCTTAACAAAGGACAGTAGCCAATTTTTAAACTGAACAAAAAAGAAAAATTTCTTCAAAGTTTCAATGAAAATTGATACTTGCTGTAATGTTATAACTATAGATATTATTAAACCTTTGTCATAGAATTCCTTTCCAAATTTTTATTTATTTTATTTTTATATTTGGGAAATTTATTTTAAGAAATATTGTATAGCAGTAATTCTATATCTTTTCATAAATGTGTACCACCGAAACTAAAATTTAAGAATTTCATCAAGAAGTAAGAAAAAAGGTAAATTAAAATGTATAGTATCGAGCAAAGTAGGCTTCCCTAGGAAAAATGGCGATATAGGGGAAGCAGCAATTCTCAAAGACCTAGTTTTGACGATATTAATATTAAAAGTGATTTGAGAACAAAATAATATAATTTTCAATTATTAAATATTATAAAATTTAGTGTATAATTAAGAAATGTGAATAATAACAAATATCAATTCAAATCTTCCCGCGTAAACGTTTAGACGCAGGTAGTGTTAGACGGGTTTCCTCGCACATGCGCATTGAATGTAGTATCAATGAGTGCATTAAATATAGTCTTAAAGTACCCCTCGCGTTTAATTCTTCTTAGATTATTAAAAAATTTTGAATTAAATAATTAAAATTAAATAAATTGATTACAAACATGTATGAATAAATGTTGTAAGATTATACATTATATAACATGCAAATTATGAATTTAACTTAATTTATATAATAGGCAATTTTTCAATCAATATGTAATATTGTAATAAATATACACACATATGACATTCTAATATAAGATAAAAAGGTGATGATAAAGTAAAGAATCTGTTACTGCTCAGTGCAGCGCCACCAAAATTCTGTTGCCCGCACCTTCATCAAAAGTCTCGCAAGTTGGTACAGGGGGAAGAGGGGATACTACGCACACATTGACTGACCCCCTAATTTTACGTGAATCCAATTAGTAGATGTGATCACTTCGACCAATCATATGTCACGACCGAAAGTACTGTTCGTTGCTGGTAAGTTGCCGAGCACCGATAAACTGATCCGACAGAGGGGCAAGAGGACTGTGCGTTCGCTCCACCTAAGCCCCTCCAGGAACCCGTAACTTGAGAAGTGAGGGGCCAGATTGCATAGGCGTAAAATTTCCATATTCGCGGAAGATATATTTAATTATATAAACATGCGATTTTTTCGAGATATTAATGGATTTTTTATAATACTCGTTCTTGACAACAGTTGTTATTATACAAAATTTATGGAAATTACATTATGGAAAGTGTAAAAACTCTCCTGTTTTCTTAATAATGTAAACTCCGAATCTACGTCTACGTCAATGCGTCCGAATCGTCGCTCGCTATCGCTTCATCTCATTCTGTTTCAATGTCTGTCCTTAGCGACGTTCGTCACGCGATAGATTTGTGGATGTAGGGCCTCGGCCAATAAACATAATACGTGTGAGCTGAGGTGGGGCGCGACCAATCAGATTGTGTTATTGCGGTAGACAGTACAGTACGATACTGTAATCGTCATCGTTGCGTCATGAAAAATCGCGCATGCGCGAAAAGACCTATCCCATCTAACATTAGTGGTGGGGAGTCACCGACCTATACAGGCTGTCCCAGAAAGAGTGTAAGCCGCTTAAGGGAGTGATAGCTGGGGTGATTCTGAACAACATTCTCCTCTGCGAAAATGTCGTTAAAAGCTTCGTTTTTGAATTGTTAAGGAAAATCGCTGACCAATCTGAGCGCGCATAGCGCACGGGCTCAGGGACGGCAGCGTCGGCCTAACGATAAGTCCCGAACGAACAACTCGGCACCCCGCTAGTATAACAAGATTCGTTAACAAAATAAACAAACTGAAGTGATTGAACATTTTTGTTCGTTGCTTAAAATGAATACAGAACATAATCTCTTGTCACTTGTCATAAAAATGTAAAAAAAGAAATTCTAAGCATTCTAAAAAACAAATAAAAATGACTGAAATGAAATGATTAATAAGCGTTTGAATTGGAGGGTATGTTAATGATGAAAAGTTTGCAAAGAAATTGAAACGAAACTTACTCATTCTTCCCTAAATTAACCTACTACGCTGAAAGCAGATAACCGCCACTGGGTCACTGTGTCGGTCCCAACCATAGACATAGTAAGTATAGACCGAGCATCCATTGTACATATAAGCGGTGATGCATACGATGAGAGAGAGAAAAGATGTAAGAGGAGTTTCTCTCTCTTTTCAATATCGGAGAAGTGGGGAGAGCCTGCGCAAGAGCATGCGCAGACGACGCTAGTGTAGTATAATAGGGGAAATGACGAACCGGCGTGAGGAGATGAGGAGAAGTGCTCCCCACTTCTCCGAGATTGAAAAGAGAGAGAAGACTTCGGTGATCTTACGGGTACCGGTATGGCCTAAGTGGGTAATGCCGTTGACGGCTTACACTCTTTCTGGGACAACCTATATATATGGGGCCTCTTCCCCTACATCGTCATTCCCCTCCCAAACCTCTACGGTGAGGGTCAGCGACTCGCGAGGAGGGGAATATTGCCTTTTTCCCTCGGAAGCCTACTATGCTCAATGCTGTACAATAATCCAGCAGTATTAAAATTGTTATACTGTATATCACGAGTTGAGAATTGCTGTTGTTTAGTATTGAAAATTAGCAAAATTGTGGAAATGAAAATTTATAATTAATTTTTAAAAATGCAAGAATTTCCTAGCAGATTTGTAAAATACTGCAGCAAAGGATTAAAGATAATTAATTTTCAATTTTGTAGCCTCGCATTATCAACAGTGCAAAAATTTTAGCCATAAACTAAATTGGAGATTCGATGCTAGAAGTTTTGCAGCTATCTTCAACAACTTTTTGTCCTTCGTAAAATGCAAAACGGCGAACGCACCTGCTATATAACGATCAACTTACATACAAAGTTTTCTTAATAGAGATACGTACATTGAGAAATGCTCGCTTTCGTGTTTCATTGCGAACGTAAACCCCGATCGTTCCGGCTGCTTTTTCAGTCGTTTGCGATAAGGACGTCATTTGAAAATTCATGTTTCAAGAGGAGACGCGAAAGAATTGCTAGCGAACGATTTGCCTTGGCATGTTTAAGAACTGGTTCCACCTGATATTTTGTCGTTTGCAAAGAAACTGTATAAATTTAAATCAACCCTCGCCTCTCTCTCTCTCTTTTTTTCGAATAAAGTGATTTCAATGCTACAAAGATACTGGATGAGATTTCTGGGACGAAGGAATTTATTGTGGTTACCTCGATCAATGTTTCCACGTTGATCAACCTTTTACTGGTTCAATTTGTATTTTATTTCGGACATAAAATGTTGAAATGAAACCTATATTTTGGCACTCGTATTTAAAGAAATCTGAAAGTATACCAATTATAAATAAAATTTAAAACAAGTGGCATATATTAACGATATTGTTATAATTTAAAGTTTGAAGATAAAAGTGCAAAATATTTTATAATCATTTGAATTGAGGTCTTGTATCTTATTTTCATTTATGTATTCTGATATTTAGCAACTTTTTTTTTATAATGTGTTAGGGATGTGCGGGTACCCGAAGATTCGGATCGAGCTCGGGTCGGAAATTCTTTCCGGGTTTGGGCAGTATTCTAAAAGTGTGTCCAGCATTTAAATTTGTTCTGGTACTCGTAATTTCGGGACCCGAAATTCAATTACATCTAATAATACACGATAATATATGAAAACACTTTCAAACTTAAAGATTTAACGTAACTCTGTAAAATCATGTCCCGAATTGAGTTGATGCCTCGAGATGAGTTCGGGTCTCGAGTTGATATTCGACTCCCGAAATTACGGGTACCCGAATAAAATGTGCTGGGCGAAGGTTCAGGGTCCTTCCCGACGATCATTGCTCGACGTGACCCGATTATTACCCGACTCGATCCCGTCATTACTAAATCTGGCTCGATCACCCAAAGCTTGGGTACCCGAATTTTCGAGTACCCGTACATCTTTAATAGTTGATAATTTTTTGAAAATTTAATTGCAGTTGGCACAATTGTTACATAAAATCTAGTGAAATAAAAATTTCTCCTCGACTCTCAATTATTCCACTTGTTACAGGGTCATTTAAAAATGAATCAATTTTAATTATACAGTAAAATAAGTCTAATAAAAATTAATAAATGTATTTCAAGTGCTGCATTGCAACATGAAAAAAAGAATGCACCGAGAATAATTGTTATTGATGCACATGGATGTAAAGAAGACAACACCTAAACTGCAGACGAATGGGACGAGTAAAGCAAAGAAAGGATTAAGAGTACGACGATGTTCATCTCGTGAATGAAATATTGAAATAGCTGTTTGGCCGTTCTCGTAGACCGTAATGGGTCGGCAATTCACGAAGTAGTAAGAATGGCAACCGCACTAAGCCGATCATTATTGGCACATTTCATCTTGCACCGACGAAAACGCACCTGCCTTATGAACGATCTTGATCTTAATCGACCATTTAATTATCTCGATCCAAATCGAACGCTTTGAACGCAACCAATAACGCAACAAATAAATCAAATTCCATTTATGATAGTTAGATAATTACTCTTCAAATAGGATATTTTTGATTTAATATTATATTCGAATTATTGAAAAATGTTAAAATATTTAAATTTCACAAATTACTACCTTGAGAATAATTTGTACACACTAAAATTTTGTATGAGAATGGAGCTAGTTTTTATTTTTATTTCAACCCTCGGACGGCGGACCATGGAGAGCGCCCACTCCACTTTCACAATTGTTTTAAATTTTAGTGTCAATTTTTTTACTTTTTGTTTTACGAGGTTAATCAATTTGGCAAATAGGCAGCTTAGGTTACTATTATTTTACATAAAATTTTGTTCTTTAAATTGATTGTTGAACTGCATACCGTTACGTGGTTAATCAGTGTTTGTTACAATGGCTGCACGGAAGTCACGAGCTTTAGCATGGTGAAAGGGTGCGCTGTAAGTTTGGCCGTTAAGGACATAAGGGTTGGAGCAGGCTCCCGATTGCTTTGCATGCACCAGCTTTCATAAGTACAGACTTCCTGAAAGGATCATGCCTAAGGAGATGCGCCCCTTCATGCATACCGAATTTTCCGAATCTCCCGCGTTGTACTTTACGAGAGAAGAACAGGAAGAAAGAGAAATATTGGTCTCATAGCTGGAGAATTTTCACATTTTTCTTCATTTTTATTACTTATAAAGTCAGTTATGTAGAGGTTATTAATAGTAAATTCTATATATTGGGTTGTTATAAATAATAATAAAAAAACGTCTATTTATAGATTTTCGTGATGTCTGCTGAGGAGAAATAAAACAATATATAATCTTAGAAATATTTCTAAAAAAACCTATCAATTTTTATATATGCATAAGTATTATTTTATTTGAAAAAGTACTTTCAAATTAGTATTAAATATCTAGTATCCAATATCTGATATTTAGTATCCAGTATTTAGTAACTAGTATTTACTGTTTAGCATGTAATATCTAGTATCTAGTATTTAGTACTTGCCATCTAATATCTAGTATTCAGTATGTAATATCTACTATTTAGAATTTCTATCTTCAGAAAGTTCTAGTAATTTCTTTATACAAAAATAATGGGAAATATAGGAAAATTTATGTATATACTTTTAAGGCATTTGTTAAGGGTGTTTATGTGCCTACTTAAAGAAACTTTGAACTAAAATTAAAATAATTAATTAACAAAAAATTGTGATCAACATTTAAATGTAGCTTGCCATTCATTCTTCCAAACAATAAATGTTTCATCTAATATTACTTCCACTCCCTGCTTCACGTCATAATTCCAACCCTGTCCATTCAATGTACTATTCCTTCACCCCAGTAGTTTCATCTTTTACAAATTCAACCTTCGTTCATTTCTCTCGAGCTCCATCCAGTAAAGAAGTATTACACTTTCACGTGACACACACGTTGTCAAGCAAAGAAATTCGCACATAAATTCGAGGCATGCAGGAAGAGAAAAAGTCAAGGGACTCCTAATTCGCTTTTACAACTTTCACTGGGGTCTTGTTGTACATCAAATCTATATGAACGCTGCGATTGAAAACAACTTTACGACTTAAGCAAAACTACATAAATAGAAAGTATATTGACGGCTAAAATATTAGATTTCGCATATTAAATGGCCAATTTTGAAATATCAAACATGGTTTGATATGGTGACTGTAAAACAATACTTAAATATATCCATTTTTCTAATAATCAAAATAAAAGATAGTAAATTAAATATTTAGACAGAGGTACCACCTCTCAATGTCCACCAATGATTTTTTAAATATATTCTTAATGTCATTATTCTAAGTAAATTTTAAAAAGTTTTAATCGGCAGTTATTATTTATTAAAAAGTTATAAGCAAACGAAGTTTAGAAATTGTAAGTAAACACTCGGACGACGGACCAGGGAGAGAGCTACAATTCTAATTTAATTTTGTCTTCGTATTATTTTCATTTTCGAAATTTTACATTGCTCCTTTAATTAATATTGTGGAGCTTTTAATTGACGGTCAGTTTATTAACTTAACCTGATCTAACAAATTGTAGAAGATAGGCGCAAGTTAGATTATTAACCTTACCACAAAATAAAACCTTTAAAACACTACTCAAGGTGATAACCTTGACAATATATTAAAAAATCATCAAGATACGGAAGACGGTAGATGTTTCGAAATATTTACCGATACTGGATTCATTTCACCCATAAAACGGAAGAGGAGCTTTAGTCCAGTTGAATTGGCTGGACTTTCGAAGAATATTGTTTTCCTTGCTCGTTCAAGTGCTCTGTATCTACGCGGATTGTCTGATTTGCAACCCCTCGGGTGTTCGCACACGCTTAATATCAAAGAATTTTCCTGGTCCACAACGACAGAAGCGAAATAAGGGAGCAACAAAGGAAGAAGGCACGCAGTTTTGGGAAAAAGCGGCCGGATGGTAATCTTTCCTTTGGCCAATGTGCAGGATCACGCGCCACCGCGTTCGCATCCCCTCGTCCCTTCATATAGACATTCCTTTCTTCTGTCAGTCCTTCCACTTTCCTGCCACATCCTGTCTTTCACTTCTGACTTCTCACACGACCGCTAACAACTACTCCCTGCATTCTTTAAATCGAATCGTTTCGTTGTTCGTATCAAAGGACGCAATAGAAAAATTACATCTTCTTTCCCACCCATTATCAATATTTTTGAATGATTAATTATAACAAAGTTTTCTGGGAAATAAAGAAATGGGAAGGTACAGCAGTAGCGTAACTGCGAGGGATTAGAAGATTCAGACGACCCCCCCATTAAGAAATTAAAAGTTTCTTCTTTTAACCTTCAAACAGCGGAGTCTGGGTCAATCGAGACCCAAACTATATTAACCTAAAGTAAAATGTATAATTATTAAAGGAATTGTGAAAAATTTGAGAAATTAAATACAAAATTAAATTAAAATTGGGGCTCTCTCCCTGGTCCGCCATTCGAGGGTTAATAAATATCAGAATATTGTAAATGAAGAAAATCAGATTTACGTTAATATTATCACGATGCTAATAAGGTATACAACATTTTGTTGCCTCCCTCCCTATTGGACAGTTATGGTTGCGCCACTGAGGTACAGAAGCAAAGAAAGATATAGAGAGAAAGGGTAGGAGAGGTCGGGTAGAGAACAAGAGAATAAGTTTGGCCAAGTGGCTCCAGGTCCTGTTGTGTAAATGAGGGATCGTAAAGAAAGCTACACCATATCAGCTACACCTCGGACACCTACTGAAACGTGGCCGCTGGTTGGACCCCCTGCCGTACGGCGTCCCTTAAATCACGGCTGTTTGTAATTAAGTGAATGAATGGCCTGTATCAGAGTTAATATTTGCGACGTGACGTATGACGCTGCCACAGAGACAAATCCCTTATATATCATCGCTACGCTTTATATAAGTGGCTCTCTTCGCGATTTAACCGCTCCTCTATACCGTTCAAGTACTGTTGCATGTACCAGCGGTGTCGATTGCCTCGTAATTCACCTTTTCTAAGGTTCAATGGGGATCGACAACTCTCTTCGTACTCCTTTCATCGACGATAGCGTTTTAGAGTTAACAGAGATGATCATAATACATTAAGAACATTAATTTCTTATTTTGATGTTTCAATCTCTCTTTGTTCGGTCGGATGAAAATTATCATCAATCTTTTATCCTACACCGAAGGAGCGAACAGTTATCCCGGAGGAAAATTTCCAGAGACTCACCCTATATAAAAGCCACTGAATAAGATATTGCCGGTTGCCGGACGTGTTTATGAATATTGGCATGTTGGCGAACGAGTTGTTTCAGACGCTACAATGTACGTGTTGTTATATTCGAACTACAGACTATAGGAACAAAGTCAAGTTCGCAGCTGTAACATAAGTTCTTCGCGAACGCATTTCAATAGGTGTGTTTTATTGCTCGGGGTGTACAGCGTCGAGCATAGGTTTCCCTAGAGAAACTACCGGGAAGAAGAAAATTTCAAAATTCAAATCTTAGAGATATTAATTTAGAAAAGTTGATATAATTCTTAATTTTAAATATTATAAAATTTACTGTAGAATTAAAAAATATGAAATAATACTTTCGGATAGTGGGGTCTTTTTCCCCTAGAGAAAAGTTTCCCTAGGGAAGCCAATCATGATCGACACTTACAGTGCAGCTTCTCCTAGGGAAAATGGCGCTTTAGAGGAAAATATGAACAGTGTCGAGCAGAGTAAGCTTTTCTAGAGAAAATGGCGCTTTGGGGTAGGATATGTACAGTGCCGAGCAGAGGAGAACTTTTATCAGGGAAATGAAGCCACAGTAAAAGGAGGCTTCACCATCTTAAGTGTAAATTATGATTGGCTTTCCTAAGGAAAATCGCGTTCTAGAGGAGAATGTGTACCGTTCAGATCAGATTAGGCGTCCCTAGGGAAAATGGCGGTTTAGGGAAAAATATGCACAGTATTGAGCAGAACAGGCTTTCATAGGGAAAATCTTGCTTTCCTTAGGCTTCCCTAGGGAAAATGGTGCCGCAGGAAAAAAGCTTCACCACTGTGTGTCAATTATGGTTGACTTCTCTAGAAAAAATGGTGCTCTCGGGGAATATATGTACAGCAACGAGTAGAGTACGCTTTCTTAAGGAAAATGGCACCTTAAAAAAAGTAAATCTCACTACATTTTTTTATACCTAAAAGTACCTAGATATGATGTTTAGGTTAGGTTAGATTAAAATAGCATTTAATTTAGTATTTGTTTCAAAATAAATCAGTTCATTTGTAAAATAGCCACCTTATTCCGAAGACGATCTTATGTGAAATCTTGATAGAATAATTTTCAACAGGAAGTTCATATAATATCTCCATTGTATGCACATATAATGTGAGACAAATTAGAATAGATATCTGTTTTTTATTCCTCGAAGGTTCTGAAATTCTTTCAATCCTGCCCTTCCCTTTTGGGACGGATCCGAAGGACACGAAGCGTAAGAGAGGCAGCGAACAAAAGAAGAAAGAATGGGAGAAGGGGACGACAGGAGGAATCCAAGGATTTACTGGCCCAAAACGAGTGGCCGTCCATTTGCCAATGTAAATCCACAGAAGCTCCAGAGAATCTTTTTCTCTATGGTGCCGCGGTTGACCCGCTGTTTCTCGCCGCAAGGTGGCCACTTTGCCAGATAAAGAAGATAAGGATAAAGCAGAAAGAAGACCGAAGGACGAACGAGGTTGCTGGCCAACAGAACATTTTTTATGAAGTAGATTTCTACGTTGTGGTATAGTATCAGGAAACACGCACCAGGCCTGTTACTCTTCTCCTCCTACTCCTTTACCTTTCCCTGTCCCCTTAAGTCTTTCGGATTTAAATGACCCCTGTATTTTGCACATTATATCCACGGAACTCCTCCAACAATTTCATGTTTCTCAATTTCCACGATTCAATGTATTCAGTACTCTGCCACTACATCATGGCCAGCTAATATTTTATACAATTTTCAATTTTGCAAGTTTATTTATATGTTTTGCTTTCATTATGAAAGCCTTAGAATCTTTATCTTTTAATTTTATTAAACTAATATAACAATTTTTTATATTTCAGGTGACAGTGGCCTTTATTTTTGGTGTAACATATTACACCTTCTGAATATTTTGAAATTAAAGTTTGAAATTAAAATATTTGAGTTTAATCGTAAAAAAATTAATGATCACGTTTATATGGTTGGGTAATTGAATAGGGCTTGAGAGGGACCTGGTTATATTCCATCAGATATACAAATATGGTAGACCCAATTGTCACATTAACTAAAAAAATAGAATGAAATTTAAAAATGGTATGAAAGATCACACACCTTAAGGAATAGCATATCACTTACCAGGAGAGAAGCTTGTTAAAGTTCCACACTTTCTCCATACAATCTATGTTATGGACGATATCGTTATCCCCACAAGACAATAGCGATATCTGCTTGTGCATCAAGACAAAATACAACACCAGATAGAAACATTATTATCGCAAGGAATCATTAAACTTTACCCGAACAATTCTTTTTTATGGAGTGTACCGAAGAAACAAGCGTTGGCGTATGATAATACAATTTCGTGAGTGATAAGCATCCATTCACACAGAAGAAACAGGAACTTTAAATAAATTGGAGAGAATAAAATTTTTTTTTAAATCGGTTTTTTAACCCTTGGAGGGCGAACCATGAAGAGAGTCCCAAGACCGCGGACCACGGAGAGTCACCATTTTAATTAAAAATTATTATTCCAATATAAGAAACCCTTTCCTTTAAAAATGATACATTTAACTTCAAAACAAACAATGTAAAAAGAGGTTTCCAAAAGATTACCATAATTTTATAAATATATATTTTTAAATATAACAAATTACTTATAAATATAAAATCATATCACAAAATAGTTAATTAGTTTTTTCCAAATAAAGTATACCTTATCCTGCTTAATTACCTTTTTCTCTTTCCTTTATTCGATTGTAATTAAATTTGTGATATTAATCACCAGTGACCCCCAAATGATTGAACAAAAATTTGTTCGATTGAACTTTACATTTAAAAGTCACACGCGTGCAAAATTGAATTGTTTGTAGAGTACTTTTGAGGTTAGTTTGACGCCATATTGACTTCTATCTATAATCTGATTGGTCCGCTGAGTCGAGCATCAAAATGGTGCCGAGATAACTAACCTAACCTATCCTAATCTGATTTAACACGTGCAAAACTCACCTATGAATACAGACATTTGAATTATTCCGATAAAATAAATCTACGTGCATCTCTTTACAGGCATCCACTTCGCGCATTGGACGAATTATGGATAGAAACTAATGTGGCGTCAAACTAATCTCAAAATATATTAAGAGCACTTAATTTTATATACGCATAACTTTTGAATGAATGGATTCCTAACTTGTATCTTTTTAATTTTTCTCACCGAATATTATTAAATTAAGTAGTATTCGAAGAAGAGAGTTGTCGAATTCGGACCACCTAATGCTGCCTCTACTATGACATCCATATGTTATAGGGGATAATATAAGGTGATGGTCCAATCTAGGCGACGATCCAAATTCGGCAACTCTCCCCTATTTAATACCTACTATTATATACTATTAAATACTATTCAAAAATCTATTTAATACTAATCAATACTATTAAAATAAAATAAATATATATAAATATATAAATTAAATAATTTTGCATACCTTAAAGTAAGGTTCAGTAATTTTTTAGAATCATATTAAGTTTTGCATGAAGTATCAGATGTACATATGTATATCTGCCTGAACCTGAGTCATCATCCAGGATGGGGTAGAAATGATGGCATTGTTTTGGACGAGTGGTCGGTCAGACACACCGTCAATCAATTTCCATCGCAAATGGTTAAATTTAACAAGGATTTGGCAAGTAAAAATTCTGACCAGAATTCGGACACGTCATCATATAGCGGGCGTAATGTAAACGTCACGAGCGGCGGTTAGTTCTTTGATATCGCTGAAGCGTGAGGACATTACGGCAGACGAACGAACGAACGAACGAACGAACGAACGAACGAATGGACCAACGGATAGACGGACAGACGGACAAACTGACGAGGGGTCTGGTTATGATTGTGATATTACAGTTGGTACATAGTCTCTCGGAATGTTGCCTGCCTCTATATCCCTCTGTCTCTCTCTCGCTACCCCTACCCTCCCCGTCTATTTCTCCACCGTCTCGCCCTCTCTTTGTTCCTTCCTTTATCTCTCTCCCTCTTTCCTTCAGCCCCCGTAACACAGGGCTTTCTGCCTATGCGCGTTCTACGCGGGTGCATGCCTACCCATCAAGCTACGCAACGTGGAGCTAATCAAACAAGCCAACCCACTGTGCGAATATTAATTAAACTCTCCGTTACGCCTGAATAGCATGTGTGCAGAGAGCGAGAGAAGAAACAGGGCAAAGGTACGCGCAGGAGGATACACCCTCAACCCCCGAATCTACCCTCTTCCCGTTTACCGTGTGATGTTCCGACACCTACGGACATCGCACCTGTCCACAAAGCTTTCGCTGGAATACCAATGCTATACACTCGTCCAGCGGAATGTTACAAAAGATTGTCTCATTAATACTTGTATTCGCGCGTTACCGGTCTCCAAGCGTGTTTTCTTTTAATTAGGAGAACTTTATGATTTCGTTCATTTTACGATTTTATGCGTTATTCTAATTTTATCACTGTTCCATTCGAGACTTTCTCAACGACAGTCATTTAATGTAATTTTATTTTTAAAAAAGAAATCATGACAGACATTTAATATTTTTGACGAATTAAACGAAGTGCTGAAACACGTATCTAAAATTAATAATTATTAAGAAATTAATGAATTCATTTTTATTCTATTTTCTACAGGAGTGCTCATTAACGAACATGTTAATTAGAATTGGAAAAATCGCAAAAATTTGGCAAATTGATTTCAATGGGCGAATTGTCCATCACAAATTGTACCAAGTTATGCATCAATACAAGGTCGACAAATCAATCATTCATTTTCTGATTGTGTGGTCATTGGAGATGAAAAATGAATTTTATATTAAACGCGAATGACAGTAGTTAATACGTGGTTAAACATTTATATCGTACGAGGGATTAAAAATTAATTAATACAATTGTTTTACTACTTTTCATAAGTACCACTTAAGTTGCTCTAACAGCCCTTGGATGGCGGACCCTGGAGAGAGCCCCAAGACAATGGAAAGAACCATAATTTTAATTTAATTTCATATTTTAAAAATTTTACATTATTCCAATATATGGAACCCTTTCGTTTAAAAATTATATATTTAACTTTAAGTTAGTATCTTTGTGTACGTTTTGTAAGTTTCGGTCACGATTGACCCAGGTTCCGCTGTTCGAAGATTAAGTAATTTTTTCCACTGAATGTACAATATTTTTAAAACATTAAGATAGATAATATCTATTAAATAAAATATTTATTTTTAGTAGAAGTCTATTGTTTTTATTCGCCACATTTTACAGTACCCTATATATTTAATAGTTAGTGTTTCGTAATAAGATAAATGGTTTTGCAATAACAAATAATGAGTGTTAATGAAAAAATTGCGATATCGAAATGTAGTTTTGAACAGGAACAAGATTGTTCGTGAACGAGACAGTTACAGCGACGAACGCCATGAAACTCTTATATAGATGTAAGATTTCAGACGTTGTAAACAGTATATGGCTCGTTGTAAAGGCGGCTTCTTTGATACCATGGACCCCATAATGCTTCGATACATACATAGAGCCTCCATCGTAAATACCACAACCCCCTCCTCCTTTCTTCGCCGCTACCCAACTATCTTCCTACCTCATTCTGTTAATTCTTTTTTTTCCTTCATTCTATATAAATTAGCTTCCACCGTCTCGATGCAAAACTCTGTCAGCCATCCGAAACTCTGTCCTCCACGAACGTATGGAATTCGCAGTTTAATTACACCGTCATAAAACAGGAGGAAGCTTGACTTTTTGGACTATCTTTGCTTGATTTACGCACATGTCACGAAGGGGTCTACCTTAACCCTTGAAAAGCGGAGCCTGGGTCAGTCGTGACCCAAACTTACAAAATATATAAAAAAATATTGACCTAACTTTAGAAGAATAATTTTTAAAGGAACAATGTACGTTAAAATTGTGGCTCTCTCCATGGTCCGCCGTTCGAGAGTCAAGAACAAACACATGACTTGGTAGAATCTCTTCAGTTACTTTCAATTGTTGATGAATCACCGAATATCTTCTTCATATGAAGAGTAATTATTCTGATTGATTATTTTGATTAATCACGGTTAGGATTTAACTCTTTGAATTGGAATGACGTGTGTGGAACGTCAATTAACTTTTACTAAATTTGCTAAATCCCTGCTATATAATTCCCTGTTAGGAACACATGCTTCAGTATTCCACTTTGTTCCCTAGATAGGCAATGAATGTATAGCTATGCTACAGAAACAAATACATTGTCAAGAATGCATTTATGCCATCGACGCTTAATAATTCCCCGTTTCTCAGAAGTATCCATCTCTGAAGCCCTGATTGCTATAATTTGTCTTTTATTTTTATGATGACAAAATTAACACGGAGCAATCATAGTAAATATCAGAAACAATCATCAGATGATATGAAGAATTAAAAAAAAAAACTCCCATAGAACTGTTAACTCTGAAAAATATATGCCATCTGACAGATTAGAAAGATTGGAAGAAAAGAAAGTATTCATATAATATCTAATAAATTACAATTTTCCATGTAGGATGTAGTTATTAGTACCTAATCGAATTGTACATTTTCGTGCAATGTAGCCTTCCTTTGGCTAAGGGTAAGTATAGGGGGTGGAATCTCCCATTAGTTGTATTCGGTTTTGAAAGAACTTAGGACCTAGGGAGATTCAATGATGGACATTGGTTTAAATAGAATTTTTTCTGGAATAGTTCAAGTCTCTTAGAAATTTTGAAATTTTGGAATTGTAGAATTCTAGAATCTTGAGACCTAAAATGATGAGGGGGCTAGTTTACATTTTTGGGGGGAGGATCAGGTCTACCCTGGCCGCTACCTAATTACGACAAGAGTGATGGAATATTCTTTTTTTCTACACTTCCCCTTGTAAGTACACCAGGGTGCAATGTTGGCTCTTTCATCCTCGAAAAGTCTAAGGAATACCTAGAATCTCTTATTTTTGCATATAAAAATAAAATAAACAAATAAGAAGAGTGATGGAACATTCCTTCCTCTACGCTTTTTTAAAACAAGCCTAAATTGAACACAACTGTACATAATTCAAATGATGAAAACTACTGTATCATGATTTATTGGTATTAAAACTATCATATTGTTTTTAATGGATTAAATTATCTTCATACTGAGAACCAATTAGTTGGGTAATACATTTTCCTATAGGGTATTGAGTCAAGGGTGGAGGTTGGTAACTAACTGAATTTTGAAAGTGGAATTGGTATTGAAAGTTTGTTATTTCCTATTGTGTGAGGGTAAGACGTGTACACTGAACTTGGAATCAATTAATATCCAGTGAAAACGTGGAATGAGCAATAACAGTTGGGAGCGACCGAGATATAGTTATGATTTACAATTAGTATTACTCTATAACCGCCTTGGACGGCGGACCATGGAGAAAGACACAATTTTAATTTAATATAATATGTAATAAATTACAATTATTTAATTCAATTGAATTCCATATTATTTTCATTTTCTTTACAAATTATTCTTCTAATATATGAAATTTTTTTGTTTAGGTTAATATCCTTATATAAGTTTTGTAAGTTCGGGTCACGATTGACCCAGGCTCCGCTTAAAGGCTACTTGCATGAGTCCTATTGCTAATAGTATTTGAATTTCTATTTATATCAAGCATTTCCAGCCATAATCTTATATGTGAACCATTTTCATTTCACAGAATGTTGATGTTAAACTGTGATAAAGTTGTACTGTGATAAAACATATTAATGTGATCTCTGAACAAATTATTCGTCATCAATTATATAATCAAATGATCCTAGGTTGTCAGAACATATAAATTTCTTAATTTGTCACGCGATATCGCAGTTACATAAATTAATCTTAAAAATGTTATATTTTTTTTGTATAGATCATTTTTATTTCCCTCTGACTCCAAAAAGTGTATTTATTTGTATAGGATTTATGGATTCCCATGTTCTTTTATATTCTCTTTACTTGTTTTTGTTTAAATACATTGTCCAGTGTTTTTCACGCATGTACGGAAGACCCACGTTATATTGCCGCGGATGGGATGTAGGAGCGGAAAATTTGTCAAGCTTCCAAACTTTCAGTTAAAGGAGAAGGGGAGATAAAAGTGTATCATTTTTCATAGATCATAATGGTGGAAGACCAGCATAATTGAAAATCTGTGTGAAGATCAAGTCGCTCACGTGGCAATATAACGAGAGTATATTATATTAAAAAGAAAAAAATTATAATGGTCCTCGCGAAATATTCCTACATTACTGTTTGACTCACCCAATAAAATAATATTACTATTGCACGTGTTCATCGTGTAACAATAAAATATTCACAGTGATGTAATATTTCCTCTTTAAGATTTGGACAGCGAAGCCAGGGTCAATTGTGACCCAAACTTACAAAATATATACAAGAATATTAACCTACTATTAAATATATCATTTTTAAACGAAAGGGTTTCATACATTTAGAAAATTTAAATGATATGAAATAAAGAATGAAATTAAAATTGAGGCTCTCTCCATGGTCTGTCGTCCGAGGGTTAAACATACTTCCTATCGGTGCCTTAAATTTTGCGTTCAACAATTTTAAAACGTCCAAATTAAGTTTTGATTTCTCCCCTGTAGAAATTGAATGGAAACCGAATAATCCGATACTCACAGTGCAAATTCCATAGAAATGCCAGATTGAAATTGTGATACATCCCGCAATTTCTCAATCACAGTAACACGCGTACGCGGGGCTCAAAGTGACCATTCACGGTTTGCCGAAAGGGTCGAAAGCGTCGTAGCGAGTAACTGACTAGCGCACCATCGAAACCGAACTAATAATGGCATGCTCGTCTGTCAGGGTGACTTGGTTGACTGTTCAGAATCGACGGGGAAAGGGAGGAGCTAAAACCTGGGGTGAAAGCGGTTTCGGTACCCCTGTTGCCACTAGTCTCTCCAATAAGATTTGTAGATGCTTTCATGGATATACCAGGCAATCCTAACCATTTTTTTCTATCCCTACATTTTAATGTTTACGTTTCGATTTGGGAAAACAAACTTCTTTTTTTATCTGAACTATTAAGTTAATTTTTTAATCATCTAATATTGATAATTATTTAAAATTCTATGAATTGACCAGATAGAGTCTGGATCAATCGTGATTGGGGCTCTGTCTATGGTTTGCCATTCGAAAGTTACAACCTTAAGAAATAAAGAAAACTAAGAATTAGTACACTATACCCTCGTTATATTGCCGCAGACAAAGTGAAAGAAGTCGATCATGTGGCAATATAACAAAAGTCAATTGTACCTTGCACGAAGAAATCCTATATTTGAAAGAAGAAACACTTGAAATTATTTTTCTTAACCCTTTAAGAGTTTTTAATGGAAGTAAAATTAATCTTCTTTTGCTATAATTTGGTTCTACATTAGTAACAAAATTAATTTAGCATTTCATTAATAATAAATGAAAGAGAATTCCAATTTTAATTCCTCAAAGTATAATTTTGACAAATATGTCCATATTACAGAGAGCTTCTGAATTGAAGTCATTTTAAATATAATTTTATTCAATACAGTTGAAAGGATATTTTTTTCTGTAAAAGTATCATGCATCCCTATGAGCCACCAGCTGACTAACCGGCTGACTGAGTGACTGACTGACTGACTCTCTCGTGCTAAGCGAGCTGACACAAAAGGCCGGCTTTATGCTAGCCTACAGATTAGTGGACTTATATACAAAGTCATTCATGTCGAGCAAAGAGCCAAATACCCCTGGTCAACTCTCCCCGCCTCGCTATTATCATTGTTCACACCTATTGCATGTTCGAAACCGGGTGTTCGTCACGTACCGGAACCCTCTGTCACGAAAACCACCCGGTAATCTTGCTAATACAGATGTCACTGGCGTATACACGAATAGAAGAACACCTTTCTTCTCTTTCAACGCTTCTACACCTTCGTTTCCCCCTCGGTCCATTCCTCTTTCTTCAACACTTGTTTCGCTGTTATAATTAATAATTTTCTATACTTTTTAATATAATTTTTCGTATTAATAGCAAGGATACTGTTATAACTGTTGAAGAAAAATACTTAAGTTTTGAAAATTTTTAGGGTAGAAGGTAAGTTTGTACAAATTGACGGGAGAGTGAATGGAAGAGGAACGTCCATTCAAGCTTTGGAGTTGTAGCAAAGTAGACGGCGTGTTTCATTCAAGATAGGTTATTCAGTAAATCCGTTCACAAGGACTTTCCCAGTGACATGAAAAGGGCCAAGGTAGGATTATACAGTCAAAAGTCAGATTTCGAATTTATCGGTGCATCGAGGAGAATGCAGCGGCGCATCTAAAGGCTTCCGGTTCTCGAACACCTGCCCCCGTTTCTGGGCATCCTGGACCTTCCACTTTGGCGTAGAATAATTTCACGGTTATTATTGAAGTTGAGAGAAAGAATGCTAACAAGGAAATCACTATAACTGCCTCCCTTTTGAGCAGGAGCATCGAAGGGAGTTTTAAACACGACCACTAATTAGCGATATAATAATAGCTTTAATAATGGTTTTAATAAAAATACAGAGTATAGCTCTAACCATTGTCGATTATTGTATTGCGTGGAACGGAGAACGGTGGCGCCTCCGCTGCTCTCCAACCGCGTGGCTTATAGGGGAGAAAACAGAATTCTCCAATACAGTAAAACCTGGATAAACGCAAGGAAAGAATGCTTGAATAAGTACAACATCGCTATCCCCTCCATCTGGGGGGATCCCCCTAGGCGAACCGAGCCGCTTGACGAAGAAACCGTGTAATATGATCCGACCGTAATATCGATGTGACTAATATTAATTGAACGATAAAACTTTTTTATTTTTAACTTTTTCTTAATGAAACTTTTACTAACGCATTTGTGAGATTTTTCTGATTAAACTGACCAGCTTGGCTGGTCGAGATTCGACACCTCGCTTGGATAAATGCAACCACTGGGTCCCAATCTCGGTTGCATTTATCCAGGTTTTACTGTACTCACACTATACATTTTGTATTTATGCAATGTTCTCTTTCAGACTTATTAAGTTTCATTATTCTATCATTTAAATTGGCAATCACAGTAAACTTATTATTTGCAACTGTTAGAATATAGATATAATAATTTTTTGTCATATTATAAATAAATAAAGTTTGTTTTTATATTCTAATAATGATTGTAAATAATAAGTTCAGTATAATATGATTAAAAACTTCAATAAAATTTATAAATAAAAAAATGAACAATGGTTAACCTTAGGACACTTTCAGACCATAGAGAGAGCCCAAATTTTTATTTAATTTTGTTTTTCATAATATTTTCATTTTTTAAATCCTGTACTGTTTTTTTTTAAATTATATGTTTATGTTCAAGGGTTTTGTTTTTAGATGTCCACTATTGATTTATGATGTCTGGTAAATAAATAATGGATTTGAAATTTCATGTAATAAATATATAAATACAATAAAACTCGATATTAATAAAAAATATATGTCTTTTAAATACCTTATTCCAAGAATGCAATATTACAATATCAATTCAACTTAAAAAATTAAGTGAATAAATGAAATTCTTTGTAACGTTTTAAAACACTGTAGAGAATAATTGTAGAGTTTTGATTCTCCTTAAATAATTAATTTTCAAGTTGGTGAAGAAGGTTATTTTAAATTCCATACGCAAAACGGAAACGAGTGTATGGAGGCAATATATTAATGGTATCCATTAATATGCGAAACGTCAAGTATACCCAAAATTGCTATCATAAATGTAAATTTGCAACAAAATAAGTTTTTAGTTTGCATTATTGTAATACAGTATAATTGGACACATATCAAACATAAAACGTAGAAGATGGGATATGAAATTGAAGAGGTATGCACACAATTCCGATCAAAGTCCCCGGTATTAATTAACATACAGATTCGATTAAACGCGCAGAATATTATTCAGGATCAGCGTTTGCGGTTTTATGCGTACGTTTTATGGATACGAACCGCTGCCGTGCCTTGATGTCGACAAAAATCAATATAATTTTGAATCTCCTCGCTCAACTATGTATCAAAAGGTACATCGATCGGGTGTTTAAATAATTCCCTCGTTTTACTCCCCGTCAGAAAATCTTGAATATAAAAAGTAGCAATTATTGCTGAACGTGTATTTAAAATATAAAAATCTGCATCATTTATTCACATAATATTCTGTCTGTCATACCTGTAGATAACATTTGCACATTTGCATCTTTTACGTTGTGAGATAAAAATTAGAAAATACAAAATAATAAATATTTGGTAAATGTCTACAATTAGGGCCCCAACGAGAAATCAATTGAAAAGAGGTAAATTCTATGTATTTTTGCCCCTTGAATCCAAAACTGTTGATAAAATTTGGGGATCGCTTGTATTTTTTAAGATACATAGGTTAGGTTAGGTTATCAGAAAAAATATAACTTACCTCACGGCAAACACTTGACCAGTCAACAATAGTCTCCTTGAAAAGAATAACTTCAAAAGTGAATTGAAACGAAATGTTAAAAGTGGTAAGTGGCTAACCAATTCTAATCTTGATATCACGACGATTTCCCGTTTTATTGCATATTTTCTCATGATGCGTCCTCCGCGCTGTTGTGCATTCTATGAACAGGAATTAGAACTGAGCAAGGAGAGTATTGTTGACTGGTCAAGTTTTCGCTGTAGGTAACTTATATTTTTTCTGATAACCTAACCTATGTAGGTTAGTGACGCGCTTTAAAAGTATTGTCTGCCCCACAAAGCAATTAACTTTTGAAAATAATGATGTTATGTTAATATTTATCATAATATCTTAGTAAATACAAGCGATCCCCAAATTTTATCAACAGTTTTAGATTCGAGGGGCAAAAATACATAGAATTTACCTTTTTTCAATTGATTTCTCGTTGAGGCCCTAATTCTAGATATTTACCAAATATTTTTCTTGCAGTTTCGCAATAAGCGTAAATGTGAAAAATACTTATTTCTTTAACAATTAATTTTCGTTTAACGTTTGCATTGATAAGTTATTATATGAATCAGGTTTTCTTATAGAAAATAGCAAATAGGAAAAACAAGAATTTTGAGGAATTCTATACTTCAAAAGTACAAATAACATAGTAAATATTAATTCAAATTTTCCCGGGTAAATGTTTACATGCAAGTGGTGGGGAGCCACAGACCTATATCACCACATTGTCATTTTCCTCTATAAAGCCTACGGGAAAGGGCGGAAACTTGGGACATTACCATTTTCTCCAAGGAAGCGTGATTTGATCGCGAGTGCACAGTAAATTAATAATGGTCAATTTTTTAGCATTTATTTTGCAAAATATGTAGTAGACATACAATAAAAAATTTTTATTAAAGAAAAGAATGATAATATGGTTCTCCAATTTTATATCGCTTCCTAAAACGCTTAAACTCTGTTTAAAATGTAATTAAACTAATAAAGTTATTTATAATAAAAAATGAAAATCCGGAAAAACAACTTAACTGAATTTGATCGAAATAGAAAAAGTACCAAGGGGATCAGAATACCACCCTTCCCTTTAATAATTAAATATAAAAACACTTGTGGTAAAAATGATCTAATTGTAAATAAAATTTTGTACAAAAAATTATTTTATTTACATTTATATATTAAATTAAACAACTTAGTTAAGTAATGTTTAACTTTCAATTTAAAAGAGTGTAGATTAAATATCTATTTGATGAGAAATAACAAAAACAAAGAAAAGTTTGATAATAATAATAAGATAATATTACGTGGATCAAGTAAATTATTCTAGTGTTACGGTTTACGGTCATTAACATTTCGTATAATCTACTTACTAATGGGAAATGCTATAAATGGTTCGTTCTACTGCATCAAACAATCTGAACATTCGGTTGATGAAACAAGATTACGTATATTTAATGTAATACTGTATCATTGAAAATTGACAACGAATAATTTAATTACAATTGTGTTTTTTTACACATGTATGGACAGAGTTTTAATACCGTATAATCTTCTTAATGTTTGTTTTTTAGCCATAAGAATTTAGTTTATTCTAATTATTTCCAACTGATACTTTATAGAGGGTGAGTTGTCTAACATTATATTGCCACCGATGGTGTGTAAAATTAAATAATTTAAAATAATTTAATTAAAATAATTGTAAACATTTCACTTGATATTATCTCTTTTCAGATTACAATCTAATTCAAATTATTTTTAAATATTTTTAAAAACCTGAATATCATTCTATTACCATGAGAGAATTTTTGCATATTAAATAACTGAAAATGTAGCAATTTCTCTGTTATGAAACAGAGATATTTCATAATATTGACTGGAGCCTCGATTTTTTCTTTTTGCATTCGTTTGAAAATATGATATTAAGTTTCAAGAAAATGTGGTTGAAGTATCTTAAGTTTCAAGACATGTGGCAAGTATTCTTTTTGTGGGTAGCTTTAACTTACTGTAAGAACATGTGCTTGCGGTTTTTAATTTTACTTGCTCCCTTTCAACTGCTCCGATCATAAAACATAGATAATGCGGTTTCATCAAGTATGCTGCAATATTCCACTCCACCTTAAGTGAGTATAAAAAATGGTTCATTTGGGATAAAATAAACTAGTAACTACTAACACAATAATGAGCGCAACTCGTATTCAGTAAGGGCTAATTTGTAGTGAAAAGCTTAAATGGTGATATCTATTTGTAATCAAATTAGGAAACTTTCTTGCGCGTGAATTTTTAGAGCGAAGCTCTCCTTGGCGCGTTCGGCAGTAAGATCGGTTCGAAGGAACGTTACGATTCCCCTACAGGGGAATTTCGGTCCCCTCTCCTCTAATTCCCTCATCCAGCGAAATTTCGCGTCGATCGTACGTACAAGAACGTTCGCGACAAAAGACGATCTCGTCCTCGCGTATGGCAAAGCGGCGTCTTTTCGCTCTTCTCTTGATTTTTTCCCGAAAAAATCAAATAAAGGCTATAATATATCCGACGCGTCCGGAAAGACTCATCGGATCGTGACCAAACTTGGTATGGTGATAGACCTTGACCTCCACAGTAACCACCTTGAATATTATTCGGTGTACGCTTTTGGTTTCCGAGATATGTGGTTCGAAAGTTGGGTTTCGGACTTAGTCAAAATTCGATTTCATGGGAAATCTAGCACGACACCATGTATATCGGGTCTGGTTGCCATAGCGACTCTTCGGAGGAGATCACTGTGAACTTTTGAATCAAGAGAAGAGGGTTTTTTTCCTATCGGAAATGCAACTGGTTTTTCATTTTCAATTGTACCATAAAATTACTAAAAAAACAATTCTAATTTATTTAACTGTAAATTTACCCCATTATGACTTGAGCTTCGCTTTTGTCGGCCGTCCCGCGACGGCCACGGTTTTTTTTTCAATGCTTTTTCATTGAAGATCAGTTTTTTTGTGATTATTTCACCATGGTTGGTCCGATTTTTGATTTCAATAGCCTATAACCATCACATTGTGGTCATGGTGCACTGTGCCAAATTTGGTCAAGATTGGATAAGCCGTCTAAGAGGAGTCTCTGGAAAACGAAATACATTTTTCGGGAAAGATTGAGCTTTGCTCGCTGCGCTCAAAAATAACTAGTGACGACTCAAATCATTTGTACGTTTGTATGGTTTGTTCAAAACCAAAATATCTTCAAAATATTAGTAGACAAGCACAATTTTTATTCAATAACTTACAAGAAAGTAAAACTGTTGCATTTAAGCATCCATTGATCCAAAATCTAAAGAAGGAAATTTGGAGATAAAGTTTTATTTAACCCTCAGATGGCGGACCATGAAGAAAGCCACAGGTGTAATGTAATTTTGAAAGAATCAATAATACAGAATAAATTGGAATGTAAACGTGGAAGATCAATACTATTATATTTTCAATCCGCGAACGATGGACCATACAGAAAGCCTCAAGACGGCGGACCATGGACAGAGCCTTACTTTTAATTTAATTTTGTATTTCATACCACTTTAATTTTTTAAATTTTACACTGTTTCTTTAACACTTTATATATCGTAAGTCTATTAGTAGGCTTTTAAACAGTATCGGTTGTTGAAGAAAAATTAATTAACAACCTTTTGATTATTACAAATTCACATATAACTCTGCTGAAATAATAAGAGTTACACCTTTTAATCTTTATGTTGAAAAGAAAAGAATATTTTCATGAGTGTTTCCCTGTTAGCTTGGAAGTTTTTCTAATTTTAAATTTGCCGCCGATGCGGTGATCAAGTTCTCGATATTATCGATGTATACTCAAAAAGAGGGAGCTTGCCTCTTCCTTCGTTTCCGATTATACGTATCCGGTTGGCGATTAGAAATGTAATCTTTCTGTTTTAATCAATATAAATCTCGTGCATCCTGGCCCGTGGACTTGATAATAACACTTTAGGTACTGGTAATTGTAAGATGGCAGTGCTATTCTATTTTATTTATAACCGGTGGATGTTTTATGTTTTATTTTATTTTTTTAATACATTTACGTTTAAGAATTATATATTTAACATTAAGTTAATAATCTAATATTCTTGTATACTATATTCAAGAGTTAAAACGTGCGATGTTGTACATGAAATATCAACTCCACATATTTTCAACCCTTCAATAGTTACTTTTATAAATGAAGTATTAATTTTTCTTAAAAAATAACTTATAACTTTCTACATTTGATTGTTTATAAAAACATATGGAACTAATTAAACATTATTTCTTTGCAACAAGTTATTATCAGATTAAAAAAAAGGGAAATGAAAAAAATCTGTCATATATATTTTTTATTTTCATAACAGATTAGTATTGTAATTTCCTTTTTCTTTTTATATTTCCTTTCTTTTCAATTTTATAGAAATTAAATAGTTCTTACGAAGAGTAGACTTATATATATATATATATATATAATTATTAAACAAGATATTTATGTTCATTTGATAAATTATATATTAATTATTATCCTTACTTTTCACTTTTGCATGATGTTTCACTGCAGAGAAAGCAGAACCAGTCTTCTTTATTAACAGAAGTGATGGTATCTTACAAGGTGCATATCTTATATAGTTGATTTTTATTCACAAGTTAATTCATAATTGAGAATTTTCAAGCATTCGTGGTTCGGTTTGTTATAGTTAATAATGGTTAATACTTTTAAGCGTAAGCCATATATGGGACAGTCTTGCAATTAGTGAATCCTCAGATCGCTATTAAAGATAACTGCCCTGCTGATGAAACGTTATAATATTTCTTTTGAAACGTATTATTTCCTTAATTTTGTCGATCTGTACTCATTATTTTGCTTCTCCAAACTGCTGACCCTTGAGTGGTGTAATTGCACCTCTACTGAAGAAAATTCATTTTTGTACCCAACATTCAAGACAAAAATATGGATTACAAAAAATTATTCAAACAGTCCTGAGAATTTTAATATTATTTCTTTTAGATCACAATTGCAATTTTTATACTTTGCATCCATTACAGGATTCTATCATCCAAGCTCCTCTGCAGCCATTGGTATATTTTGTTACAACCTTTAATTCAAAGATAGAGAAAAAAATTCGCTTCATAAATACCCATAAAAATATCTTTTGCATTTCTTATATTCTTGGAAAAATCTACTCCAAATATGACTCAAAGAATGGCTTTATTTAACCCTTTATGCTCAATCGAATAACTTGAATCCGTAAAATTATAACTACTACAGTTCTGGCGACTGTAATGTACATATAATTCTTCATGAAAATTCAAAACCCAAGTTTTCTTTTAAATACCGATATGTCGTATTAGAATAGAATGAAGGTATCGATATATTTAAACATTTGTGTAATTGAAATATTTGTTGTGAAATGGAAGAGAATTTTATTGAACAGGATTGTTACAATTTTAATTTGAGAAAAAAAAGTATAAAAAAGCCAACAGCACGCGGAGTTCCCAAGCGGTCACCCATCCAAGTACTATCCGCGCCGAACTTAGCTTGACTGCGGTGATCGGACGAGAACCTGTATAATCCTAAGTCGTATGGCCGTTGGCTGAAAGAGACATACTTTTACATGGAGAAACTGTTAAAAGTCTGAAGAATACATTATGTCATAAAAATATAGACAAATTATTGTTTAAATAACAGTTTAACTGCCATAGTGAAAATGGATATCTGTAGTAAAAAACACATTTAAATACTAATTATTTAAAATATAAGTGTTAAATTTTCAAATTTAACCTTTATGTACATTCGCAATTAAATTAGGCTTTCCTAGGGAAAATAGCAATATACAGGAAACAGGGATTCTTAAAATCTTATTTTTCGTAATATTAATATTAAAAGTAATTTAGAAACAAAGTAATATAATTTCTAATTATTTGATATTATAAAATGTAGTATGTAATTGAAAAATATGAATAATTAATCAATATCAATTCAAATTTTCCCGCGTAAACATTCATATGCGAGCGGTGGAGGGCCGTAAACTTATACAGGGTGGTCCACGCAGCGTGTGCACCTTTCTAACTTCCAAAATATGCGTTGCACGAAAAAATGTTATATACAAAAGTTACATGGTTTGAAAGGGTACACTATGTAGTGTATTAATTTTTTTTACAGGTGGAGGCGTTTCGGAGATTTGTAGGACAACTTTGTTTTTTTAAATAGAATACTATATTTTTTGTACAAAAATGTGGTAGAGTATCGAATTCTGAATAAAAAAGTATTGACCTTTATTAGCCCTAAACCTAATAGGTAACGAGTAATTTCACTTTGTTACTTGAAAATTTTCTTCACGTAATATCAAGTTGGAGATTCAACCTTATCACAGATTTCCGCAGGACAACGATGTTTATGTTACAGTGTTTATTAACACGACAACATCGATTATGATCCGCAATCTTCTATCATGTTCGTGATCCCGTATTGAATTTACCTTTGGTGTTTGTGTGTAATTACCAGGCAGATAAAAAGAAAAATGAAATTTTGTAATGGCGAAAAAGTTGATATGCTTTTAGTTTATGGCGAGTGCCATAAAAATGCAATAAGAGCCAAAGTTGTGTATGCCGAAAGGTATCCTGAACGAAATCAGCCATCTCGAGCCATATTTGAGAGAATGTGTGAATCGCTTCGACGAACCGGAAGTTTTAATGTTACTAAACGTATCGTAACGAAACCTGCTACTTCTGATGAAAATACGATTGGGGTCCTAGCAGCGATAACAGAAAACCCCCATATTAGTACACGCAAATTTCACGACGATCTGAAATTAGCAAAACAAGTGTACTACGAATTCTTCATAAAGAAAAACATCATCCCTATCACCTAGCACTTCATCAGGAGCTCCATGGAACGGATTATGAAAACCGCGTTCGGTTTTGCCAGTGGTTCCTGCATCAAATGAACAATGATAATTTTTTTTTACAAAAAGTGTTGTTCACTGATGAAGCAATCTTTACCAATCGCAGGCAGATTAATTTGAAAAATATACACTATTGGGTATCAGAAAATCCTCACTGGATGAGAGAAGTCGACCACCAACGTCAATGGAGCGTTAATATGTGGTATGGAATACAGGGCAACCAATTGATTGGACCACATTTTATTGATGATCGACTAACAGGACAAAAGTATGTGACGGGTTACCGCCGGGGGCTGCCGGCTCAGCCGGTAAGTCCGGGGATCAGGTAAACGAATTAAGCAAAGTCGGTTGAGTAGGGGTCAAAAGAATATATATATTTTAACTCTAATTGTAAGTATTACAAATAGCTTAAAACTACGGCCCTGGGTGTCCTATCAGTCTAGTGCTTTTATAACTAACGATCTTACAACTAACGCTATCGGGCGGTCACGGTACGGTGCGATTCGCTCGCGGCGTCGAGCGGTCACGGTACGATGCGGCCCGGTCGCGGTGTCGAGCGGGCGCGGCACGGGTGATCGCGGTACGGCATGGTCCCGTCGTGGTGTCGAGAGGCCACGGTACGGTTCGGTCACGGTGCGGAGCGGCGGCGGCGGGGGGATTCCAGGGATCGGGTGCTAGATGCCTTCATGGGCCGACGGGCGTAGACACAACCCGTCCTCACCCAGGCAATAAGAAGACCGTGGTCCGGTCGGCGTCCGTAGACGCGGCGGTCGGGAGGCCACCGAGAGAATTCTCGGGCATTGGCCGGGGATACAACGGACAGTATCGCCGGACGGCCGTAAAGACAACCCCCCCATCCTGACGAACGCTACTGAAGGAAAATCGTAGCTGATCGTATTTCGTATTGCTCATCCGAGGATTCGCTTCCGAGTACCGATCTGCTTTCGGTGTCTCGCGGCCCGGTATATCTTCGCTCGCGAGGCCGTTCGCCTCGCGAGTTCGCAGTGCGCGCGGTCGCCCCCTGTCGGCGGCGCGGGTACTAGCGGCGCGCGTGCCGGCGGGGCCCGCGGTTTCGCGGCCTCGTACTCCTCACAAGTATGCTAACATTTTGAATGATACTTTACCATCTCTATTAGACAATGTACCATTAAATATTCGTCAACAAATCTGGTACCAACATGATGGTTGCCCTGCACATTATGCACTCAATGTAAGGCAAGTTCTCGATAGAAAATTTCCCAATCGATGGATTGGTCGTGGTGGATAATTTCCGTGACCTTCACGCTCACCAGACCTTACCCCTTTAGACTATTTTCTGTGGGGCACATTAAAAGATACAATGTATCGTGAACCACCAACAACACCTGAGAATATGAAACATCGTATTTGTGAAGCATGCATTACACTCGCAAAGTGCGGATATGATTCAGAATGCAGTTTCTTCATTAGTTAACAGATTTCATCACTATGTTAATGCCAATGGATATCACTTTGAACACCTACGTTAGTTGCGATAAGCCACACTGTCACGTAAACATCGTTGTCCTGCGGAAATCTGTGACAAGGTTGAATCTCCAACTTGATATTACGTGAAGAAAATTTTCAAGTAATAAAGAGAAATTACTCGTTACCTATTAGGTTTAGGGCAAATAAAGGTCGATACTTTTTTATTCAGAATTCGATACTCTACCACATTTTTGTATGAAAAATATAGTATTCTATTTAAAAAAACAAAGTTGTCCTACAAATCTCCGAAACGCCTCCGCCTGTAAAAAAAATTAATACACTACATAGTGTACCTTTTTAAACCATGTAACTTTTGTATATAACATTTTTTCGTGCAACACATATTTTGGAAGTTATAAAGGTGCACATGCTGCGTGGACCAACTTGTATAAGTTTGTGGCCCTCCACCGCTCGCATATAAATGTTTACGCGGGAAAATTTGAATTGATATTGATTAATTATTCATATTTTTCAATTACATACTACATTTTATAATATCAAATAATTAGAAATTATATTACTTTGTTTCTAAATTACTTTTAATATTAATATTACGAAAAATAAGATTTTAAGAATCCCTGTTTCCTGTATATTGCTATTTTCCCTAGGAAAGCCTAATTTAATTGCGAATGTACATAAAGGTTAAATTTGAAAATTTAACACTTATATCTTAAATAATTACTATTTAAATGTGTCTTTTACTACAGATATTCATTTTCACTATGGCAGTTAAACTGTTATTTAAATAGCAATTTGTTAATATTTTTATGATATCGTGTATTCTTCAGACTTTTAACAGTTTCTCCATGTAAAAGAATGTCTCTTTCAGCCAACGGCCATACGACTTAGGATTATACAGGTTCTCGTCCGATCACCGCAGTCAAGCTAAGTTCGGCGCGGATAGTACTTGGATGGGTGACCGCTTGGGAACTCCGCGTGCTGTTGGCTTTTTTATACTTTTTTTTCTCAAATTAAAATTGTAACAATCCTGTTCAATAAAATTCTCTTCCATTTCACAACAAATATTTCAATTACACAAATGTTTAAATATATCGATACCTTCATTCTATTCTAATACGACGTATCACTATTTAAAAGAAAATTTGGGTTTTGAATTTTCATGAAGAATTATATGTACATTACAATCGTCAGAACTGCAGTAGTTATAATTTTACGAATTCAAGTTATTCGATCGAGCATAAATGTCGATTGCATTTAAAAATTTTAATATACATTAAAAAGTTAATTATTCCGCGAATATAATGTTACGTGCCAATATCAGCTACATTTGTGTAAAAACAAAAAAAATATATACATATATATATTATACTGATCGAATTGAGTAACCTCCTCCTTTTTCAAAGTCGGTTAAAAATGCCAAGCAGATTTTATTTATATTTATGATCATAAAATTATTAGTAATTTCCACGTGTTTACGTAATTTGGCAGATTTTGGATTATGAATTAAGCCATGATTGAAAAACTGACCGTAATTCTGTTATCAAACGGATAGAAGGCAGTTTCGATGCTCATGGACAGGGTGTTGGTAGTAAACAATTAGCTAAAATCCAGCCACTGTAGTTAACCCCTAAGGAGGGACGAGATAGCAGGGTAGAAGCTGTACCGACTAATATCCTTTAGTCTTGTCCTTATTATTATCCTCCCCTCAACTGTTCCTCAAGTGCGACTACGCTCGGCAACGAGGCGTTCCCGTAAGCAGCTGCCTATAGATATTAAAGCGCATCTTAACCCTAATTTTAGTGACTAATTTTACGCGAGAACACCGGCTGATCCTTTAAACTGGCGAGTGCCTTACTGAGCGGGCCACGTTAAAATTTAATTTCGTCAACGTTCAGCCACAACAATCACGGTACTAGAAATCTTTCATAACAACACTTACGTCCACACACACGTACTCTATTTCCATCATAATATAGAAGCTGATCTTGAAGTTTGCTTTGAATTATTTAATCTAATATTTTATAGAAAAATTGTCCTTAGAATCCTATGAAATTAATACTTTCTTCAGACATTAGTTAGGAATTATAATTTAATTAGGTACAATATTTTTATTTGTTATTATTGAATATGAACAATGTTTAACCAGAAATAATTTTATTTGGAATAAAATTAATAAGAGACTCATAGTAGAAAAAAAATATAAAAGTGGAAAATGAAATAAAACATGAGAAATATGAATTTAAAATATTTTTATATACATATTGAAGTTGTAATTAAAAATTTTTTTCACAAAATTATTTAGTACCTTTAGCGTTACACCTTTTTAGTTACTATTTTATAAATTTTAATATTTGCCCGTGCTTTTGTAAATTTTAAAAGTGATGCAAGAATATGATAGCAGTAAATATAAATTCAACAACTGAATATTCTATAAGTTTTTAGAAATAAATCTTCAATTGAAAAATAAAACACAGAAGGTGCTTTGTTAGTTTATTATATGATTTATCAACCCATGAACAGCGAAGCCTGGGCCAATATAGATCCAAACTTACAAAACATACAAGGATAAAGTTAAATGTTAAAATTGAGCCTCTCTCCATGGTTCACCATTTAGGGTTAATTTATATAACTTAATCTTCACCTCTTCTTAATGTAAACTATCAAATAAATAGTAATACAACAAAAATTCTAATTCTTACGTATAAGAAAATATTTCCATCTTTACTTCATTAAAAAGCTTAAAACCCAACCAAAAAATGATAGAATGTGAATTAAAAAAAAAAAGAAAATGATTTATCTGGTAAATTGCTTTTTATCGCATACGAAAATTATAAACGATATAAAAATTTGCTTGAAAAAGAAAAGATGAGGTAAAGGTAATGATTTTAATTATTCATACCAATTAATACCTACTTTCGATTATCCTAAACGTATAAAAAGAAACATTTAAGAAAAAGAAAAAAATTTCTACAACAGATAGGGATGGAAAAAAAGAATCTTCTATGTGGGTCTGTTGAAAAGTTTTACAACTCTGTTCGAAGGAGTACTAGGGTTACATCCTCGGAACGTCCTGTATCCATAAAACGAGGATAGCTCGACTAGTACCGTAATACCGTTTCAAGCAAGCGGTCGCTATTAATTAATGCTTTAGTATCCCTAGTGCCGCTCTCTTTTGAGACGAGTATAGTGGCGATGCTGGCGGCGGTTCAAAAGGACTACACAGAAGCAAAAGGAAAAGAAATCTCGCAAGGAGCGAAGGATCCAACGGTATCCTTTTTAACGTTTCACTACTTTGTAGCCACTCAGAATTCGCCCTACGAGCCCTTTAACAGCCCTCTAATCGACGCTGCTAAACCAACGAGATCATTCTACTACCCTCGCCAATGTTTCTGCATAACTCCATTCGGATGGGCGGTATAACATCGTAAATCAGACAAAATAAAAGTATTTTATTCTTAAAAGGGAAACAATGCATTTTTCGTATTTATTTATTGGTGCAACTTATAATCAAAGGAATACAAGTGACATTTTTGGAAATTTTAAAATTAATCCGCAGAAAGAGAACCCTGATTTTAATTTAATTTTGTATTTCATATTATTTTCATTTTTTAAACTTTACACTATTCCTTAAAAAATGATTCTTCCAATATATGCAACTCTTTTGTTTAAAAATTATATATTTAACTTTAGGTTAATATTCTTGTTTGTGTTTTGTAAGATTGGGTGACCATTGACCTAGGTTCCTATGTTCAAGGGTTAAGAACACAAGTGCTTAATTAAATCGTTAAACATAAGGTTACAAATAAAAAAACAGTTACTTGTATCCCTTTGGATCTAGACTCAATTTTAATTAGTTGTGATGACTTTTAAGTTGATTTGATCTGACAATAATTATTGTTTTCCAGATAATAATAAATTAGATAGTTTTTGATTAGAATATGGTAAAATCACATTTTATCCAAAATTAATAATATTTGTTAATTATATAATACATATTAACTTCTTGAAGAATTAAAATATTTTGTAGGGGATCTTCATTGAGATATTAATTATTTCATTAATTTCTGATTATGAATAACATAATGTTATTTGTAAATAGTTAATATTACTTTATTTGTTATTACTTCTTTTTGTAATTCAATATCGAACTTTCAATTTCCTCAAATTACTTGTTTTAATTAATATTCGTAAGTAGCTGTATATTGTATTCCATTTAATTCACAGCATCATAAAATATGCTTCTATATCAAATTTGTTAATTGTTTAAACTGGTTAGATACTCGTGTAATCAACAGTAAATGTTGTAAGAAATAAATCACAATAAATTTTGGAAAGAAAATACAAAAATTTGTCGACAATATTTTGGAATATCCTGTAGACTTTAACATCAGTATGCATTTGTACTAACCGGCACTCAATCCGTGCTTTTATCTGCGCATAAGTTGCCACGCTTGGTCGCCCTTCGTCCTTTTCTCGTAGGGGTCTGTCTCGGCCACGCCATTCCCCTCGCTTTGATTTCTTCCAAATTCGCGAATAAAAGTTTACACCGCGAGCGTTCCTTTCGCGAGGGCATCATAAAATCGGGATTCAATATCGTAAGGATACGAAAAGAAGGGGAATGGGTTCAGGGAACACCAGAAAAGGGTGGCTGACTCGTATGTGTACGGGATTTTGAACCGGGGACAGACACGGCCACCCGTGTGTCACGCGAATGTTATTCTTTAACACTAGAATAACCAAAGTCAAATGTATATTTGCTTGGAAGTTTCAAAAATCACATTGTCTTTAAGTAGCAATCGTGTTTAGATCAGGCAACTTTTAACCCTTTGAACAGGGAAGACTGGGTGAATCGTGACACAAACTTACGAAACGTGTACAAGAATATTAAATGAAAATAGTATAAAATACAAAATTAAATTAAAATTGTGGATCTCTTCATGGTCTGCTGTTTTGAGGCTCTCTCCATGGTCCGCCGCCTCGAGACTCTCTCTACATAGAGACATTATAAAGTTAATTATCGAGGTTGAAAAAATTATTTTATAATAGCCCAATCCTTTCTGAATAAAACAAAAAAAAAATGTAGCTCAATCGGACAAGTAGTTGCGGAGAGAAAAATTCGTAAGTGAAGCCCGTTTTCGGCAAAATGGGCAAAAATTGCAAAATTCGAAGGCCTGTGATTTTTAAACAAATTTTAAACCGGCAAAATGATGACTTAACCCCACCTCCCTCCCCCTAGTTTCACATGGACTATAACATATTTTATTTAGAACAAAATCCCCCAAGGTGACGTTAAAAAGTGATCAATTTGATATGGAATGACTTTTTACGATTCGTTGTTCAATGTTTATGTAAAAAGGATTTCCATTAACTCCTTAACACTCTTTTAATTAATATTTTGTGGATATTATAACTTGGTTATTATATTTAGTGGTATACGAAATATACATTAGGCCCTGGTGACTAGGGTGCAATGCAGACTTCTCTTCGTTAAGAATAGGGGAGGAAACCTTCCATCATTTGATTTTGGTCTTGGGACAACCCATGGAGAGTCTATGGCCTAGGGAGAGCCTAAGCAGAGCCTAATCTAGAACTTCATGACTCTGCACATAAAGATATAGACAAATAAGGTAAGTGATGAGATATTTCTTCCTCTGTTTCAAATATTAAGATTTTAAAATTATAAAATCTAATTATAAGATAAATGATGTGTATACCTATGTATAACACAAAAAGGTTTGCAATTTTCTTTGGACAGAATGCATTTAATTCCACAGTGAAAAATAAAATTTCTTATTATTCTTCTTTTAAACCAATTCTAAAACTTTTTCTATTTATCATATTATATATTTTTATATTTCTTTCTAAATAATTCTTAACATTCCTTGCATTAACCCTGCCTTGCATTATGCTGCACATCGTTATATAAAATAATATCCATTTACTTATAATTATAAATAATATCAAATATTTTCAATATCATACAATTTTTTAAAAATAAATATTTTTTATTGTTTAATACTGTGCTTCTTAACAAAATAAAAAAGAAAAAATCAATATAAAAAATGAAGTGAAGAGAAAAGCTGTTTAGGAACATTATGCATTGTACCTCATTATTTATTATAATTAAAATAGCCCTTTTTATAAAATGTGGACAGACTTTCTTGAATAACTGTATATCGAAGAACAACTTCTACTTTCATTTCTGTTAGCACCTGGTTACCCTTTGCATTGTCCATATATCAATTCTTATGCACTATCCGCACGATGCACTATTCCAAACGTATATCTTGTCTATGGATATTTACAACAAACTGTTTGTCAAACAGTTGAGGCATGATATACACATCTATGTACTTACTAAAATAATAAAAAAGAAAAAAGAGATAGAGTAAGATGCATGGTTACGTGTTCGCCTCTATGTATGTCGCTGCACCTCTCGCTCCCTTTTCGCCTCCTTTTGACCCCTCTTCGCGACTCTTGAGAATGCTCGTGTAGGTAGTTTTACACGGTCGTAAAAGACGAGCGTTTTAATACAATTTACAAGAAAGTACCAAGCTGGCGCACCCTAATCCACTATACTGGGTGTGCCAAATGACACTGATTTACTTTTGCAACGTATCAAATTTTAATTTTGATAAAGCATAGGTTCTGGAAACCACGAAACTCAAAAACATTTGAAAATTTGCACCTTCTTCCCTACTTACATTTACAGAAAAATTGTGACGAGTTAATTAGCAAAATAAAAATTTTGTTTACAATGCAGAAGACATTCGGAGAGGGATCAGTGCCGGATTAAACAGAGGTCTAAAGGGGTCTATAACTACGGGCCCACTTTCTAGAAGGTACAGTTATAAATTTTCCATTTGCTATATTAAAAAATTCCAACGTTAAATTTCAAATTTCCACTATAATTTTGCAAATATTCGACTCAATTTTTATTACAAACACAAATAAAATCGTAATTTTTATAAACCGTGATTGCACGATCATCGTATGATGATTTAATGATCTTTCATGATGATCCTTCAATGACTTTTCGTAACGACGAGTTATTGATTTTTTATGATGATGGTCTAATGATTTTATATCATTCTATGATGATAATCTAATGATTTTTCATCATTCTATGATGATGATCTAAAAAATTCCAAACTTGGGAATTCATTATAATTTTAAATCCACTTATTACCGTGGAAATATATCCCCTTCTTTTAAACTTTTCCAATCATTAAATTATTAAAATATATATCTTTTTTATGTTTCTCTATTAATATTATTTAACTGTAGATCATTATTCACCTTTACGATTAAATGTTATTTATTTTTATTTAGAATAAATTTCAATGTTTGAACCATGTTAACCACCCAAGGGCGCCCTCAAAGGTTTGATACCCTTGGTCCTAGAAATCTCAAATTGATCCTGCAAGAGATATCCTTAAATTATTTCTATTCGAAAGGAATTTATAACAAAAATAAACGTTAAAAATTCAAAATTTCATATTTTTTTATTACTTTCAATAATCTCATCTTCACAGAAAATGTATACCTACAAAATTTGTCCAATGGTGACGAGTTAATTAACTAAGCAAAAATTCAACTTCGACCGCAGAAGATACTGAATAATCCCAAGTGATGCAGTCGTGAAAGGGATATTCTTGGGTTATTGGAATGAGAAAGAATGTGGGAGCAGTTTAATGGCGAAACGATTTGTACGCCGCGAAAATAACCAGTGATCTTTAATCGAAGGATCAAGAGCACGTCTGGAGGAAATTGTAACCGTCGGTATACTTTGTATCGATCGCAAAAAGTAATACCATTAACGAGACGTTTAATGATCGAACCAGAGAATTCAAAAGTTCCCGGTGAACGCCTAATCACCTTCTCACGGATTACGATTTAAGGTAGTAAGGTTAAGAATCGCAGCCTGCTCGTCCCCGTCAAATGCAATATTTTACAAAGTTTACGAGCCAGTCTAAGCAGACAAGGATCAAGCGATCCTTGGAAACCTGGACAACATCGACTCCGTTCGAGTAAAATCCTGTCGGGCCAAGGAGGAAAGCGAACCGCTCCGCCGCCTTATTCCATCCTTCGCTAATTGTCGCTTATTAAAAACGCTCGTTCTTGCTACAATGTTGAGAGGAGTAAGCACTCTCTCTGATACTTCTCGAGGATCTGCCAGCAGGAACGCCCCGTTTTTAAGTGATCGTCGCTCAACAATCATCGACGAGGATATTTCGTGTCCCTTCATAATCCTCTGACTGCAGAATGTAACAAGAATAAGAAAACATTGAGAGCTCGAATATTGGATTTTATATTTGACAGTGCGTCGATTTCGGTGTTTTCAATTATTTTGTAGAACTGATTCGAATGAGAGAAAGAGAGGTTTTAAGTTTGGGGAAAGTTTTATTTCTTTTTAATTATTTGATTCATATGAAAAAGTTGAAGATAGGAAAGCTTGAATAAAAGTCCAGTTTTCTATGACTTCATTAATTAATAATTTTTAAGATAATTCTAATTTAAAAATAAAATATTTCATATGAAAATACTTTTCTTAAAATAGAACTGCATTTTCGTATGAAAGTATTACAATATAATATTAGAAAATAATAATACTTCATGAAATATTTTAAATTTCTAAGTAAGAGATTTTATATGTAAAGTGCAGTGATGCACCAATAAAATGCAAATGCACTTTTCTTAAAATAGGATTGCATTTTGATTTTTCTTTACGAATCAATTCTATAGAAACATAAAAATAATAATAATTCCTGGGATGTTTTCAATTTAAAAGTAAGATATTTTATATGAAAAGTGCAATGGTACAGTTAAAAAGTGCAAATGCGTTACTTCTTCTTTTTATGAAAGTATATATATCCTTTAAATAAAAATTTGTATTTTTTAAGTGAAAATATACACATAATTAATTTGTGAGTCACTTCAAATTGAACAGCAAAATACTTCATACAAAAAGTGCAATGATGCAATTACAAAAATGCAACTGCACTTTTCCTTTAACTAAAGATGTACATTGTGTTTACATAAATCAATTCAGTGGAAACCCTTTGATAAAAAAAGCAGATTTCTTTTTCGAAAAATTTTCTCTTCTTTAAAAATTTTTGACTATCTATTGAATGATTTCTGAAAAATTTCAAATTGAAAAGTATTATAAGATATATCATATGAAAAATTTGATAGAAACCAGTGGAAGATAGAAAGATGGTAAACGAGGGAGAAACAATAAGAGGAAATCGTATAAAGGGGAAGACTATGCAAGTGCACATTAACATATCGCCATAAAATGAACACATTCTTCTCACTCCATCGGCAGACTGGCGACAATCATGAAATAATGCGGCCCGCGCCACCAACCGAACGCTCCAAATTGCGTGGTTGCTGTTGTGGTTTGTCGTAACCCCTTTTCACCCCCATACGTATCCTCCATTGCGAGCATCGCTTCCGATGCTGCCTTTTCCTTTATTCCCATCACTGATTTACAGATTTCAGCGTGATAGAAATGTTTAATTATACAATGAATTGCTATGATAGATCATGTTTTAGAAATTTTTAAAAAGAATAGCAACTATCATTTAGTATCAAATGAAATTCAATTTTCTTTTTATCAAATCTATTGTGTATGTATATAGTTATTCACACCGTTATAAATAATTGACCTCTTTCCTAAAAATTTAGAAAATATAATATACAGCGTTTCTTACAATAATGAACTATAATGGGCTATGAAAAATAATTATAGTTTACAAGAACGTTAACCAAAAGTCAAATGTATAATTTTTAAATAAAAATGTTTCATGGATTGGAAGAATAATTTTTAAAGGGACAGTGTAAAATGTAAAAAATGAAAGTAATATGAAGTATGAAATTAAATTAAAATTGTGATTCTCTCTATTGTCCGCTATCCTAGGACTCTCTCCATGATCCGGCGTCCGAGTGTTAAGAAACGCATTAGATTATGTTTCTTACTTTTTAGGAAAAGGGTTAATCACTGTATATGGGTCAGCAACTGTATACGTTAGTCTATTTTTCTTTTTTTTTTTTTAATTAAGAGTTTATAGTCGCATCAACAGAGGTTATTAGCGACTGTATTAAGGATTACAGGTACATTAGGGATATGCATTTAAAATTTTGAATTTTAAGGTACTAAAAAGATTAGTAAATATAAATTTAGAAAGAAATTAAATTGAATTTTGGGGAAATACAATTCAATTACATTTGTTTTTACAACCCTTTGATAATATGTATATATATTCTGTTCTTTTTGGAAGTTTTCATTATTATTTATGCACAATGTTAATTTAATATGTTAAAATTATTTCTTCACATAAAACTATAAAAATTTCTGCGTAATAAACATCAATTTTCGGAGGTAATTTTAATAGACTTTAAGGGTGATGAAACGTGGAACGTTCCTTAACACCTTCGCATTGAGAAACGAGAATTTTCATTTTTTACCCCGATTTATACGAAAAGTTTGTGAAAAATGTTAATATGCGAAATATTATATCTTATCTTTCCAGCAAAATTGAAAAAAAAAAGAATTTGAAATTTTGAAGAAATATAATTAAAATGATATATTTCTTATGTCTGGAATAAAGTAGCCCTGGGAGTAAAAACACCTCTTTGAAAGAATAACGAGTTGAAGTTACGAATTATATAATAAACTTTTCTTATTTAATTAAATTTACACAATTATATTCAATTAATTAAATTCTAAATTAAAATGACATTTTAATTTTGCAATTATCTTTAATATTACTGTATTATCATTATTATTAAGTAAACGTTTTTCAATTTGTTGAAAAGGAACAATAAGTAAATGAATGAATAAATACAAGTAATTAATATACTGCCTAATTACTTCACGATAATAGTATCGCTCACAAATCTCTTAAGAGGGTGTGTTTACTCTTAGGATAATTTTATTGTCAAAATAAAAAATGATTTTGGTATTAGTGTCATTTGAATTAAATCTCTGAAAAGTTAAAATCTTTTTTTTAAATTTTCACATCGTCAAATTGGCAAATTTCAAATTGCCTTATCTGGAAAAACAACATACTAAAAACTCAAAATTTTATGGTATTGTACTTCGCGTTTTTGTTTTACAGACAATAATTGCAAAGTGTTAAAAGGTATCATCGTTAATCAAGTTGTGTAGAATCCTGTCGGTAAGCGTTTTCATATCTGACAATTACGAAGGCTGTCCACGCGTTCACCTTGATTTCTCGTATCCCTACTCGTTACCAGGGACGAATCCATCTATAACCGCTTATGACAGATTGTAATACTTCAACGATATTAAATTTTTCACACGCGTCGCTTCTCGTTTAATAGAAATTCTTCCTCGATCAATGCTTTCGGGTAACTTTGTTATTGTTCCGACTTATAAACATGCGTTATTTAACCCATACAATGATTAACTAATCATTATCCATTTTCAAATTATTAATAATCAAATCATTCATTGATGGATATCACTGCCAAAATATTGCCATATTATTTAACTCTTTTATGTATATAATGTAAATTTTTGTAAAAATAAACGAATCTTAAATAAAAGAATGTTAATTCTCACCAAATTGATACTGGGTAAGTACGTATCCATATATTTCCAACTTCTGGGATGGATAGCTTATTTCTAATTAATATAAAAAATTGAAAATATTAATCGATATAACACACCTATTTACTTATCTAAAAAAATATTAGAATGTAATATTACAAATAATAATAATTTATAAAATATTTCAAATTAAAAAGTTAAATATTTTACATTATGCAGAGCGAAATGATGCACTTTTTCATTAAATGAAATTGCATACCTTTTTTACAACAATCAATTTTATGGAAACTTTTGTATAAAAGGTATTGGAATATAATATTAAAAAAAAAAAATGTATAATTCGTGAGATATTTCCAATTTAAAAATAAGAGATTTCATATTAAAAATGCAAGGGTGCTCCCAACTAAGGTAAATGCACTTTTTGGGGGTTTTATACAAAAATCACTGTTCTTTATTTTGAGAATGGTAAACGAATGGTTAGAGACATTCTATATAATAAATAATATTGTTGATACTGTAATATGGTCAGTTGGAGACCAATTGCTATTTGTTGATCAATTTAATGTATAAACATCATACAACTTTATAATAAACATTTATTTCAAGAAATTACTAATTATTTTTAAAGATCACTTATTTTTTATTTATTTATCCCTGAATGATTTAGGTGATCAGAAATTATTTCTTTTGCATTTTTTATTTTTAAAGTTAAAATACAATTTAGTTGTCATTATTTGCTTTTGAACATAAAGTTAAAGATATAAATTCTTTAGGATTTAGTTAATTTCTCAATTAAAACTAAAATCTCAAAAAAATCGTGATAGTTAATCTTAATAGTGATTAAGAACCGGGTTCTTGACAGTAATCTTAAAAATCAAATAAAAAAATGGGTGAAAGAAGCTTGAAAATATGACAATTTAATAATAAAGAAATGCGCTGCTTGAATGCGAGTCGAGGAGTAGTCGAGGATGGAATTCGCAGCTGAGGATCGGTATGCTTGGGACGACCTGCTAATAAATAAATCGACAGGACGTTTCGTCGTGGCTTGTCAACCAACGAGAAACTCGATGGTCTCTCGACGGGAACAACGAGGTAGCAAAAAAGGAGCCAAGGATAATTAATAATTCGCCCGTTGCACGCCAATTTGTCCGGCGCGAGACAAATTCCACAATCCTCGTTCAACTTTTTTACAGGATACTCTTCTTACAGAATCGCCACTCTATCGCGAACCGTTCTTTCCGATACACAAACCGAATATCATAAAACTTTGTTTATAAAAAATATATTACATTAAAATTGTTATAAAAGTAGGATTAGCATTTAACACAATAACTATAATTGAGATCAAATTAGGCTTCCCCGGTCTTGGAACAGCGGAGCCTGTGTCAATCATGACCAAAACAAAGATGTTAATCAAAAGTTAAGTGTATAATTTTTAAACGAGTTTCGTTGAAGAATAATTTTTGGGAATTGTTTGTCAGACTCGTCAGAGGGGCTGACAACAGACGATCCCTGCCTCAGACACCTATCATATCGCAATTCGGAACTTCTATATATTTAAACTGCATGCCGGGTGACCGCTAGCGAGAACACCGTCATCTCGCCGCCACCTAGCGGTCCCCGGCCCGAACTAAAGGCGTCCGGGCAGACGAAACCCTTTCCCTCCTCCTGTAAAGGCCTGAGGCAAGAACAGTGTAAAATTTAGAAATTGAAAATAATATGAAATTGTGGCTCCTTCCATGGTCTGCTGTCCGAGAGCTAGAGAAAATGGTAATACAGGAAATTCAGGATACTTAAAAACGTAATTTTTACAAAATTAATATTAAAAGCGATTTAGAAAGAAAATAATATGAATTTTAATTATTAAATATTATGAAGAGTTATTTAATTATTAAATATTATGAAGATTTGTTTTCTTGACGTTTCTTTAAAAGAGGGTACTTTCTCCTAACAGTATACATAAACTACAGTTTAAACTTCATAGATACATTTATTTATTTTGGGCAAACTGTATTTCAAATAACATGGAGCAATGCTTGAAATTGTGCTATGATAATAAAAAAAAAGTATATCAAAAGTAAGAAATGCATATTTTAAATATAACAATACCTTTCTCTTATTTACATATGACTAAAAAGTCAGCATTAAAAGATATTTCACACATTACTATGTATATGAAATTACTAAACTAGTAATTTAAATTTTATAACAAAATATAACAGAATGTAACAAAATAAATCAAATGGAATAGTCAAAGTTTAATTAAAAATCCAATTACGATTTTCCAAATTGAAGATTTATATGACACAGTTATGTAAAATATTTTATTTTTCGCCAACTTTCAAACAATAAATACTTATTAAAAATAGTAAGACAGAAGATGACATAATTTTAAATAATTTGATTAAATTATTAGTCTAATACAATAAACAAACTTAAAAAAAAAAAAACATTTATAGTTTAAGTACCTACAATAAATTGATAAAAAGTTACATTTCACTTATTATTCCAATATATGTAAATATATTTCACCAGAGAATTTTCATAAAACAATAACATCACTGATAAAAACAGATATTCGATTGTAGGTATTAATGAAAAACAACAGATTTGTTTTTTCAATAAATTGTCCCACCTCTGTAATGGGGTATCATTCACAAATATCAACAATAGAAAATATTCTTCAGCCGTTAAACACTGTTTCAGCGAGTGTTATTAGCAGGTGAAAATCGGAGTGTAGCCGTGTAGCGATAAATTGCTGCCCAAATTTTAGCGCCTATAAATTATCTTTCAGCAGGGTGCTTCCATTTTTCGCGGTATTTATTTGCAAGGAAAAAACGATGATCAATTTCGATGCTAACAGTTCTCTCGTCCACTGATCCGGAAAGTGACGATACGAGCTGCCAGACGCGGAAACAGATCGCATCGCGCGGAAAAATTGCTCTTTCTATACCCCGACGTGCCACCCCTCGAATATTATCTTTATTATCTTTCATACGTTTCAATCGCTTTCAATCACCCGATTTTATTAATGAATTACTAACTGGCCGCGAAATTTCACGAATTTTTTCATACCAATAACAATATTTCAACCGGTGAATACATTACACAATTTTGATTTAAACACCATTAGTTACAAATAGATAAATTAACCCTTAACTGACATCATCTTCCTCTCAAAGTGTAATACTTATAATATTTTTTAAATTATGTTTTTAAATATAAAAGCAATAAACAAGTAAATATTTTATTATTTATTCAATAAAAGAACCCTTGGGTGTCCCCCAGGACCGGATTAAGATTTCTGGGAACCCGGGGCTAAAAAATCTTAGAAGATAAATTTGATTAAAAAATTGAAATTTATTCTAAATAAAATTAAATAACATTTAATCGTGAAGAAAAAATTATAGCAGGCATATAGCAGGACTCCATAAAAAGTGGAGCCTGGAGCTGTAGCCCTCTTCTTTTAGATGTTTGATGTTAGTTATTTCATACAAAAATATAATGTTAATTAAAGATTAACACTTTATAACTCAAACTTTTTATACTCTTAAAAAATAATATTATGAAAGGCAATACTGATTATGGTATCTATATGTAAATTTTGAGATAAATTTAATTTTTATAAGCACTTTGGAAGAAATGAACATGTTATTTTTAAGTTACAACAGGTATTTTCATAATTTTGTGAATCTATTAAAAAGACTGTAAGAATTTAATAATGAGTATATGAAAATGATTATTGAATCAAAAGCAACAATTTTTACAAAGTAATAAAATGAAAATATTAATTTTTTATTAAATTGACTCTTTCTCTCATAGTTTTTTAATTTTGATTAAAGAAAGTTTGCATGTTCTAAAAACATATTCAAAGTAAAATTGTTTAATATTGTACATTTGTAATCATGTGTTTTCTATCATTTAATTGATAATGCAATGTGCAGTTAATCCATTAGTGCCTACTGTACTCAACTGAGCACACTCGACTTTATAGGTTAGGTTGCTATCGGTAGGTATTAATTCAAAATAAACAAAAGCAATTGAATGACAATGCAATACAATTACTGCAATACGATTATTCTCTACCTGTGGGAGTATAATTTTCATTTCGGGTCACATAGACCAAAAACACCAACAGAAATAAACTGATGACTTTTAACGTGGTCTTGAAACTAGGACCGTACGATTACCTGAAATTATAGGGTGGGGCGGCTTCGGATAAATTCGGGCGGACTCGGCTTTTTCCGACCGAATTCGGAAATATCGGACTACTACCCACATTCGCATGGAACCGCGCCCGAGCCCGTCCGAATTCACTCGACTTTTTCCGATTCGACCCAACTTCTCGGATATCCGCGCACCTCTACTAAAAACGTACCTTAAGCAGTAAAAGGGTTAAGCATCCATTATATCTAAAAACCCATAAAGTATCCCGACGAATCTACTCGACGACAGAGGAAAAAAAACAAAAGCCATTTTAATGCAACTTTTAACTCGGAATTTGATGAAACAGTAAGAGTTAGAGTGCCATAACAATAAGACAATCCCAATTGTCACCCCTTTTTTCTCAACAGCCCGGGCAGTTAATGGCGAGAAGAATAGCAGTTCTCCTGAAAAGTACGGTAACCCTGATTCTTATCGAAGAAGTTTCTGCCCCTAAGTTCTGCGAACGGGATCGCACTGTCCAGGAGATTACGTTACACCGAAACGAAATTCAACGACTGTACTTGGCAACGAAGTAATTCGAGGCAGTCCCAACTGACTCTTCTTTCGTGCCGTCTCGTTCTCGCCCACCGTCTACGGGTGGTTGGCTTCTGGCTGCCCCGCCGCCGTTGCGGCAGTATATCAACAATGATAGTTATACACGTACGTTATAATCGTAAATTAGCCGCGGCAACATAATATATTCGTGGGCTGGTTGGTTCGCGCGTATCTGTTTTATGCGATTATTATATACGACAGCAGCAGTCATACCTGGCGCTGCTGTAGCCCGTCTCCCTTTTTCTTCATCTTCTTTTTCGACCATTTCACCTCTCTTTCGCACGCTACACAACCATTCGGTCGCGACTCAAATCACACAGTAGACTGCGAGTGAAAGTTAATTGACCGATATTTTCCTCTTTATCGCAAATTTTTATAATTGGAAATTAAACATTATACAGGAAACTCGAAGCTCCAGAGGACATACACTAGACTCGCGTTATATTGCCACGTGAGTAATTATGGTATGTTTTATTCAATTTGCCGGTTGAAAGACGAAAGCAATAAGAAAAATTACAGTACACCTTTGTTATATTGCCAGGTAGGCGATTTGATTTTCATAAGAAATTTTTCATAGCCTATGAAGATGATACATTTCTGTCTCCCCACCCTCCTCTAAATGAGAGCTTGGAAGTTTGACAAATTTTCCACTTGTACAGCCCTGTCTGCGGCAATATAACGAGAGTCAACCGTAAAACGAATAAAACTTCGGTGTCCATCGATGTAGGGGTTCCCAATGAAGATGTCCAGAAGGATGTACCGAGGGGCCCGGGAATGTAGCCGTTTCATGGAAAGCTTACCCAGAGAAACGCATACTTGATCGTGTTGATGATCGTGTTGTTCCCGGGGAACTTCTTAATCCTCGTTTCTCGCCGGCGAGAAATAATTTGCTCGCGAAAAAGAGGGTGAGGCGCATTTGCATGTACACCAGGACGCGGATTACAACGTTGGCCGGATCGTGCGTGGATTCCCGAAGGGGCCTCCTTCTTCGCGCCTGGTAATATTTTAATGGTCACGGCAAGATTGCTGTACCATCGTTAAATCATACCTGGATGGTGTTTGCCTCTTTCTTGCCAACCGACCGTTTCCCTTTCGCCCTCGTCCCTTTCGTTCTTTCTCTTTCGTTCGCGTGGGTCACGGACGACCGTGCTCGTCCGCCGGGTCCCGAGCATCACATCCTCATTACGGATTATTCATTAATCGGGTAGCCAAGTACCTCGTACCCGGTTGAGTTATACACGGACGATCTGGCACCTTCGCTCTCACGGGGGGGGACCCTTTTCGTTTCACGCGGCGACGTTTACATTTACCTAGCGCTGTCCCGAGACACGGATAGTATTTCATGTTATCGTACGACATGTTTGGTACTTTCGTTAGAATTATATAAAGAGACGAGTCATTATCCACCCACTCGCTTGCAACAAAGTAACTTTTCACACGGGTTACTCTTGCGCCACGCGGGAATCGTTTCTCCAGGAGTTTCGCAACACATGGGAGAGGGTTAAATTGACCCGGAATGGAAATCCAATATTCTATTGGTGTTATTTTAGAGAATCAGACTTTTTTTATTTTTCTATTTCAATTTTATAGGAATGATTTAATATTTTATCTATTATAGAGAAAGTCGTGTTATTTGCCTTTTGAATCAGGTCCGTGTTTACTCTTAGGAAAAATATAGATTCATACTTAGGGCTCGGTGAAAAATGGACCCGCATAGAAATGTTTGTAATTACTGCATGAAATTAATAAATCCGCTGCCTTTGACCGGCGCCGGATTACTTAACCCATTCTCCTATGACTTTCTCGACAGTTGCAACAGTTAGAGTTAAATTGGAACGATGTCCAATTTAGAAAATGGAAATAATATGAAATGCAAAATTATGTTAAAATTTGGACCCCCTCCATGGTCCGCGGTCCGAAAGTTAATTCTTAACCCCTTCTCCTATAACTTCCTCGATAGTTGCGTCAATCAAAACTAACTATTTATTGTTTGAATCTTCAAACAAATAAAGAAAATTGAAATAGCATACATGGAATTCAATGATCTTGGACTGTGTAAATTATAATTAAAATTAAACTCAAAATTCAACTATACTTAAAATATCAGCCAAAGATACACTTGGACTGTAGGGTGCAAAGGGTTAGTGGTAGTCTAAGGTAGGCTACAGTTCCGGGCTCTTTCCTAAACCTTCTAATGACTACGTCAAAAAATATTGAATGAAATGTTTTTCTACGATTTGCCTTTTTCGTTACGATTAAATGTTATTTAATATTATTAGAATAAATTTCAATTTTTGAATTAAGTTTATCAATCAAGGGGGCCGTCGAAGGTTTGATAGCTCCGGGGTCCCAAAAATCTTAATCCAATCCTGGCTTTGATTTCTATGTTTAATTAAAAATCATACATAAGACGGCCCCATTTTCATTTGTAGGCCTAGAGCCCAAATTCCTAGATGCGGCCCTGCTTTATGTCGAGTACATTTCCGTGGAAAGATGGCAATTTTTGTTTAATGATGAGCATAGCATGGAGAAATATATTCATGATTTTAACACAATTTATAATAATAATAATTTAAGCACCCAAGTGTACACTTTGAAAATTAAATAAAACACTAAAGGGTTAATACTGTGCACTGTGTGTATTGTATATTAAATACTGAAACGATTATCGCAAAAAAAGTATATCGTATCGACTAAATGCAAAATAAAGAATCGTAATTGCTAACAGACAGAAATAATTTCATTGCCTTATTGCCCTCTCAGAAAAGACCTCACGTCGCGATTATTTCGATTTCTCAGAAGGTTTCAAATTTCTCGCGAGGCATAGGCTCAATGTAATCTGCCATTGGCATCGATTCGTCTCAGGTTCTGTATTTCAATCTTCCGAGTTTCAGAAGCTTAACCCTCGGACGACGGACCATGGATAGGGCCGCAAAATTGTAGAAAGAATATTTTCAAAAAAGAATCAACAGAAAATATTCCTTCCACATCTCAAAATTTTTGAATCACTAAATTTGAATCTTGTTATGAAGGACAACTTGGAAGATAAAAAAAGCCATGATCTACTAAACTTTTTAAAAGAAACCAAAGAAACAAGGATCAACCGAAGTTTCTTAATTTCATCGCATAAGGCCCTCAAAATCAATTTGAACTTGGGCCGTCACTTCCAGGGCAGGTCCTGAGATTTCGGGGGTCCGAGGCGAGCTCCGAAAAAGGGCCCCTTCACATATGTTACATAAAAAAAAGTACCTCAAATAAAATTTATAAAATTAACATTAAAGCTTGTATAACTGATTTAGACTTATATTTAAGTAAACATTACTCTTCTTGCATTCTTAGACGCAAAATCGTTTTATGGGGGCACTGGACCTTGGGGGGCCCTAGGCGGCCGCCTAGTCTGCCTAGTCCCAGGGCCGGCCCTGGTCACTTCCGTTGACACTTAATCTTAAAATTCATCAAAACAATACAAGTAGTATTGATTATCGTCAACGAAAATCTTTTGACGAAAAATAAATAATTATCGTCAACGTCGATAAGAAAGAAAACTGTTGACGATAATTAACATATTGTTGACCGGTCACGAATTAACTACTTTAATTTTCGAAACCCAGGATAATATGGAATATTGTGAAAATGTTACAATATCCCATATTATTATTGTAAAATTGAAATAAACTTTGCGACCAAGAATCATCATTTATTTTTATAAACAAATTCATTAAAACTGATTGCACCTTCGTTCCTTTCGTATAATTCAAACAGAAAAAACGTTGAACGATTTATAAAAGTTTGTTTCAATGAATAATTTATATAACTCTATCAGAACTCTAATTATTATACATAGGTATAAATTGTAAACGGGGAGCTTTCGGAGGTCCAAGATGGATCTTGCCGGTGAGTAAAACCGTCCGAAACAAAAGAGGAGAATAAGAAAGCGGGTTAGCGGAGCCGAAATGGAAAAAGAGGATGAAAAAGAAGGCGAGCAAGAGGATGGAATGCAAACGCGTGTAAGCAGGGAAACCGCTGTTATCGAATCGGCGAGCAGAAAATCGTCGTGAGTCGCGCGCGGACCAAAGAGGTAGCCGCACACCTTTTTTGCGGCAATGATCGCAATTGGAAGCGGCCGTCAGTCGATTCGATACTTTCGGTGTGCTCTCGCATCGCCTCGGAACCGGTTATCATTGGAGCGCAAGAAACATCTTTCGCTACCGCAGCGGACAGCTGTAGGCCCTATCGATGACAGTTACATGTCAATACGGAATCGAAGACAGTCGTCTGTCCGACCATCTTCCCCGTCCGGTTGCTTTCCGGGATAAAAACCGAATCCGTGATAGGGAGAACCTTTCGAGTCTGTCGAATTCATTTTAAACGCATCCAGCTAACCGTTTTTGTTCCACAAAATCCCTCTCTCGTCTGTTTTTCAGTAAATCGATAAACAAATTGACCTGCCTCCAATTTTATAATTACATATTTATGAAACGAGTTTTATTTAGTTCAATCGAACGGAGCCTTCGACTATAAAAGGTTAATGTTTTTCAACCGAGACCTATCAGCAATTCTATTCACATGATACTTATACCCTACTGTGAAACCAACGACGATAAATGTCCAGATTCTTTGTAAGAAAAATACTACGTACATGGCAAGTTAACTGGATAGCTTAAAAGTTTCTTTTCTTGGAAGCGGAATTCATCTCGTACGTCGTTGACTTAGGAATCGACGTCTTGACAGGTTCTTCCTGTTTTGACGTGCACAGCTTTCATCGACTTTTTTCTTCTTCTCCGATGTGCCTCGGCTTAAATAATATTTTGACACATGGGTGTAACTGATCCAATGACACCTTTTAATGATAATCCTTAACTGGTGAGGTAGACTCTGACATACTCCAATTATATTTTTTATGTGATTCAAATTATTCTAAGAACATAAATAAATAAACTGTTAGAGTCGCATCTATATGTATCCATATATACTTTAGGTATTATTATTATTTAACTTAATTGGCTGCAGAGTGCGCCGTAGTCGATCGTTCCTTTTTATTTTGTGGTACCCTTGGTTCTTTTAGCCTAGCCAGGGTCCATGCGTCACGCGATAGAACGTTTATTTCATTCTTAATTATTATATCATATTATATTATGTATTCTTCTATATTACTAATGTTAATCTAGTGTAGTGTTTGTGTACAATAATAAACTGTCATAAACTTTGTAAATTAATAATATTCTATAAAAGAATATTAAACAGTCATTTGCTGAAAAATTTATCCTTAGCAATTAATCCTCAAACAACGATGTTTGGGTCAAACAAAACATATACAAGGATATAAAGAGTTTCATATAATAGAAGAATAATTTTTAAAGGAACAGTGTAAAATTTCGAAAATGAAAATAATATGAAATATAAAATTAAATTTAAATTGTGACTCTCTCCATGGTCCGCTGTCCGAGGTTAACCATTATTTATTTTTTATTTTATTATTTTATTTAAATTGTTAATCATATCATAATAAACCTACTATTTACAACAATTATTAAAATATAAAAACAAATTTTATTTTTTTTTTACATTGTGATAGAAAATGATATATCAACGTTTATATTCTGATAATGATTGTAAATAATGAATTCACTATAATATGATTGTCAATTTAACTGATAGAATAATAAAATTTAATAAGTCTGAAAGTAAACATTGTATAAAAAAGTACAGTGAGAGACAGTTAAAGTGACTTCCTTGTTAATTTTTTTTCTCCATTCAATCTTGCACCAGATAATTAATTTCTGACATGACTTTATTCACTTATGTCTTACTTTATTTTTTACTTATTTTATTTGTTTTTTAACCCTTGAATAGTCTTGATCTGAAAATGAAAATAATATTAGATACAAAATTAAATTAAAATTGGAGCTCTCTCCATGGTCCAAGGGTTAAGGGTGAAGCGTGGAATTAAAGACATCATTGTTATTCCCACTTCTTGGGGAAATTTCTCAAGTTAACACCACTTTTTAAAGATGGCATTAATAGAACTTGAAACATATTTTATTTCAACCATGGATATAAAATCCTCAGAACTATAACAATTAAACAACTAATGGTACCATTGAAGAATTGGAAATGAAAAATACCTCCTCGCCCTATGACCTAACTAGGTCAGCGATAAAAAAGTAATAAATTATGACAAAAAAAAAAAAAAAAAACCACCTCGGATATATCAAATAAAGAAAAAACGGAAAAAGCATGGTACAAAGAAGGTAAGCTGACAACAGCTGAACATGGATGAAATTCCGCAGGTAACGCGTGCTGTAAGTTGCCCAGCCCACTTATAGCCAACCGAGAGACAGTTGTTCTGGTTGTTTCAAGACAATTTCTCGGCTTCCGGTTTTTTATTCATTCGGTGACAGTCAGAGGGGTGACGAGAACAAGGTGTTGGTTACAGCGGCGAACAGAGGGGACACGACAGGTCCGACTGTCGGCTAAGTGGAGTAGCAGACCAAGCCTCGGAACAACAGAGCAGTCGAAGGGAGTGACGTGAGTGACACATGGCAGCGTTGACAGCTCGTAGTCCTCTTCTTCCTCTCTCCTCCCCTCCCGCCCTTCAACGACTCGACTAGTCTGGGGTAGTCCGAACGTCATTAGCCTCGGACAATCCATCTAGCATATCTCCGCTTGAACTGATTTCCTCGAATCTCCTTGTCAACGGACAGACGTCTTTCGGACTAGTCGTTGTAAAGATTACGCGAACCGATGGAAAATCGAAGCGGATAGAATGCATTAGGGTACATTTCATGATTCCCCTCGAAATAAATAAATAAATAAATAAAAAATTACTTCTGAAGATAATTAAGCTGAGCTTTGCTTTGGGGCACACGGAATTATTAACTATTTTTTTTAATACAGAGTGAGTCAGATCAAGTGTTATAAATTATTATCTCGGTAACTGTAGCAGCTATTGATCTAATTCTTCTTTTTCTAAAATGTCTACCATGAGGTCAGAATAAACAACTGGAATACTCGATTATTATTTTTATTTAAATAGCTTCATCACACTATTTTGCCTTAAAATTCATTTTATTATATACTGAAAATGACGACTATTTACTATGTAAATATGTATTTGTTATTTTCATAATGTTATGACGTATATTAAACAGTATTGTTGCATTTCCAGACTGAAAAGTATTTTCTATTCGAGTTTTCATATCATTTTTTGTGGTAGTTAAAGTTTCTATTATTTTATATATCAAATACCTTCATAAGAAAAAATCGAATGTAAATTGCTTATCAGTTTGGAAATGCAACAATACTGTCTAATGTACGTTATAATATTAAAAAAAGAATAAATATACGTTTACAAATAAATAGTTGTTATTTTCAATATTTACAATATGATTTTCAAGGCAAAATACGTCTGTTTTAATTTTCAATATTCCTTTCGCCATAAATCATTAATTATTAAAAATATAAATCTCAGAATATCATATAATCTAGAAATCTCAGCATTTTTAGCATATTTTGAGGTTATTTTGAGACCATATTCGTTTCTTTCCATAATTTTAGCGGAATAACTCAGATGTTTGTATTTAGATGTGGTTTGCACGTGATAGGTTAGGTTAGGTTGGTTTTTTGACACCATTTTAGCATTTATTTCCACGGACCAATCAGATTATAGATAGAAATCAATATGGCGTTAAACTAACCTCAAAAGTGCCGAAAACTTTAGAACGGATGAATTCCTAAACTTAAAACTCACATTTTATTATCAAAATACATAAAAAAAAGTCAATAATTATGCACCAAAATAAAGTTTAATCGATAATTACTTCAGTCCAGTTCGATTCTTCTCCCCATAACATTTTATTTCAATTTCGATTTCGTTTCAAAATAATTTCTCACCCTTATTGTCTCAAGAGAGATGGTTCCTTAATTGCCGAATAAATAAATTAAAAGCTAGGTGAGCGCGTAAAAGAAGGACAAGAACCCTTGACTCTTTTCAGAATTTACAGGAGAGAGTAGAAAGGAGGAAAGTTCTTGGTCTCTGCAAAACGAGCAATTTATTCTGTTAAGAGTGCCGACTGAGACGCGCAATCATGGGCTCGGTCGAAGTTTGCCCGCTTAAATGGCCATGCTTCCGAACTGGGGTGGCTAATCTTCCAGCGAACGAGCAGCAACGGAAGCCAGAGGGCTCTTCAACAGCGTGGCGAAGGGTGATTGTTGAAGAAATGAAAAGGACGTACGATGAACACGCAGGACAGAAAAAGGCTAATACTTCCGTATTACCTTAATAGTAGAAGAACCGTGAAATATTATTGTCTAAAATGCATGATTTATTATTTCATCTACTACAGTGGCAGCAAAGAATATTATCAATCTTATAACTTTCGGACGGCGGACCATGGAGAGAGCCCCAATTTTAATTTAATTTTGTATCTCATAAAATATTATAGAATAATTTTTTAAAACTGAACTTGTTTTTCAGCTTGAAGATTACGTACTACTGTTAATAAAGTGCTTTTTCTTTTTAAATACTATTTTTATTTTAACCTTCCAAGATAGTAACTTCATAACAAAAAGTCTACTACAATCGTGCAAATTCATTTCCCAAGCAAAGGACCGGTAAAATATCGTAAAAATCGTCGAGGGGAAATTAGATCGATACAGTTACAGTGGTTTTCGGCTGGAATAGCCCCGAGAAGCTGGATCAGCCTCGGCGGACGTGGAAAGAAAAGAAGGAACGGATAGGGGGGATGGGGGTCAGTGGGCGCGAAGAGAAGCCGCAGGCTATTAAGACGTTCGCGCCGAGATAAAAGAAAGCTGTTGAACCAAGAAGGAACAAGAAGAATAGGAAGAGACGACCACAACGAACAGGACGAAAAAGAATGAAAGAGTGAAAGAGAGAGGGAGAGAGAAGGAGACACAAAGTAACCGGAAGATGAGGCTGCGGATGAAAGGAGCATGGAAGGATCGTTGAATTACTGGGAAGAAGAAGAGAAACAAATAAACGAGGGAGAAACGTTGCTGAGGATGAAAATAAGAGTGAAAGGCTAAGAATGGCGACGGGGGGAGGAGGGTGAAGGAGAGAAAGAGACTCGAAGCGAAAAGAAGCCACCATTAAAATGAAAAATGACATTCTCGCTGGCATCCCCGCAGAGGTCTCACTTGCTCCGCTCGGTAGTTACATACCTTACCCCTCTGGCCGAGCAAACAGCCTCCCTACTTGGAATTATTGGTGATTTTTTAAATCTGTTAAACAGGCCTTTCGACCGCAGTCAGCCCAGGGGTTCTCCAGTCCCCCATCCCCTTACCCTATCCTACTATCTCTCTTTCACCAAACGGATTTCAGCTCCCCACCGTTCCTTCCTCCTCTTTCGTTCGAAAAGGGGACGCCTTACTCCTCGGCTGCTTAGCACCTTGTTATTTATTTTTCAAACTTTCCACTTTCTATACCCCTTGTGCCTCTTTTATATTCGCGCTCATCCTCGAACAAACTGGAGCATTTCAGGCTGAAGGATACTCTGTGATACTCGTGGTCAGTTCGGATAGACGAGGCCTTTTTTATTGGCAAATTAAAATTAAATTATTAATATGGTAAGAGTTAATTCCTTTTTACCCTTGGTATTTTTGCAGGTATTGATTGGTCAGTTGTTTTACTTTTAGAATTTTTAGAATTTTCTAATAAGATAGTAGATTATAATTTCTGTTTCACTGTCTGCTGGTCGCAACACATGGGACAACCGGTTAGAGAAAAAATGTACACGCGTCTCTCGATATCCATTCGTGTCAGTGGGGTGGCGAGCATAATGGCAGATTGTACGAAAAGTCTGATTTATCACTCGCATCGCCCCGGGGGTATTTGTATTGGGAGACGTAACGAAATGCGACATAATAGCTCGCCATGGAACCCCGATGCATCCCGTAAGCCTTGTAACAGCGTGACAAGACTCCTTACATCCTCGAATAGGCCCCTCTTTACCAGAGCAACTGTTTCATTTACCATCGTTTTCGCGATAGAATGATCCGTGTCGCGATATCTTCCTTCCTGTTAATACCAGGTTGTTACAAGTCAGATGACAAATTTTGAAATTACTACCGGAACGTTTTATCAATATTTCAAGAGTGGAAATAAATAAAGTTGTAAATTTCTGAGGAAAACAATTTTTTGTTTATCAAAATGTTATGTTATGTTTTATCCAGAGTTCGGCACTATTTCAAATAATCTTCTTAAAACTTAAAAAAATCAGAAATAATTTTCTCTTTGATTGAAAATTTATTTATAGCTCTTTAATAAAAGCAAATAATTTTCAAAATAAGGACATTTTTATTTGAAATTAACTTTTTCAAATAACTAATTGAATTTTTAATCATTTATTATTTTACTTATTCCAGATAAAAATTTATTCGACTAAAAAGTTTGTTTCTTATTCTTCAGTATCTTTGTTTTTGTCGAAATTTGGGTGAGAAGATTATTTGAAATAGCACACAGCTCAGGTTTCACCTTTTTAGCTTCACTAGCAATGCTACAAAATTATATCAATAATTGCAATGACAGTTTTATGGCCTTCACATTTTATGGAAAAATAAAATTTATAAACAAATGGCACTTTTAGCCTTTTTTATAACCACTTGTCATTTGTCATTTTTTTTTTTTTAATAAAACCAAATCATTTTTAACAAAGAATTAGTATAATCTGGTTTCCTATGATGTTTCTTATAATTTAACATAAATATTATAATTATAACGTGTGGGTCCAAAATGACTCAGCGATGGTTGTTTTGCAAGTGTTAATATTCAAATTTTGAAGAAAATAAGAAAACCTTGAACGTGTTTATCGCCTTGTTGCAGAATAAATCACAAGTTTCAACATTCAAGAAAGATTTTCATGGAGATTACCAAGTAATCCAAAAAAAAGTGTCTTATTTCAGCGACTCGGATGGACCTTACACGGATTACCATGTAGGTCGCAGAGGGTATGTAAATAAAAGGAAATAACAGGATAATGGAAGATCTTGAGTGGACAGAGGGTAAATTCTACGAGACAACATGTATCATTCTTACCAACCAGTTCGCAGAATATATGGGGATATTATAAGGTGTTGCAATATGTAATTCATACCATTTCATGAGAAAATTTATGTTAACTTCCAGATTTCGAAACAAGTTAAATATTATTTAAATAATTCTTGTTTAAGATTAATTTAGTGCACAATAATGACGTTTTTTATAATTTTCGGGTGAAATTGTTAATTATGGTGGAACCCTCGGACGACGGACCATGGAGAGAACTACCATCTTAATTTTGTATTTCATATTATTTTCATTTTCAGACCCAGACTTCGCAGTTCAAGGAATACAAAATAAATAAAATAAGACATAAGTCGATAACGACATGGCAGAAATTAATTTTTTGGTGGAAATTTCATTCGTGTAGAAAAGAAATATTGATAACGAGGCCACTTTAATTGTCTCCCACTACATTCTTTCAGAGTTATTTAATTTCATTGTTCTATAATTTAAATTGGCAATCACATTACAGTAAACTTATTATTTGCAATCATTATCAGAATATAAAGATACATTTTTTTAAACATTGATATATGATTTTCTGGCACAATGTCACAAAAGAATTTGGTTTTATACATTAACAATTGTAAATAATAAGTTTATTATAATATGACTAACAATTTAAATAAAATAAATAATAGTTAACCTCGGACAGCGAACCATGGAGAGAACCACAATTTTACATTATTTTCATTTTTTAAATCTTACACTGTTCTTTTAAAAATTACTCTTCCAATATTTCAAACTCTTTTATTTAAAAAGCATACATGTAACTTTAGGTTAATATCCTTATATATCTTTCGTAATTTTGGGTCACGATTGACTTAAGCTCTGCTGTTCAGCAATTAATTATTATAAAGATAACAATCAAACCCATGAAAATGATTTATCACTTAATACTACAGCGATTTCAATTTCTTATATCAAATTATTAGCATTCTTTTGTTGAAATATGTATTGATTTTGATTTTAAAAGTGATTATCTAATAAAGATAATAATTATTAATTTATCGTCTATTCCTTGTTCTAAAAATTTCCAACTTTTTAATCATGTTGTGCATTTTTTCCCTCTAAAGTGCCAAAGTATATTAATTAAAAATATTTCATTATCTATAAAATATTAATAAAAAAAATTTGCCTCGAAAATGATCGAAATTTTTGCATAGTATAATAAACTGACTTACAAACTCGATCCCGAAATAAAATGAAAGTTGCAACAAAATATTACTGAAAAACTTCTTCAAATAAATATCCTACCCCTCATTCTTCAGAAAGATCATTCGTCCTTAAGAAATCGCAAAGTGTTTGTTAAAATTGTCAGAGAGGAAGTTTGATCGATCCTAAAGAAGGGAGGGTAGCGAAGAGCAGAATTCTATTGAAAGAACATTTTTCCAACGATATCCCGAGTGTTCCCGGGAAAACAAGAATGGGGTCAGGGGATGTGGAGCGAAAATTGGGAGCTGGAAGCTGGTAGGGGAACGGAAAGAGAGAGAGACAGAACGTTACATCGTGGAGTGAATGTCATTTATACCGGACGATGTGGTACACATTGTTAGCCGCGATGACGGGAACAGGATCCCTGTCAGGTATTGTATATTTTTTGGATCGCGATTTAGCCGTGATGTACGGCTGCGGCTTTGCGCGTTATATTAGTCACATACGCTCGTACGTCCATTAGGTATAGCGTTATTACGCTTACCTACGTGTGCGCGATACCACTTATCCAAAAAACGTATTCTAACCGCTGTTCAATGTGTTCTTGTCGTTAAAGAACGATTCAAACAAATTACATTTACCAATAACAAAAGTTATAACAGATTTATACTTTTCATTAGACTAGGAATCGAAAACAGTCGTCAGTTCAAAACTCAAATTTTTCAAATTTTATTTTTATTTTTTTTTTTATTCAAAATAAGTTCCTTGATAGTTAATGTAGATACTGTAAAATTAAAAAAATATTTTAGTAAGTTTCTGCCAGGATTTTATTTGAATAATAGACATAATAATCAGTTAGGATCAAATTAAGAGGAATATTATGATGATAAAGTGTTATAATATTTTTAAGTACTCAAAAACCAATAACAAAAGTTATAACAGATTTATACTTTTCATTAGACTAGGAATCGAAAACAGTCGTCAGTTCAAAACTCAAATTTTTCAAATTTTATTTTTATTTCTTTTTTTATTCAAAATAAGTTCCTTGATAGTTAATGTAGATACTGTAAAATTAAAAAAATATTTTAGTAAGTTTCTGCCAGGATTTTATTTGAATAATAGACATAATAATCAGTTAGGATCAAATTAAGACTCAAAATTTAACAACTTATTTTAATTTTCTTTAACTGAAGCAACGAACAGTGTGGTCTGACTGACACAAGTGTCGAAAAATGCATAGGGCAAGAAGGAATCTCTATGGACTGTTTGATATGAAACTAAGGAAGAGATGAAATCTGTGAGATGCAAGAGGAGACAAACAGTGCAAAATGCAACAAGACGGTCGCGACCAGAGCTAGTAAGCCTCCTTAAGTCCGTAACTCTGCCGTGATTTGTATCCTCCCTCGGTCTGTCCCTTTCCTTTGTTACGCGTATTCTCTACTCTCCCTACACGTATCCAGCTCGTCTCTCTACTGGCAGCCTACCGAGCAATTAACAAGTCCCCCTCGAGGGCTAATCCCGCTAATCCCTTGACTGATGCCCCCCCAAACCTCCTCCTGCTACCTCTCCTCTTCCACCTTCCTTCCTTCACCTTCGTACGCTGCTACGTCCGGGACATCGCCGGCTACCAGCATCTCCCACGTTCAAAGGATCCTCGGATGTCCGACGTTCAATACGGGACTTTCAACGATAACCACGGATCCTGGTCAAGCCACTTAATCCTCGTTAGAACGAGACTCGCACTACTCGATGGTTCTTCATGACTGTTCGTGTACGTTCTTCATTGGGAACCCTTAGTTTTTGATTAGGTTTATTAGATGGAAATTATACTTTATAAAAGAACTGATATGTACTGATGAATCTGTTGATAACATTAAGCATATCCAGACCCCAGAGCCAGAGTGTATTAAGTCAGACTTTTCAAATTTTAGAGAGCAACTCAAAGGTGCAAAGGTCTTATAATTTTGAAACTGTTAGAGACATGTACGTAATTTTTTAACGGAGATAATAAATGTATCGTTTTATTGTTTAAAAGTAAAATCGTTTACTGGAAATTGTTGCTTTTTGAAATAAAAAATAAATTGGACTTGATACCGTTTGGCTCTAAGGATGAATTTAATATTGCTGTCTGATTTCAATTTTGTATTACCTCTTGTGACGCAATATCATAAACCTGGACGAAGTGTTACATGGGTCTGACGTATCTTTTGACGCAGTTTGGTTCGGAACAAGATATGGATTTAATATTATTTCTAAACTATTATATTAAAAACTAAACGATTTGGAATAAAATAATTTTTATCATCAGGAAGAGCGAACAATTTGATAGCAGAAACGTGTAAAAAGTAGACTTAATGCACTCTGGCTCTGGAGTCCAGATATTGATTCTTTAGGACTGGTCGTCAATAGCTATGTAAATGTATACTATATTGAAGTATGGAGAGAAAGTTAATATTATTTTTTCATTTTATTTTATTTCTTTAAATATTATATTTCTAATATATGACAATTTCCCGTTTAGAAATTTTAGTGCCATAATATCTGTGAAACACCTTTTGTAGATGTGAATCATATTCAACCATCACTGTTTAAGGCTTAAAATCTGTGGCAATAACAGATACAAAATGGATAGGGACTATTTATTTAGTTCTCAGACCACTATTTATCCAACGGTAATATAGTTAACCCTTGGACGGCGGACCATGGAGAGAGCCTTAAAGGGTTAAGGCAGTTTAATCTATAAGTATGCATTTAGATATAAGTGTCCCATTTTGAATTGTAAATGATGAATACCTTCGACACTATTAATACTATTGAAAAATGGTTTAGATGAAAGTTGAATGATTTTTACAAAGGTATAATTTAGGGTAATTAGTACATTTTGCTAGGTGCACATATACAAATCAAGTTTTCTTTATACATATACAGGGTGTCCCAATTTTAACCGATCAAACTGAACCAGTATGTTTTATCAGTAAAAATAGGAAAAAAATGTTATATAAACATAGGTCTGAAAACGCTTTATAAAAAAGTTATAGCCTAAACTTAATAGCGAGAATTGTTGGTACATCGGAATGTAACAGTAAGTCGAAGGCATTAATGAAATCTATTATGATTACTTTTATTTATGTTTACTATTGGGAATAGTTGAACGTGATAATGCAGAGATCGAATTGTGTAAATATCTGTACTGTTATGATGATTTATAGGCTAATTAAGCTTTTTTATAAAGTGTTTTTAGATCTATGTTTATATAACATTTTCTTCCTATTTTTATTCATAGAACATACTGGTTCAGTTTGATTGGTCAAAACTGGGACACCCTGTATGTATAAAATCAATATTTTTGTATAGATCATCAACTTCCATAAAATTATAGATACAGATTACATTGTGATCATGTAAATGTAATTTCATTCTCGATTAAAAGAATTTGTAATAAAATTCTATTCCTTTTTTATATTGACAAAATTTTACTTAATTTAATAATAACTTGTAAATTAAATAATATACCAAATTTATGCTTATTCATTTATAAAAAGAAACATAGTTTTAATAAAATGAAAAAATAGAAGTACAGAGAACTCCCCTTATTTTGAAAAAGGTGCCGGTTATGGTTTCAGCTCGATCAACATGGACACTCATCATTCTACGTTAATATCCTTCCGCCACAAAGCCATTTGAAACATACCCTTAAGGGCAAGGATTATACGAAGAACCTTAGAAAAATCACTTATCGGCTTCGGTTGGGGTTTACGAGATTTAGTGCTATTCGAGTAGAGACTTCTAATGGGAAAATTAACGCTCCCCCATTTTTTCATTATACCAATCACATCACTTAAATAATTTCGCTGAAAGTTATACCTATGTATGTTTATAAGTACCCATTAACCCTTGAATGATATGAAACACAAAATTCAATTAAAATTGGGGCTCTTTCCATGGTCCACCACTCAAGAGTTAAAAATATAATGTTATTGACCTTTTACGATTAAATTTTTGTTTATTCTGTAATATTATTGATTGTTTTAACAGCTCTTGTTTTATTATTTATATGCTTGGTCCTTTTATCGTAAAGAAGACCATTAACAGATTTCCCAAATACGGATTAATTTTTATTTTCAATAAATAAAATATATTTTTTAATAAATACCTGCCATTGAACCTGAAGAATAATTTTTGAATTTAAGCTTTGAAGAAAAGAGTGAAGTAGTGGCAATTTACAAAAGAGATGTGAATATACACCATAGTACGTCTGTAAAGCGATTAAATGCACAATGGAGAATGATTAATTCTTCCAACACGAGAAAGAATATTTTTTTCTTATAATCATAAAGTAATTGACACGATCCTTTTCAGAGGACACTTCAATGCTTTCATTTCCGAAAACGATGACTTACAGCGGTACTGCAATTTTTTGTTGATGCTGGTAATTTTGCATGATAGTACACTGACTTATTCAATAGCAGCATTCATGTACGAATTTAATGAAAAGTAGTTGCACAAATAGAATTATTAAAATTGAACCAATAGAGATTTGGTCATTAATCATTAATTTAATATTCAATTAAAATATGAAAATTTAAATGTAGTCATATAAAAGGGAAATTAATAATTTCCAGTTTTCATTTATTATTAAGTTATCCCATTGTAAAAGAGGGAAATTAATAATTTCCAGTTTTTATTTATTATTATGTTATTCCATTGTAACTCAAATTTACTATTTTCTCAAAAAAACATTTAAATTGTAATGCCAAATTCAATAGAAAGCCGATTATTTAATAAAAATACCACTTATTTTTTAACTTATCAAGGTAATCTAACATCTTAACCCTTGAACAACGGAAACTAGGTCAATAGAGATCCAAATTTATTAAAGCGAAAGAGTTTCATATGTTGGAAGAACAATTTTCAAAGGAAGAGTATCAAATTTAGGAAGTAGAAATAATATGAGATACGCAATTAAATTGAAATTTGGGTTCACTCGATGTCCCGTCAATCGAAAGTTAAATATTAACGTTTATCTTAAAATGAAAAAGTGAGGCACTTAGAACCGAAGAGATACAAGTGATATTTTTAAAAATCTTTGAAAAATTTTTTAATAATAATTAAATAAAAATTAATAAAATAATACAAATTAAAAGTGTCAGTTGCATCCCTTTAATTTGAAAAAATAAAAAATTTCATTAACACTTGATTTTCAAGAAACAATTTTTCTCAGATATTCTTATTTTTCAAATAATTAAAATAAAAAATAATAAAGGAAAAATCGTAATATTGTAATTAATGTTAAGATCACGGTCACCCCAAAATAAAAAAAATTGTATCAACGATAAAGAGCCAGGTTACCCCGGAAAGAAGTAGGGAGGTAAAATATCCTGAAGGCAATCAGCTGGAAGCAATAACGATGATTTATAGCAAACAGCTAGCAGCTAGGTGTTTACAGGCGTTTGTGTCGCCACGTAAGAAGAACTGAGGTATACACGAGGTGAAACGGTTTCGTGAAGGTACAAAGCGTTTCAAGTTCGCAGCCAAGTTATTTACGCCTCATATCGTTCAGTTTGACGAATATAAATGTCTGCGATCACAGATTTACGACCATTGGTCTACCCCTTGTTCGACCTAACACTACCGGATCGCCTTTTAATGTTAATATCTGTATTAGGACTGGATGTATGATGGCTTTAAAAGATAAAAATCAAGATAAGGTATTATTATCCACTGCCTTTAAATAAAGTTAATAAATATTGTCATTTTATAAATTAGCAATAATTAAATATCAACACCCTCGCCCATATGCGGATGGTGTTTGGATTTCGATAGGAATCTATTTGTATTATGAGGAATTTAAAAAAATGAGAGTTTCCTATTTTCTTTTTTATTGTTTCAATTGATTATAGTTAAAGTTTGGGGACAGAAAATTATTGATCTTTTTGTTTACCATTTGTTAGAATTTGATACGTAGAGTCCAAAAATGTAATTCCTAAAATTATAGGTATTTTATAGGTTAGAATCAGGCCATATTGCTTTTACCCGTAATCTGATTGGTCCATGACCAACCTAACATACCTAACCTAACCTAACCTAACATGTGCAAAGCATATCTAGAGATATATTTGAATTCCTGGATTCCTTAAGTTAAGACTTGCATTTTTGGATTGTATTCATTGAAGTTTCTATTTAATGGCAAAAAATGTCAATAATTTTGTGTTCCATCTAGTCAAGTTTAGCTTCTATAAAAATAATATAACATACAAAATTATATTAAAATTGGAACTCTGTTCATGATCCGTCGTCCGAGATTTAACACACAAAAAACACCACACACACCAGATAACATTTAATATTAATTACCTAATACATTTAATCCTAAAACGACCAAGAAAAGAATGAGTTCACTAGTTAAGAAATATTAAAAAATATATCACTTTCCGGAAAATAAAAATTTTTAAAGTTTTGCAAAATATTTTATTATTTTTACTTATATCTTCAAGATTAGTTCTGAAGAAGTAATTTTGGTTTAGTAAAAATATTATTAAAAAATGAATTATTAAGTATGAGGCTCAGTCTTTCTATACTTAAATTATTCAATATAAAATTAAAATTATGAACTTTTCTAAATAAATAATGAATGAAATTTTTATTATAATGAAACATTCTAAAGAGCTTATTAGAAAATTCTATAGTTTGATATTCAATCCTCACTTCAATCCTCATAAACACTTTAATCATTCACAGTATTTATGATACGGATGGAATGTATACGCGACGAGAGTCCTCACACTTGCAAACAGCACGATTTTATCATGGCATTTTCTACCTACTGAATAACACCGGTACTATAAACTATAAACCCTGACTGGACCTCAATAACGATAGCGAACAGAGTCTAATAAAAGTGATAAAAGGAGACACTCGGCATGCCTTCGACTCAAGCATGGAAAAGAAAGACATCGTAAGAGGTGCTCTCCGATCGGACAATACCCAAAGGAGGATCTTCTCCTCCTGCTCCTGTTTTCATCCTCGACTCTTGCTTTGTCAATTCTTCGACGTTTTACAACCTTGCTTGTAAAGATTCCTGTAGATGACTCGATTTAGGCCCCGTACAGACTTTAGATTTTGTATGATTGACGTGTGATTCAGCAGACAAAAACTGCGATTATACTACGTTTATTACAATCTCGCTTAAATTTCGCTTAATAGATATGATTATAATACAGAAATAAAATTTAAAAATAATAAATTTTTTTCATAATTAATATAAAAATCATTTATTTCAAAAGATCGAAGAATAAATTAAAATTGGGGCTCTCTCCATGGTCCGTTGTCCGAGTGTTAATAAATAATTGCAGAAGTAAAAATTAAAAAAAAAAAAACGTTTTTTTAGGAAGAATGAATAAAAAAAACAAAATTAAATATAATTTAATACAACAAAAATTATAGAATAATTTATTTTGATTGATATAAGAATAATTAAGTTAAAAAACGATTGAAGAGTTAAAAATTCTAAAGATACACATTTTTCTATGAAATGATGTTAAGGGAAAAAATCGTTTGCAGATCCATATAATCAGTATATAAAGCTCTGTAAGAAATACATACTATGAAAATAAAAATTAATAATTAGCCAGTGCAGTTAAACCTGATGTTTAATATTCTGATATTTTATGGGAGCTTTATGTTCCCATTGTTATTTACTATTACACAGGACTGTAATTAATACAATTACTTAAAAAAATTAATTGTAATTTAAAATTTAGCAAAAGTGGATAAATCTTGCAAGTCTCCTGAGCAATTACAAAAATAGTGCAAGTTTATTAACTTTAAAGTTTCAATGATCTCTGGAAGAATATTGATACCGTCATTGAGTAAACCTGTTCTTTTTTACTACTCTCGAGTCAGGGAGATATAGACAAGTATTCCGTTTATTAAAGTAATATCCATTTTCCATTAGGATCTTATGATGATAGAAGTATATATAAGTATAATCAAGAGATATAATAGTCAAATAGAAATGTTGGTTTATAAATATAAATTGAAAGAGACGATAGTGCATCACTTCTTCGCGTAGACCGTTCACATTTTATGAATTTAAATAAATGTACAATTTAAAAAAAAATACAAGGTAGAAACGAACAGAATCAACTCTTTTTATACTATAAAAGGGTGAATGTAATTCTAAAACAACTCGGATTTTATACAGCAAATTAATTTAAAATAAACCCAGTCCTCATATAAGCTGCTATGGACACAAAATCAATCAAATAAATTATTCTGCAATTAAATAAAATAATTCCAATAGCAAGAATGTAAAATATAATTTGCTATAAATAATTGTTGTCAGTATCAATTTTCTTTAACCAATATAATTTTGTTAAAATGATAATATTTAGAATAATAATTCTAAAGCTAAAATAGTGTTTATACAATCTATTACAGATACAAAACCAGTGGACTAGAACTTTTCACAATTAAATAAAATAATTTTAATAATAATTAATATGAAATATAATTTGCCATGAAATATAATAACCTTCAATTCTCCCCATATTGCAAGAATCAATCTTAAAATTATTCATACTTTATATTGCAAATTAATTTAAACTTACCCATACAAGCTGTTTACAATTCAAAATCAATAAAATCTACCATTTCTATTGAAATTAATATCGAAAGAACATCAAGAAAGAGCTTTTACGATAAATGAAATATAATCTCAAAATAATTTACATTTTATATTGCAAATTCATTTAAACTAAACACAAGAATCGTACTAGCTATTGTCACTATAGATAAAATTAACGAATCGTGTTATTTCTATTAAGATCAATATTGAAAGATCATCAAGAAAGAGATGTCATGATAAATGGAAAATGTACACACGTATTTTGTGCAACGTGTTTTCAATTATATAGCTAGCTTTGGTGCGTCAAAGTTATGGTTATTGAGACAAAACGATCACCGATGCAGGTACACGGGGAGGCTCAGAATAGGGTGACCGCAGTGAATCGGCAGCAGATGGCCGGCATCAACGTTGGCAAATTGTAAATTAACGGGACATCAGTCCACTTTTGTCCCCCGTCCCTCCCTCTGCGACAAGCTCATGGTCAAGTTTGCCAATAAGAGACGCGTCCATCCTACCCTCGCCACTTTTTGCCAGTTTTCAATCTTTTTCTACAAGAGCACAATGACTCGTTCGCGTTCCCACTCACGGGCAATGTTACCGAGACATGATCAAGAAAGTTTGACAAGACAATGCGGGAACATCCGAGAAGTTCAAACTGTTGTTAGGTAACAAAGTCTGGTGACAGATATCAATAGCGTTTCTTTTTTTGAAGGTTTGCCAAAGATGAATGGTACTAGAGGGAGTGAATTTGGAAAATTTGGAAATTTGAAAAAACTTCGAGAGTTTGAAAAACTTCGTAAATTTGGAAAATTTAGAGAATTTGGGACACTTGGAAAACTTAAAATATACGAGAAATTAAAAGAATTTGGAACACTTGGGAAACGCAGAAAAATTGAGAAATTTTGAAAATTGGAAACACTTGGAAAATTCGAAAAATGAAGAAAATATGGGAAATTGAAAAATGTAAAAAATTTAGCAGACTTGGAAATTTAAAAATGTGGAAATTTGGAAAATCGGAAAAATAACAACGTTGGAAAGTTTAAAGAATTTTGAAAACTCTGAAAATTTACAAAATTTAAATCCAGGAATTCAGGAAGCTTAGAAAATTGGAAAAAGCTGAAGAACTCGGAAAATTTAAGTCATAGGAGTTCTACTCTTTTCTAAATTTTCATAACACTCTTGTATAAATCACATTTTTAATATTAAATATTAAGACGAATTTTTTGTATTTTTAAATTTTCAAAATTTCAGGTACTGAAACAATGCTAATTTTTTCCACAGTAGCATTCAACGCATTTAATAAGTACTTGCTCTTTTCCTCTTTTGTTTTAAAGTTGATCATATAAAGTCAAAGGTAACAGAGAAACATTGTAAACGTTTATACATACATACACATACCATGGTATGAATGCACAAACAGTAGATGGAGTAATGCTCTTCTCATTCCCACCTTTCTCTTTGTTACCCTTTCGTAACCTACCACCTTCACCCCTTTTCACGTCTGTACATCGATAACACCTGATAATAGGTGGGCAGAGTTTTCAACACATGTTTACTATCTCTACATACAAACTGCACAAATGTGTTTACGTAACAAGGCACCAAGAGGCGACGAAATGAAACAAATATGTCTGAGGGAAATTGTTAAAAGAAATTAATTAGAAAACGATACTTGCATCATTGATACGTATTAGTTTTGGATTCCAAATGACGAGAGTGTAATTTGGTAAGCTACCATGAAAGATGATACTTATAATAGCAGAAAAAAAGATTTTTCGAAAGCCACCTTTTGCACAATAGACAGTTTTTGAAAAACGGAGATTATTAAGCAATTTTTCTTTACATACTTTTAGTAGAAATATTAAAAATAGACAATTACTATTATTCTGAGTCAAATTTTATTTTGGGCACACAATTGACTTTTTTGTAAATGTTTTTATCGTGTTCGACGAAGAAAATTAAAAAATGCAAGTTTTATCTTTAGAAATCCATTGAACTTCCTAGCGTTCTTTTGAGGTTAGTTCGACGCCATATTGATTTATACCTATAATTTGATTGGTCCGCGCAGCCAAGATAACCTAACCTAACACGTGCTATTACAAGAAAAAACTTTGTATCAAGTATTTATGATTAATACTTGAAGAGGATGACTAATACCAGAATAATAATCAAAGGGTTAAATAAATAAAAAAAAATGTATTGTATTGTTTTCTTATGATCGAATAAAATAATGATGAGTTAAATTCTATATTTTAATAACAACATATGTTGTGTAAAATCTTGTGAATTTATTATTCTTTTGTGGTGCTTACCCTACTATTACATCCTTGTTTGATTTTCAAAACATTTGAATGTTATTAACCCTCGGACCATCGAGAGAGCCCTAATCTCATAATCGTATGATTAGTAAAAGAATGCAAGAGGAAATAATGCAAGATCCTAATTTAAAATCTTACATTTGAAAATTAATCAATCTTTAATAATTACAATGTAAGTATGACCTTTTCTACTATGGCAGTGCACCTATTAATACCAAAATTTTAATACTATCACCAGCCAACCTAATTGTATGATTTTAATTTTAATCGAAGAATTAGAACCAAAGTACAGTAGAGATACATACATACAAATATAGAAGAGGTACGTTGGTAATGGAAAGATCAAGAGGAGCGTTTGAAGAAAAAGAAGAGGAAGCTCGGTCGATTTGGTAGATCCTGAGGGTCTGTGGTGAGCCACGACGAGGTGCTCAGAAACAAATCGACCGGGTCCAGGGAGAGGAGGAAGTTTACGATATCCAGAGAGGCCACTTTTTCTTCGTCCTTCGCCACGCTTTGCATGCCTTTCTGTGGAAGGTGAGAGAGAACCACGGACGGGATAAAAAGGTGAAACAAAAAGCCGATTATGTAACCCGCGGGATGAAATACGGGTGTTGGCAGCGGGGGCAGAGCCTCGGCCCCGACACAATAGGGTAATTTTCACGCGAGATTTGGGAGGCGATTTCGCGAGAGAAGGAGCCTCGACAGCGACACCATCTTCCCACCCACCAGACTGTCCTTTTTCCCACCTCCGACTCCTCTTTCTTTCTTTCTTTCTTTCTTTCTTCCTCGATAAGCCGTCTCTCAGTTACCAACCCTCCTTTTCCCTACCCCTCTTCTCGCAACCCCTCGAGGGTCCATGCGCATGAGATACGACCGTCGGGGCTATTTCAATGTACCGACGCGTTTGTTATTTCTACCAGTTTGTTATTCAGAACCAGGAACACGAGTCTCCACGACAAATAGCCATCCTTCTTCTTCCTCTTCTTCTATGTCCCACCCCTTTCCCACCGTTGTCGTACTTCACTTCACCTACCACCTTATGCCAAAACGTTCCAACGAATAGCATATGCTCTAACATTTCTTTTCTTCTGTCTATGCAATTCATCCCCCTCGCTTTCAACACTTTCTTGTTTCTTTTATACTTCCTGTGATATTTAAAAGGACGTTCTAGTTGTGTAACAGACATTTTTTGGTTATTTCTTTTTCTTAAGGGTGGGTTTTGGAATTTTTGAATTCAGTTTTAAGGTGAGATTTAGATTGGTGGATTTTGAAGTATAGACTATATACACTAGACGCTTGTTATATTGCCATGGATGGGGCTGTAGGGGCGGAACGTTCTTTAGGCTTCCAAATTTTCAGTTGGAGGGGAAAAGGAAGCTAAAAATGTATCATTTTCGTGAACTGTTTGTATGCTTGAAAATCAGCTTGAAGATTAAATCTCTTACACGGTAATATAACGAGAGTCTACGAAGTACTGTAGATACCTCATTATTATTCTTAATAAAAGTTGGCTAATTCCTTATTGGAATAAAAAATGAATCTCGTCAATTTACAATTTTCGATTCAACTTAATTTAACTTATAATTCTTTTATTTAATCATAAGAAAATAAACATGGTTATAAATCATATTGCTCCTCATTTATTCAACGTTTCAATTACTATTCTGGTTTTCTTCAGGTATTAAATATACATATTGTGATACGAAGTTAATTTTAACCATATGTGTGTCGTTAATATTGTAAAAATAAATATAAAATTCAGTTATTTTAGCAATTATTTTATGTTACACATGATAGTATATAAATTAATTTTTAGATTTATTATATATATTAAAAATTAATTTTGTGACACATATGTATAATTAACACCCAAAGAAGACCGAAATAATTATCAAAACATTGAATAAATAAAAAAAAAAAACAATGTGATTTATAACGGTATTTATTTTTTTATGACTGCATAAAAGAATAATAAGTTAAATTGACTAATTGTAAGTAAATAATTATTAAAAATTGGTCAATTATTACCCTTATTATTTAGTAATACATTTCTGATCAAATTAGGCTTCCTTGGGAAAAATGATGATATCGTTAGTCCCCATAGGCCTGTAGCTCCCCACCACTTGCGTATGGACGAATACGCGGGGAAATTTGAAATAAAATTTATTTATTATTCATATTTCTCATTTATATACTAAATTTTAAACTATTTAATGACTAAACACTATATTTTTTTGTTTCTTAATCACTTTTAATATTAATATCGTCAAAATTACGATCTTGAGAACTGCTTCCACTATATCACCATTTTTTTAAGGAAACCTAATTTGATCACGGTTATACGATTTTATTTTAAAAACTTGAGATGACTTTAGTGTACTAAAAAAAAAAAAAAACATTAATCAATATTACTAGCTTAACAAAAATAAATGTAGATTAATACTGTTTCAAGTGGGTGAAAAATCCTATGTATATAGTGCCATTGCGAACACCCTATATATAAATGTTTTTCACCTGGTTTCTTCGTGGTTGTAAATACTTGTAGGATATATTGTAGAATACGATATTCTCTATTAACGAAATACGCACTGGAAAGTGTTATAATTTTGCAGTAATGTCGCCAACGTGTTGACTCGTGCCTAACAGTTTTAGGGGGGAGAAAAATCGTGATGACTTTTCGTGAAATTTTATAAAACTTTTATGTGTACAGTGAAATCGTTTCGCGTCGATAACCAGAAACGTATACGATCCCATAAAACCGGATTTCTTTACGAATACAATTTCCTGTGTAGCAATTGCGTCGAAAGGTACCAAGTTCCCTTCTTTTTCATGCTCCGTTCTCACCCCAATCGCATATCCCACCTACTTACGGTGCGTGTTGCCGGTATAAAGATAAAATCGTCGTCGATGAAAACGAGCTGACATTCTACCACTTTGACGACTAATAGTCCAGGATACATGAGATCACTTACCTGTAACAGAAAAGAGAAACGTGTTATTAGTACGAGAGCCGTGTAACGATTCAATAACTTCTACTATGGTCTACGAAACACCCGATCGTAGAATTCATGTACCGGGTGTTTTCGTCACATCTCGGTTCAATTTTAAGGTAAAATATTTGAAATAATTAGATGCTACGAAATTCTCTATAAAATAATATTTTAACGCATTTCCTGAACCCATCCCTTAAACACCCCATACTCTTTTTCATCATTTTTCAAAATTTGTTAAACTGGAAAGATATAACTTTCTTTTCAAAAACTTTGGTAACACAATCATTTGGGAAATTAATCAGACAAAGTTTCGCAATAAAATAAAGATTTTAATTCTGTAAGCTAACCCTTAGACTGGGGATGGACCATGGAGAGAGCCCCTTTTTAAACTTAATTCTGTATTTTATATTTTTCGACCCAGTTTTTCTACGAAGGATTAATAATCGAAATGTTATTTTGAACTGTGTAGTATCTAATATTTTACATATATTTACAAATATTTCTTTTGACAATGAAAATAAAATGAGCGATTTGAAAAAATTATTTCAACAAATAAAATACTTTCTTTTTACAGTTGCGCACACGATTCGAAGTAAAATAAATTATTCACTGTTTAAAATGATATTTTTATCGGCGTTGGTATTTGTTAAGTATTTTTACATAAAATTATACAAAATGTTAATAATGAACTTAGACCAACATTGAATTTCAGATTTTACATTTCTCGTTTCAACCCTCGACTGTTGGACGTGGTGGGTGAATTATAACTCAGAATAATGAAATATTAATTGATTAATTAAGATCTTCCTTATTAAAGCAGATGACAATCCAATGTAAAAATTCGTATGTCACAAAGATATGGGCAACATGCCACTCAAGGTGTTACCACGTCGATTGCCACAGTGAAAATGGACACATGTAGAAAAACAGATTGGGAATTAATTATTAAAGATATAAATAATTAACACATCCGGTACCACGTCGATCAGTAGTGACTTACATGACATTGCGAATTAAATTCGATGAAATGATTAGGAGATTAAAATAATAATCATTAAAATAATAGAATTATATTAATAGTATAAAATAGCAAATTGAATTATGGAGACAGCCTCAATTTTAATTAAATTTTGTATTTCATTTTTCCAAAATATGAAACTGTTTCGTTCAAAAATTATCCATCTAACTTTAGGTCAATATCCTTCTATATATTTTTTAAGTTTAGGTCTCGATGGACCCAGACTACGCTGTTCAAGGGTTAATTTTCAAATTTGAACTTTTAATTTGCCATTTTATGTTATTAGTAAAATAGTAATGCTGTTTAATCCATTGGGTTGCAAATATGCTATTTAAAATAATAATAAATGAACTTCTAATTTAATTATCAAGGAAATTATGAAAACACAAGAGTGCAAATTTGCAATACATATTAAATAATCTTACTTTAAATACATTTCTAAAATATACAAAAATTTGATTAACGTTATTCTCCTATTACCACTCGTATGAGTTCTAAAATGTATTTTTCTGTCAAAATTCAAACAGTTATGCACTGAAGGGTTGAATAATTAAATACTATTGTCATAGTTACGTTTTCAGATATGACCCCACCAATATCCTTTTTTTTAACCCTATAAAAACCTAGTGTAATTTAGTGATTTATAATTAAATGTAAAATAAAACAAAATTAGAAAAACCATATTGCATAAAATATGCAGATATTAAAATGTTAACATGATTATATTCTTATTGAAACGAAGTTTCAAGTTGCAGTAGACTCTCGTTATATTGCCAGATGATTTCACATGGGTTTTCAAGCAGAATAGTGGTTTTCAACTACCATAGCCTATGAAGATGACATAAATTAATTAATATATCTATCTTGATTTTTCTTGAATAGCAGCTTTTATATATCTTAATTTTTCCAAATGAAAGTTCAGAGGGTTGAAAAATTTCTTGCTCGTACAGTCTCGTTTGCGGCAATATAACAAGACTACTATAAAATTCAAAAATAGAAACATACAAGAAGTACGTGTAAGACGAATGAAATTTGGAAAAAAAAGAAGAAAAAATGATAGAAAAGGTTAGAAAAGAAGGGAAAAAAGTGAATGGAATATTTGTTGTAGAAATGGGGTGAGAGAAGGAGAGGAGAGCGGAGATTTAGGCGTGTAATTGGCTCAGCTGGTGTTGACGCGATCCTATCATCAATACCTCATCAGCCGCCCCCGGGAAACCTGTATCTTCTCTCTCGTCTTCCACCTCCACCCTCATACCCTGATACCCCCACGTCCCTACATTGGTTACGTCCCTCGGGATTCCCATCGAAGGTGCAACGAATATAAAGTAGTTCTTCTTAAAAAGTAGAAATCGTGAAAAGTTATTTGATGCATTTCAAGATATAAACGTCTATCAAAGAAATAAGTGAAATATTTTCGACATACAAGGAATGGTAATTGTTTAACATTAGAAAAGATTTAATTTTCTTCTTATTTAGTCTATAGAATGTTTACGTCGAATTTTGGGAAGAACAAAATACATGTTTCTAATTCTTGAACAGCGGAACCTGGGTCAATCGTGACCCAAACTTACAAAACATATGCAAAAGTTAAATGTATAATTTTTAAATGAAAGGGTCATATGTTGGAAGAATAATTTTTAAAGGAACATTTTTATATATTATATTATAATTATAATTTATAATTATATTTTAATTATATTATATTATAATTATAATTTATAATTATATTTTAATTATATTATATTATAATTTAGAAAATGAAAATAATATGAAATTGTGGCACCCTTCGTGGTCCGTCGTTCGATGGTTAATATAAGGATAAACGAGTCAATGTTATAATAGACTAATAATTGAATTTTTTTTATAGAAGTTTAATGTTACATCAACTGCATAGATTATTAGGTAGTATTCTTTTATATCGTAGATGTGAAAATGAAAATTTTCAAAGTGGCATTTTTATAAAAAAATGCTAATTCATTCACTGATGAAGACTATTTTCTATCAAATGATTTTGTGCTAATACTTTTGTTAATTTATATTTCAGAATTTAAAATTCAATACAAATTAGTAAATTTCAAATGGGAATCATAAGTAAATGAATATTTCAAATAGTAATTGGAAAAATTGGTAAATGGATGAATTGTGAAGAGTGTGCTGGTAACTTTGCAATTTGTTTATGCGTTAAAATTTACAGAATTAATAAAAAGTCTCTTACTTTTACTCGTACAATTCAAATTACACTTAAATGGAAGGATAATTGCCTCCAATTTTCATCATACAAAAATAATGGCAACTCTTTATGACTCAAATTAACCCTTTGAAAACGAATTTTTAATACTTATGTTACTGACAATTTTTATACATTTTTTAAATCAATATAAGTGCGATAGCAGATCCAACTAGACTTTTTTAAAATGAGAAATTGGAAAATAAGGAAATTAAAACATTAAAGAAGTAGAAAATTTTAAAACTAAAATTTGAAGATTCTAAAATCTAAAACTAAAATTCTAAGAGTTTCCATTATTTTTGTATAAATATCCATTATTTCTATATGATGCATATTGATGGCCATTGTCCTTCTCTAACATTTATAGTTTTACAGAATTATTTGAACAATTATTATGGAGTCCAGTGAAAAGACAGGTATTGTAGAGTGGTGAACAGGGGAGCAGATTGGCGATGTCAGGTACGTATCCTGTTCTGAGTTTATCGAGGGACGTCATGTATGTAGCAGTTTAACCCTCGGGGCAACCTCCACACTTATAGATGCAAATCACAGACAATCTGTGCAATTCTGGATTTATACACAAGTTTAGTGCAAACGACCGAATGACTGACAATTTGATCCACATTATTCCTTGTCAGAATTTCCACCATTTATTTAGTATCCCACTTGTGCCTTTTATTCGACCACAACAGTGCATAAATCGTATGATTATGAATAAAATTAAAAATAATTAATTTTTCAAATAATATTTAATAACTCAAATGGTCAATATTATTTTCATTACATTTATCCTATTTAGAAATAGCTTTTCTTTTTTGACTGTTTACAAAATTTCACAATAAAGACAGTTCCCTTTTTTATAATAAAAACTATTCAAAATACCTGATTAACAAAGTAATGGAACCTTTTCTTGACTAAAAAGAATTCTTTTGTATTTGTTGAAGAAGACTGTTCTTTTTTTATTATTTAGGGTTTCTTGTAGCATCAACTACAAGGTTATTAGCGACATCAAAGAATAGGTAAAGCTTACATTGTCTGTTCAATCAGTTTGGTATCTTTTATTTATGTAAGTCTTGAATTTTATTGTTTTTTAAGTTATCCTTGAGTGAAGGTTTAAAAGTTTTTTTTGGAAAATGAATTTTTAAATAAAATGGAAAAAATAAATTTTTTAAATTAATAGTTTGGTTGGTTTTTGTCAAATTATTAAATTTAATAACATAAAAGTGCTGTAAAGTAACACTTATATCAATTTCGAGCTTAAAGTTCGATGAAAATAACTACGTAAACCACTCATTAATATTCTTAATACAAAATGATTAATTGCTAATTACAGCAAATAATGACTGATTTCAAAATACATACATTCGAACACACTTTAAAATTATCGTGAATTTTTATTCCATATCAATTTAAAGTTAAAGACTGCTCAAAATAATTATATAACCCTTTTATTAATCTTTTATTGGGCTGATTAGTACGGCTTCTAAAAGGATCAATTTCAGATGAGGAAATCTAAAACATTTTAATCAGAAGTCATTTCGTGTGCTGTCTTTCCAACCAATGTTTCATAAACATTACAGTTTATTTCTCCAGCACTGTCCGGAAACTGGTAGGTCCAGTTATCGCTTTATATCCTTCGTAGGGATGATTGCGGTTGACCAATTCATTAAACCTTCTAATTAAACCCCTTCATGACTACATGAACCTTTTCAACAGTTTGTAATTTGTCTATTGGTCACTGTGTTTGTAATGTGCGCTAAATAAAGATCATCTTTGCATATTTAAAAAATAGAAAAATTAGAACGTATGTATTTATGTTTTATTAATTTTCGAACAGCGGACCATGGAGAAAGCCTTAATTTTAATGTATCGTAATTTTGTATTTCATATTATTTTCATTTTCGAAATTTTACACTGTTCCTTTAAAACTTATTCTTCTAATATATGAAACCCTTTCGTTATAAAATCATATATTTAACTTTAGGTTAATGTCCTTGTACATGCTATGTAAGTTTGCACAAAATGTTAATAGTTTGTACAAATTTTAATTAGAAATATTTCAAATTATTTATAATGAAAGTTTTCAAAACAGAGATGAATTAACAAAGCTTTTTCCAATAATTGCATATTAAACCAATCCGTTTCTTGTTTTGGATCTTTGCTTTTAGAATTCAATAAAAAAATATTTGTCACTTTTAGAATATTTAACTCTGACTAAGGCGTGTTCTGAAAAAAGACCATCAAGATTTTGTGATTGCAAAATGGGAACTTTGTATTGAAAAAAATAAGGAAACATAGAAACAGTTCTCAATATTTAGTTATGTGATTGGTTGTTACATGACTCTTATGTAACAATATACTTATATTAATTTAACAAGATAATAAACATATTTTTAAGAAATAATGGGCATACCTCTACGCCTTTCACAGACAAGAGTTAATGCACAAGAAAAAGAAAAAGAGATATATATTCTGAAAGGAATAAGTTGAACATATCCATACGAATACAAATGTCGCGGATCTAAACTGAATATCGTTATCAACTCAAAAACTACTATTATGTGGCTCGATTCCATTGAAACACATAATGCATCTGCGGTGCAACCGTGCATTCACTTTGGCATCGTCCTTCCAGGTGGATAATCGAGGCGCGAATTCAACATTTCAAAAGTGACATTACACGTACTAGATTGAATCTAGTGTGGAAATGTTTCCTGATTCGCATTACACAAATGTCTGGGATTTCATTACTTTGATGCAGTAGTCAGGAGAATACATTATTCTACTTGCATCTAGAAACATTCAGTCAGCAAATAATTCCCCTTTAAAAATAAGAAAATATAAATTCGTTACAAAAGTTGTAATAATTTTAAGGCAATTTTTGTTGTTATTATATTATAAATTATATTTTTACTTTCATTAAATGTTTTTAATTATAATTAAATAGAATTGTCATTACTGTAGAAGAATAATTCATTTATTATGTATTTATTGTGATAATAAATAGTAATAAATTTATTAAATAATAATAAATAATAATATTTTTCACAATTGAAGGCTAAATTTTCAAAAACTATCAAAATTATTAATAAGAACCTGATCAAAATTATTATTACATTGTACGATCATCAGTTTAAAAAAATTTTTTTTTAAGACAATATGCTGTAAATTTTTGGTCAGCAGAATACAGATATAAGTATACTCGCGATCAAATCAGACTTTCCCAGGAAGAATAATAATGTCTCGGGCTTCCACCTCACCGCATAGCTGGCCACGGGAAGAATGACAATGTAGGGGAGAGTGCCCCATGTATAGGTACATATATATATGGGTCTGTCGCCCCCATCATGTATTTATTTATTATTTATATTTCACAGTTATATACCAAATTTTATAATATATAATAATTAAAAATTGTATTATTTGGATTTTAAATTAAATTTTAATATCAATATTAGAATTCTGAGTTCTCTGTATTGCCAATTTCCTTAGCCCTCGAACGGCGGACCATGGGGAGAGCCCTAATTTCAATTCAATTTTATACTTCATCAGTGTACTTAACTTACACTACATTTTATTTCCCACCGTATATTCTTTTGAATATTTCAGTGTAATGCAAATAAAAAATGTAACATTAATTTGCTATATGTACACAAATAAATGAGCATATACCAACGAGGATTGACAGAAGCAATCTCTTTTCGGATGTCAATGTAAACCAACCGCGGGCAGCATCAGCGAAGGCCTGTCGTTTGGTGACGACTTTATCGTGGATTAATTATGGAAAATTAGCCGATCGAACGTATCGTGCCGGAGGAAGCGACGTGATTGGGTATTAGCACTCCCATATTTGCTGCCTCTCTTGCTTGACCCAGCAACGGCAATAACGACAGCAACAGACCGCCACTGCTGGCCACGGTAACAGTAGCATCATCATCGTCATCATAGTCATTAACGTTCGTGCAAGGGATGAGAAACGATCAATCGCTATTCCTTCGAATACTCAAACATCTTTAACATCCTGAATACCCTTGGGAGCTACTAATAACCCACATTGCAAGTCTATTAAATAATTAAAATAAAATAATAATAGAAAAATATTATTTTGAACATTTCTGTTTAAAAAAATTAATTATTTTTCAAACGAACTTTGGTCCGAGATTGAAATAAATTATTTTCCAATATTAATATCACCAAAATGAAGATTTTCAGAATTCCTGCTTCCTCTATATCGCCATTTTTCCCTAGGTAAGCCCGATTTGATCGCGGGTGTTCAAAGTTGAAGACAAAAGCTCCTCTCGCCACGCTGATAGCAGCATAAAGGAAGAAAAGAAAGTTTTTGCTGTCAGGTACACAGAATATATCCTTTTTCCTCAAAGAAATCTCATTTCGCAGGCAAGTCTCGAACAGAGTAGGATTTCTGGTCGCGCTGACCGCTTCGATTCCCAAGATGCGCCTCCACGGGAAGAAGAAACAAATCCGCGGACATCGAGTTAACCTCTTTCCACCCATCTCCCTCCATACTGATATACACTCCCACACGTCCTACCCGTGCGTACAATAAGCTAAAGCTTCATCATCCACGGGATTTACTCGTGATAACACGTGCATCGTCCTCCCTCTAGGGACAAGGATCCTGCACGGTTTTACGAGCATCTGACAATGTTGGACACATCCACTGAAATACCGGTGGAACACACTGTTAACCACCATCATTCGTCATCTTTGATCCATATGGGTGGGGCACTCTTATCCTTTCAGCTATCTTTACAGATATGACCGGAAATATCTTACTAATATATGAAAATGGAACGATACGTTTGTTTCTCAATCATGCTTCGACCAATAAGATGATTAGTTTAATTAGAAAATTTGGAAAATTTGAAAACTTAAAAAATTTGAAATACTTGGGCAATTTAAAAAATTTTGAAAACGTAGAATTTAAAAAAAATAGAAAAAATTCTTCCCGAAACTTGGATTTTCCTAAACTTCCAGATTTTCAAAATTACAAATCATAAAAATTACAGAATTCCAATCCCTAAAATTCTAAAATTTCCAAATATCAGAATTCAAGAATTTCAAAACCTCAGAATCTCAAAATTTCCAACTTTCAGATTCTTAAGATCACGAATTTCCAAATTTTAGAATTTAAAAATCTCCAAATATCAGAATTCCAGAATTTCAAAACTTCAGAATCCCAAAATTAAAAATTTTAAAATTTCCAAAATTACGAATCTTCAAATTTCCAAATATTCAAAATTTTAAAATCTCAAAAATTCTAAGAGTTTTGGCCCACGTTTCAAAAAAATTATAAAAATTCCTATTATGGTACACAATCATTACTTACATAAAATGTTCAAAACAGTTTTGAAGGAAAGTGGAATGTTGCTTGTGCTATCAACGATTCACATTGCTTGCAAAGGTTTGGTCGAAGGGAAATCAAATTTTCACACGATTTTAAATATAAAATACGTTACCCTTTGGTGTCAATTATTAGCTTGCCCTATAACGTAAATTTCCAATTTTTACCTTCTGTGAATAAAAAAATGATTGCTCATAACAAATTAAATTAATTTTCTATCGTTAATAGGAAACAAATATCTTCTGTTGTTCGGTAATATAATATCCAAATCGCTTGGATACAATAATAGCGGTGTTTACGGGAGAGGCGGATATGACAGAGGGTTGGATGGACGAAAATGAGGGCGTGCGTGACCGCGGATCAACGCGGAGCGCCTTTTAATTTAGACAAATCGTCCCGATTAGCATAACGGGATAAATTATATTCGAGAATCTAACCGGTGGGGTGACGAGACTACCGAATTCTGGAGGTATACGTTTAACACTGGATGATCCATTGCTTTGTCCGAAAGTGTGGACAGAACCATTTCTATTCTGTTTCTCTTCCCTCCGTTTCTTTCTACCCTAAATTCTACATCGTAGGATTACGATAATCATCTACACTGTTGGACGAAATTATAAATATAAGACACTCCGAGTCCTTGGGTCTCTGATGACCTGCAATTATTTCAGTTATTTATTTGGTATACTGGGTCAAACGGACCCCCTCCAATACTATAAAGCATGTGTCTAAAAAAATATCTAGTTCTTCGGAAAAAAATACAAGGGATCTGTTTCGAAGCTTTTCATACAGATATATTGGTTTTCCAAAAAAATATAATAAATAACTAAAAATAACATCTGAAGTTGGTCTGTACTGAACTATTACATTTTAGTGGACCAACATAAAAATGAATCGCGAAACAAAAGATAACGCTTACTACCAGTAATTTGAATCAGAACAATATTACAGGGTCTGATAGACCCAGCGTACTAATCGAGGGTTAATTTTATGGTTGCTAGAATTCCTATCCGTTTCACATTATTTTGTATAATCAAGAATATAATAGGAATTTAGAAAAGAAATTCATGCTTTCTCTTTTATGTACATTATAAGCCTGGGTCAATCGTGATCCAAATTTAGAAAATATATGTAAGGATATCAAACTGAAATTGAATGCATAATTTTTAAACGAAAGAATTTCATACATATTTGTATATTGGAATAATAATTTTTAAAGGAACAGTACAAAATTTCGAGAATGAAAGTAATATGAAATACAAAATTAGATCGAAATTTGAGCTCTCTCCATGGTCCGCCGTTGAAGGCATAAATAATTCATATTGTTATCGGTATTCTTGTGCTAGTTATTTATAGTATTTCACATCTTTAAAAGGGATGGGAAAATATTTAAATTGAAAGTAGTAAGGCACTGAATAAATTTGTATATCTAATATGCATTTATTTAGTGAATTCATGAATTCTCTAATGTTTATAACAATCAATGTTTCTATACTGAACTACAAAAAAAGAAATAATGAATTTATCTGCTGGAAAGGTAATCAGCTAGTGTTCAGCCTACATAATTATACAATCATGATGTCTATTTAACTATAATTGGATTAGAAGTCTGAGATACAAATACGCATCTATAATAATGCCTGAGATAATTTATAGTGCTGTGTATAATTAGAGTGTGTAAAAGTATTTATACATCAAAGTTCATTGATTTCAAATGAGAATAATATTTTCAGGTAGATACTACATTAAAAATAGTTCAAAGCAATATTTAGATATCTTGCAATCAAATATTTCTTTGTTTGTTAATTTAAAAATATAATAATAACATAGAAAATTGTACTAAAATAAAATAAGTTTCGAAATGAGAAAGACAACGATAGAAGAAGAAAAAATTTAATAATCAAATCATTAAAAAAACACAATGCAATATTAACAAGTTTAATTTGGAAAACAAATAGGATGTTGTATAGGAGCTAAGAAGCAATCATTTTGATAATACAATAGGATCTCGTTATATTGCCGCAGAGGGGACTGTATGTTCCCTGAATTATTTGCTATTAAAATATTCGAGTTCTAAATATTTTGCTTGCGAAATAAATTAAGAATAGTCTAAAAAGATATCTAACCTTCTGTAACTTTGTAACAGTTAGGAAAAAAAAATACTTTTCAATGTAAAATATAGCAAAAAAATAGCAAAAAATTTATGTTATTGATTTTTTGTTATATTTTACTATATGCTGTTTTTTACAATGGCTAGATGTCTTAATATTAAGCTATCTAGCCCTTTGTAACTTTTTTATGGCTGGAGCGAAAAAATTACTTTTTACAGCAAAAAATAGCAAACAATTAGCAAATAATTTTCATATAGGTGTTATTATATTTTGATCATTTGGCTCAGATAGCTTAATAGACCTAGATAAAGAATGTATGTATACGTATATTATATTCCACCCTTTATATATTTAATTTTTTACATTATTTTCAACTTAAAAATAAGCGTGCATCAGAAAGTGTAAATTCTGAAAAGAATCATAGGGCAAGGAATTATAGTAGACTCTCGTTATATTGCCTAGTGAGCGATTTGACCTTCACACGGATTTTCAAACATACTAGTGCCACTTTTTCACCATCATCGACTATAAAAATGATACACTTTTATCTTTCCTTGTCTCTCCAACTGAAAGTTTGGAAAATTGAAACATTTCCCGTCCCTGCACCCCGTCTATGGCAATATAACGAGAATCTACTGTAGGTAATTCAAAGCTGGCGATGAGATCGCTTTCAACTAATATTTAGAATTTCACTCAAACAAAATTAACCAACAAATTAAAAAACTATGCAAATTAAACTGAACATATATATAAACAGAATTATCAGTTCTGTTTATTGATGCAAATATGTGCTCAATTGTTTCAGTTAGCACAAACTGCATCAGTATGAGCTTCAGATAAAGTGATCTTTTCATTACACAAAATTAAAAATTTGCTTTCGCAAAATTTATTTGAATTTCTAAAATCGTACTATAGTAACTGATACGTAGTTTATGGAAAGTCAAATCAATTATGGGTTCCGTTAGTTTGCTCATTTCCCGACAATATTAATTATTATCAATCCAAGCGCAGAATAGTGCAGATTACCTGCATTTATGATAACAGGTGCATTTTAGGGATTTCTCTGGTTTCTGGTCTTTCAATACCTGTGGCGACTTTACGCTTCCTTTTACATCTGTTATTTTATGAATCATTTCCGTTTTCACTCCTATTTATGGGGATATCCTTAAACCTTTATGCCTTACTATGCAAGTAATCACTTTTACAATCTTGGTATGATAACGAATAGAAAATTTCGAATTTTAAACATCATAATAGATTATTAATTAATCATATGATATTGGATCATTTAAGACCCAATCTGTGTTATATCAAGTTAGGTCTATTATATTTCAATGATACTGTAACAATTATATAATAATTCAAAAAGAAACATTATATACCTGTGTATTATATGTATAGATGGAGAAAAATAATTGCTTGTTATACAATAATAAGTTGTCATGATTAAAAATTTTGACATTTAAGAAGATAACAATTTTTTAATCAACTAAATATTGCAAATTAATTTATTAATTGTTAAATCGAAATCAATTATTTATTATTGTTATATCAAAAGAATTATAATTATTTGGCTTTTGTTAACTCTTGGGCGACGGACCACGGAGAGAGACCCAATTTTAATTTAATTTTGTATTTCATATTACTATAATTTTTTTAATTTTATCCTGTTTTCTGAAAATTATTCTTTCAACATATGAAATTCTTTTGTTTAAAAATTATACATTCAACTTTAAGTTAATATCCTTCTATAGTATATTTTGTAAATTGGAGCCTCGACTGATCCAGATTCTTGTTCAAGGATTAATAAACCTTATTTCAATTGAGGACCTTGCAGCTAAAGGAATGCAGCTCCAATTTTATCGATTTTGAGTAAATTAGAAGACGATACTTATAAAATTATTGCTTTAATGTAACATTAATAAAGGAACACTAATTGAGAAACATATATATTTTTACACAGTCAGTACTATGTTATTGAATCGATAAGTTTTTATTCATATTTATGAAAAATTTGCAAAATCTGGAACTATTCCCAACGAACAATCAATAATAAATACAAATCCAAAATTTACAACATTCAGTACTAAACGATGTATAATTAACAATTTCCTTTAACGTATATCACAGGTAATAACTAAGAAACTGTCAAAAATGGAACTGCACTCTTCTTGCTGCAAGATCCTCATTTCTCTCACGGTATCCAATCTAAGTTAGTAAAAATGTATTCATCTATTTTATTCTTTGTAATTAATTACATCATTCGAAAGTTTTTAATTATGAATTTCATTGCTCTTGATCGCCAGGAATACAAAAATAATAGGAACTTCATTTTTAACTTTTCCATAAGGTACATTTATGATAAAATAAGGATGTTTTTATAAATTCCCTACATCGTTTAGACGTAATATTTTCTATATTATATTTTTAATTGCGATGAAGGTTATTCCAGCCTAATGATCTCTCGGTCTCCATATACACAGAGGGGAGGCAAGCTACCTGATTCGGAATTTCTTTGTAAAAGAAAAATCAAGTAAAGACAAGAAACATAGGACGTTATAGATGTTTAGAACGAGAATAATACTAAAGACGTAGACACGACTTTTATGCCCAAAATTATTTTTCTCTAAGACTCCGCGATATACCTTAATAAAAACTTTATGCTAATCTGTTGCGAAAGAGATACCGGCGATTTGGCTACCTCAGCTAATTACGAGTAGCGAATGCAGATGGTTTAAACATGTTTCTTTACGTGATCAAGAATTTAACTATCCTTCTCGTCCGACTGGTAGATTTTATCCACTCATTTAGAGTTTGCTGCTTTTTATTGCATTGGCTAAAGGTAAGACACTAATAACATATGCAGCAAATTAGTTACAATAAATGCTCCAGTATATTTCTAAACAAATCATGGATATTTTGCAAATGAACTTATTTAAACTTTTTTTAACCTTCGGGCAAAGCAGCCTGTGTCATTCGTGACTCAAACTTGCAAAAAGTGTACAAGGATATTAATTTTTAAATGAAAGGGTTTCATATATTTCAATAGTAATTTTAAAGGGAACAGTGTACAAATTTAGAAAATGAAAATAATCTGGGTTTTCTTCATGGTCCGCCATCTGAGGGTTAAAATGTAACGAAGTTAATGAAAATTTGGCATATTATTTCTTGTGAGTTTATAAATCACCACAAAAAATTTTTAATTGATTCAATAAATTATTTATGAGTTGTGAGTTATAATGATTTTAATTAACATAAGTTCTTATGAGAAACGCAATTGTTAAAAAATGTTGAAAAAACGTTACAGTTTATTTTAAATTTAAAAGAAAATTGAGAGAAATTAATTAAGACCTTTTATTTAGAAAATGATAAATTTGATACTTTTTAGTATTTTGCAATATTGGGTATTTTGAACTTTCGACAATATATTCCTCAAAGGACCATATTTTCAAAATTAAAATTAAAAGAAAACTGAAAGAAAATTCATTTAAAAAATAATAAATTTGTAATTTTTATTATTTTGACATTTTTGGATAACTCAAACCTTTAGAAATATATCCCTTGGTATATAAATAAACTTATTTGTTATTTTATTTAAAGTAACCGTTTCCCCTTCGATATTTATTATTTTCATTTTAAATAAAAAGCATCCAAACCTGCTCTATACAATGAAATTTATCCTCTAGATGAAATGCAAATGTAGTCATCTTCAACAAAGTTTCTGCACGGATCGAAGCCCGAAAGTGGAATGACACGAAGACGAGTCGACGGTGATACGTCTGAGAAGCGTTGTCGCCGTGTTTAACGGGTCCGTCATCGTCATCGGCGTCGAAGTGGTGGGCCCACCTTTTATTATCTTCGGCGAGGTTCCCTCAAGGCGATACTTCGAAACGACCGACAGAGGAGTTTTAAGGATCGCCGGTATAAACGCGAAGAGCGAAAGCTCGCTTGGCTACGTGTGGCCATGTCCACGAGATGTACGCTCCTCTCTTCGCCTCTCCACTACACTCGCGCGAACACCAAACGACGCTACCCTCAGGATTTTACGGCTTTTTGACGGACCACATCTCACGCCGACCAACGACAAGTCAGCCTTACGGTGCGCTTAGTAACAAACTTGCAAATTTGCATGCGTGCACGCACGTTTCTTTTTCTCTTCATCTAACGGGTGTTTCCGATTCGCATATCATCGAAACTTCCACACAATTTTTCCAAAATTGACAAAACATGTTAAAATTTGTCAATTTAATTTTGGGTATACTTCCGAAAGGCCCCATCACCCTAGGACAACCAAACTTCGGATTTATAGTAATTGAGGGACGAGAAATCGAATAAGAACATTTTCAGAACTGGCAAATAAACCGTTCTCGAGATATACAGGGTATTCTAAAAGTGCGGAAACCCACTATTATCTTGATAAAAACGCATTTCCACGCAAAATGACTAACCTAACCCTAACCCTAACCCTAACCCTAACCCTAACCCTAACCTAGGTTAATTTTAAAAAATCACGGTAACTTCTATTTATAAAGTAATCTTCATTGTTATGATATCTCGCGCCATTTTTCAAACACACAAAAGCGCGGGAAAATATTCAAATTTAAGATAGTAATTGATAAGACACCGAATTAATATATACTTCTTTTTTATTTGAAAATTTCTAATTTTTTCTTTTTTCAACCCTTGAACAGTGGAGTCTGGGACAATCGTGACCCGATCTTACAAAATGTATCAATAATATTGACCTAAAGCTAAACATATAATTTTTAAACGAAGGAATTTCATATACTTATTGGAAGAATAATTTTTAAAATTGGGGTTCTTTCCATATTTTTTCTACTAAAGAAAAGAAAAAAAAATTATTATTACGTGTTGTTTCATACTCATCAAGCTTTCATGTTCGGAGAAGGTGATTTATGTTTATCGTTGTTTTCTTGAAAGGGAACACATCGCGACAAGTTTAAAACGTAGCCAAAGATCCGTTGATTTGGTCGCCTTTCAAAGGACCTCGGTTGGTCCGATCGATTAACTTCCCGCTTAATTGTCGTGTCAAACCAGTGCTGTAAACTGCCGACTTCTACTACTTTCTCGAGTCTCTTGTCGACGATCGCAAAGACCGTAGGAAACTAAAAAATTTCGCAATAACTTCTATTTTTCTTGAGCCACACAAAATTATTTTACGTTTTAAAAATATTCGACGCAAAGGGATAAAAAATACGAGTTTTAATTGTAGAAAACCAAACTGAACATTTTTAACGTACTTTTGAGGTTAGTTTGACGCCATGTTGATTTCTATCTGCAATCTGATTGGTCCATGGAAGCGAATAATCTAACCTAACACGTGCAAAGTATATCATTGGACGAAATATAGATAGAAACCAAAATGACGCCATATTAACCTCAAAAGGACGCTAAAAACATTCAGTTTTATAAATGCATAATTTTCAAATGAATGGATTTCTTAAGTAAACATATTTTTGAATTTGTCTCGTCCAATGTTATTATAATAAAAATAATTTTATGTGTTCCAAAATAAAGTTTAGCCCAACTTTGCACCGCCGTCATTCTGCATTAAAATAATTTTTCAAATATCCATTGCGACATAACTGAGATAATTTCATTTATTAACACGTTATAATCGAAGGTCGTAAATTTACGCCCTGTGAGGCGAACCGTAGATTCTGACGAATTTTATTATAATTTTCGAAATCCACTTTGGATTTCGAAAAATCATTTAAGGTTTAATATATTAAATTGTGATAAATTTTGGTACACCCTATATATTACCGGTTCGAGTAAAATACGTCTTTACTTCACGACTACTACGTAAAGCAACAATTTTTGATGTCTTCTCAGTGTCTGGCTGGAATACCTGGGTCTGTTAATGTCCACATGGTTGAGAGCTACATTTTCATACGGCGAGAAAGAGATGGAATTTTCAGCGGGTATAAATTTGGAAAAAAAATCTTCAGAATACTTCAACAAATCCGCTTCGAAATATTATGAATATTGGAAGGAAGCAACTTTATTGCTACCCGACTCTGCTACACTATAAAAGCGAACTAGTTGGGACTTCGAATCAGATCCATTTTTTGTTCGTTTATTTTCCGTCGTTAGATGAAAGCTAGAAAATCTTCGGATGCAACAAAGTCGTTCGTTAAAGGATCACGACATAATATAACGTACTGTTAAAAAGATTTCACCGTTATCTGAACTGACGAGGAACTTCACTCGTCCTATTCCAGATCATCGTGTTGCGAACTAACAAGTTTGCATAGGAATTTACAATCAACAGCTGGATATAAATTTTCAAGTGAAATATAAATTCTTCTCCTCGTAAAATATACTATTTTTTTGTTTTTTAAATTTAATCAAGCGTAAATAATTGCTCGGGTCAGGAATACGAAAGAAATTTATATGCAGATGTTGAGGATCGAAACTGTACTGGATAAACAGAATGATTCCAATATAAATTCTATAGAGCTAACACATACATTGTTATTTATTCAAAACTAAAATAGATGTACAGTGAGGAGCAAAACTGTGCTAATATTGTTTCTGTAAAAAATTATTGATTTTGCAAAAATTATGTGTTGATAAAAATTGGTAAAATTTGTCCTAATAATTTATAAAAGTATTAATACATTTCATTTAATTTGATTACCTACATTGGTTAAATGACACTGTGATTGTTATATAATAATATAATAATAATGCTGTAAAAATAATCTAAAAAATTGATGAAATCTTAAAAATTAAATAAAAGCAAAAAAGCTTCAGCTTGTATATAATTTCACGACGATTTCACTTAAAAAAAAAGACAATTAATATTTTAGTTAGATTGCTTTTTAGCTGTTAATTACGATTTCTTATTTTTAAGTCAATTTTGAATATGATCAATTACACTCATGATCAAATCAGGCTTCTCTAGGGAAAATCGGGATGCCCCGAGTTCCTGTCCTTCCCCTTAGGCATTCTCAGGGGAAATGACAATGTTGCAAAGAGAGGCCCATATATATAGGTCTGTAAATTATCAATAAATTATGTGCTATAATTATGTATAAAAATCATATTATCTTGTTTCTGAATAACTTTTAATATTAATATTGTCAAAATTAAGATTTTGAGAATCCCTGCTTCTTCTGTATCGCTATTTGTCCTACGGAATTCTTATTTAATTGGGAATGTACTTTATTCAATTATGTCTAATTGACAATATTAACATCACCAAAAAATAACAATTTCAAAAAATGATTTATGCTTCAAAAAACTGTCAAATCCTATACAAGGACGAATACTTTAACACAAACTTAGTTTTTATCAATATAAAACTTTCTCGACTGATTTAAACAAAAATTTCAATAACGTCCTATGGCGAATACTATCAATTTGTTAAAACACAGCAACATTTATTATTAAAAAAACAGACGTACCCAATTTCACTCGCTTTCTCTATTTTACCCTACGTTTTCCTATGAAAAAAAAAGAAAATTCCTAGAACTTTTCAAATAAATTGTGCAATAGCGATCAGAAATTTAGTTACTTTCAAGTACTGATAGCTAGTAGTAACATTTTAGGTAGCTATCTAGATATTAACTAGTTATTTAAGTTGTTCGAAAGTAAATAAAAGAACTAGTCAATCGAATTTAACTAGAATTAATTATTATAGAACTTTTGTTTGTTAGAAAATAAAACAACGAATAAAACGAAGCACTTAATTTTCAAGTTACAATAATTTATATTTTATTTTGAAGAATTATTGCTATACATATATTGAAAATTATGAGATAGATACTATATTGAAGTAAGAATACAAATTGACAAAAATTCAACGAAATCTTAGGAGTTTTTTAAACATAGCATAACCTCGATTATCCGAACATGGATCAGCCGGATAAATACTGCAGGTTATGTATGACAGATATAAATATGTCCTGAGATGGTATGAAACACAGAAAGAAAGTCCCCAGCAGAATTATTAACTTAAAAAAAAGACATGCAATTTGGTAGCACAAAAAGATTGGGAGGACAAAAATGAGTAAAGAATATTTATGTAATTATAATTATTCGTACGTAATATATTTCTAATATAAATCGTTCCTACTGTACCTAGTAATATACTGTACTGTATGTACAATATCAATCATAGTGTCCGTTCATCTAGTGTATTTTGTAATTTCAAATAAATGATTGAAATTCTAAATTATTGAATATTTTAAAGCTTTTATCAGATGATTATGTTAATTAATTTAACGCTTTTATTAAATAATTAGATTTACGATATTTGCTACGGTTAAACTTGGACTCCAAAGTCAGTGCTTTTTCACTAGACGAACGGACACTATGATTGATATTGTACATACTGTAGTAATATAATCCTACTGTATCTAGTTAATTTCCGACTAACTAGTTAATTATAGCTAGTTACTTTTTCCCCCAGTTCTATTATGTAATATCTAACAAAAAGTATCCTACTATTATTCGTATCATTTACCAAACATGCATTAGAACAGACATTCTCTGTTTAGAAAATGACGGTAAAGGTATCGGCAGACAGATTCACGAGAGCTTTCGAAATATCGCCTGGAGCTGGTGATATTCGTCGGCCTAGGGAGCCACGGATATTCAAATGTCAACGGGGATCAACGAGCTGACACATTTTAGCGGTTGGAAATATTATTCGCGGTCGTATTCGCATCGTCGTTGCTTCCGCCGCGACGACGTCCACCGTCGAGGACAGAGAGCTCTGTTTTGGATATGGGGTGAAAGCAACGAACGAATAGCGAAAAGGGGAGAAGAAAAGAGGGAGATCCGGGCCAGTCTCGTGTCGGAAGAAATACACGGCAACGGTATCGTTTTACCCGGATATATCTCTTTATTCCGGCCGGGCTTAACGATTCAATAACCGATAGGAATCAGGCGTGCTGATGCAGAAATACGTTGACTTCGTATTTTGCATCGAAAGTGTTTTTCCTTCGTGTTTCCGTCCCGCCTTTGTTATCCGTCATCGATGGGATCCAACTTGTCCTCTGACGTTTCACCCATCTTTAAATCGCCTCCCTTTCGTCGTGCCAATTCTTACCCTTCTCTGATTCTTCTTCTTTTGCTCCGGATATTCTTTAATATCGATTATATTTCTATGCAATTGACACTTTTACGGCCAACTTTTTAAAAATCTCTCAAAATTAAATATTGCAACCTTGAACAGCGTAGCCTGGATTAATCGAGATCTAAACTCAGTGCCGGTTTTAGCAATATTGGCGCCCAGTCAGGGGCTCAAAATTTTTAAGAAAAAATATAATAAGTTAAAATATGTCTATTCGATTCTTGGTACCTCGCTGTCCCGAGATAGTGCCAAAAATCGAGAGATTGCTGTACTTGCAAGAATATTAATCTAAAGTTAAATATATAATTTTTAAACGAAAGGGTTTTATATATTGAGAGTGTAGGCATTTAGTGGAGGGGGAGAGGAAGTTTTCGTCTCCCCGGACGCCTTAGCTCGGGCCGGGGACCGCTAGGTGGCGGCGAGATGATCGATGCAATGTTCTCGCAAGCGGTCGCCCGGCATGCAGTTAGAATATATAGGAGTTCCGAATTGCGGTATGATAGGTGTCTGTTGTTAGCCCGAGACGGACACGCCCTTTTCCTCCCCTCTCCTACAGGAAAATCATTTTAAAAGAAATAGTGTTTATATCTGGAAAATTAGAATAATATGAAACATATAAAATTAAATTAAAATTGGGACTTCTCTTCATGGGCCGTCGTGTCTGAGGGGTTAATTATTTCCAGCAAATGTTTACAATACCATGAATTTAAAAGAAATTGAAAAATTTGTCAAATCGATGGGATGGATAACAAGGTTCCAGAAACCTAGCCAAAAATGCTGCGAGTCTCATCGGCTCCAGAAGAGGCTAAGAGGGAAGTTTGAAAGCTTTAAAAGACTTCCGTCGAAGAAAATGTTGCACGAACGTGTACGGTCGAAGCGACGCTTCGGCAAAATTAAATGATTATGGGTAAACGATATCAAAGGGGCGGACGAGGAGGGTACGTGTATTTCAATTCTTCAGCCTGACGAGGCCGCAAGATTGCGTATTTTTAGCAGAAAGAGGAACGATCCACCGGACCTCTTTCTTCGACGCCCTCGAGCGGATTTCGTCTTCCCGTTTCGTTTCACGCCGCGACGATTCGCCGGAACGACGTCGCACGCTTAACCGTTCCACCCGAAACACATTTTTCCTTGATCTTTTCTTACGCTTTTCCGATTTCACCCTCGCCCATCTTCTCCGCTCCTACCATATTTCCTGATAAAGTTGAAACGGAAACATCGGCGATTAACGCTATTTTTTTTTTCTTTAACTTTGGAAGCAGGAATTTTCTTTTGTTATTTACAATGGCAGAAAATGGTCAATGTTAAAACCAAAGAGAAGGAAAAGTATTTCCTGACAATACGTACATTACAATTTAACACTTATTATACCTATAGCTGCACCAAGCTGGACCAATTAGATCTGCAATTGAATGGTTAAATGCAAGAACTAGGCGGCTATATTTTTTGTAGAAATTAATAGTTTATTTTATATGTTTAAGAAAACATATTTTTAAACAGTTGTTTTTAGCCCCTGTTAAATTAGTGAAAATTGAGCTGCTTTGTTTTTGTATTCAGCACTTTCATTATGGAAACTCCTGGAAGAAGGGTCTATAGTTCTATGAGCCCTATTTCTGGTAAATTGTCTGTAGCTAATTGTCATATGTTTACATTTTGTGTAAATAACATTTTTTAAGAGTCACGGATTAACAATTCAAACAATGATAAAAACTATTTTTTCAGATATGTCGTCTATTGTTATCAACGTGAAAATATGCTAATAAAACCAGCACACATGCAAAAATTAATGAATTGTTTAAAAGAGATATTATTATACAGTATACTTTCGTTATATTATTACATGGATTTTAACCCTCGGACGGCGGACCATGAAGAGAGCCTCAATTTTAATATAATTTTATATACCATGTTATTTTAATCTTTTAAATGTCACGTCATTTGTTAAGTTAATATCCTATTTATATTTTGTAATATAAGTCACGATTGACCCAGGCTCCGATTTTCAAAGATTAAAGCACTAATACTACCTTACCACCATCATAGTCTGTGAAAATGATACATTTCTATTTCCCCTGTCTCCTTCAAATGAGAACTTGGAAGCTTGACTATTTTCCTCTCCTACAGCTACGTTGACAGCAATATAACGAGAGTCTACTGTACTCGAAAATATAATTTACATTTACTATGTTTCATTTACACATATGCGTATAATATGTAAAATATGTATTAAGATGAAAGAAAATTAATTTACGTTGTTAATAACCTTGCTAATTAACGCAGCATTATCAATAAATGAATAAGAAAATTCCTTTACAGCATGAATCTTAAGCGATTATACAGATTGTTTCGTTTATCTTGAATTTTTGCCAATACAAAAGAAGCAAAATGAATTCACATTCCAATTACATTCTAATATTCTTGCATGTTTTCCACAATTTTCCTATTACTTTTATAACTATTCATTCCTGACTTCTTAGAATGTACGGAATAATATTTTGATTCTTTTTTTTCTTTTTTGTTCAATTCCAAGAATGGCCTTTTTTCTATCATTATCCTTTCTACAGTATATCAAGTGGGTCAAGTGGATGAAAAAACTTTACATAACTTGTATAAAAAGATGAACTATTAAAAAGTTACACACGTGTTGCAAATTACGGTTTGTGAACATCTGCTGGATTTTTATGGCCTTCAATCATCCGGAAATTTATGTATACATTTACTAATGAATGCAAATGTTCATTAGTTCTTGAGAAATGTAATATAATCAATTTGTTTTCGCATTTGACATATACAAGAATATTAACACAAAATTAAATGTATAATTTTAAAATGAGAGAGTTTCCTATATTATAAAAATAATTTTTAAAGGAACAGTGTAAAATTTATGGGCCCTCGTCGTGATCCTTTTTTCAATAATATTCTATTTTTTTAAATAATCCTTAAATAACTTAACAAATGATGTGACATTTAAAAAATTAAAATAATATGAAATAGAAAATTATTTTAAAATTGAGGCTCTCTTCGTGGTCCGCCGTCCGATGGTTAAAATCCATGTGGTATACTGTACAATATTATTTCTTTTAAACAATATATTGAAGTTTGAAAAAATATCGAAGATGACGACGAAGTAGATAATTGCGAAATAAATTATTGAGGAAGTGTAAGGGCTCGTTTAGCGGGAAAGTTAAAGACTGCGGAGTAACGAACGAATGGGGTGCATAGATGGTTCAGTCGAATCCAGTTATGCGTAACGGTATTTCCATGTGCATGAATATTTTCGGTCGAGCGAATCGTATAATGTCACTGCGGCTGAACCGCATCCGGATTACGAATTAATTGCTGCGCGATGAAATCAAAACATCCACCTCCGCTTATAATTAATGTTATTCTGTCGTGTAAAGGATGGTTCACCGCAGGTAAATCGTGCGACTGAACGCGCAAGTAAATTCGTGTGATCCATGACTGTTTCGACGAATGCGGGAAACAACATCGTTCCTATCTTCCCTATAGAGTACAGGTGCAATCTTCGTACAACTAATAAAAACGTCATTTCAATCAAAATATGTAGATAATAATTTCGTATTATAACATATTAATTATTTTATAGAAATATTTAGATCAATCAGAATAGAAATTATGCATTTTAAGAAAGTCTTTTTATAGTTTCGTCAGTGGCGTAAGTAGGGTAAGACGAGGGTGGGTTTGGCCCCTTTAAAAGTCTCGATTGGTTCCTCCTCAAAAATGTGGCCCATTACTATTTTAAAATTTCAAAATTCCGAAACTTTCAGATTTCCTACATTTCAAAATTTCAAAATTCCAGAATCTCAGAATTTCTAAATCCAGACTTTTTAAATCCCAGAATTTCAGAATTTCAAAACCCAGACTTATTAAATTTTAGAATTTTAAAATTTCAAATTCTAAATATTTCAAAATTCCATAATTCTAGGTCTTAAAAATTTTAAAATTTCCAAGGAACGTAGTCCACCCTTGAAGAGGGTTAAAATTACACCACTGAGCTTTATTTTTTGAATTTATGAGTTAATTCGAACCATTAGTTCTAGCATAAATAAAAATTATCTACTGTGTATGGGATAGTAAACGTAAGTCAGTGGCTAAAATTTTATAAAAATAAGTCATGTGTCTCTTTTATATTCTTAGAATATTTGTCCTTGATATTTAATAACATACATAAAGGAGCACTATATCATTCTGCTATCTTTATTGTTTTCTATTACCTTCTTACCAGACTTTTAATTTTCTAAAGATAACAGTAGAACATTTGAAAAATATTTTTATTTGAATTTTTATTTTGAAAAAGAAATACGGTTGCATTATCAATATCGTTAATACCAATATAATTTTACAATTATTTAATCATTATTAGTTTATGTTAATTTTAACAATATAGTATGAAATATAAAATATAATAAAATATAAATAATTTAAATAATTTGAGATATTGAAAATGATTGAGTATCTTATGGCTTTTGAGAAGAAGTGTATATATTTTGTGTTATATTATCAGAAGTGAGTAAAAATATATAGAACACCGTGTATACATATACATAAGTTGCTTGACCACCCTGCTACTATCTACTGAACGAGGCAGCGAGAAAGACAATTAGTAGAATAGCTTCTCGAAGCACGATCAATTGGATAACCGGATTAGTTCAACTTGTTTTGCGGTTTCTACCCTTCTTTCTTTTCTGGCGGTTTGTGACCCCATGTTCCACTCTGTTTCTTAAACACTCTAGTCTTTCTTCTTCATTACCAGAAGTTAAACACTCATTTCTAACAAACACTACTCTATTTATATTGAAGTATAAATCATTGAAATTTGAAATTTCAACCTTGACATTTTCTATTTTTAATTACAAAATGATGTTTCTATAATTATACCCAAGTTTTTCTTTTGTTTTATAAATATTTCTTACTTTTAGTTATACCTTTTCATTAATACCTTTAATTTTTTAAATACTTCCAAAAAAAGTGGTAATAAATTAAAAGCTGCATGAGCATTTAGAGACATTTTACTTTTAGCAATTGAAAATTCATTTTCCATAGACTACTTATTTCTTAAATAACATACCTAGCAAAAAAATGATCACACACGTCATTTATATATCATTTACACTATTTTTAAGAATGTGTAACAAAATTTGACTTTCATCTGTTTTAAAACAAAACAAAACTTTACAATGAACACAACTCTTTAATAAATCCCCGTACAAAATGTAATTGAAAATATATTAAACAACCTTCCAAATACAAAGATATATGAAATTTTATTTTCCGAAAAAGATTTTCCAGAAGAACAGTTAGTTTCCAAAACACGATACGTAGAATATGGGATACGAAAGTCCTTCTAATCGACGCGACGTTTCATAAATCACGGGCGAAGTTGGAAGGAGAAGAACCGTCGGATGGACAGGGAAATTTGCAAAGGCTCGGAGTTTTAACGGGAATCGGACGTAGGGATTGACGAGACACGGATACGTGTGTACATGGTAGGTACGCGTATATAGGGTTTCGAGTTTGATTTACATCTAGCCCCATAATCGAGGAAAGATTAGACAGCAGCCAGCTGCCGGGTCAGCGCGTCGACGAGCCGGCTGCGAGGGTGTTTGTAAGCGAGCCTTGTCGAAACGTAACGCGTACCGATGCTCGCTAATCACCCTCCTGACACTTTGGCTTAAGCTTCCGCTGAACCCCAGCTCGAACTTACTACCGCTTTTTTTTTTTTGCGACGTCATTCATAAAAGCCGCAGATTTTCCGACCTACAACCCGACCCCTTGAATCTCCATCAACCAATTTCACGTCAGACTTTCCGGCTCCTTGATCCTCCTTGATCGCCACGTTATTTCTGTCGCAGTTGTGGTCAATACACGAAATTCTATTTTTTTTTTTTTTTTGTTTGTTAACCGTAAGAAATAATTTAAAGGATTCAATTAAGTAATTTATACAGTCCATCAAAAAATACTCTGATAATTATAATAAAGAGAATGAATGTTAAAATTAAATTTAAACGAATAGAATTAATTTTTATTAAAACAGTAGATGGTAAAATTAAAGTAATTTCTGTATCAGAAATAAAGTATAAAAGAGTAGTTAAAAAGAATTGTGTTGGAAAGTATAATCGTGAATTCAGTTATGGATTAAATCCACATTGGTGAAGTTTATTCTCGACTTCATTTTGGTGATAAAGACAGAAAACAGTTTAATAATACCAGTAAGATTGTTAAAAGATCACAAATGTTAATCTAAATGAATTATTTAAGATTTGTCGAATCAATTAACTCCATAAAAAAAAAAAGAAATTGATAAAATGATATACAAATTAAGCCGCGGACGGCGGACCACGAAGAGAGTCCCTGTAGAGAGCCCCAAATATAATATAACTTTTTACTTCATATTATTTTCGATAAAATTCCCGACACTTTACTGAATAATTTTTCCTTATAACTTCACTGTCGATCATTATTTATTAAAAAGTTATTAACAATGAAATGTTTAAAAATGTACCTTTTTTTTCTAAAAATAATAATATTAACATATTATTAACCAATAATTTTGTGCAAAAAATAAATTTGGCATTAATATAACTCGAAACAATTATTTTATTGTTTTAACCATTCGATTATATTTATTTTATAGTGATCTCACATGACATTCAATGTGTTCAAATTTGGAGGAGCATGAGTGGGAACTATTCACATAGGATGATATTTCATTGTTACACCTCGTCGATCATTCGAGACGAAAGACACATTGGATTAAAGAAGATTTCCTCTTTCGAAAGCTGCTTAGTTTGGCAGGAAACCATGTGGGTCTGATAACGGTCAATCGCCCACAGTTTCAGTATCATGCGGGAAGGATTAGTGTTCAGAGATACTTGAACACGTAGGGTGAACCTGCTCGTTAATACCTCAAATATCTTCACTATTTTTTAGTGATTTCAAGGATTCTGAGCAAATAAAAAGTTCATTATATGAAAGGAAATATGCAAGATGTTAAAAATATACAAAAGCTGGGAAAAAGGTTCAACAAAAAGTCTTGTGTTTATCTAATCTATTTTCACTATTTTTTAAGACACAAAAGTTATAATATATTAGAAATCATTTTTTACTGATGGATATTGTAGATTTTAAGATACTAAGAAATTTTTTTATTCAATTATGAAAAATATTAACAAAAAACTCGAATTAAAAAATGAAATAACTGTAATTATAATGTGGTTTACTATATATCTACACTTTTATTATATTGTGATGTATAGATTGGAGTAATGTTCCAAATATCTGAATTGCTTGACTAATTCAGATAATTTCAAATAAGAATTATCTTAATGATTTGAGTAATTCGAATTTCAAAAGCAATTCTACTTAATTCAAATAATCCAATTTCCAAATATTATAAAAGTTGCTAAATGACTTTTGATACCTATTCTCTTCAATTACAATTATTACTCTTGTTAATATACTGACGTCATTTAACTATTGAATTTTGTTAAGAAGTTAACATGAAAAATGAAAATATAAACTATACATTTTGTAGATTTTAGTTAGTTATATACAGGGTGAACCATTAAAAATGATCACCTTAAATATCTTTGAATCTGTAGCAGCTAGAAAAAGTATTTTTAACTTAACTATATAAATTCACTTCTTTTGAAAAAAGTTGTTAACGCAATACGATGATTATTTTTTTACAATAAAACTTTTATTTGACAATTTTATCTCTAACTTTTAAAATCTGAAAGATATTCCAGATAGTCATTTTTACTGATCCACCTTCAATACGCGGAAAATTTCATGGAAATCAGTTAATCGGTTAAATTGACGTCGCGTCGTTTGGTCCAATTTTAAAAAAATTATTTCATTTTAACCCTCAAATGACGGACCATACAGAGAGACTCAATTTTTAATTAATTTTCTATTTCATATTATTTTCATTTTTTAAATTCTTAGTTACGATAATATATTTTTCAAGAAGAGAGGAACGGAAGCGTAAGAACAAGCCGTTTACGTTTTCAACAGCGATTCGTCGTATAGTCGAAGAGGGTTGAAGTGGCGAATGTCAAACGGGTATAATAGCGCGAGAGTAAGGGGTGACTGAGAGCGGCCAGTGAGGATGAAGAGTGAGTTGGAGGAGGGTCGAGGACGGGGTGAACGATGCCTGGTATAAGTCAGAATGCGGACAAGCGTGTGGTTTCGGGGGTGAGAAGTTTAAATGGCTCGTCCGTATGGTGCTTCTCCATCCCCTTATCCGTCTCTCTAACCCCATCCCTCCGACTCCGCACGTCCGCGGCTGTAACAATCCCCCCCCGTACGTTCTATCTTTCAGCTTCGAACATCTAATTTTAACTCGCCGAATCACACTTCCAACCACGCTCACCTTTATTCCGCATTCTCACCGGATTCCACGGGAACACTTGAAAAGTATTACTATTCACCGACATTATAGAACGGTAATTCGACCACTCGACTACCCACTAATTTCAAAACTTTCAAATTCGCGGTAATATTTTACTATTTGGTCGGTAAAATGTGGCAAACAATTCTAAATATTTTTAGTTCCATACCAAAAAACTAAACTGAGTTTTATTATTTTTATTTAGAAATTTCTTTGGAACAGAAACAAGTGCCAACATTAATATTTAAAAAAGTTAGAATTTTTACTTTATATTAAAACTAAACTTTAATTTAACTTAATACTACCAAGCATAAGCAATTAACTAGATACTGATAGCGACCCAGATCATTATTAAATCTTATTTTTTATTGCATTTATTATTAATAAACATTAAATTAAATTGTTTTACTATTTAATGTTTACTTTCTGTCACTTACAATTAGTTTGGGTTTATATGGTTACTTAGAGAGGGATGAAAAGTAACTAACTAAAACTAACTAGTGTCCTCCGATTGCAAGAAGTCTCGCGGGACGGCACAGGGGTAAGAGGGAGTACTACGCATACATCGACTGACCCCTTAGTTTTACATGAGCCTAATTAGTAGGTATAACCGCTTCGACCAATCATACGCCGCGACTGGAAGTACGTGTTAGTGAGGTGAGCCGATAAGATAGCGTTATTTTCATGGAACTTCTTGTGATTGGCGGGCAATAGTTACTTTCGAAAAAAGTAACCAACTACTTAGTTAGTCAGAAACCAGCTACAGTTATTTCAAAAACTAATTAAAGTAACTAACTCAAAAAAGTAACACTTGTTATTTTGTTAAATATTCGTCAATTCGTTAAAATTATTTTCTTCAATGGTAATCAACGTTCCCTATAAAATATATTGTCACGAATTTTTTGTTATTTTTATTTGTACAAGAAACATTTTTTACGTAATAATTTATAATGAACAAATATTTCAATATATGTATATTGATTATTAATTATTGGTTATTAATATACTAATAATTCTTAAAAATAAAACATAAATTAATATAATTTAGGAATTAAATGTTTTATTTTGTGATTGTTCTAAAGTAATTTGTTCCAGTTATTTTCAGGTAACTAGTTCTTTTGGTTGCTCTCCAACAACTTAAATAACTAATTAGTAACTAGGGAATTACTCACAATGTAACTAGTGGTACTTGAAAGTAACTAAATTTCTCAACACTAATCGTTAGTTTTGGTTTAGTATGAAATTGGAAGTTTCTAGAATTGTTCGCTTTCTACTTTTTTAATTGATATTTTATCTTTTTAAATAATCCTATTTAAGTTTCAAAAATTGAGAAGTACCAACCAAATAGTAAATTATTACTAAATTCCCTATAAATGATATAACTGTTTTAATATTTCGAATAAATTATTTCTTTAACTGACAACTGGACAAACGATGTTCCAAGGGATCAGAAAGGGATTGATGGCGATCAGAAACACGTGTCCATCGCGGAAAACTTTACGGTGTAATAAAGAGTTGGTTGTCCGGAAAGATGGCAGGGGGATGAACTTTCGGTGACGAGGTTATACGTGGAAGACGAAACTAGGCATCATTCGACCCGTTACGCCCTCCGGCCCTTCTCGCCAGTGATTTAAGTAGCAAGCTAACATAGTAACTTCCTAACGTGCACAGATGCGACAAATCGACAGAACTTCGACGCTTCGCGACGCCGCACCGTCGTTCCTTCCTCCTCGATTTTCTCGTTAAGAAGCTGTCGCTCCTATTTCTCCGTCTCAGGTGATACTAACCGTTACGTTTACTAATAAGTTTCTTTAAATATTACAAAAATTATTAATACTGAAAATGAAATGAATGAACACTGTCACTTTGAAAATTAATATTAGTTGAAAAAATTAAATAAATTTTAAATAAATAAAAATTATGAAGAAAAAGAAATTGTACAAGTTAAAAAATGCTAATAATATAAGATGTAAAATTGAATGACAATTGGGACTCTCTCCATGGTCCGCCATCCGAGGGTTAATACCATAATCTGGCAAATACATACATTCGTAATTTTGTAACGAAACAATAATTTTAAAATTAAATTTATACCACGAAGCATTAATTAATACCTGGACCGAACAATTACATAATTCCGATGGATGATTAAAATTTAAACATCAACCATAAATATCTGTGTCTTTGATAAACAATTGATTAATAAGTACACGCGAGCAACAGAGGAAAAGTACGATATTGCTACGGGGGGAAAAAAATCAAGCGAGCATACAAGCGCGCAGGATTAACAAACAAAAGAGAATGATGAAATACTGAATTTATGCGTCTGTTGGAAAAATTTTCTTGCTGAAAACGCAGCGTGAGCTGGAAATTATCTGTACGCTGTTACGGGTAACCGACACGCGTGTACACACTAGGATATTTTAATATTCGCCGAATAGTTTCAGCGGTGCTTCAAAGGATTAAATTCGTGTAGAAATTAATAAATCCGGGAAACGGTCGATGAAACCGACCTATTGTAATATTATGTCATAACGTAGTAAAATTTTCCAAATTTTCTCGTTCGCTGAAATAAATTCCTGGTCGGAGCATCGTCGTTACAACATTACCCACTAACAGTTACTTAATTAGGATTAATTACTCTGTTTTTTCCAAACGTTGCGAATCTGTTTAAAAAAAATAAAATAAAATAAAAATAAATAGGATCACGTAGGAACGTATAAGAGAGAGTTTAAAAAAGAGGCAGAAACAAAAAAAGGAAAAACGTGAAATGAAATTTCGTTAAATCCTCGTTTGAAGATCCCGCTAACGAACGTTTTCGTTTACAAGAGTCATCGAACGAGAGGGGTGGAGGAGATATAATGATCGATTGCAATTTCCCGCATTCATATGCGACAAAGTCAGTGAGCGGCCGGTGGATTAAATAAATTCCATAATACTCTCCACTTCGATGCCCGATGAATAATACGTGCTTCCGCGTATTTATTTACTAGAAACACATGCGAGCACGTGCACATATGAACGTAAGTACAGAATATACAGAGACACGAATTTATAAAGCTATTACGTGTCCCGCTCTGTCGATCATCGTCGTCTGCCGCTTGTGTCCCCTCTAAATATAATACCGCTTCGCGACTGGAACCGAGGGCTTTAACTAAACAAAAAAAAAAAAAAAAAAAAAAAAATAAAAAATGCATGTGGCTGATGGTTGTTGATAATTATTTGTAACAATGCGATGTATTGTTGAAAGTTGTATTTAAATTTGGAAAATTTTAGGATAGTCTGCAAAATCAGCTGAGGCTGAAGAAATTGTTAATTCTAGTTATTCGTATTTTCCTTATATCGCCATTTGGCTGTGTATCCGAATGGCCCCACCAAAATTGTGAACTCAGGTACGGTATATAACTTACATTGACTACAAGAAACCGATTAAAGTTGGTTTCAGAGTTGGATGTCTTTCCGCTTTCGAGATATCGTGGTAAGGCTAGGTTCTGTGTATGCGCAGCATCGAATAGCGCATACGCAGTATTGAATAGCGCATGCGCAGTATTGAATAGCGCATGCTCAGTATCGAATAGCGCATACGTAGTCCCAGAATTGTACAAAAATTTCTTACCACGATATCTCAAAAACGGTAAGTCATCCAGCTCTGAAACCAATTTTAATCGGTTTCTGGTAGTCAATTTAGGTTATACACCGAACCTGAGTTCTCAATTTTAGTGGGACCATTCAGAAACTTACCCCGACATTTTTCTCTTCCCCTCCATGATTCAAACACAACTGTAATGTACACAGTTGAAAACACAAGTTCCTCTTACTATTGTACAATTCAAGTATTTTCTAAATTCATAAATGCAAATAATTTCAAAATTTATTAATTTATAGAAATATTGTTAAAGTTAATAAGATTCTGATAAATAAAGAATAACGTAACTTATTTATTAAAACATAATGAGTATAATTTTATTTATTATACAAAACGTAATCTGCTCACAGTAAAATTAATTCATTGCTACGCCTTCTTGATCATTATTTCAAATTTGAATATTTTCCCGCGCTTTCGCGTATTGGAAAAATGACGCAAAAATATAATAACACTAACGATTATTAGAATAGTTACTATGATGTTTTAAAAATAAATTTTTTATTAAAATAAAGAAAAGGGACAGAATTGTACACCTAATAATTTTCAAAATAAAATGGTTATTTGTAAGAAAATTCTCGCAATAATAAAATCAATATACTGAAATTGATAGTGTAAATCGTGTTATTCCACTTCTGATGCCTTTTTCTACTTTAGCAAATTTAGAATTTCACGAGTGAAAGCATCGAGTGCAAAATCAAAGGAGCGGTGTACCGTCTGTATAACGTAGACGCAAAGAACGCGTGAAAACCGGCCGAAAGAGGAAAAAGAAGGGTGAGAAAGGGAGAGAGAAATTTCCTGGTCGACGATTTACACCCGCCGTTACAAAAATCGTATGGCAAACACCCTTGGTGGTTCGTGTGCTCGTTCTTCCAGCACGTTTCATCCCCTTGCTGTCAGACGACTGACAGTGTTCCTCTTCTCCTTCCTCCACCCCCCACCATCGTCGCCATCGTCTACTCTCGAAAATTTTCCCTTCTTTCATAATTTTATTCATTTTTCTTGCCAGCGATCCTACGGTCTTCTGTTTGCCTATGGAAATACCGGCGTCGACCGACTCTCCTCTCTTATTTCAGCCCTCGTGTATATTTCGCGCCCACCCCTTTGCCAGTTGTCTGAATATTATTAGTAATTAACGAAAGGAACGAAAGTGCAGATTCCTGCGCGTAGCCACGTAAAATGATTTTATTATCGAAAACTTTCCAAGAGATCCTCTCTTTCCCTTCCGATGGAAAATTTCTAATTTCCTGGAAACTTTGGAGAAGCTCGTTATTGCGCCTAGACTCTTCTGTTCCAACATACGAGCCTTTTGATGAACAATATGAATTATTAAATTTATACAAAAGTTTCAATTGTGTAACGACTATTCTCTATTACTAGTGCAAAGGGAAACCAGAGCACGAGAGAAATGCAAAAATAAGGGGTTGAAATAAAAAAAGGAGCAGACAAGATTATGGCAAATTTTGATAAAAGAAAAATTCAAATTTTTCATCGTGAGTGTAATTAAATTTAAATAAAGTTTAAATTGTGTAACAATTATTTTCCATTATTAGTGCAAAAAAAAATTCGAATTTCCATTGGGGATGTAATTAAATTTTAGTGGACTCTCATTATATTGCCGCAGGGAGGATTATAGGAACGACAATTTTTCAAGCTTCCAAGCTCTTATTTGGAGAGGGGGATAAAAGTGTATCATCTTTATAGACTAAAGTCTTTAAAAACACGTATGGATGTCAAAACGTTCAGGTAGCAATATAACGAGAGTCTACTGTAGCAACTATTTTCTATTATTGCTGCAAAGATGAACCAGATGATGAGACAAATGCAAAAACGTGGGGTTGAAGTAAAAAAAGGGGTAGACCAGGATTATGGGAAATGTTGAAAAAAGAAAAATTCGAATTTTCCATTGTGGGTGTAAAATGAGTAGCCGAGTCATTCGTTTGCGTTCACGGCCGAACGATCGCTCGTGGGTCAATCAGCGTGTTCGCACATATGCAAAAGCTGAGAGGAACAAGCGGAAGAGGAAAGGGAGGTAGGGTGAGAGCTTGCTTTAAATCCGATAGCTCTATGTAGAAGCGACCACTGGCATTTATTAATTAATAACAAATGTATTCTGGAATGAGTTCAACGTCAAATAAAATGATATTCCTGTCGAGTAATCCGACGTGTTCCCTCCGATGCGTTCGGGAAACAAGAACCACGGATTGATAGTCATTTCTCGTTCAATTAACGAAGGGTTATTTGCGAAAAAAGGGAACTAAATTAAACTGCTCTAAATATTTTCCATGAAATTAGATTATACCAAGTGACCTCATTTAGAGGGGTTTATTTTAAATCTAAAAATAAGTCTAAAATGTAGGATAAAATTTTGTAAAAAAAAAAAGAATATATTTGTTTGTTACATTATGTATGACTTTGTTTTTGAGATTTGAATTAGGAACTTTTTCAAAATATTTTTGAGACAATTTTCTTATGGCAAGGAAAATAATTTCAATAATTAATGGATGTTATAAATTGGCAAATGTAATTATGGGGTACGAATAAAGTAAAAATAAAGATTTCATTTAATAGATTTGCGAAAAATTGTTTCTGCTTAACCCTTGAACAACAAAATCTGGGTCAATCGTAACCCGAACTTATCAAACGTAAAATGTATAATTTTTAAAGGGTTTCATATAAGAGAAAATGAAAATAAAAAATTAAATTAAAACTGGGGCATTCTTCATGGTCCGTTGTCCGAGGGTTAAGGATTCAATTGAGAACATTGTAGCAAGAGGGAAGCAACCCCATTTCTGATCGTTTCTTAATTATAAAACATTGCCAAAAAGTAGAAATGAAAATTTATCAATTCAACAATTAGGTAATGCTTATTATATGAAAATATATTTTTCAATTAATAAAAAATGGAATTGCACCCCTTTAGCTACAAAGTCCTCGATGATTAAAGATTAAAATAGATTAATAAATGTTGAAATGAAAATTGTAAATTTTTAAAGCGTTCTGTGAATGAGATATTCTTTTTGGATGCAAAGAGGATGATACGAGAGGGTCATAACTGTTCTGGAATAACGTTGTCAATTGAAATATCTGCTTTCAGCGTGGTTGAAATTTAACCTGCCGCTGGATTGTATGTCGTACGAAAGCTTTTGCGAAAGTATCAACGGCTCTGCTCTGACTTGGCATCAGTACGCGTCACGAATTTCAAATGTCGAAAACCTGATATAGCGAGCGTTATCGCGAATAATAGTGAGACCGTTGACAGAGCCGACGATACAGGGACAGTACTTTTCGTTATGGAACCGAATCAAAGGGAAACATTCGAGCCCCATCGCTCGTCTATGTGTTACATCACTGTGATTCGCTACAAATCAGTAAAGTAAATCAAATTAACCTACAAATATATTATAAATTACAGTGGAATTTGCTTATTATGATCACTTTACGACATGCAATTTTTGGTAACATTAAAAAGAAGATAAAAAATATTCATTACTAAGTTCAATTTATTACAAACTATTATGATAATTATGCTGCTCGGTTAAGCGTAATTGACGTATTTGCAAAAATCTTGTTTCGAGATAAGAGCAATTTAGTTCTTTTAATAACACCAATTAATATGTACAGATCGGCACAGATCGGCATAAATCGGCACAAATCGGCACAGGTCAGCACAGATCGGCACAGATCGGCACGGATCGGCACGGATCGGCATCGGCCGGCATGGATCGGCACAGATCGTCACGATCATATCACTTTCGTTATAGCATATGTCAGATACGTTCATTTGCCTTACAACAGTTGCTGACCAATGCAGATACAATAAAACTTTCATAAGCAATTATGTAAATATAAATAATAAATCCGGCTTTCTGCTTTGAGATTAAATTAAAAAATAACATGTAATATCTAAATTGTTCACAACCCGAAATTTGTAAAAATTGCAGATACGTCAATTAATCTTAGCAGGGCAGTATGGTTCTTATTCACTGCAATAATATGCTTTGAAGAAATAAAAAGAAAGCTTAAAAAAATATTTATTTACGTATTTTCTAAGAATTTTTGTCGTACACCCAGGTATGTATTAAATAAAAATAAATTTCGAAGAAAACGTTCATTTAAGAGGGGCGGATTAAGATTTCTTGGACCTGGGACTATTAAAACTTTGAGGATTCATTCAAAAGTTAAAATTTATTCTAAGTATTTAACTAAATAACATTAATCGTACAGAGAAAAAGCAATAGTACCTAAAAAATATTTCACTCAATATCTTTTGACAAAATAAAGCTTAGAGTGAGGCTCAGTGTTGTAGCCCCTTTTAAACTACCCCTAATCATTTTTTGTGTAATTTTAATCTTTGATTTCTGAGACTTATAAATCGAACAATTAAATAGATGATTTATATAAATAATCGTGACATTCATAGATATTGTAAGTAATATTTATATCAATTTGTATTAGAATAATAGTGTAATATCAAAATTACGATTGCAACGGTAACATATATGATTGAATTGATTCTACTCTGGTTTGCAAAAATAAAAGAAAAAACAAAATCAAATTTGTTTTTTGATACATTTGTGCTTTGGCAGAGATAAAATTGCTGGAAAGCACATCAAAACTAACTTTTCAGTTGTTCATCCTTTTTTATTATAAGGTCACCTGTAATATTTTGTCTGGTATCAATTTTCAAACATTTGAAAACCAACACCATTATAAAAGACACGTATTCGCGTATTGTTTAAATATTAACTTATTTGTTTCAAGTACTTCCTATAAAATGTGCAATCAAAATTAATATGATTTTAGTAAGAGTGGCTACAAAAAGCACTGTCCGAACAATATTGAATCGCGTTTATGGATTCTTTTCAAGCTTTAAAAATATCGGTTATATTATATTACAAAATTTTCACAATAATTGCAATGTATATGGTACATATTAGAGATGTTTTGTGATATTAAATCCTATGACAATACTTCAAATTATTAATTGAAAAAAGAAACATTTAATATATAATATTTAGAAAGTAACATATTTATAAATAACAGCTAGAATAATAATACATTTTTGTCCTTTTGCTGCAGGGAATCTTTTTTTATAACTGAATATTTTTTAATCATAAACACTGATTTAAAAAATGTAAATTTATACAAGTTATAAAAACTGTTGAATCATATATTTTATTATTAGATGTACAAATTAATTTTGTGCCCCTTCTTTTTTCAATTGAAGCTTTTTTTTTAAGTCATGGTATCTCCAATTACTGAAGTAATTATTATTATATTTTCGCGCTACTTCACTAATACGTAGAAGCGCGGGAAAAAATTATATTTAAAATAGCAATTAAGAAGACATAATTCCAATATCGAATTAATTTATTACTGTGAGCATATTACGTATTGTATAATAAATAAAATTAAACTCATTATTTTTGAATAAATAAGTTACAATACTCATTATTTATCAGAATCTTATTAACTCTTGGACAGCAGACCATGGAGACCAATTTTAATTTACATTTGTATTTCATATAATTTCCATTTTCTAAATTGCCCCTTTAAAAGTTACTCTTCGATTATATGAAACTTTTTCTTTCAAAAATTATACAAATAACTTTAGATTATTATCTTTGTACATGCTTTGGACGTTTGGGTAACGATTGACCCAGGCTCCACTGTTAAAGGGTTAACTTTAAGAAGATTTCTACAAATTGATAAATTTAAAATTATTTGTATTTATAGATTCAGAAGGAATTTCAATCGTATAGATCATTATATTTATGCAAAATAAAGCACATATTATAGTTTGTAAAAATAGTTTTATTACAATATAATTATTTAAAATAATGCAGAAATGAATAAAATAAAATATATTTAAAGGAAATCAATTTTTTCTAAAGTTTCTTTTGACAAGATAAATAGGTATTTACCTATTTCAACAGATTGTGCAATAAAAAAATAACAAATTGTAATCAACAGTAAAGCACAAACTTTTCGACAAAGTCGAAAGGTGCGTAATTAATTTAATTGATTCATTGATACAGATTACGGTGGTAGAAAATCGAATGGGTCTAGAAATATTACCGTAATAATTTTCCTTTAGCACCACATATTTTTCCAAAAATGGCCTGCGTTTTTTTATTATATTTATTAAAACAATCGGATAATTCACGTACACATACACGTACATACGATCGCAGTTTCACGCAGTCATAAGATAAGATTTTAGTATTTTTGGCATTGAAAATATTTACATCACACCTGTTAACAAATAAACCAAAATCGTGTAGCACTGATATATTTTTTACGTTGATTATAAAGCTTTCACAACGTGTTATTCAATGAAACGATAGATATTTTTAATATTTTTATTCAACTGACAACTATATGAAAACAAAAAACGGAACAGTAAAACAGTTGAAGATGAAGATAGTAATTTTTAGTAAAAAATAAATGAAAAATATTCTTTATTTAATATAACGTTACAATTGTAAAATTTTTTACAAAATGATTGTAATATTAAAAGTATTAAATTTCAAGTGTCTTTTGGTATACGAATATGAAAGAATATAATTGAATAAGTGAACAAAAAAATTAATTTTGAAATAAGGGAATTTTCTTATTTGCTTTTTACTTGAAAAGGCCATTTTCATTTCCAACTGTTTTGTATTTATTGGAATAGATAATTTTACTTCTAGTGCTTTTAATATTGAACTAATATTGTAAAATAATAAATTAAAATACGGAACTAAAAAATTAGGTTAATAATAGGCATAAAAAACAAATTTAAATTCTGATGATGTAATGTTTCAGTCTCGATTTGAGTCATTTTTAAATCTTCAGTAAATTTGCCTTACTTTAATATTAATATGGATGTTTTTTCCTTCACATTGAGAGACAAATATATTTATATATCATAACTTCTCAAACTTAATTGGTATATTGATCATACTTAATTATTATTGGGAGAACAATTTTTAAACGAACAGTGTAAAATTATGAAATGAAAATACAAAATTAAATTAAAATTGTGACTTTCTCCATGGTCCGCCATCCGAGGGTTGAAACATATTTACTAGTATAACATAGATATATGACAACATTCATATTAATATGAAAAAATTATAGTTAATACCTGTTTATTTTATATTATGAAATTTGTTGCATAATTTGAACATTTATTCCAATTTTCTATAGAGATGGTGAAACATATTCTTTTTATATTGATTTATATATATATTGTATATGCTAATTGAGAGAAAGGCACCTTCCCTATCAGAATTTAAGTAGCATGGTGTAGTAAAGTTATTGCAACAGGCCATTATTACTGTTACAGAGATATCTAAATGGATCTTATGGTGTTTCATCGCTTCTAAGTGAAATTAAGTAACAGCAAGTGAGATAAGGATTAATGTACGAACCATCCCAGATACTAAAAATGTAAATTTTACAAAGTTAAGGGATATTCATACAGTTTGTATGTTACACGTTCATACACTTATGTATGTTTCAATTTAAGATATTATACAAGTCTATACTTGCTTTAAAAGTAAAAAAATTCTTCTTTTACTAATTTTCCTTTAGCACCACATATTTTTCCATCAGATAAATGATAATTACTATTGTATTTAATGAATATAAATTTTAATCATCATTCAAATTTAAGGATATTTTGATTGAGATAAAATAAAAATTTGCATCTACCAAAATTTTAATTACCATTTATTCATATATATATATCTAGTTATAGTACACATTTTTCATAAATTGTTAATAATTAAAATAAAACCATTAAAATACATTAGTACTGTTCTTCAATAAATCAAGTCACTTTTTAAACAGAAACTTTCAAATTTATTCAATTACCTGCTTTAAGTCTACAGATCTCATTGAAGTAGAAATCATTTAATGAAGAGTGATTATAAAAGTAAAAGTATGATATTTAAAATAGCATACACAATGTGTAGTTCCACGCATTTTATAATACATTTAATTTTAAGATGACTTATTAGACTTGTACTGTTTTCTCTATTCTCACATAGAGATAGTCAATCTTCTTTTGTATGAGTAATCAGAAAAATAAATACATATGAATAAATTCATTTTTCTCATAGTAAATCCAAATATGGTGTATTTGAAAATCAAGATCATTCGATAAGAGTACTATTATTTATTAAAAATTGATTAATCAAAGGACGAGTTAACTTTCGAATTGCGGACCACGTAGAGAGCCCCAATTTTGGGACAGTCTCATCGTCAAAAATTAAAAGAATATTAAAATTTTATTTTTCACAATTCTAATGATTTATTAATGAGTAAATCATCACTGATGATAAATCATGAATTGGTACTCGAAGAAGTAGACATTCTGTTATTTATCGTTAAAAAGGAATGACAGTATTCAGCCTCTCTGAAAATCGTTTAGAGCGACACAGTAGTGTTACATAATGCTCGCGTCGATTTGTACAACCAAACAGTGGCTATCAGTTTTTCATGTAGAAATAATCCTCTCAATGCCTACGTCACACCGCGTCACGAGGCGAAAAAGAGCAGCACGTGTATCAGGTGAATTTCATCTCTGGTCACGGGCCGTCCTCTCACGCTCCCACTCGTACACACCCATACAGTTACATTCGCATATGTATGGTCAGTCACCGTAAAAGCAACTCACCCTACTGCAGCCTGAACTGTTTCCAAATAAAAAGGAAAATATGGCCTGTGTAATGTATGGATTATAAAAGGATCGATCTCCCCTATTTCGCGCCGTCAATATTTATGTTATTCCGTGAAAATGAAATTCAACCGTGCATAAGTTGTCCCCCTTTCCACTTTGTTTATACCGTGGAAAAATACTCAAGTGTTCATTAATTATTTTAAACAGACGACAAACAAGATTTTATTTTCATACTATGTAATTGTCGTTCAATTATCTAACATCTTTGCCAATTAAATTTTTTGTTACTGTTTATAATATTATTATTTTTGTCAGCTGAATCAGACTAAATGTTTAAAAATGATTAAATAAGTTTTTGTATAATAATGATGATTAATAGAAAGTATGAATTGATATTAATACTGTGTTGAGATACTTAAATACAAAGATATTGCAACAAGATAAAAATAACCATCGAAAATTTTTAGTTTGTTATTTGTTTCCTTTTTCAACCATCGAACGGCGGACCATGAAGAGAGCCATAATCTTAATGTAATTTTGTATTCCATATTATCTTCATTTTACAAATTTTACACTGTTTCTTTAAAAAATATTCTTCCAACTTATGAAACCCTTAATATATCATTCTATGTATATATTTTGTAAGCTTGAGTCACGATTGATCTAGGCTTCATTATTTAAAGTATAAATGTTTTAAAAAATTCATGATTCCAAAAGAAATTTTTATCGACAAAAATAACAAATATTTCAACATCAATTACACATTTTGATAATTGAATTTGGATAAGTTTCCGAATAACTCCACGAAAATTGAGAACTCAGGTTCGGTATATAACCTAAATTGATTACTAGAAACAGATTAAAATTGGTTTCAGAGATGAATGTCTCACCGTTTTTGAAATATCGTGGTAAGAAATTTTTGTACAATTTTGGGACTATGTATGCGCTATTCGATACTGAGCATGCGCTATTCGATACTGTGCATACACAGAACCTAACCTAATCTAACCTAACCTTACCACGATATCTCGAAAACGGTAAGACATTCAGCTCTGAAATCAACTGTAATCGGTTTCTTGTAGTCAATTTAGGTTATATACCAAATCTGAGTTCTCAATTTTGGTGGGGCCATTCGGAAACGCAGCCTTAAATTTTGCTTAAAATTTGTAATTGATAATTTAACTATTCTTATTTTTAATAATTAAAGTTTCAATATGTCTTACGTCTAATATCCATTTTCATTGTCATTCAATGCGTTGGATATAACAAATGGCCTAAGACTTTTGAATAATAGTGTATGCTGAATGCACGTCATCGAACAACCACAGGAAAACTTTGTCGACCTGGAACCTAAATTCGCGATTAGGCCTGCTAATTGCGCATTACTAACAGATGCAACGCGTATCGCGGCCACTCAAGTACAAAGGGGCAACCGCACCGTTCTATTCGACAGCAACCTAATCAATGCACATTTCGCTGGTGATTTCCGTAATTGTGGCGACGCATTCGGACCTCCTGTCTCGCTCGGAGATGAATAAACAAGCAAACGGATGAATGACAGGGGGCACTGACAACTGAGATTTGTCTTGAAAAAAAATTTTTTCAATATAAAAGACAATGGTATCCTTGAAATTCAATTCGGAGGGTATTTAATGGAAACATTGGGTATTAGGACTTTCTTATTTATGAAATTTTATCAGTTGATACTGATCAATTTTTTTTGTATTAATAATAACAAAATTTTTAATTATTCTGCATATAAATTTTACGGATTATAAATTAGGTGATTTTCCTACAGTAGACTCTCCTTATGTTACCACGTAAGCGATTTCCTTCACACAGATTTACTTTTCTCCCCTCCCTCCCGTCAAATGAAAGCTTGAATGCTTGTAAAATTATCCACTTCTACAGCCCTGCCCGCGGCAATATAACGAGAGTCTATTGTATTAAGTAGATTATAAATTTAAATTATACTATGAAGTATGATATACCAATTATTCCATTCCAATTGAATTTTCTATTTCGTAGCAAAGAACAATATTTTAAATACTTGGCTTCTATTCATTTTGGAACGTTATGTTACAGTGTATCGATGAAGATGGCTACTGGTTTACAACATAATTCTCTAATTTTAGCCGCAAATTGCTGAAATCACCTGAGATGCTTCCACGAATCGGTTTTGAGAAGCGTCGTATTCAAAGGAAGCGGTTTATGACCTGACCTGCGACGTTAAAACGTACCACATACTATACACTTTCCAGCATTTTAAGACTCCAAGGATCTTAAAAAATCCTGACGATGCAATATATTAAATGTTTTATTACTTTAACAACTTCTCTGTCTCTCCTGTAGTAGCATTTTTCAAATGGTATTTGAAAAAAAAAAAGAAATTACAAATCTTCTCATTTTTTTTCTATGAAATATACTAATACCATGGAATCCATTAGATATAGAAAAAGAGTGTTTAATTAATAAATCTTGATTAATGATTACCACCCTGTGCATAAATTTCTGCTGAATGATAGAAATCACAACGTTCTTTCGTATAAAACTTTTTCAAGGTTAATTTAATTAACAATTTGTACATGGAATGTAACGTGCTTCTTACTAGCTATTAGAAGTGAAAGAGGGGGGGTGGTGGTGAAAAATAAGCGAATGAAAACGGCGCGGTTGTCGTTCGATGGAGGATGAAGAGCATGATGGCAGGGGTGGGTCAGAGAACGAATTAGAAGAATTTCGCCATAAAAACCGGTTTTCAAGGGGGGGCGGAGGTGGTGGGAGAGGGTTGGTAGAATACCGCGGAATATCGGTGTCGGTGGTATTGTACGGTAGCCGATATTAAAATGCCGGTGATTGATGTGTGTACCGTGCTGAGCGGTGTACCGCCGCGTTGCGATACACACCATGGCAATGGGGGGCAGACCAATGGGAATCTCACCCTACGCACCTTACTCGAATACACGGGGCCGTCATAACGGCATGATATTGCATCTTCGTATGGCCCACGGATTCTTGGTTTCTTTGTGATCCATCGAACAGTGGCCAAAGTTTCCGTGCTCCAAAGAAGAAAAAAAAAAAAAAACACCACGATCGGTATTTATATCTGCGTAAATCATCGGGCTATTGTACCGTGTCACTCCTCCTCTTCTACGCCCATTTCTGGCATCTTTCCGCTTTTAGAAGAAGGGGACGTGGCTAGTAAATCTTACCCGCCATACCATTCGGTAGCCTGCTCGAATGCTTTTTCATTCTCCTTTTTATTTATACTGTCAATGTGTATAAGTTTCATTTTTATTGGCTAAACGCACTTACAAGGAGAACTACCCAAGTGTTACACTCACTTATTAATGAAACTTTGCCAGCTTGTAGAGCTCGTCGAGCTGAACACGCCTATACCCCTTCTGGGGGCAGACGGCTAATTGTTTAAAAGATATTAACATTTACAGTTAGTTACTCTTTACATTCTGAAGTATGACAAACTCACACATACAATTCGCTATCTAGAGATCCACGGTTCAAATCCTTGGTTCCCAACATTTTTTTTTTGTAATGATAATTTGTCTCTTTTTGAATTATGAAAAAAAAAAAAAAAAAAAAAACGGGAACCTTGGATTTGAACCGAGGACCTTTCGATTACGATTCATCTGTTTAACCACGGAGCAAATCCGTGATTTGCAACTTGAAGGTCCTCGGTTCAAATCCTTGGTTCCCCAAAAAAATTTTTTTTTTTTTATAATAATTTTTATGTAATAGTTATTCAAAAAGAGACAAATTATCATTAAAAAAAAAAAAAATTGTTGGGAATCAAGGATTTGAACCGTGGATCTCTAGATTGCAAGTTGTATGTGTGAGTCTGTCATACTTCAGAATGTAAGGAGTAACTAACTTTAATTATTAATATCTTTTAAACAATTGGTCGTCTGCCCACAAAACGGGGTATAGGCGTGTTCAGCTCGACGAGCTCTACAAGCTGGCAAAGTTTCATTAATAAGTGAGTGTAACACTTGGGTAGTTCCCCTTGTTAGATATTTGGGAAATTAATATATAATAGAAAAAAATAATACAACATTTAATTATTAAATATTATAAAGTTTAGTGTATAACTGAAAAGTACGAATAATTTAAATTTTTCCGCCAAAATAATAAAATTCCAATAATACTCAGAATTTTTATTATTTTGATTGTAATAAAATTTCAGTCTTTGGGTCAATTTTTTTTTACTTCTGTTCTGATTTTCCGTATTTATTTAATCTTTAAAGTCACATCAAATATTAACTCTCGGATGGCGGACCATGGGTACAGTCCCAATTTTAATTTAATGTAAGTTCCCTTCGAAATTTTCAATTGCAAAGGGGTTAAAAACATAAAATACACTGAATTAATTTGTACGTCTAATATTCTTCGTTTATGTAAATTGTAGTGAAATGCTTCAAGTATATATCTATAAATGGTACATCCAACCCAACTAATTAGTTGAAGTGTCTAAAAGTATGCGCACGTTGTTGACGTCGAAGTAGGAGCCATCCGAATGCTTGAACGCTAAAATCGACATTCGAGGTAAACTGGCAGGGAGCATCGCGTTATCATCAGCTGTTACCTGGCTGGCCATTAGCGATAAATTGACAGGCAAACACGGAATTGATTTTAGCACCGCAAAACTCGGTTTCTGCGGTGTCTCGTCACCCACACTTAACCGTTCGGCCGTTTGGTATTCCCGCGCGCGCGGAAACGGCTCGAAAGCTTCGCGTAATAAATCGATGTAAACGCGGCCGACGACAGGAACGAGAACTAGAGACAAATCATCCTGTGCGCCAAGCGATCCGACCGATGCGGAACAAAAAAAAAAAATACGAGCTATCCGCCGATCGAGTGTTATCAAAACAGCGTTTGTCAATGAAACGAAAATATTGCGAGACCGGCCCCGAAAACCGTTTGCCATCCCGCGAGAAAAACTACGACGATGCCTCGATTATCCCCCACTGTTCGCTAATCGACAGACCGAGGGACGAAAAACAATTGAAACTTTATCCTTTTTTTTTTCATTTTTAACCTTTACTAACCCTTTGACTGCTGAGTACTCTACGCATAAGAATTAAGTTAATAACACTTATAATTTTTTGTTTATTTCCCTTCATTTTTCACTTTTTTTAAAATTTTTAATTTTATTGTTATGTCACATTATTATAATCTGATAATATTTGGTGTGTAATTAGTAACATGCATATGTGCGTTCATAGCAGTCAAAGGGTTAAAAAATCACTATTAAGGATGGTAAGAATTATGGCAATTTGTATTACTTACAAAGAAATTTTATCCATAGAAAAATAATTTACATGGTTGTTGAAAAAATTAAAATATTGCATACATCTGCCCATGTTTACCCCTGGAAGCGTTTGTCATTACTGCCTAAAATAAATAAATCTATTGGCTTCGATTTCTAAATTTAATTAAAAAATATATATATATAATGGCTATGATTTGTAAGCCCGAAAAGCCCTAGTCATAGTCCTTCATCTATCATACCCTATGTCATATTGCAAGGGTGACATTGTTTCTAAATCAATCTTAGAAAAAATTGATATAGTAGCTGATATTATATTTACCAGCACGTATTAACTAATATAAAATAAAAGGGGATGGTCAGAAGCGCAATTTTCCCTGCTCAACGATTACACGCGTCTTAGTTTATCCAACGAGAAGGAACGAAACGGTATCCCCGTTTCCAGTCGTATTCCTAGTATTATCAGGTTGGAATGTCGCTGTAATAAATGGTGGAATCATCCCCCTCCCTTCGGCCGCGAGGCACAAACAATCCCCAACCGCGATTCACCCTTATATTGTTACCCGAACAAAGAGTCGCGCCATGGATGACTTGTGCTATGTGCTTTATAGTAACCACCCCTTATTCGCTGTTCCCATCCTCTTTCGAATCGCCGCGAAAATCAGGGTTATCCAAAGTTCAATCTACGCATGGTGCCTTTCATATTTTTAAAGGGTAATATGAAGTATTTTATACAGTTGTTCAAGCTTTTTCTTATCAAATGTTTTCGTTGGTCATAGTAATGCATTAACCTTTTGGGGTCCTCTGTCTGTTCTTAGCCACCATACTAGGATATCATTTTATTTTGTATCAATATTCTATGAAGATAAAATGAATATTTTACAAGATTTTTCATTTTGAAAATCTGAAGATACAATACACAGAACTTTCTTAATAAACCAGTAATAGGGACGAGCGAGTACCCGAAAATTTGGGTTAGGAATTCTTTTCGGATTCAGGTGGGATCCTACAAAAATTTGCTCGGGTACCCGTAACTTCGGGTACCTGAACTCGACTCGTGAAACAAAATTCAATTGCATCAGATTATATCTACACGATAATTAGGGGTGGTGGAAAAAAATTGTTAGGCAAAATAACTAGAGAAAAATTCTGGTACCTTAGTTTTAGGTCGAGGGGGGTAATGATCGAGTTGAGTTTCGGGTCCTAAGGCAAGTTCGAGTTTCGAGTAAATATTCAGGTCTCCAAATTACGGGTACTCGAATAAATTTATGTATTGGACAATCCTTGGGAAATCCAGCTGAACCCCCAAAAAAATTCCTGAACCAAACCGAATTTTCGGGTATCCGCACACCCCTAACGATAATTTATGAAAACATTTTTAAAAGAAATGTAAGGTAAATTTGAAAAATGATCCCTCAAATACAATATCGGCTTATAAACCTGTGTCGAGTTCGGGTCCTGAAAGTACCGGTCCCAACTTGACCCGACTCGAAGCTTGTCATTAAATCTAATTATCACTCGTCCGAACCTGAGTCTCGGGTACCCGCATTAAAACAAGAGAAAAATATATATAATTTTCAATTTTCAGTTAAAATCAATGCGAACATCTCTAAGTGGTGCATTAAATATCCTATTATATTTTTCAGTAACGGGACTCCTTCGTCCGAAGTCCTGTCAGGAGGGGGAAATAAAGTGGTGAAAATTTATCCGGCGGGACAGGTTTCCCCGCGACGGTATATCACGATGTTTTCCATCTTTCCTTGGCTTCATAACTTCTTTTCAGGTTGGTCGGTGATTTTTTCATTAAATCAGCGTACTATTTGCAGTCGACTACGAGGAACACGGCCGGGTTCTCGCGGCGAGATATAATGTAGCGGCGTCGGTGACAAACGTTCCTCCTTTTCTCGGTGTAAACGGCACGGCACGCCAGGCGAGGCCATCCAGCCACGGTGCTAGCGCGCGGTTGCTTTTTGCGCGGCGACACATACAGTACACGAGCGTGGCCGCGCGGCGCGTACGTGCGCAGCCTGTGTACCGTGGCAATATGGAAGATCATATGTCATGCAGAAGCCGTGGAGGAGGGTTGGTAGCGGAGTCCACGCACGCCCTCGTTGTCTTCGTTTGCACACAAAAGCGAGAGCGCAAAGGAGAAAGAGAAAGGGTGAGCTAGCGTGGACGGTGGCTGGCGGGCAACGGGCCGGGGGAGGTGGAGCTGAACCCTCTCGGTACACACGCGGTCATAATCTGTGTGCACGCGAGCGTGGCCTGGCACAGTCGCACGAGCGGAGATTGAATTCCAGCAAACGGCGATGTAACGTCGCCGGAAACGAATAAGCCAAATAAAATAAATACCAAGGGCTTTCAGCGTGTACCGCGCCGGTCACGACTCCCTGTGCGTGCCCGTACACACGCGGCTACGTTTGTTTGCACGCCAGCTCGTGACTTTATGCCCGAGCCCGTACACCACCTATACACCTTGACTATAGGTCCGGGCACGAGCACGCGTTACCGTGTTGGTGCGTTACTGCCGACCGTGTGGCTTATTAATCTGACGCTAAAGCGATAAAGCGGCTGCCCACGCGACAGCTACGATAGTACTTCATACGAGCGCGACATCTCTCTACCTATCTCACTCTCACTCACGGTCTCTCGTTCAATCTCTGCCCATCCACCCTGCCACGCACTAACGATTCTCCCCATTATCGTTATTATCGTACTCCTAAGACCTCAAGCGGTTTGCTACCTCGATGCGTTTGTTTCTGTCACTTGACCCGCTCCTCAACCACCAATTCATTCAACTTTTTCACGCTCAAGGACCGTTTAGACTGGGTAAGTAACTTGCAAGGGTGGATCGGTTTAAAAGGAAATAGTCTTCCCCCTTGCCTAAAGGGCCTATCCCCCTTGCGTTACTTTAGAGTTTTCCAAATTTGTTTGATTTATCCCGTATTTGCCCCCCCCCCCCCATGCTTTCTTCAAAAAATCTACCTTTTTTAAAATGAACGAACAGATGTAGTGACAAATTTACGACTCCCCCTCTCCAATGCACCGGGGGCTATTACCGCCCACCATGAATCATATTAGGGGCGGTGTCATCCGCTTTGGGAAACACTGGTTTAGGTCAAAGGAGTCAAAATTTGTCGTTGTAGCAATAGTCTTATCACTCATAGCAATGTCTTGTAAAAGAATGTTTAAAGAAAATATGAAACGGGGTAGATTAGGCATCTTTTTTTATTTATTTTTTGGTATCTGTCATCGAGGCTTATCCCCTGGAGAACTGTGGTGCCCGATTGAGCAGGTGAATGCTGTAGGGATGTAAGTGAAATTCCTGTACGTCTGTTCATTGAAAGAAAAGTGATAGAGTTGTCTCTGGACTAATGTAACAGTCGCATCCCTATTATGTACTGTTCCGCAGCAAGATCTGTCAGGTGCCTCTGGTGACCAGTCTTAGTTAAAAAGAGAGAAGCGAAAAGTGAGGAACTTTATAATGAAATAAATAATTGTTGGTTTCTTATCATATATTCATTAAAATATTATTAATATATAGATGGGATTTTGAAAATATTGTTTACATATTTTGAAGTTAGGTTCAGTTCATTAGAAGATAAATAGAAGAGGATTGTCCAATGGAATGAACAGTGGATTGTTTTGATGAGTGAAGGTCATTGCGCAATCAAACTGCTATTTTTTCTTTCTTTCACTAACACAAAAAGCGACCTGACTCTTTTATTATTAAATCTTTTTTCTAGTGTGGTTCCATTTTGCCAGTTTATAACATTATCATTAGATATTATCTTTAGGATGTTTAAAATATTGTTGTGTTTTTTATTGCATTTGATTTATGTATTCTTATAAAGAATATGAGTCTGATTAAATAATGTATTTAAAAATGAATCAAATATTTCAGAAACTTTAAAAATTTTACAATTTAACGATTTTTCACTTATTGTTGGCTCCAAAATGTCATCACAGTTCTCTCAACAATTTCTAATTAATTTGTGAAGGTAACTATATTGAAAGGGTATAGCCGGTTAAAATGGTCGCACGAAATATGTGGAAAATATTGATTTTTAATATTTTTAAATAAGGCACATCATACCGAAAAATATGAATCCAGATTCGCGACTCCTTCCATACAAAATCGCCATTTTTCCGAATTTTGGTGGGTTTTTGATTTTTTACAACTCGGGTTTTCAATCTAAAAATTTGCAAAGCTATTATAATATGTGCCTCATGAATAGAAATATCTCTGATTTTTCTCAATTTGACTAAAAATAGGCGTTTTACATTTTTGCCTATTACTAATCCCCCTACCCTAGAAGAGTTATAGGGCTAAAACTTGGCGCATACTGCTTTTTCTTGATAAGCTATCGAATGACCCACCGCAAGTCGAATTTGGTTTGCGGACACTTTTGACCATCTTAACCGGCCATCTATACCCTTTGTTTTTCTTTTTTCAAGTTTTCAAAGTGAAATATCTTTTCGAAAATGTAAAGATGGTCTCATCTTCATTTTTCACTCTTTGCACTCTGGAGAAGGGTAACTAATAACTATATGGCGTCCACCCTCGTTGTTGACAAATCGGGGCTTGGCAACAGGGTAGAGATTCCTCCAGGTCAAAGTCACTGTGTCTAGCTACGTGGAATCGTTACCACAGGTGGTTGTCACTCGACCCTTCAGAACATCTAATTTATGGCATATCAAGTGTTATCGAGACTCGGAAACACGATAGTGACAATTTGGGTTAGGGCTACAAGACATTATGTAAACAAGTGTCTCAAGCCAAACTTAACAACAGCTAGTGTTCTATGACTGTATTACAAATTGATGCATTGCAATCTTCAACAACAAATTATATTATGCGTACAATAATTTTTAATTTTTTTTGCACTTTAATTCACCCCGGTAATTAATCCTTGAATAGTGGAATTAGGTCACAAAACATATACATATACATATCAAGATATTAACCTGAAGTTAAATGTACAATTTCTAAACGAAAGGGTTTCATATATTGGAAGAATAATTTTTAAGGGAACAGCGTAAAATTTAGAAAATGAAAATAATATGAAATAAGAAATTAAATTAAAATTGTGTCTTTCTTCATGGTCCGCCGTCCAAGGGTTAAGTCACCTCAGCTTAAAAACTTCAAAATGATAGATAAGTTTTGGAGTAATTTTCTTGAATAGTATAAAAGGTACTTTTATACATATTTATTTAGAGAATTTTTGCCTATCTTGAAGTTAGGCTTCTGCAATGAAAACCATAAAAATTGCAATTGTAATTTAAAATAAAAAATGGTAAAGCCTTCAATATTTGTAATGAATTATATTTGTTATATAAAAATATACACGGATTAGGAAAAATATTAGTAAATGTGAAGTAGAATAATTAATGAAAAAGGAAAGTAGGTTAAAAAATACTATTTCCGTGAAAACAATTTGGTTCTTAACTCTCGAACGGCGGACCGTGGAGAGAACCACAATTTTAATTCAATTTTATATTTCCCATTATTTTCATTTTCTAAATTGCACATTCTTTCTTTAAAAATTATTCTTCTAATACATGAAACTCTTTCGTTTAGAAATTGTACATTTAACTTTAGGTTAATAGCCTTGTATAGTATATGTTCTGTAAATTTGAGTCAGACTCTACTGTTCAAGGGTTAATAATGGCTGCAGTGTAAAAGTAATCACTGAACCTTTTGTATAAAATTTAACTCCCCGATGCTTTAATTTATTAATTTAGACTAAAGAAGATACATTTTTGAATTCTCACTAGTGGTAATAATAAGAGAATTGCAATAACTAAATTTTTGCCTATTTAAAGTGAAAGTTTATCACACTACAAATTTACAACTTTGTATTTTCTGTAACTCCATTGATAATGAAATGTACAGTTTATTTGTTATTTCATACAACATATTGGCAGTACAATAAAACGAAAGGTTAACATTGAAAGAAACACACTCGAAAAACAATTCAAATGAAAAATACTATTTACCACTGTCCATTTATTTCGATTACTATCAAACTTTATATAAAAATGATTCATGGAAACAGAAAGCTACTATTTTCAATCAAAATGAAATATTACCAGAGAGATAGAACACTAGTAGAAAATAATGGCCAATATACTGGGACAAACTGTATCTTCGGAACAGTTCGAAATGAAAAACAACGTCATTGGACAAAATTAAATAGTATTAAGTGTTCCAAATTAGGGTATTATGTTTATGAATTTTTGTGCAATATTGCAGCAAAAAAATGCAATTGTACTATTTTTCATTTTTACACGGAAGTCCATATCTTTGGGTACATTGATCAATGCAATTTCTCATTTTTTACAAAAACATATGTACTAACAAAATCGAAAGGTCCAGAATAGGGGTGTGCGGGTACCCGAATCTCGGGTCGGTTCGGGTCGGGTGAAACCTCAAATGTTTGTACGTTTTGAAACTCAATTCTTGAGCTGACACTGCATTCGGGGCATCGTTTATCAGATTTGTCTTTTTGTATGTTTGAAAATATTTTCATATGTTATTGTGCATAATCGGATGTAATTGAATTTCGAGTATGGGGTCGAATTTGGGAAATTGCGGGTGCTGGACAAGTTTTCGGGTTAACGCTGCAACCAAAAAAAGGTAACTCCCTAATCCAACCACGACCCGAATTTTTGGGTACCCGCGCACCCCTAGTCCAGAATTAAATTTAAATTATCATGTACAGTAGACTCTCGTTACATTGTCAGCGATTTGATTTTCGAATAAATTTTCAAGCTGACTAGTGCCACTTTTCAACTAACATAATTTATACACGAAATTGATACACTTCTACTCTCTCTTCCACCCTTCCCAATAAGAGCTTGGACGCTCAAAAACTCTCCGCTCCTACAGTTCTATCCAGGACAATATAACGAGAATCTACTAAAAGTTAATAAGCAATGTACAATGATCAAATACAGTGGTGCCTTGGTATACGACCTTAATCCGTTCCTGATATATGGACTTATACCAAACCAACCTTTCCCATAAGAAGTATTGTAAAAATGATCAATCCGTTCTCATGTAAAAAAAAACTCCTATTGATATTATACCTACAATAATGGGGTTGTAAAATAATTTAAACATCATTTATGTCATGAGCAGCATTTAAACGATTTCCTAGAAGTTTATAAAAAATATTCTCTAGTTTATTTAACATAATTAATTTGTAAAATGTAAATGTAACCTAATGATAGATTATAAATTAACAAACCAAATGGAATGAACTTTATTGCCTCCTGTTTTGTTACAGTCAGTTAATAATACATCAACTCCGAATATAATTGATTATTAATTTAATTTTTCCTCTGAGATAATTATTTAAAAATGACGCAAAATTCACATAAAAAATTGATGTCGTATACCGAGCAAAATTTGTCACGTCCAAACAGGACGTATTCCAAAGTAGACGTATACCGAGGTACCACTGTATATTGCAATTAACCATATTACAATTCAATGACACGAATAAAACGAGCAACGTAGAGAAGAAGCGATCGTGGAGGGTAGAGAATGAGTTTACAGGAAGAACGAATCGCGGGTGGGTGGACAGGGTGGTTAGAGAGGATGTCAGAGAGCGAAAAGCGTAGGAAAGTAAATCAGTGGGAATCCCCGTAGCCGCGGTTACGGTTCGCACATGTGTGTAGATTTAACCGGGCGCATGCGCGTCGGCCGAACACATTCCGTGTTTCAGCGCGTTATCATTTCGAAAATCTCTAAACAGCTCTCTCGTCGTCCCTCGAAAGCCCAGCCCCTATCCGTCACACCGCTATCTCCTGTCGCCTTGCGCCGCTTCCAAAGCCAGGATTGTTTCGCGCCTCCGTCCTCTTCCTTTTTCACACGCGGCCCACGGATCCCCCCACCGCCTACCTCTGGCGAGTTTAAAGAAAATCGGTGAAAATTTAAAGCTTTCACACCCTTAACCGCTCCGGCTCGCGCGGGCTTTCACGGTTACCGGCCAGGGTTAGGGAATCGAGGCAGAGGGATGGCTGACTGTTATCGGGATGCTTATCGTGTGTGAGGGGGCTTACGTGGATTGCGCTCGACAACCACCGCTAACTACCCCCCGCGATGTCTCCCACACAAAGTCAGGGATACTACCCAAATGTACTCTCTCTCTCACCCAATCACCGACAACTATGACCCCGATATCGCGCAACTACCCCTCTCCCTCTGCCTAACCAGCCTGGTTACGACCTGCTGACAAATAGTAACGTATCGTGATTATACGCGATGTTTGCACCGGCATCCATCCATGATGAAAGATGCCGCGTGTTTTACTGTAAACGCTAGCCTCGGGTCAAACCGATGCTAGTACGGAGGCCCTTCTGTCCGGAATAGTATTAACATTTCCTCCAGCGTTTATTGATGTATCATATCCTTTTGTTGATTTGGATAGTTTAAATATTAATTTTTTAAATTGCAATGGGACCAGGAGCGAAATGGTCATTTAACCCTTTCCCTGCCACGCGAATTTTTGAACTTGCACCAGTGAGCCACAAATTGTATAATGGCAAAGAACTGCGAAATATATTCAAATAATGGTACAATCTAGACAATGGCACATTTTTCTTAGTGGTGGTTTTACCGATGACCACCATTGGTCCAAATGAAGAGACAAGCGCCGGTCCCATGGGGGGGTTCCAGCCGCGGGCAACGCTTATAACGCGTCTCACTTATTCTATACAATTCCGCAGGGTATATAAATAAGTGTTATTTTATCGCGTTGCTTATCCATTTTTAGGATATTTAAAGCTAACTCTCTCTCTCTCTACTATACTGTGCACCGATGGACAAGATGTCCCATGAGAAGCACGCATTTGCATTTGGTCTCATGGGACACATCTCTTGTCATCGGTGCACTATACTTCTACATTGAATCTATTTCATTTTATATCTTGTAACATTGAAGGCAAGTATATGTAGGAGAGGGGATAAAAAGGCGTTTCCGTCTCGGGGCTGACAGCAGACGGCCTCTGCCCCAGACACCTATGATACCGCAATTTGGAACTTCTATATATTCTAACTGCATGCCGGGCGACCACTTGCGAGAACACTGTCACTGTCATCTCGCCGCCACCTAGCAGTCCCCGGTCCGAACTAAAATCGTCCGGGGAGACGAAACCCTCTCTCTCCCCCTCGACTAAATGCCTACATACAGGGTGATCCTCTCGCTACAGGACACAAAGGAACACTGGCGATAATGGACCCTTGTCCGCACCATAAAGAGGTCCGTATTGTCACGTGCCAGCGGGGACCTACCCGGGTCGAGACGACTCTGTGTGTCTTCATGGTGCGGTCAAGGGGTTCATTGTCGCCAGTTCCTTTGTGTCCGGTAGCGAGAGGATCACCCTGTATAATTTCATATATCATATCTAATTTATTTTATTTTGAAACATTGAAAGTATTTTATGTATCATATATCTTGCTAAAAGAAAATTATTAGAAAGTTTTTTTTTTGTTAAACACGATAATAGCGGTTTCCGCATAATGTACGAACAAAATTTCATGTTTGCTGTTAAATTTTAAGTTAAGTACACACCATTAATATAATCCTTATAACTATTATAAATAACGAATAAAAATAGCCCGCAATTTTATACAAAAAAAAATGAAAAATTGCGCCCCACACGCGTTACCAAGGTCTATTATTTCTATTTCGACATCACATTCCACTAAGGCACGATCTAAAGTAGCTCGTTTTAATTGGTTACTTCCAGGTGGATGTAAATTACGACCCTCTGCATCTTCATGATCAGATGATAATGCTCCTTCACCACAACTCTTTTGTATAAATCATTATTATACGATGATCATAATACGATCATTATAATAATGATTTAATGATTTTTCATGATGTCTTAATAATTTTTCATCGTTCTATGATGATAATTTAAAAATTCCCGCCTTTGGATAATTTGGTAAATGCAGATGATTGCAGAAATATATCTTCTCCTATTAATCTTTTTAAATCATTAAATTATTAAGATACACATCGTTCCGATGTTTCTCCTTCAATATTATTTAGTTCAGATCATTCCCTTTATTTACGATTAGATGTTATTTAATTTTATTTAGAACAAATTTCACTTTTTGAACCAAGTTTCTTTATCAACCAAGAAATCTTAATCCGATCCTGATAAGCCAGAGAATAAAAAAATGAAATAAGGAATTTGGATAAGAAAAAGAAACATATTTAGAATAACTGGAAAAACGCACAGTAGGTCAACATTTATAAAACAACGCAAAATGGAAAAAAATATAACAACTTCTTTTCTAAATGAATTCAATATTATAAGGAAATAAATAATGGAAATTAACTTGTCGTACATATTAATATTATTGTTTCATTAAAAGTCAATGAACATACATCAGCTGATTTAATTACACCAGCTGAATAATTCTTGTAATTTAAAATAAGAAATTTGATTGCGAGTTATGTCCCTTTGATGGGTTTGATTATTCAAGTGTTAAATGTTTGACAAAGTTCGAAACGGTCCTCTGTATTAATTCGCAACACGGCTACACGAGCACTGTGTGGTTTAAATTGACAAGGAAGAGGAAACTTCAATTAAATCACGAATGTCACGATAAATATGTGATGACACGTTACTTCGATTAATGGAATCAAGATAGAATCCGATGATACTGTTACAGCGCATCTCTCTTCTGAGAGATTGATTGAAAGAACCGACATGCCCTTTCCGTAAATGAAACACTGTCCTTAAGAATTAACATCACCCTTGTTCTTACTGTCCTTTTAAACCAAGAAAGAATTGACATAGATTTGTAACCCAGAAATATAAAAGTTTTCTTTTTCAAGGATAATGTATATTAATGTTTAAATAAAATCAAATTGAAATTTGGGCTCTCTCCATATGGTCCGCCGTCCGAGGGCTAATGTTTAATGTGGCTTGAAGGACCGAAAAAATCAGAACAAGGGTAAAAATTAACCCTTAAATTTAATATTATTATAACAAAAATAATAAAATTCTGATTATTATTACGATTAAGTGATTAATATATCTATAGGTCTGTGACCCATTACCACTTGCGTACCTATAAACGTTAGGGAGAAAGATTTAAATTAATATTTACTTTGTTATTCGTACTTTTCAGTTATATACTAAATCTTATATTTAATAATTAAAAGTTATATTATTTCTTACTTTTGCAAGTATTCAAGTGTATTTAGCGATCTTAATACAACTATGAGATACAAAATTAAATTAAAATTAGGGCTTTCTCCATGGTCCGCCGTTCGAGAGTTAATACTACTTAAATTTTTTTTTAACTTCGTTTAGTCATTTAATTATAATAAATTTGTAGTACCAGTCACTAGTGTCCTCCATGTTAATTCAACATGTTAATTAATAGAAAATAAATTTAATTATAATTTCAGTGAGAATTTAAAAACAGCAAAATGGAACATCGAAGTACACAGTGTTGATCTCGTTTTTTTTTTGATAAATTAAGTAGGTCAGTAGCTGTATGTATGTAGGTAGAATGCAGTGAAAAGCATCAGAAACGCGTTGTTATGCGATTTTAACTAGCGGAGATGTGGTCGGTCCGCACCAGCCGAGTTTTATTCGCGACGTATATACACGTGCCGCCGATATACCCCGATAACGAGTTGCAAAAAAAGAGGAGAGAAAAACGCCGTTCCGAAAAATGCAGGTTATATAGGAAATGGATATTGAAACGTGTATTTGCTGAAAAAAAGGAAAGTGGGGACCGGATATTGAAATATGTTTTCACCAGACTGTTTTCGATCGACGCGCTCGGTCTTGAACAAAGCAAACAAATCAGCAGGGAACGCAAAACATTTTCCATGCACGAAAGAGTGTCTGTAACGTTGGGCCTCTTTCGTCGCTACTGTAGATTATGCTCGGCACACATTTTCATTCAAAAATGGAAAAACTTTCATTCTAATTTTGGAAATTTTCAATATAATGTCTACGTACTCGTTTCAGTGCCATTTCAAAAAAATGTTCTTTTACTTTCTTGTTGTTCAAAATTCTTTACGAAATAAAATATTTATTATGATTTTGATCAAATTTCATTTTCATTGAATTATTAAATATTAAACATTATTTTAAAATCCTGAAGTTTCTTTAATTTTATAAGGTATCTATACAAAAGTGTCACTGATTTTCAGATAATTTTAAAGAAGATTCAGAGACAGATTTCGTGATGATAAAAGTATAATTTTAAGCATTGCAGTGTATTTTGGAGTAATTTGGACCTACTTCTTGGGTGGGCCAAGTTCTTCAGATATTTTGAAATTTTAGAATTTAAGAAGTTTGAAATTTTTAGGATCTAGAATTTAGAAAGTTTAAAATTTTGAAATTTTGTAATTTTTTAGAGCTAGAATTTTGCAATTTAGAAAATATGGAATTTTGAAATTTTGTAATTCTGGAATTCTGATAATTTGAAATTTTGAAGGTTTAGAATCTCAGAATTTTATAACTTTGAAGCATTGGAATTTTGAAATTCTGAAATTTTTGAATTAAAAAATAAAGGTTCACATTTTTGGGGGAAAAACCTTCTAAACTTTTAGAGGTTTCAGGTCCACCCTAGCCACCGTCTAGTTTCATCAAATTTTGGTTTTTAAATTTTAAACAGAAGAATCAATTCCAAAATATAGAAAATAACAAGTGTAATCATATCGACCCTCTAGTACAATAATATAGTAAATTCGAATAGAACATCAGGGTTAAACGATATCACGGAACACCCTACAGATTTAAAATATGACAAGGTTTTACTTGGACGAGGGTAAAATACTTGAAGGGAAGTAGTCGAAGAAGAGGCGCAAGCTTGCTCGATATTTTAATAAAGAATATTGCACGACGTCGCACACTTACTTAGCCACTCTGAACGATTACGCTAAATTAACAGGTCTCGCCTTATTCCCTGCCGTCTGAAAAGAAGAAAATACCCATGAACCCGCTACACCTTCTTCCCCATCGTATCCTCTCGATTTTAATTACCGATTTAATTATTCTTGCCCGAAGAAATCTACTTTGTTGAACGATCTTGTTACACGTTGCAGATACCCAGTGCTTATATTAATTCTAAAAATAGGTATACAGTATAAAAATATTCATGATCGTTTCGCACATATTGTCCATTTATCATAAATAAATTTTGGTTAATTTAAAAATAATTTTAAAAAATTTCATTTGTTTCTTCAAAAAGATTTCATCATTTTCATTTATAAAAATATATTTTTAAATGAGGTATGTTGTAAGAGACCTTAAAATTGATTATATATTAATTTATTCTTGCCAGAAGATTGGAATGTTAATTCACAGATGTACAAACTATAGAAGTGCGTGGGTACTGGAGATTTCAGGATCGAGTCGGGTCGGTTAGGGAAGATCGGGTGGGATCGGATCGGATCGGAGAAAGTCGGGTGGGATCAGATCGAGTTGGGTCGGAAAGAAACGAGTGGAACGGAAAGAATTCAGCAAGATCAGTTCCTAAATAGATACTATACTTTTGCAAGCTCGATCAATCCTGTACGACTTTTCCTACACAATCCTAATTTCGCATTTTGTATGACTTTCTAACAAATTACTTTCAAAATGTTTTATTTCTTATTTTATATATTTAGACTTAACAATAAAGAATACATAAACGTGGTTTTGCTAGAAGGCGCGAACATCACATAAAGAATAACGGTTTTAATAGTAACGGTCCAATCATTGGGCCATGGTGGGGACGGTCTGTGGTGGGGATGCACTCCTGGCGCATACGCAATGTACTACACAACAAGGCGCGTTTGCATCGCCAACAGAAAATAAGAAATAAAAAAATAAAATATATCTCGTTTAATATTTTTAAGCATGAAGATCTACTAAATATAAGGTTTAATATAAACTTAATTAAAAAAGAATATATACATATAAAAATTATTAAGCAATCCAAAGCGAGGATAAAACACGTAACACGGTAAATAAAATTCTATAAATTCGACAGGGTGACCGAGGGGAAAGACTGAAAAATGCAGACAGTACAACGTTACGGAAAAGTCCTCGAATACGGGAACCGTTTACAAAAGCTGTCTATAACGTGCACGATTAAAAACACGTTGCACAGCAAAACTCTGCGGTTCATTTTAATGCGGGTGAAATGCAACAGAGCAAAAACTACAGCTAAAATATGCCGGAACGATGCATAATGCATTCTCTGATAAAATATGAATTTATGCGCATGCTGAGTTGCACTGTTTCGATCCGATCGCCGATTACAAAGCTCCTCCGACCCCCCTCCTGTAATGCGTAATTTTCATGGAATAATTCAGATTAAATTTTGAAGCAGCCCGAATACACGCGCCCGCGCGCAAATATCACCGAGTGTGTGATCCATTCGAAAAATACAAAGGGCATTTTTGTTTGTTATTCCATCCAGCTCGCAAAAATCTGCCGAAACGTATTTCTCATATCTACGTGCTTATAAATGTTTCTCTCTAATGTTACAAATATGTTTTACACACGACGTAATTGTATCGTATGCAAATATAAACGATAATCAATGAAATAATATTAAACGCATTGAAATCCTCAACATGGATTATATAATACAATAACAATGTTTCTTTTATGGACTATTATTTTTGTGTTTTAACAATCAGTAATTGCGGTAACATGACGATTATCGAAGTAAAAGTAAACATCTGTAGAATAAAAATAAAAATTGGGCTCCCTCCATGGTCCGCCGTCCGAGGGTTAAGAAGGCGTAATACTAATGGCACCAAATTAATTTGTACGCGTAATAGACTTCATTTTTTGTATTTTAACAATTATGAAAATGAAATTTTAATTATAGAAGCTGAAAAATGGCTAAATTGAAAGCTCTGAAGATGATGGGTAAGGTAATTTCTTATAAATGAAGATTCTCTTAACATGTACCAATTTTTACAGTTTATTATACAGTGTAATATTATAAGAAATCTTCAATTATTTGTTTATTCCAATTATTGAATTAACCGTTATTGGTATCATATTCCTGCCCCATTTTTCAAATTCACAAATATAAAATATTCAAATTTAAAATAGTAACTAACCCTTGAACAGTGAAGTCTGGGTCGATCCTGAACCGAATTTAAATAGATAACTTTTAAACGAAAGGGTTTCATATAGTAAGAGAATAATTTTTAAAGTAACAGTGTAAAGTTTAGAAAAGGAGAATAATATGAAATACAAAGTTAAATTAAAATTAGGATTTTCTCCATGGTCCGCCGTTTGAGGTTTAAGAAGTCCTAATACTAACTAAAGCCACCAAATCAATTGTCCTTTAATTTTTCCCCCCACACCACCATGCCTTAAAAACACCACATGTTCTATGTGTTCTGTCGGAGAGAGAACCATAGCTCTCAGGAATGGATTGAGACGGCAGAACGATGCTAATCAATCATTTATCTAATCATTGCTAAAAATTTGAAAAAAAGCCACCAAATCAATTATTCTTTTCTATACACTTTTATCTTTGTATTTTTTATATCATGATTATCACAGTGTATAATAAAAATAATCTCTCCAATATTTAAAAAAAATAATAAATCTTTCTGATTCTGAACCATAAATGTTAAAGAAAAATGATTAAACAGGAGTGAAAGGTCGCGTGGGAATGCAACAAGGTTTGATGAGAAGCCGGTGTCTTCCAACACCAGAAGAAAACACTGTACTAGGAAAGGCAGTAATGTGGGACCAGAATTGACCAGAAGGAAATTAAAGAAGCAACATCACGGTCGCCGTTAAAATTTATATATTCTCAGGTCGGCTGGCCACTATCCGCGGGAGACCCTTAAAAATGCTTCCCGCGGTCTACCGACACGGAAGAAGCGGCTTAATCGGCGACCTCTTCTCAAACCGAAACATTTCGTTGTGTCCAACACACGCTAACGACTTTCCTTTACGTCGTTCCATTTCACCACCGTATAATAACCCCCATCAAAACCGTCTAATGCCCGTTTTACGTTACAACCGCTCTCTTTGCAACTTCTTTTCTCTTCACGAATCCTTTCCTCGAAGGGAAGCATCCCTTCGTCCTTATACGGTGCAATAAGTATCAACTTTAATAATCTATAACTTTCACAAATTGCGGTGTTTAAACGATATAAAAACAGTAGCATGAGGAGATTTAACCCTTTGAATACCGACTTGGATACTGCTAATGATCAAGCCAACAGTATCACACTTTTACACCATACGAAAATAATTAATATGTGAAATTTAGAATTTTGGAAAAACTGGTAATTGATAAAAATTATTGTTTATTTGGAAGCGGAGAAAAATTTATATGTAATGTAGAATTATTCATTTATATTGTGATGGACCAAATTTTCAAAATTGGACCAAATGACTTGAGTTTTTTTAAGAAGCTATAAAAATTGAGGCATAAACGAAAGAAAAAGAATTATTTTTCCTTCAACTTGCTTTATTCTAAAATAATAAGAGGGTGGCATGTGCCTCTTTTCCATTGGGCCCCTCAATTTTAAAAAGTTATTCTGATTTAAATGATGACCTAATACTTTACTTCGTTTTGTTCCTGCAGATATTTTTATTCATATTGCACTTTAACCGATACAATTACAACTAAAGTTATTCAAAACATTTTGTGTAAAAAATTATTGTTTATGTTTTTATCATGGAATTTAACATAACACACAATTTCAACATTTTCATTTTTTTTTTTTTTCAAAATATCCTGATAAATTTTTATATAATTTTAATTAATCATTAATATCACAAACGTTATTATTTTACTACAGAAAAAAGAAATACAGAGATTTACATAGCAGCAACTACTTACATAAGGGTGGAAATTGAAGTTTCTGTTCATGTTCATTTCTCAACCCTTGAACAGTGGAGCTTAGGTGAATCGAGACCCAAACATACAAAACATATGTATACAAGGATATTAACCTAAGGTTAAATGTATAATTTTTAAACGAAGAGTTTCATATATTTAGAAAAATGAAAATAATATAAATTATAAAATGAAATTAAAATTGAGGCTCTCTTCATGGTCCGTCCTCAGGCGGTTAACTGGTTTGCAATAACATTATTTAATCGACGAAGCCGCTTCCAAATAAAATATTTTCACTTCTTATCTCCTTATTTCGTGTCTCTTCGCTGCTTATTCTTAGCGACGAAGGTCGTAAGTAAAGGAACACCCCTATCCAGAGTACCATGGAATATTTAATTAGTTTTTCCAGCCGACAGTTGCCACCCATAAATGTTAATTGCAGATGAAGTGGTAATAAGAAGCCTCCCGAGTCCTCATCGAGACCACCCTTACCCTTCCTTCTTTTGCCTCCTTCATTCTTACGCCGTTTAACGAGTACCCGCAAACATTATCCAACGAAACCTACTCTACAGACATTTCTTTCCCTCGTTTATGGCTGCGTTGACATCTTGCTACATTCGAATTACTACTGTGATCTTCATTTCATTTTAATTATTCATTTAGGGGTTGTGCCAAGAATATTTGTGGAGGATTGTGACTGCCATCGGTTAAATGAGATTTTGAAAATGTCAAGTTTAGACAAAATGAAAAATTATTAATTAATTTTTGAACCCATATTAAGATTTTTTTTCCTGTATTTCACAAATACTGTTTTTAGAGATTCTGTGTATATTTATAATTATATTTTTAAATATTTATTAGCGTAGCAAATTAATATATAACAAAATTAAAATAAAATTGTAAAAATATACCAAAGAACTACATTTCAAACTTACAAAGAATATATTTCATTTCTGCATTGATTATACTTAACTTTTAAAGGAACACTGTAAAATTTTAAAAATGACAATCATATGAAATACAAAATTAAGTTAAAATGGGGGGTTCTCTCCATGGTCCGTCCTCCGAAGGTTGAAAAATATTGAAAATTATAAAGAAACTATCCAGTGAGTTTGATAACGACCATGTAAAATTACAAAAGAAGTATCTTTACCGTATTGTCAACGCTTTTTAACCTGCCTTGACGAGTTCGAAATCGTGGAAAAATCGTTTGAAGCGGCTGGCGAGATGAGAGCGGAGAAAAATCAGTGACGATCCTTGCCAGGCGATAGAAGGATGGGGATGTGTATGGCCAGAGGGGTCGTCGAAGCAAAGGCAGAAAGAACGGAATTTAATTAAGTAAAATTACTGTCGCGAGAAGAGGCGAGAAGCAAACTGACGGAGAGGGGGAGAAACGGGTGAGGGGATGTTGGCCGAAAAGGTGGCGAGATGCAAGACGTTACAGGGAGAAGGGTGAGAAGACCGGCATAATGATCTCATCCCTCGATAAAAACGTAGCAGTAGAAAGTAAACGAATTCAAGCAAACCGGAAGACTCCTTTCCTGAACACTTTAACCCTTGATATCGTTGTTCTTATTACGTATGTATATAACTTCATTTTGCTATTTATTTAATGTACAAAATGTAAATAATATGAAATACAAAATTATGGTCTCTTCGTGGTCCGCCATCCGAGGGTTAATTTCTACAATATAAAAATTCTAAGCATTGAAAGAAAATTCGATAAATTATAAATAGATATCAATAATTTAAGTACAGTACAGTGGACTTTTGTTACATCGCCATATGAGCGATTTGACTTTTGTACTTTTCAAGTATGCTGATGTTACCCTTCCACTATCATAGCCTGCAAAACTATTCAATTTTATCTCTCTTTTCTCCTTCAATTGAAAGTTTGGAAACTTAAAAAATTATCCGTCCCACAGCGGTTTGAATAGTATAAATTATTTTTTTTGCGGTTACAGGCTTATACATATGAGGATTTAATTCTTAGGAAATAAATTTGATTGAAAATGAAAGAAAATAAAAAAGGAGATAAAGAATAATTAATAAATGGGTACTTTAACAAATATAAACGAAGAAAATATGTTTTCATATCTTAAATATACACGATCACTGTATATAATTGTTTAACGTTTGTCTTATTCACTGTTTGAACCCGATGATCATGCAGTAGATTCTGATAACTTCTCATCTTCATCAGCACTATCAATAACTGTTCCTTCGACACCTTCCACATCTTTTTTTAATAAATCAACTTGGACTTAAGGAACTCAGTTTTTCTTTGGTATTTCGCGAAAACTATTATCTAACGGGTCCGAACTAACTAGCAACAGTGTCAATAGATCAAAATTAGTATCTGGCGGGCATGAACGTTAAGATTAATTAATTGGTACAGTTTTACAAAGTTTTGCAAATCAAATAAGCGATTAAAATAAAGTAAAAGGTCTCTATTTTTCACTCATTGAACTCCTGTTACGTGGGACAACCTGGAGCATATAGTAAATCACTGACAAATCATTATATTATGCAAATTTTTAATATGAATTAATTGACTCGAAACACAAAAAGTTTCTGATAATTTATAGTAATTCAAACTAAAATAGATGCTTTGAGATACTGTGTCCATCATAGATTTGAAATTATATTAATTTGTTGATTTATTGTCCACTATAAATCGTGATGTATAGTATTTAAGGGTTTTAATGTATGGTTATTATAAATGATATTACAGCAATTAGTTTTTGTATATTTGAAAATTAATTTCGTCCAGCTAGAACATACTATTTATTCTATTCGAATTCGCGGCAATATAATGAGAGTCTACTGTACATATTCAAGAACATGCTTTTTGAACTATTTTGGACAGTATGTCTTTGAAAAACTTTCCATAGTAATGGAAATTACTTATACTTTTAATATTTTTGATCAAAACATGAGTAGTTTCTAATATGATAAATATATTCGCGTAGGTGATGTTAGACCGACGAAGAACAAAGAGGGAACTAAATAGGATCGTCGGAATTACCCTGTTCGTCTCAAGCATAGTGGAGGCAAGAAATGCGTTCATCCCGCAAGATTCCCATGCAATCATGCGAAACGACCATTTACGCCGCGTTTATGAAAAATAATATCTCCGTTCCGGTAGGATCCACGTCATTTTAGCACCGCGACGCGATCGAGGAGAGTGGCAAAGCCGAAACGAGTCATTCATTGTTCTCTTCTTTGAACTCGTACCGTTCGCGTAGCTGACTCACGCGGATCCTTCTGCCTTGCCGTCGAATGCATAATTTAGAAGCTTTTGAAACAGGAAATGACGCGTACCAGACAATGTCTTTCGACGTAAGATAAAATTTTCTTTTTTTTTTGTAATATATTTTTGGCACACTAGTTTCTAGTTCAATCATAGAATTCATTCCTAATTGTTCTAAATAATATATTTTATTATTCATCTTGAAAATAAATAATTTTTTGGGAATATTAAACTTCACTAAAAAAAAGAAATTAGGGATAAGTTTCCAAATGGCCCCACTAAAATTGAGAACTCAGGTTCGGTATATAACCTAAATTGACTACCAGAAATCGATTAAAATTGGTTTCAGAGCTGGATGTCTTACCGTTTTTGAGATGTCGTGGTAAGAAATTTTTGTACAATTTTGGGACTACGTATGCGCTATTCGATACTGAGCATGCGCTATTCTATACTGCGCATGCGCTATTCGATACTGGGCATGCGTTATTCGATACTGCGCATGCGCTATTCGGTACTGTGCATGCGCTATTCAATACTGCGCATGCGCTATTCGATACTGCGCATACACAGAACCTAACCTTACCACGATATCTCGAAAACAGTAAGACATCCAGCTTTGAAACCAATTTTAATCGGTTTCTGGTAGTCAATTTAGGTTATATACCGAACCTGAGTTCTCAATTTTGGTGGGGATATTCGGAACGCAGCCAAGAAATTTGTAGATATGATGTACATGCAGAAGTGTGCGGTTACCCGGGAAGTCGGGTCAAGTCCGGACGGAGTCCGGGGGATCCCGAATCTTATACCGAATTTGCCCGGTATGTATCGAATGAGTTCGAAGAACATAGTTCGAAAATCCACCCGAGCTCGACCGAATTTTTCCAAGTCCGTCCGAATTCTTCCAAGCTCACCCAAGCCCATAATTTCAAGTGCCCGTACACCTCTAATGCTATAGTACTATTAGGAATTCTTTGATTTACCTAATTAGAAATATTCATATCAGATACTTGAAACTATGGATAATTAAATATTGTGAAAATAATACATAAGATTTATAAAAAACAAAAAAATACTACCTAATGAAATTTTTAACTTCTTTAACATGTTAACACTTTGTTGGTATCACTGGGTCTGTGATGACCTTGCAACTATTTCAGTTGTTAGTTTTGTGGGTACTAAACTTTCTATTCATTCCACATTATTTTGTTTAATAACAGATTTAAGAAAAATTCATCCTCATTCCATTTTTCTTTTTTCTTTTCTTTTTTTATCAAAATTCCATGCGAAATAGAACACGTTTTAAAGCACCATTTCGGATTTTACTAAAACTTGGGTGTGTTGTACTCTTTCGTGATATGTAAACGTACCCTCTAATTGCGTTAAAATCTCAATTTGAATAAGCAAAAATTCATTAAATTCTTCAAACGTACTTTTTCAAAATTTTCAAAATTGTAGATTTCACAACTGTTTGAAATATGGTATCATTCCTTTTTTCAATAAACTGTAACTACCGAACTAACAAAATGATCGAGATAATGTTTCAGATGATTATAGCATAAGAGTACCTAATAAAAATTATTTAAGTAAAAAAATATTTTTTAGTCATTTATAAAGTGAGTTTCAGAGTTCGGTTCTACGAGGGTTAACAGTATCGTAACGTTTAGATTGTTCAGAGGTGCTTAGCTCTCTGATGTACACCCACTGTACATTACCGGCATTAACCAGTCTAGAGTCATCTGACGAAAGCACAAGCCCGTTTACAATCAGTCTTGTTAGATTTGTGGACACGAAGATGAGCGTAGCTCGTAAGCTTAGTCTGTGCAAACGCGCAAGTCGATCTTGTAGCTGGATTGCTAGGATCACTTGGTCCTGTTAAGCCTTTAGGTACAATAGAGCTGCTATAAAAGTGCTATCACCATTGCAAATGCAATCTACCATAATTCTACCTACGTACTATTTTATGTAATTCATCGAAGAGAATTTTCTAATACTGAAAAGGTTTTAATTATCAATTGGAAAAATTGTTAGTAGCACCTACTTGACCTAAATTAATTATTAGATCAAATTCTAAATAATTACTAAAAGCTTTTGAAGATGTATTTTTTTTAAACTAAAAAACACTTATTAAACAAAATTTCTTTTAGCCCTGTAAGTAAACACACCCTCTAGGGTAAAAAGCTCGATAGATTACAACAGGTTAAATAATCTATTTACACGAACATTTTTAATTTTTTGTACCAAAACATTTCTCAATTTATCTATCAAACATTGATTTTGGTTGACGAAATATCACCGTGGGATCAGGGTTATTATTCTTGCGATTGTTTGATTTTCCGCAGAACGGGCGAGCAAATAAATGACAGTAAATTTTTGGCTAATCTTGTCACCGTGCAATGCCACATTAGCCTAGAGATCAAAGTTTGTTAAGCCTACTATATATCAGCACTCTGGTGGGAAACGTTAGAATTTGACGACGTAAAGGATTAACGTGATTTGTCGATTCGACGACATGTAACGTCGCTCGTATGCTTGTTAATTGCGTTAAAATCTCAATTTGAATAAGCAAAAATTCATTAAATTATTTTTCAAACGTATTAAAATTGTCAGAATAAAATTTATATTAGAAGCACAAATATAAATTAAATTAAACCTCGTTACAGATACTGAAGCCCACTATTAAGTTAGCAATATGGATATTTGTTAGGAGCATTGTTATTTAACCATTTTTTAATCCCAGATAGAACTTCATTTTTATGAAAATAATAAAGATACTGACAATTTTTTTCTATCACTTTGAAATATGTATAACAATTAATAGCAATAATAATTCAAACCCTGTTGATTTGATGAGTTATTAACGATATAAAGGATTTATTTTTATTCATTTAATGTTTCAAGGGAAAAAAACACATTTAAAATTGCAAATTTGCATTTTCTTTTTAAATTGAATTCCTTAAAAACTGGGGGAAGGGGGGCCTCACAAAATTCTATTTATAAAAAGAAAAGAAAAAAATACGGATTGAATGTTATAAGCCTAGATGGTTATTGTACACTATTATGAATGGAGATAGCACCCAATGAATAAGGACTATCGTGGCGAGCAGGAGAGTTAATGAATTGAGTTGTTAAAAAGCGTGTACAGATCGGGGTGTTGTTCTATCTGGGAGTATAAAAAAGCAAGGGTAATGAAGATGGCTGGTAGGCCTACCTTGGTCGAATACAAGGCAGCGGGTGGTCTTGGCAGCGAGTCCCGGGGGCAGAGCGAACCTGTAGGCTGGGCCCAGCGACAGCCCTAACCCCAGCCCGAGCGCCTCCGCGCCGCATCGGCCCCCGAACACAGGCCCCACTAGAATCACCCACATAACAACGGTCATCAGTCATCGTCATCAAAAAAATATATTACATTATAATATAACTATACATTATATATATAGATATCGTACATATACAGCATTCATGCAAACTTTTTCGTTCAATATTTTCACTGGTGATGTCTTATAACGTCAAGGAAATTTAATCAGATCGTAACTGATTGCTTTAAGTTATATCAAGTTTTATTTATAACAGACACTGTTTCTTTGTCAAACATATTGGATATAACCAGAATGATGTAATACCTTTGTATAAAAATAAATTTAATAAGTGTAAAATTAAAAATTGAAGATTTCGTATATTTGAAAAATTTATAAATGGAAATATTGAAGAATAATTCATTGAATTTCATGTAAATAATTATTCTCTCTTGTGTAGTTAATTTATGTACAATAGATTTCTTTTTTATTTCTGATACAACATTCTATATTTAATTTATATAAAACTAATTTGATTAATTTGCATAAAAACTGACATTACTGTGGTCCCTTTGGAATGTTGTTTATACATACAACAGTATGAACGATGTATTGTGCACCGATGACAAGATGTCCCATGAGAAGCACGCATTTGCATTTGTCTCATGGGACATCTTGTCATCGGTGCACTATACATAATTATAGACTACAATTTTTAAAAAATATTTTCAATAAATATAATTACATTACATTGTTACTTATTTGGAATCCATCAATAACTGCTTAAATATTATACTGTTGGAATATTAATACATATGAACTACTGTATTTAGAAAGATCAAGATGAAACGAACCGCCGACAAGTTCTTTGCATCTCTGATATTTATTACGATTTAATATACAGATATTAGTACTCTCGTTTATGAGATTATTACATTGCTTTCTACTTTAGAATCAGCACGTGCCAGACGGTTGATTATGAAAGAACCCCTTAACGTGTCCTCTATGGGTCAAACAACCCCACGACAATAAATCCACATCGATGAAATTAAAAGCACGATCAGTTGTTAATAATACGTACAAATACCATTCCTTTTAGTGATATCAAACACAATAATGAGAATTCCACTTGGTTCAATATCTATTCAATAATATCACAACGTTAATTGAATCTAAAACATGTTTTTTTATAAAAATATGACTCACTGGGATTTGAACCCGAAGGCTCTCAGTCCAGAGATTGACAGTCGAATACTTTCACTATTCCGTCAATGAAGTTACCCAAATATTTTTTTATATATATGGTATGTTTATTTATCAAAACAGTAAAATTGATGAGCAGTGAAAATAAAAAGTTACGAAATACTTCAAAAAGAGAAGACAGAATATTAGAGCCATAAAGTGCCATTATACGGCAAACTTTACGTAATGCAATAAAAATTCTTCGGTATTAGATTGAAATTAACTATGGAACAGTATTGGGGTCAATCCTAGCCCAGATCTATGAAAGGTGTACAACATTGCAAAGATTAAAAATTAGATGTTCAAATTTCCAAAAGGAAAATAATATCAAATAATATCTGAAGTAATAGAACTATTAAAATTCTCTAGTCCATCACAGAGAAATTTGCAAAAAAAGAATTTATTTTATATTTTTAGTATCATAAAATTCATTTTTGAAGTGGAGTAGATTATTTTATCATAGCCTAATCTTTTCGAATGAAACAAAGCAAAATGTAACTCGATTGGACAAATGGTGACTCCCCAAATTCCACATTGTAGACTCGTGATCAAATCAGGCTTACATAAGGAAAACAGCGATATAGGGGAAGCAGGGACTTTTAAAATTGTAATTTCGACGATATTAGTATTAAAAGTAATTTAGAAAAGAATAGTATATGTATTTTTATTATTAAATAGTATAAAATTTAGTATGTAATTAAACGTTTCGTCTCGGGAACCACCCACTAGAACTCGTCAGTGGGGCTGACGTGGACGGTCTCTGCCCCAGACGCCTGGGTTCTATATTCTCAGCAACAAGATGGACCACTTGCGAGAAAGGATGGAGTGTTACTCGCGTGACATCTTGCGGACGTCACAGGAAAGAGGCCCAGGGTGCCTGGGGTGCCAAGCTCCGCTTATAACCCCCACAATATGGATAATAAATAAATATCCATTCAGTTTTTCTCGCCTAAGCTTATACACAAATGGTGAGAGACCACAGACCTATGTGTAAGTACTGGGTGGCCGAAAAGAAGCTTTAGTTTTGAAAAATTCATTATAAAAAAACTACAAGAGATATTCAATTCAAATAAATTGCATATTATTCAAAAACGTTTGAAACCTTGTTTCAAACAATTCGATCTGAAAACAACATTATCTCCACTGGCCATTAAAAAGTGAGTAAAACACGTGTGAATACAAATCAAGTTTTTCTAAATTTTTCAGCTGAATGACTTCAGTGATTCTTTCTTTCAGTCGAGAAAGAAATAATTGACCACTAAGCGATGAAAAACTCATGTTCTTCGAGGCTGTATGTGATCTTTGCAGTCACCATTTTAAAACTGAAAAACACGTGTAAAAAAAATTTCCAACTTTGGTCTATTTGTTTATCAAATAACGATTTAAATATTTATAAAAATAAAGAGATGGCGCTGAAATCAAAACTGAAGCTCCTTTTGGGCCGCCCTGTATATGTATATCGCAGTTCACCAGAGTCCATAACTGCGACGCGCAGGTTGGAAGATGGTGGGGGAACGCAGCGAGCTCTCCGCCAATCGTTTTCCACTTCGTTTGGGACTATCGCCAATCAGGGCGAAGATGCGCACTGGAGATGCGCGAAGAACGAAAACTGGTCTTTTCGCAGTTATGGACTCTGGTGAACTGCGGTACAGTAAAAGCTGGATATATGCAACAAACATTGGGACCCAGACGTTGCATATATCCAGTCGAGGTGTCGAATCTCGGGTTACACGCGACGAGCAGCCAAGCGTGAACGTAGAAAAGGATAGACAGTGGCGGAAAGAGAGAGGTCCGATGATCAAAGGAAAGAGCCGAAATGTATCGGTGTGACTAATACTAATTGAATCAAAAAACTTTTTTATTTTTAACTTTTTTTTAATGAAACTTGTACTAGCGCATTGGTGAGATTTTTGTGATTAAAGTGGTACCAAACACGATATAGTTTGAATTATAATTACTTGCTAAAATTGATGTTAAAAGTGGCGAAAAGCAAAGGACGATCTGAAATGAAAACCGGTTGCGGTGTCAGCTCGGGTTTCAAACGTTGCATATATCCAGCCGAGGTGTCGATTCTGGGCATTTAAACGTTGCATATATCCAGTCTTGGTACCGATTCTGTGTCCGTACAAATCGTTTGTACCGTGCCGCGTTACCTATTCTACGTTCGTAGAATACGAACATGTTGCATGTTGCATGTTGCGTGTTTGATGTATCTGTGGTGTACGGCCTGCCTTATACATATGTACAGTTTTATTATTATTTTAATAAGTAAATATAATTCAAATCATATCGTGTTTGGTACCATCTTAATCAGAAAAATCTCACAAATGCGTTAGTAAAAGTTTCATTAAGAAAAAGTTAAAAATAAAAAAGTTTTATCGTTCAATTAGTATTAGTCACACCGATATTACGGTCGGATCATATTACACGGTTTCCTCGCCGAGCGGCTCGGTTCGGCTTAGGGGGATCCCCCCAAGTGGAGGGGATAGCGATGTTGCATATATCCAGCCAAACTTTTGTTGCATATATCCAGCTTTTACTGTATACATTATATGGGTCCTCATCTTTAAATTGTCATCTTTCCAAGAAATGCCTATGAGGAAGGGCAAAAACCCGGGATGTCTCTATTTTTCCTGGGAAAGTTTGTTTTGATCGTGAGATTATTAAAAAATATAATCCTGACTATCGATGTTAAAAAGTGATCGATTTAGCATGGAATTACTCAGTATAAAGTTTAGAGAATGAAAATGAAGAAGAGGCTAAAATTCAATTTACTTTAGTATTCCTTCATCTTTTATTTATTTTATACTGAAGGGTCATTTCCCAAAAATAAATTAATACTCAGTTTGCAGTTCCATTTACTCGGGCAGAAAAAGGTAATATAAGGATTGTAAAACAAAGTTCATTCATATGAAAATGATACTTTCTGTATTGAGACTGCGGTAAATAAGAATTTTTCTTGAGAACATTTTCTCAGTCAGAGTAGCCGTGAAACGTTCTTAGGTCCTTAAGAGCCAAAGGTGGAGGTAAAGAAAGGAGCCGTCTTTTGAGGTTCTTTTCGCTGCCTAATTGTATCGAGTGTCTTAATCAGCATGTAAGCTACCTAAAGTCAAAGGTTCTTGAAGAGGGCAAGAACGATGAGAAAGGAGCTCTTGGCCGCTCTGCATCTCAAAGGATGAATTTTAAAAGTGTGTTAAGCCGCTGGCATTATGCCCTCTGTATTTATCCTTCTCCAACATGAATTTAGATTGTGGCTTAGGCATGTACAGTACTTATGCCTACGGCATCAAACGCGAAGGATACATTTCTGCACATCTCCTTCTACTTATTTCTTTAAAATTAGACACTCATGGAACACTTTCATGTACTGAAAATATAATATCTAAAGAAATATACAATAAAATTTAAAAAATGAAAATGGAAACGAATTTAACATCTTTACCATGACATCCACAATATTAAAAATTCTTTTAGTTATTTATTGTTAGTATATAATTTCTGGTATTAAGTAATTTGAAATTATGAAACATTGTAAAAATAATAAATAAAATTTGTTAAAAATAAAAGTACTGTATAACGAAAGTACCAATAGCTATTGCATGGCATTCAATATACTAAAATTAAATTTAGGTAAGCTATAAAGCATTCGTTGGGGTAAACTGTATTTTCAATTAATTAAAAAAAAAAAGAAATTTGTGTAACTGAGGAAATTACTAAATGCAACGTCATGTGAGGTCAATCTTAAACCAAACCTAACAGACATCTAAGAATTAGATGTTAAATTAAAAATAAATATTCACCCTCAGACGACGGACCATGGAGAAAGCCCCAATAATAACCTTGACCACACTTCGCGGTTCGAGATTTAAAAAACGAAAATGGAAACGAATTTAAAATTAAATTTAGATAAGCTAAAATTATTATAAAATTAAAAAATAATGAATTACTCATCGGAACAAACTTAAAATCTAAAAGTAGATTGTTTAAATGTGTGTTAAGGAAGAAGATCACCCCCGAGAATTTAACATGATCCTGTGATGTACAGTGGAGAGGAACAGTTCAAACAGGAAAGGAACAACGTCAGTGCTTGCACCGAGGCTAAAGTAGTGGAGTCTCGCTTTCTCAATGAATTATTCAAGCTTCTTGATCCGGTCTCTCAACCGTATAAACCGACAGACGGATTCCCGTCTCCTCCCAATCAACCAGCTACCGATTTTTTTCCCTTCTGGTTCCCCCTGCTTCTGGTAACATCTTTCCCTTCGTTCTTCTCGCGAGTATGTTGACCAGATTAAGATCGCAGGATCGACTGTCAGCTGCCGTGATCGCGATACCCAACAATCGCACGCTTCTGGAATCGTTTCTTCTGCCATGTTAGGAAATCACTACTTTCTCGTTGTTCTCCTCTCTTCCACTCCCACCTGCCTTTTTGTTTTGTTTCTTCAGACTTTCACGAAATATAAAGAAATATAGTGAAAGGATTAATAAAAGAAGAAAATAGACAAAATTTGAAAGTTGCGAAAACTTAGATTTTAAAATTATCTAATTGTATTGCCGTCTGAGCGATTTGGCTTTCGCGCGAATTTTCAAGCATAGTAGTGTCGTTCTTCCAATACAAAGAAATATAGCAAATGCTTAAATTTGAAAATTACTAAATTGTATTCGTATAGTAGACTCTCGTTATATTGCCACTCGAACGATTTGCCTTTTACGCGAATTTTCACGCATACTAGTGTCGTTCTTCCAATACAAAGAAATATAGCAAAAGATTAAATTTGAAAATAACTAAATTGTATTCGTATAGTAGACTCTCGTTATATTGCCACTTGAACGACTTGGCTTTATACGGATTTTCAAGCATACTAGTGTCGCTCTTCCAATACAAAGGAATATAGCAAATGCTTAAATTTGAAAATTACCAAATTGTATTGGTACAGTAGACTCTCGTTATATTGCCACTCGAACGATTTGCCTTTTACGCGAATTTTCACGCATACTGGTGTCGTTCTTCCAATAAAAAAAAATATAGCAAATGCTTAAATTTGAAAATTACCAAATTGTATTGGTACAGTAGATTCTCGTTATATTGCCACTTGAACGACTTGACTTTACACGGATTTTCAAGCATACTAGTGTCGCTCTTCCAATAGAAAGAAATACAGCAAATGCTTAAATTTGAAAATTACCAAATTGTATTGGGATAGTAGACTCTCGTTATATTGCCACTTGAACGACTTGACTTTACACGGATTTTCAAGCATTTTCCAATACAAAGAAATATAGCAAATGCTTAAATTTGAAAATTACCAAATTGTATTGGTATAGTAGACTCTCGTTATATTGCCAGCCGAACAATATAATCTACTCACGAATTTTCAAGCATCCCAATGCCATTTAACCACCACCATAGTCTATAAAAATGATATCCGCCTCTCTAAATAAGAGCTAGGAAGCTTTGAAAATTGTCTACTTTTACGATTCCAGCTGCGCCAATATAACAAGGGTCTACTGTAATAATTAATGTTTTGACGTGTTTCACAAGATATGATCACTTTTACTGTGGCAGTTAACGCGGTAATTAAGGAAAGCCTAAGTCACAGCAGAGTGTACGCGAAGGCAGGCTCAGTGATTCGTAAAACTGAACAACATGTCGAAGAAAGAGAAGCGTGATACGAAGGGGAAAAGTGGTAGAAGGCGAGATGTTCAGACTGAAAGCAGAGAGTGGATTGTGTTGCGGCAAGTTAGCCGGCTCAGTTCTCGGCGTGAGACCTTGTTATCCGAACGCAAACAGCACGGACAATGAAATGAATAGATGCAACATGAATTTTTCACATCTCCCTATATAGAAACAGAATCAGATAGCTACATGTGTTCTTAGATTCAATGTACATTATTTATTTATTAAAAATAGAAATTAATTTCTCCGACTGATTTTATTCACTATAACTATATAAGTATAATAAATATTTTTCTGTTCTTTTAAGGTATTATAGTGTGGATATTAAGCTGGCACTCTGGGGTATGAGACGACCCCAACTAATTCAGCCTTTTTTCCTTTTTTAGCTAAAATTCGTCCCTTTAACTCTCCAAATAAATACCTTTTTTGAAACCATAACTTTTGTACTATTCTTTCTCTTAAAATATTCAATTTCAAAAGTGTTCAACAAAAATTTTAGCTCATGTATGAAAATTTGAAAAAGTTATGAATTTTTTTATGAAAACTCGATTTTTCTATGTTTTTCAATTTTTTTTTTTCATAGTGAAATATGTTAAAACAACTTTCAAAGATTATCTAGAAATTTTTCAAGGTAAAATAATGAATAACTTTTTCACAGGAAATATTTAGTGGTTTGGGGTCTTAAACATCCCAACGTGCCAGTTAAGAGTTAAAATTTACAATAAATTGCATTATGTTCTTTCAACTTTATTGTATATGCTACAGTGATCATAAATATATTTAGCACTTTATACTGCTTAAATTACCTAAATGACAAGAAATATTTCTAAAAGTTTATTTTATTAACTCTCGAATGGCGGACCATGGATAGAGACCCAATTTCAATGTAATCTTACATTTTATATTCTTTTGATTTTCTAAATTTTACTCTGTTCCTTTAAAAATTATTCCTACGATTTAAGTTAATATTCTTGTATACGTTTTGTAAATTCAGATCCTGATTGACCCAGCCTCCGTTTTTTAAGAGATAACCGAAATATTTATAAATGACTAAAGTGAATAAACATTGACAATGAAATATACAAAATTGGAATGATTTATAGTAACGTTAATCAAAGAAAAAATATCTATATTATAAAAAGCTAATTATAAAAAATTGATATGTACCTTTAATTAATTAAAACAGGTAAATAATTAAATTCGGTTATAATGAAAATAGCAATCAAAGAGTAAAAGTTAAACCTAAGATAAGTTATTTAGGTAAGTAATGAAAATATTATATTTCATATGAACAAAATTATTAATCCACCCTGTCGGCCATTAGGTTTCACTTTTTTCTTTTTCTTTTCCTTTTTCAAGAATAAAAATGACGAGTTACATGTGGAAATGACGAATATTGCTTCTTTGATTAGTTTTAAAGTCAGGAGAAAATGAAGAGGAGAAAAGTGAACGAGAGCCATCGAGGTTGTTGGATGATAATCAACGTCGATTTTCACTGTAACAGCCGGCGTGTATCGATTGTGGAAAGACTAATGGCCAGCGTGGTTAACCGTATTATCCCACGGCGGAAGTCCGCCAGTACAAACGGGGACATAAAAGCGGCGGATCCCGAATCGTCCGTTTCAATATTAGTTTAACAATTACGGCTACAGAATCCGACATGTATGCCAAGTTTACGTTTATAACAGTAAGAAAGTATATTTATACAATTTTGGATTTTATTACACTAAATGGGTGATATCAAAACACGTGATAGACACTTCCGTTTGTAAATTCTGAGACACTGTTTAGGATTAGGTTTATGTTTAAATTTCTAATTTTTATATTTTGATAATATTTTAATTTATGTTTGAATTTCTAATTTTGAAACATTAGAATATATTGAAAATTGTATAAGTACGTGAAGTTATGAATTTTCTCATGAATATACGTTATCTATTTTCGGATGATGGGTAAAATTTATTTTGGCAACCTTCCGGTAAATGTTTTCAGAATTTTTTCTTGGATTTCTGTCCAAGGTTGTTGAAGATATGTCCATAAATCTTTTTTTTTTTAATACTTTTCTCCAGTTTATCCCCAAAGTCGACAAAGTTAAAATCTAGCGATTGGAGTGACCATCGATTTTAGTCGATTTTAAAATATTTTTATCATCTTATTATATTATTAGATTTTGAAAAATATTATTACAGATCGGAAACTAAATTTGCAATCTTTACATTTTTTTTTACAGAATTCTTAATTCCATAAACTACAATTTTTAATCCGAATAAGTGCCAAAAATTACCCAATTCTGTTGATACAGGATACTCTCGTTATATTGGTCCAAGAGTGACTTAATTTTCCCATGAATTTTCCATAACTTACAATTTTCAAGTCAAACGAATGCCCCATGGATTAATAATTTTTTGCCACTTTTGTATTGAAATTTTTATTTTCCTATAATAAAATTAGTTGGTTTTGAAGTGAAATATTTAAAAACATTACAAGTTTAGTTGTCAACTTAAAATTTATTAAGATCCTTGAATTTGTCGAAAGACCACCAGTTAATATGTAAAATATTTATAAAGTTACACATAAACAAATTCAAAATGACCTTGAAAACTTATTTTAAAATAAGACAGAAAAATTTAAGGTCATTACTTTGAAGATACTTTGAAAATCTTTCCTCTCTGGCAAGAAGATTCTTGATAGGTACCTACGCTAATAAGAAAAATAACTGAAGAGAACCGCAATTTTAATGCAATGCAAGTTCCTCTGCAGTTTCCTTCACAGTTTCTATGAAAATTATTCTTCTGATATTTGGAACTTTTTCGTCAAAAAAATATATATTTAACTGTAGGTTAATTTCCTTGTATATATTTTGTAAGTTTGGGTCTCGATTGACCCAGACTCCGCTGTTCAAGAGTTAACTACACTGCATATATATTTAAAACAAATAACACCTACTATTTTCAGAATATTTCTAATCAAATGAATAAAAAAATTCCTAACAATATGAATAGGTAATATAGTGAATGGGTAATATTAAGAAAATCATTGAAAATTTACAATATTTCATAATCTTGTAGCATAAGCAACTCTCTCATACGTATCCTCAAACAATATTCATATTTTCATATATTCAAACGAACCAGCCCCAAGATTGTCGAAGCTCACAAAGGCGGAGCAGAAGGAGGCAGGTCGTTGGATTCTTTATTAATTTTACAACTTTTTCATAAAGCAACGTGTAGCAAAGGACTGATATACTCTGGCATAGTTTAGTGAATATTGACGTTGAACCAACCCCGCTTCGTCCCATCTTCCATCCACGGTGTACCAAAGCATTACACGACCTTCTCGTTGACGGTGGATCTCGGTCAGCCAGTTATCTCGGTTTCTGATAGAAATTCCCAAGATTTTTCAGTCTCGTAACTTCTGGGGAGCAGACAGCAGATTGGTGATCGAACGAAAGCGAGAGTGGACGAAGGATGGGCCAAAGTTTCTCAGGGCGTTCAAGTTTCACGGTGGTTGATATTTCATACAGAGTAGGAGCAATGGGGTACTCCATGGTCGTGTCGACCTGTTCACTACCCAACTTCAACCTATATTGTTTGCGTATTATTACTGCCTATCCTCCACCACCGTCGCCCTACACCCCATTGAGTAAAAGTGTGGTTTCGCGTCCGGCTCTAAGCGTTCAACCGTAAACCTTACCTAGATTCCTCCTCCTCTTTTCGCGTATGAATTTACATTTTGTACCAAGCTAAAATTTGACTATCGTTCAGGGACGTGAAACAGTAGACTCTCGTTATATTGCCGCGGAAAATTTGTCAAAATTCCAAGTTCGAGTCAAAGAATGATCGGTCGGTCGAGTTGAGTCGAGCGCTTGAATTTGTCGAAATCGACGAACTGTTTGAAACAAAAGCGAGCTACTCGAATATTCGAGCTGAAAATTGATCTTCAAGTAAATCGAAGTTTTACGACGGCTCGAATATTCGAGTAGTTCGATTTTTTCGAGTAGCTCGCTTTCGTCGATTTCGAGTAATTCGGCAAATTCAAGCGCTCGGCTCGGCTCGACCGACCCAATCATTATTTGACTCGAATAAATCGAGTACTCGCACATCTCTACTGAACTCGTTTCGATTGTTCGAGCCGAGTCGAGCGCTTGAATTTGCCGAATTACTCGAAATCGACGAACTGTTTGAAACAAAAGCGAGCTACTCGAAAAAATCGAACTACTCGAATATTCGAGCTGAAAATTCATCTTCAAGTAAATCGAAGTTTTACGACGGCTCGAATATTCGAATAGCTCGCTTTTGTTTCAAACAGTTCGTCGATTTCGAGTAATTCGGCAAATTCAAGCGCTCGGCTCGGCTCGAATAATCGAAGCGAGTTCAGCTCGGCTTGTAAATTACGAGTACTCGCACCCCTCTACTTCCGAGCTCTTATTTGGAGAAAGGGGAGGAGATAGTAGTGTATCATTTTTATAGGCTCTAACGGTAGAAGAGTCATACGAAGGTGAAAACGTTCATGTGGCAATATAACGAGAGTTTGCTGTATCATTAGCGTCAAGACGGTGCTCGAGGGATTTTGTAAGATCGCAGCCGAGTTGGGAAGCCGGAGAAGAAAAAGGAAGAAGAAAGGTGAAGGAGGAGGTATCGAACAGCTCGTAAAGTAAGTGGCTCGGTGTCGCGAGGACAGCCAGAGAAAATATAAGCAAAGTCAAACACAAGCCGCCTGTGTCCTCTTTTGCATTAAACGCGCATTCCGTGGCGAACGATTAAGACCTAAGGAGAAACACCGCTTGTCCATGCTCGGAACAACCAAGCAACGAATGAATGTCCTTATTGTGTGTCCCTACCGTGAGAACTCCAGGCACGCGCTTCTCAACGTGAATTCGATATAATTAAATAAATTATACCGGCCTGTGAACTCACCTTCTTCCTCCTCCACCTCTTCTTCTTCGTCTTCTTCTTCTTCTTCTTCTTCTTCTTCTTCTTCTTCTTCTTCTTCTTCTTCTTCTTGAACAGAAACCGATCCTTGGCGAGATAACTTTTGCCGACAACTGGTGAATTCTTTTTCCTCATTTTTTGTTAATTTGAAACACCACGATCATTGTAGATACAATAAGAGAATCGATGGCAGGTAAATCATTGATACAGTAGGTGGGTCGTTTTAAAAATATGCCACGATATCGCGTTACTTCCCTCCAACTCGTGTTACTTTCAGCATTTACGTACAACAAACTACTCTTAAAGCTGACGTATCGTGAGACTGAAAAACTGTGGAACGGGTAATTTGAGAAGAGAAACCATATTGCATACCGTGGTGACTATCGTGTCGCTAAAACGGGCTTTCTTACATCAGACCAGACAATTGAATGTTGAATTGATTAATGGCGAAGAGATTTCTGTTGAAGGGGGACTGATCGAAAAGCAATGAGACTTTTCTTTATAAGTTAAACTGATAACCTTAACCCTTCGTTCAGTGTACGATTAAGGAGAGATCTAGGGGGCGGGGGGGGGGGCTACAGTCCTGGGCTCCCTTATAAGTCAAAAAATGTCAAATAATTTTGTAAATAATCGACTCAATTGTCATTGTAAAAACAAATCCCTTCTTTTCAATTTTTTATAAATCATTATATACTGATTGAATGATTTTTCATAATGATGGTTTAATAATTTTTCATGGTGGTAACTCAATGATTTTTCATAATGATGGTTTAATGATTTTTCATGACGACGATCTAATGATTTTTCATCATCCTATGATGATTTAAAGAGTTCCAAATTTTGAAATTCATTTTGATTTTGCAAACTTTGGATCAAATTGCTATTGCAAAAATATATCCTCTCCTTTTAAACTTTTTAAATCATTAAATTATTCAAACATGTGTCTTTCTGATGTTTCTCATTCGACACTATTTAATTATAAATCATTATTTTTTGTTAAATTAAACATTACTTCAATTTTTTAACTAAGTTAATTAACCAAGGGGGCCCTCAATGATTGATAGCTTCGGGCCCCAGAAATATTAATCCGGTCCTGCCTTTGTTGCATTATATTGCAAATATAAATAAAGTGTACGTTTCATTATTAACGGAATTATAGAAAGCAGATAGTAGCAAATTTACAGTATTAAATTAAGAAAATTATGATACAAAAAATTTCCTTAGTAAAATATACAAAATTTACAGTTAAAAGAATTTTTGAAAAGCATTCTTAAAAATTGTTAAAACAAGATTTTTGGACAAAAAACATTTGTGTCGCAGAAAAAAACTATAAAAAACAAATTTTAAGGGTATAAAAGAAATCAAGAAAATTTTTGAAAATTTGATCCATAAATATGTAAAATTGTACATTTAATTAAATAGTCATTAGCGACGTTACTGTTAATATGATTATATTAAAATAAATTTATACGGCCGCAAACATAGCAATTTCAATCCTATAAAATTCCAACTCAAAATTATTTTAGTTTCTTATAATTAAAATTATAAAAAGAACTGAAAGTCATTGGAAAATTATCTGTAGTTTGAGCAACTTGCATTTACTGTATTATAATTTTGATGATTTATTTTTTAATGAAACGTCATCAATCACTATGAAAAATATTTAAATAATTGATATATTTTTATCTTTTTTGAATAAAAGTTTCTAGAATTAATTTCTACACTTAATAATTTGCAAAGCATAAATAATAAATATGAAAGTAGGTAGGAGATGTGATTGGGGCGAGAACAGGTTGGTGGAAATACTTTGCTTTATCGGGGATCTCGTACAGAATGGTAGAGAACAAGCTGTCTGCTAATGCTCGTGTAATCCCATAAGCGGCATAAGTCCCGATGACTGGTCGGAATAATACCGATAGGCCGTTCTACCCTCTTCGTTCTACTCGGATACGCGTGTACCCGCTTCACTGTTGTCCCGTGGCACGCAACCCTTTCTAACGGAGCTTACCAATTTACCAGTTAACTTTCGCCAATAATATTTCAGATTACAGTTCAACTTTTCTTACCATAGTGTAACACTTCATTTTTAACAAGAAACATCGTCAAACGTGGTAAGAAAACACACTTAATACATAATATTTAACCCTTGAACGGAGCCTGGGTTGATCGAGACCCAAATTTACAAAGCACATATATAATTAGTATGCTAATTATGCTTAATTAATATTGAAAAAATAGTTTTTAAAGGAGCCATGTAAAATTTAGAAAATGAAAATCATATGAAATACAAAATTACATTAAGATTGGTGAGCTCTCTCCATGGTCCGCCGTCCGAGGGTTAATATTTTAATTTTATTTTTATAAAGTATATAACATCAATTGTTCAATGCTACGAGAAAGTGAAATGTTGATAATGGAGGATTATTGTCCTTGGATATCAATAGTACATCTTTAATTTTATTTTTAAATTGATTAATACCTTGTCTCTATATTACTTTAGTAAGTAATTTTATGTGAAAGAAATAATCAGAAATCAGAAAATAATAACTAATTTACAGAAAAAAAGTGTATTACTTATATAGATCTTTCGTTATATTATTTTCAAGCTTCCAAATTTTCAGCTGGATGGGCAAAGGAAGATAAAATGCTTAAAAATCTACGTGAAAATCAAATCGCTCAGATGGAAATGTAACGAGAGTCTACCATATCCAAATGCAGTGATTTCCACTATCAAAATGTTGTTTCCCCTTCCAACTTAGTGCATACGTAAAATTCAGCAAAAAAATAAAATATGCTAAATTATAATTAATAATTGCAACAATAAAGTGTTTCGTGGATGTGCAGATTTCAAAGAGTCCAATGCTTCACTTAAAAGATTTAGAATCTCCTTATCGTTTAAAATGTACTTTTAGGAATTTTTTTTTTCAGTCAAGGGACGCCTTTTTTTCTCCTTTAACGAGGATTCCCGTCCGTTAAACACTCGGTTGAACGTAGCAAAAGTAGTACACGGAAGGAACCCTCTTTCGCTCTCTTCAGTCGACTCTCGAGCAAGCCCGACTGCGTTGCTCGACGACGCTTTAGTGGTAGCAGGGGAATGGATGCGAGGATATCTTTTCCCTGTAATTAATTTAAGAGGGCTCGCTCGAGGTACTCTCGCCAAGCAATGTCTGACTAGATCTAGCCCAGAGCTTCATGGCATCTCGCGGATCACCGAGAAAACGAAGAGGGTCGCACGACTGCTTCTTCCTTATCAGTTCACCCCACGAATACTTTACAACACTTTTCTTCCACTTATTTCGCTTCTTATTTTTTTCTGTTTCGTTTACAACGGTAATATAACAGAAAAAAGAACGATCGATACAAGATAGTCTTTGGTGCGTAGATTGTTTCATTTTCGTAAATTTTGCAAATTATCTTTTTTGAATTTTATTAGCGATTTGTAAAAATTTCGGTTAATATAACAGTATAATCGAAGGTCTGACTAGGTTTCTCTAAAATTAAAAAATTCTAACATTGTCAAACTAAAAAATTAGAAGAGTGAGATTCTACTTCTGACAGTTTCTAAAGTCCTAAAATTTTTTAATATCTAATATAAGTCGGGGATAAAGAAAGGTTTGTAATATTTGTACTATCAGCCTTAACCCCTTGTCATACAAATAAAACGGAATCTGAAGCGTTCGAATAATACTAGGTATTTAATTTGGCTCAACTGAACAATTATATGCAAGCTTAGAAACAGAACATTTTATTTCGAAATTTGCATTGCTATATAACATTTAATCAGGTTGATATATAATGTTAATGGACAATAATTAAGTAACATTATAAAATAATAAATTAGTAGTATATACTGCATGGCGGTGAAAGTCTACAATGGCAGATGAAATGAATGACGTCTTCCAGACGTCATTGTAGGACAAGGGGTTAAGATAAGAAATATCAATCTCAGAACATTCTCGTTCATACAGTTTTGTAACTGAAGCAAAAAAGAAATCCTCTAATTTATTACCTTATCATCATAAGATAATTATAAATCTGAATACAAATGACATTGCTAACGTCTCAATCTTGTTATAAATAAGTAGTTTTAATTTCATTTAATTCCTTACCTAACGTAAAAAGATCATAAAACAGATTAGAGAAAATTATAAAAATTATGGAAAATTAGCCTCATTTGATAATTATCAATGATGCATTGATTAGTGAATTCATAATCATTTAATCTCAGGATTGATTAAATTTAAAACTAGACAACAAAATAGTAGAATATCTGAACAAAAAAATCCACGTTCCATTTGTAAAAAATTAATTTCAGTATATTAAACACATGCGATATTAACAATTGCGTCAAACCGTCGAATGGCGGACCATGGAGAGAGCCCCAATTTGTATTCCATATTATTTTTACTTTCTAAATTTGATACTATTCCAATATATGAAACTCTTTTGTTTAAAAATTATACATTTGTATATGTTTAGAAGGTTTCGGTCACGATTGACCCCGGTCCCGCTGTTCAAGGGTTAATAAAATCAATCTTTCGATAAAAAAAGACCAAGGAAAACCATTCAGATGAATTCAATCAGTGAATTGACTGAATATAAAAGTATAAAAGTGGTGTAGCTGCTTTTAATACGGGGTCGCACGGTAGTTTCGAATTGTCGCGGGTTATAAGACGACGGTGTTAAGCCGGTGTTACCGAAAAGGGGGACTGGGTAGGAGGATGGGCAGAGGGGAAAAGAAAGATCGAGAGATGCCAGGTACTCAGGAAGCTGGAGTTCAGGAGAAGAAGAGGAGCAACACGAAAGGGAGCGCGTGGTAATCCAAGATTTATCCTCGCAGACTCTGACAGCGAGGAGACTCTGCTGCTTCTAGTGCGATTTAAGGGCTACCGGATTCCTTTGCCTTCACTGCGCTGCTACCGGGCCTGCCGGCGGGCAAAAAGTCAACAGCTTTCCAAAAGAAAAATCCCATCCTATCATTCCATTTTCATAACATCGATAAAGTAACGGATATACGTTTCTGCTACTAGCACTCAATTGTTAAACATATGCCTGCAGAATTTTCATTTTTTGAGTAATTTCCTATGTAATTTTGTGTAAATTGGTTTTAGAGATAATTCAAGTTTAATTGCTAATAAATACAGTAGACTTTCGTTATATTGCCACATATGAGATTTGAGCTTGCAACTTATCCACCACTATAGTCTAGGAAAATGATACAATTTTCTTTTTTTCCCTTTCCAACTGAAAATTTGGAAACTTGAAAAATTGTCCACACTTAGAGCTTCGTCCATGGCAATATAACAAAAGTCTACTGTACTAATCTAAATAGAATTGTCCCATGGGTAGGGGTAATTGTAACACTTATTTTAATTTATTTTAAAAATAAAAATTTCTTAATTTTCATGTAACCCAACCTTTTCATGTGCCCATTCTTGGGATGTAATATATTGTATCTAATCCTTAATAGTGATTGATTTTTAAGATAGAAATTCTAGAAAAGAGTAATGTCACAAACGCAAACCTATATTTCAAATTCAAGTTTCTTAAAACAGAAACTAATAATTATTCAGATCTGTAAAAACTGCTTTTTTAAAAATTAAATATCTAGATAAAGTAAAAATTGGTCATGGTAATTGTGTATTCTGAACTGGTCTTGCCATTTTATTACTGACAAGTAAAATCTTAGAAATCATGAAATGTGTAATATAATTTGTCTTCAATCGCAAAAAATTAATTTCAATGCAAAAAACTATCACCATTTCTTCAGTGTAACAGTTTTTTGTTTTCAATTTTATGTTTTTATATAAAGAGTTATGTCCCAATCATAGGAACATTCATATATAATAAGATTCTGATTTTTTTATCTTATATTTTATCAACGGTGTCAAGGAAATAGAATAAATTTCCAATATTATACGCATTTCATATAAGATGGATAAAATTTCATATTTATACTTGACAAAAATCAAATACGTTGTCGAAAGTAAATAAGTAAATACAAACATAATAGAAAAAAGTTCTAAAAATGCTAAATTCTTTCACATTTTAAATTAAAAACATTTCTCGAAATCTTTGAGAACAATGAATTCATGTTCATTGTTCGAAAAAGGTTTTCAAAGGTAGAATCAAATTCAATAATTTTGGATGAGATGATTGTAAATTAAAAAATTTGGGACCATATTTCTTGAACTAATTTTTTAATCTCGAAAAACAAAAATAGCTTTAATAGATAACAAATAGGTGCTTATTTTAAACATTCATTTAAAGAAAAATTATATAATTTTGAAAATTTCCAAAATTATGTAAAAATTAAATTAATAATTACAAAGACAAGAAATATAAAAATTTCGTATCAGGATAAAATAAATATGAATGCAGATATCAAGAAATGACTACAGAGGACAATAAAGAGAGTCCCAATTTTAATGTAATTTTCTATTTTATATTATTTTCATTTTCTAAATTTTAAACTATTCCTGTGAAAATTATTTTTCCAATATATGAAACTCTTTTGTTAAAAAATTATATATTTAACTTTAGATTAATATTTTCAAAGTTTAATACAGCAATTTTTAACAAAAAGTAGCTTGAATATTTATTAGATTAATATAGAAAGTTTGTGATCAAAATCAAGTTAAAAGTAAGAAGCCATCACATTTATCCTAATTCTACTTCTATTACACAAAACCAACACATATTTTTGATAATTTACAATTTCTAATATTATTTTTAAAAAATCACTACGTAAATACAAGAAACCTTCTGCTACAACCTATTAATTCCCACCTGCAGTGCTATAACAAGACAATCAGCAAGTCGGACAAATTACCGCACAGGACAAAGTGATGTATCAAAAGACAAGGGTGAAATTAGGTTACAATCACGTGTATACTCGAGAAGGTAAAAGAAAAAAAGAGAAAAGAAAACGAATTTACTACAAGATGAAATATGAATTCATGCATCTCATCGAACGGAAATCTAGCAATTACACGTGTTCGCGAATACCTCTTGGACCGTATAATCTTCTCGCGATGCGATCAAGTGCAGAGGAGGCGGTGAAGGAGGTGGAGGATCCGAGTCAAAGCATGATAAATCGTCGCGGCGAATGGTAGCCAGCCAATCTGCTCGATTAAAGTGAAATATATGGCAGCTTTAATTACGAAGAGATTTCGGAACGCGACTGGCCAAAGTATTATGCACGCGAGAGAGAGAAGAAAACGAGGGAATGGTAAGAAGGAGAATAGCGTTAGAGAATGGTCAGGAAAGGGAGACGATGGGGGCAGAGGGGCGACCTCTCGGATGCATTATTCATGGAGTGCGAGAAGATACGATATGATCCAATATGTGGTTCACCCCCATACTCGCTAAACGTGCTAAACCTAAGAGGATGCTCCACTAACACCCCCTTCCTAATCTGCTGAAAATTGGTCCCGGAATTTTCGAGTAATTTGCCATACAAAGATAGCTTTTTCGACAAACCCCTCTTTTCATCCACATTATTGCCATCTTCGTGTAAAACATGTATCTACATATTCCATTAAGGGGATAGGCCACTCTAGAGCAAGAAAAAATCGGCATATTTTAATTTATTAATATTTAAAGTAATGTAAATGAATTTTTAATATTAAAAAAAATAAAATTAGATTTTGAATCTACCTTTTGTATCAGGGGTAATTACAAAAAATTTAAGAATGTTAAATATCTGGAAATTAAAAGAGCTAAATATGTAACATTTTTTTTTTTATTTAAATAATATTATTAATATATATTTAGAGAATAAATATTATTCAATTTTATAGATATCTAGTTTTTTAAAATAAATTATATATTTGAGAATAATTTTTGATATAAAAGGTTATTTTTTAGAAATATAAATAATTGATAGGATAAACTATAAATTAAAATATAATATATCTACTCACAAATTACAAAAACTGGTTATAAAATTTGGTGCTATAACCGACGATATTATCTAATATTATTACTTATTATCATGTTATTTCTGAAACAGGCTGTATATGAAAAGGTGTAAAGCTTTCGAAGTAACCCTTGTATGTTTGTTTGCGCGTGAAAAACTGTCAGAGCATTGAACCACCTGGATCTCTGCTTGTCCTCCCGTGCCGTTTATTTTTCATTTCAAAGTTCCTCTTGTCGGTGGCGAAGCTCTTTCTGTCGGTCGGTTCACGCCACCGGAAGCTCTTCAAGCTTCTTCGCGCAAACTCGAGTATACCAGTGAACGCTCTTCGATGATGCCGTGCAATCCTTACAGTGCAAGTTTTTTAACAACCCTAACCAGGAAATAAACTTTTCCCTTCGTAATGTTTTATAACTTTCCTTGATAACTTTGATCAAGACATATAACTCGGTATACAACACGAAAAATATTATTTAACATTATTTCTTCTTCGTCTAACACGTTTTATAATTTTGCGTAGATACAGTTTTATCAAATTATTCTTAGGCTGTTGCATATCAAATACCAGATTTTTAAATAAGAGAAGTCTAATATGATTTTATTATAGGTATGAAAGTATTTTAACCCTTGAACAATTAAACCTGGGTTAGTGTAACCTAAACTTACAAAATATATAAAAGGATATTAATCTTAAGTTAAATGCACAATTTTTAAATAAAATTCTTCAAACAATCTTTAAAGGAACAATGTACATTTTAGAAAACGAGAATAATATGAAATAAAAAATTAAATAAAAGTTGTGGCTCTCTCCATGGTCCGCCGTCCGAGGGTTAAAATAATACTTGTATTACATGTATCAATTTCAAGCTTAAGGTTTGATAAATATAACTATATAAATATTTCATGAATATTTTTAATATGAAATATCTGGTTTTCCTCGGAATCAATTAACGAATTTTATTTGTAGTATCACATTGTTTATTACTGAATATTTAATTTCTAATTTCAAAATAATAAATGGGTTATTAATTTGTTATTAATATTTTAATATCCCAGAAAAGAACAATATCTAACATCTTATGTTTTTCTTTCATAATCATGAAATATTAAGCAAAATATAGTTAGATTTTCATTAAAAAAAACTGAACGAAATATTTTCACTTTTTAATAAAAAGGACATCAATAAGCTTTACCTACTCCTTGATGTCGTTAATAACCTTGTAGTTGATGTGACAATAAACCCTAAATAAAAAAAATAAAAAAATACTACTGAATACTAACATATATTACACAAAGCCACATTGTAACTGTTATATAAACCATGCATATTTGACTTTGTGCATATTTGACATTACCGCGTTGTTAATTAAAAATGCAAACACTAACGCATTGATCGCCACTAGTGTCATCAACCACTGGTATTACAAATTTAATTTAGTCGAATAATTAGAAGATAAAGGAAGTAAATTTACAATAGCAAGTTGAAGCATTAAATTAAACAATAATTAATCTTTAATATCCTAAATAATCTACATTATCGTGTGGTGTATTAATTATGACGGCTAATGTGTTAATATAATGCTGTTTTCGGAGACATCATATCTTATCGTTAGCTGTTTATTGATGCAGTCAATTAATAAAAAATTGTCAAATGTCATTCTGTAGCAATATTTTTACTTTGATTAAAAATTATTATTTTAAATAAGGTAATTTAAGTTTATGATCAAAAGCAAATATTTAACATAAAACAACTAAGTATATGGCATTGTTATTATTTAGCATTTAAAATTACATTATTTTATAAAATTCGTTATTTAAATAAAATATGTTTGATTCTATTTACCAGTTGAAAAATAAAAGCAATAAGAAACATTACAACAGACTCTTGTTATATTGCCACGTGAGCGATTTGACCTTCATAAGCTTTTTTTCATAGCCTGTGAAGATGATACACTTCTATCTCCTTGTCCGCCTCCAAATGAGAACTTGGAAGCTTGAAAAATTGTCCGCTTCTACAGCATCGTCCGCGGCAATATAACAAGAATCTACCGTAAGTGGATATTCTGCCCAACTCGATTGTCCTACAATTTCAAAATATCCAGGAAAGTAAGATTCCATCATTTCCTTTATACCGTCTTTACTTTTCTTATTAAATTTTTAATCATTATTTTGTACATAATTATATAATTTATTTGGAATATGTATATGGGCAACAAATGTATTATTAACATAACAGGTAATTAGATTCTTCAAATTTTTAACATTTTAACTATCTCTGTGAGCAAGTCAAAAAAATTAATAATATTTAAGATTTATTTATTTCTTTTCTCATATGTCAACCCCTTCTATTCTAATGCCAGCTTAACAAAAATATAACTTTGAAAAATTGTTATTATGTTAATTAGATTTTTGTTTAATTTTTGTATAGTTACATTTCTAATTTAACTAGTTAAAATTGTGTAATAATTAAAGTATGCATTATGCTCCTATTGTTTTTCTCCAAGTTGACATTAATGTAGTGAAAGAATAACCCTCAGACCATATATTTTATAATTTTCGGTCACGATTAATCCAGGCTTCATAATTTTTACTATCTGAAGATACAGATGATGCCTTTGAAAAGAGATAACTCGCAAAATGAAAAAATTCATTTCTACACCTCACACATTTGAAAACTTATGAATCAGTTGATCCTTCGAGAGTTAAACACCAAATGGAGTGTATATAATACTGTATTCCTTTGTACTCGTTATTTTTCAGATTAAGTACATCTAACAATACGAACTGTGAATATGCTTATTCACCTTTCACGGGAGCTTGAAATTGCAAGCTGAATGCCTGGGCGTTGCGACTGGTAGTGTTGCAACAGCGAGATGCATAGTGGCAGTTGCAAGGCACAGAAATCGAGCCGGCAGCGGCGAAACGTATTAACACACAATGAGATAGTTTTGTTCCACCGTTCCTTGGAAGCCGTGCGCTCCTTGTTCCAAGCACGTTCCATACCACGGACATTCGTCTACCTGGTGTCCAAACATTTGTTCCATCCACTCTTGCATCAATTTTACCATCCCTTTTAAAATACTCGACCCAACAAGCCCTCTCTGATATTCAACTTACAGTATAACAAAATTTGTCTCAATAATCTTAAAGGGTATAGCCGGGTAAGGTAGGCAAAATGGCCCTTGTACCAAATTAAATTCAGAATGTGTCGTTCGATAGAATATCAAAAGAAAATACTGTACACTAATTTTCAACCCTTTATCTTAACCAGGGGGACAGTGAGGGGGGGCAAAAGAAACGCCAGACCGCGCCCCATTTCTTCTATTTAATAACATCCGAAAATTCTGATACACTACAAACACGGTAGCGCATATTAGGGAATTTTTTCAGATTTTTGCATTGCAAATCCTAGTTGTAAAAAATGAAAAACCGAACAAACAATCTGAAGAAACGCGACTTGTTATTGAAAACGTAAGAGCACTACTTTTAGATTACTGTGCTAATAACATATTAGTATAAGTATTACTCTTGAATTTTTTCAGTTCTTTTGTTGTGGTGAAACGTAGTTAAAAAAATCAAAAACCAATTATTTCGCATGATTTTATTTCCTGTTTTTTTAGAATATCTATTAAGTACATATTGAATCCATTTAAAAGTTCTTAATACATATTCTAAAAAAACAGGAAATAAAATCATGCGAAATAATTGGTTTTTGATTTTTTAACTACGTTGCACCACAACAAAAAATCTGAAAAAGTTCACTGCTATACCCTTTTAATGCTCGTAATACTGCTTTTAATATTTAATTAAAATATGTGATTAAAAATAGAATCTCTATTAATAATAAAATATTTAAAGCAAATGAGTACATTTTGAATAATCCTCTTCAAAATAAAAATATACAATAATACTTGAATGATTAAATAAAAAATGTGTTCCTTGTAATACACTACAGAAGACTCTTGCTATATTGCCGCGAACGGAGCTGTAGGGACGGGCAAATTTTCAAGCTACCAAACTTCCAATTTGATAAAAGCGTATCATTTTAAAATGTATTGTCATTAAAAGTGTATGCGTGAAAATTCGTATGAAGACCAAATCGCTCATGTGGCAATATAACGAGAGTCTACTGTATTACTAAAGTAACAGAACTTTAGTTAGAACTTAAAGTAACAACATTATTTAGAGATTGGTTTCTGTATTCAAAAAACAACAAAATGAACAAAAATAAAAATCCTTAAAGTTATTCAGTGAAAAATTATGATTTGATGATAAAAATCTTAGGTGAGTACTTTGCGAACACCGTTTACATGGAAGATTCACAAAAGGAGACAGGCTGTCGGGCGTCTCTTTTGCGCGAAACTCGCTGGGAACCATTGTGCGCGGACGTTTTGATAAATTACCGAATAATTGTCAAATGTTAGAAAACGACAAAGCCTCGAGGCCAACAGATGCAAAAAAAGGCCGGCCCGAAGTTGCAACAGCCAAACGCGTCCACTGTCTCTATTATAACACGTAAGAATGTTGTTCGAGCATACCAATGATATTCAACTTCATATTTAACCCTTTGACGGACAAAACGGTTGCGATCATCGTTTTCTGTGTAGTCTGTTGAGACAAGATAATGATAGACATTGAAATTCTACAATCTTTTAGCGACGAGAAGTCAGTTTTACAATTAGAACCATAAAATTAAAATTAAATTGATTATTTCTTTTTCCTTTTTTAATAATTAATTTAATTTAATTAAAATATTAGGAGTACAAATTAATTCGGTGCCTGTAGCATTGCAACTTCTTGATTACCATTTTAAATTTAAATATTTTTTCGCGCTTCTGTGTATTTGAAAAGTGGCGTCAGAATATAATAACAATAATGGTTACTTCAAAAATTGGGACACTCCCCATGGTCCGTCGTCTAAGGGCTAATTTATATGACAAGTTTTAACACCATCACTATAAATTAATTTTCACGCTTTGTTAACGTGAAATATGAAATAAATAATAATATAAAAATAATTATAATTTAATTTAATTTAATTCTTTAAAATAGAATTATTATTTCTAACTATTTTTAATTCTTTAAAATAGAAAAAGCTCGCTGATCAAAAATAAAAGAGTTCAATATTAGTAAGAGGTAAAATCAGAATACTCCATTTCTAACGAACGTTGTCAACAAATAATACACCTGAATGCTAAAAGCGAGAGATAAAGAGAGAAGTAAAAGGAGAAGAAGAAGAAGAAGGGGGTAAAAAGTAAAAAAAAAGAGGCGGGTAACCTCTCTGGGATGCTTCAGGCAGAAGCCCGGTCGTCTCTTTGACACGGTCCTATCGGGCTAACGCGATTAAGTAATTAGGGGATTTTTAATCTTGTCCCTCTTTCGCCCTCGTTTTGGCGCCGGTCACGAGCCAGCGAAAAAATAAATAAACTCGAAGCCGCGTCGCCGTTCACGAATTAAATCGCTGATGAAGAGCCCCGCTGCTCCCTCCTCTGCTCTTTTTCCTCATCGCACACCTACTCTCTTTCGTTCCTCTCTCACCACGTTTCGTCTCGTTCGGTTTCAATCGATAAATTATCTTCGACAGACCGATACAAACTTTTAACCTTTCTCTCAGCTTTTCGCTACAATCTTCTATCTTTTCCTTAAACGATTCAAAATTGATAGATTATTGGTCAAAACCTTAAGGGACCACCCACAAAGGTCATTCGTAGATTTTTACCATTTTTAGACTCACCGATTACACTTTGTTTTGAGGTACACGTTCTAATAGTATTTAACGAGAAAAATTAAAAGATGTAAGTTTTAATTTTAGGAATCCATCCGTTCAAAAATTATACGTACGTAAATTTTTCCTCTTTCTCTTTGTCACAGCTAACTTCCTTTTCCGAAGGTCATCACAAATTACGCCAATGATTTTAGCTCATTAATAAGTATAAAAATATAATTTTAAAAAATACAAAACTTATGAACAATGAATCTTTCAGATAAAATGTTTTTGAGATAGAATGATTCCAAATGAAAGTTTTAGAGAGGATGGTTTCTGCCCCCCTCCCCCAAAATAATACTTTCTCTTCCTCCTCCTCCTATTTTATACCATCTCCCTTTAATACACAGTCTCTAATGATTGGCGTGACTTGGACGATGACGGTAGAGCGAGGAATCCTTTGAAATTAACAACCTAAAAAATTTTTATTTTTAAGAATCTCGAATTTTTGAATTCTAGGATTTTGAAACACAGGAAATTTAAAATTTTGCAATTCTAAACTTTTAAAGCTCTGGAATTTTAGGAGCTTCTAATTCTGTAATTCTGATATTTTCAAATTCTAGAATCTTAGAAATTTTGAAGATTTGTAATTTTCAGAATTCTGAAATATAGAACGTCTGAAATTTTGAAATTTCAACGTTTTTAAATGGTGAAGGTCCACATTTTTGACAGGTGCCAGTTTAGATTTTTAAAGGGGTCAAACCCACTCTGACCCTTACTTACAAGTAAACCTACCCAAGTGTTACACTCCGATTTTGATGGGCTTTGAATATTTTGTAGTCTAGGTCAAAATAAGAAACACGTATTTTTTTATACGTGCCCATACGGCGATTAAAGGGGTGAAACACCATCTTAAAAAAAATTGGTTTTTATATTTCTGAGCTAATACCGCCGAAATGGTACAAAATATTTTAAAAAGTTTCAAACAAAAGATTTATGATATTTAATGTACTTTATAACAGTGTACTCTGACTTTTTGAAAATATCATTTTTTTTTTTAATTCTTACCCCCTCCCTTAATTAAAAAAAATCGGAGTACACAGTTATAAAGTACATTAAATGTCATAAATCTTTTGTTTGAAACTTTTTAAAATATTTTGTACCATTTCGGCGGTATTAGCTCAGAAATATAAAAATCAATTTTTTTTAAGATGGTGTTTCACCCCTTTAATCGCCGTATGGGCACGTATAAAAAAATACGTGTTTCTTATTTTGACCTAGATTACAAAATATTCAAAGTCCATCAAAATCGGAGTGTAACACTTGGGTAGGTTTACTTGTTAGTCACGCCAATTCTCCTAATAATTATTATCGAAATCATTTCAACCCGTAAGTATTACATTCACGTACAATCTTATTTTCCTGTCCGAAAGCACAAATTCCAGTGATTTCACCGGAAGCATTTGTCAGTGCATCGATGAACATTAAACGTGGACATCAATGCCCGAAAAAATCTACATATGTCGCGATCCAAGAAGAATCCGCGAGGATGATGAATGCCGCAAGGTGAACAGCTCTAGGTAGCAGTTACGATAATACCGATGTCAGTGAAGGAGGAAGACGGTGGATCGAGGAGGGTAGCGGAGGGTCAGACAGTGACAAACCGCCTTGGCCCGCTGTGATTTCAGTTAATTGTCGGCGGGGCCATTTCTCACTCCACGGCTCGGCTTCTGCCCGCTCGACGACGTTGTAAATATCCCGAAAGGCGCCACGAGAGTAAAGGGCTAAAGGTGGAACATCTTACTCCGGTAGGCTTAGCCCGGCCTGGCTTAACCTTACGCCCCCTCTAATTCGTCTCTTACTCTCCTTTTCTGAAAACGACCTCGTTGTGTCTATGGACAAAGAGGTGCGTTAAGCTGCTCTTTCCTCTGCGCCCACGAACCAATATTTTACGCCTAACATTATTTCTTTCCTTCTTTTCACGTTATTTTCAATTCTACCAGTCAACCAGGATACAATCACAAAGTACAGTAGACGCTCGATAATTCCCCGTTAGAAAAATCGTGCTCGTACAATCAACTGTGTCATAGAAACATCAAAGAAAATTTGAAGAATACACGTTCGATAATTCCCTGTTTCTTAGAAGTGCTTGCTTTCAGTTTGAAATTCGAGAAATTATCGTGCACCCACTGTACCCAATACGGGTACTTTTAACGAGGTAAATAAAAGAATTACTACGGAAATTCAAGTATCATCCATATATGATTTGACCATTCTCTTGGAATGACTCTGAACGAGGATTAGGGGAAGTGGCGTGATCGCTTGTCCAAAATTGTCACCCTATGAGAAAAAGCAAAAGCAGGGAAAGAAATGGAAACCGGGTAAACGACCAAACAATTTTGCTTTGAGCTTCTAATAATACCCAACGTATTGGCTCTTGCTGGTATTTTTATGGCCCACCATATATATATATACAGATATAGACCTCTTTCCATACTTGTACCAGCTCGTAACGAAAAAAACGACATAACAGTAGACAAATAGCTTCCACCCAGAAAAGCCCCATTGTCGACCACCCAACCAATGCTCTTTTTTTCCAGGGATGTATTACGTGTATCTCTATCCACTTACTTTTATTATGTTCAATAATATTAATACTTTATCCGAGAAAAGCTGTCAATTTCAGAATAGTACAATCAGTGCTTATTATATTAAAAAAAAATAGAGGAGGCATGTCTTCTTAATTTCTATACAAGTATTAATTGTAAGGAAAAATATCAATATTTGTTAAATTATATTCTAGAAAATTTTTAAAATGACATATAGTGCACTTTCCACGTAGAACAATACAAGCTCCGCAAATACAGTAGGTGCTAGCTAATTCCCTGTTATGCCTCAATGAACGTGTAGCTGTATCACATAAACAGGTGAATAGCTAATGAATGTACATTATCGAGCATAGTTGGCTTTCTCAGGAAAAATTATGTCTCCCCCCTCCCCCGCGTAGGCTTCCTTCGATTTCCGGATACCTTAACTTCCCGACAGAGTTCCGGGGTTCCAGAGCTCCTGGCCCTTGCCGTAGGTCTCCCCTTCACCGGACTCCTGCCTTTCCCCTTAGGCGCTCCCGAGGAGATTGACAATATTGGGGAGGAGGCCTCATATATATATATATATAGGTCTGTGGCCCCCCCTCCACTTGTACATAAACTATAATATTAATATCGTGAAAATTAAGATTCTGAGAATTCCTATTTTCCCGAAGAAAACCGAAGGAGCCCAAAATACGAGGACTTGTAATAATATGATAAAACAATGAAAAAATAAATTGAGAAATGGAACGAAATAAAAACTAAAAATTATAAGTGTCATTGACTTAATTCTTATTTCATACGCAGAAAACGAGTTAAGTCTCGAGTACTCAGCAGGTAAAGGGTTAAGAAAGAAAGCATATAGCAAATGGACAATGAAAACGTTAATGATGGAAACAAGAGAAAGAATAAATTAACAAAGTACGATTGCTTGTGCCGCTAGTTGGTCATAAAACGCTGGTTGGACAAGTGTGTCGTGACTAGTCGACCGCAGTTATTACGAACGAATATACGACACGTGGTCGCGCCGCGTACCGCTGTACGCGGGCTGATGGTGACAGTTCAATCCGAACTTTGGCGTTCGGCGGTCAGAAATGCTGGCCGCAAACCGCACGCGTGATTTCTGCCTCTCTTTACCCCTACCGAAGCCGCGTCGCACCGCGCCGTTTCTCCGTCGTCATTTTTCACATCCTTTTGCCGCCACCCCTCTATACACCTCTTAACTCGTTACCGGAACGAAACTATAATTTCACCAACCGATCGTTTCTACCACTCGCTTTCTAAACTAACAGGCACAACAAAAGCAAGCGAACTATGGCGTTTCAACATGTTTCTAATTCTATAAATTCCTATAAATTCCTTTTCAAACTTATTTTTGATAATAGGATTTTAACAGATCATTCACATTTATTATATGAGTAGACTCGTGTTATATTGCCGCGAACGGGGCTGTAGGGGAGGATCATTTTTTTATTTTAAAGTTCGAAACTTTCAGTTGGAGAAAAACAGGGAAATAAAAGTGACAATAATATGCTTAAAAATCTGTGTGAAGATTTCTCGCTCGGCAATATAAGTTATCATTATTAAATTAAATAATTGCCTTTTTTATATTTTTTACAGGATTCTAAATGGCAATGCAGCAGGTGATAAATATATAACTCAGAATTGTGAATTTTTACGTGTAATATTTATTATTAACAGCATAGACACTCAATAATAGGCAGCTGGTATAGATATTCGTGACTCTGCTGGTTTTGCTGTTACAGCTTGTATTTTTCCTTTATTTATTACCAGGAAATCTCCAAGGTTTGTCAGAACTTATAAATCTTAGCTTTTTTTCTTTTTGATTTTCAATGGGAATGGACGTATCATAAACCCACGTAAGTGCCAAGCTATTTCAAATTAAACCGTTTCAGACTTTTATTGGCATTTTTACACCCACACCTTAGTTGCCTTCCAAAGACATTTTGGTATACTTTGACGACCATGATATTTATAAAGGGGCGGTATCTAACTTAACTATTTCAAATTACTCGGAAAAATATTGTATTTCACATAGAAGTTGAATGGTATCAAAGGTATCAAATTTTTTATTCTTTTTTTTATTTTTTTTTATTTAAGCATTTGAAACCTCATACGAGGTTTATTTCTGCTATACATATATTCTTATTGAAATATGATGGTTCTCTTCATTTTCTTATATATACTGCAATTCAAAAATTATTTTTCTATATAATTCATAAATGTTTAAACATTTATCCTAATTTTCATATTACTTCTTGGGATTCTTAAAAATAGCACCATTCCATATTATACAGACTATCTCAGCTGAAGCAGGCCACATAAATATCTCCATTATTTTTAATGTCATGTAAATAGTTTTCAATAAGAAATATCATAAAAAATTTGTTGTTTCCTCTTTGTTTTATAGTTTCTTTTTCTAAAGTAAACGTCATTTTTCATGCAGGGAACGTTTTTTCTTTCATGTTGTATCGTGTAGTAGGCTAAAAAATGCATAATGTCCTTTAGATAATCTTGAACAATAGAAGATAAGAAAAATAAAAATTAGATAAGAAATAAAAAAAAACCTATACCTTGGAGGAAAAAAGTGGAAGTGAAAAATTTGTTTTCTACGACATCCTCCTTTGAAAACCACTAAACATTTTTTATAACATTAAAAACAATGGCAATATTTAGGTAGTCTCCTGCAGCTAAGCCACCCTGTACTCTACCTATTCCATATTTAGCTATCTTTTTTCAATCTTGGCAGCCAATGACAATTTTGCACATGATGCTAATTAACCCTTATACAGGGGAACGTGGATCAATGATAATCCAAACTTACAAAACATACAACAATATCATTAGGGTTTTGTTCAAGATCCGCCGTTCGAGGGTTAATTTATCTGACAGAGTTTGATTTTCATCTATTTTAACACTCCACGATCTGGCCTCTGTTCCTTTAATCAACAAATTTGTGGTAAAACTAGCTTCCAATTACCATGTAGAAAATCACTGTAATCCACTCGTTAGACTTACTGGCACCTACAATCCCAATCCCAATATAGTTCTATACGAAATAAAAATTCCATTTCCCAAGTTAATCAAGTTCATCAGAATGCACTTCTCACGATGGTACCTCGGTACCACTTAATCCGTTTCTGATGTTTAGACTTACTATATACCGAATAGGACGTATACCAACCTTTCCCATAAGAAGTAATGTAAAAATGATTAATCCGTTCTCGTGTAAAAATAAACTCCTATTGATATTATACCTATATTAATGGGGTTGTAAAATAATTGAAACACTGTTTATGTCATGAAATCTTCGATTTCCTAGAAGTTTATAAAAAATATTCACCAGTTTATTTAACATAATTAATTTGTAAAATATAAATGTAACCTAATGACCAAATGGAATAAATATTGCCTTCTGTTTCGCGGTTATACTTAGTTTGTTATATGGTATCCTTACTTGTATGATCAGTCAGTTAATAATACAACTCCGAATATAATTGATTATTAATTTAATTTTTCCTCTGAGATAATTATTTAAAAATGACGCAGAATTCTCAAAAAAAATTTATCACGTCCAAACAGGACGTATTCTAAAGCAGACGTATACCGAGGTACCGCTGTATATTCTACTTATGCATGGCTACTTTGCTGTCATTTTGGTAATTAGTGCAAGCGCCATTGCACCCTTCTTCAATTAGTTTTTATTTTAAGTCTAATTTCTGTTTTCAAGTTAATCTCATTCCTTCTTTTTCTTTCAGGTATGCAGTTTTTATGAAAATTTTTCCGCACTTTATGTTTCTGTTAATTAATTTATAATATTTAAGTTAGTAATACCAAACACAATTATCTGTTGGTAAGTGGGCGATCGCTCACATGAACAACACTTACGGAGCCTGTTAGAAGGACGCTTTCATCCTATTCCCTACCCTTTGATAAAAGAGGGAGAAAAATGACTGATCTATTTTAACACCATCACTATAAATTCATTTTCACGCTATCTTAATATAAAATATCAAACAGTATAAACAAAAATTATAGTAATTCTATTTTCAATTCTTTAAAGTAGAATTTTTCTTAAGGCAAATCTTGGTGATCAAAAGTAACAGAATTCAATATTAGTAATAGATAAAACTGTATGAAATAATATGAAATGCACAATTAAATCAAAATCGTGACTCTCTTCCTGGTCCGTCGTCGAAGTGTACAAATTTAAAGCAATTTAATAATAAAATATGTTTGCGATCCAACCACCTTAAAGTTTCCAGAAGCGAGAATACCACTATAAATTCATTTGCACGCTATCTTAATATAAAATATCAAACAGTATAAACAAAAATTATAGTAATTCTATTTTCAATTCTTTAAAGTAGAATTTTTCTTAAGGCAAATCTTGGTGATCAAAAGTAACAGAATTCAATATTAGTAATAGATAAAACTGTATGAAATAATAAGAAATGCACAATTAAATCAAAATCGTGACTCTCTTCCTGGTCCGTCGTCGAAGTGTACAAATTTAAAGCAATTTAATAATAAAATATGTTTGCGATCCAACCAACTTAAAGTTTCCAGAAGCGAGAATAATTGGTCGGCAATGGGGAGATGATCGACGCGCGTTCGCGGGGATCGTGGTCCAGAACCCTTCTGGGGAAGAGGAAGAGGAAGAGGAAGAGGAAGAGGAAGGCGGACTGGCAGTAGTGCAGTTTGCCAATTTCCCGCAGGCGTTGTGCGTAGGTGCGCGACCGGTTAACGGGTTGGGAGATGAAGTGCGCGAACGAACGAGATTCGGTGAGAGGCGAAGCGGAGGCTGATGTGCGGTCGAACAGATTAATATGCGCGAGGCTCGCACGCTTCAAACCCCCTACCTACTCCTCCCGAACGCCGCAGGCCCTCCTGGATCCTCTGTCCTTCGGTTTCAGCCGCGTGCTGCGCCCTCGTCCTTTCATTCCTGCTCCCATTTGCGAAACGTACAATACGTGCGTGAACACGTAGAACTACGTATGTTCGCGATCGCGCGAGCTACGAGTGTCCCACCACCCCCGTGTTCCACCCTATGACCGTTTAGTAATTTCTGTCACGAGTCCAGTGCTCGGGCGCGGAACGTCAACGCGGCCCGTTACTGCAAAACGCTTCACCTCACACCTCCTAACCATTTCTCCTTTCACCATCTCGCTTTCTCTCGTTTGTTCTGCTTACGTATGCGTCGAGGATTCGCACGAATCCGTGGAACGCATCTCCGAGAAAATTCGCGGCGACTACGAATGCGTCGCGGATACCGGCGATTCACTGGCTCTCAAATTGCACCGGATGCACATGGACACGTGACTTTCAGAGCCATTCAACGCATTCACTACTGCAGTAGAAATGGACGTCTGTATTAAAACATTAATTATTAACCCTCGAACAGCAGAGAACCAAACTTACGAGACATATACAGGAATAATTTTTAAACGAAAGAGTTTCATATATTGAAAGATAATAATAATTATTAATAATGGAACAATGTGAAATTTAGAAAATGGAAAATTAAATTAAATTAAAATTGGGGTTCTACCAAAGTGGATATGTTGTTAGTAACAGTTTTGGGTCAAATTTTAGTTAAACAACATAAAACATATCAATCAAGTGAAAAATATTGAACGTAAATATTTTGACATCCAGTATTTCAATATGATTTATATTCATACAATTTAAGTACCATAATGTAGACAACAACTTCCCAAAATTTCATGAAAATATTTTCAGTAGAAACGAAGCTACAGATTTTTTATCGCCGAGAGAGAGAGAAAAGCTATAAACTACCTGTTACATTTTCTTTCAAGAATATTTTTAACTTATATTGTATAGTTATTGTTTACGTATTTGCATTTTTAGAATAATTATGTTTTCACCCTACAATGAATCCCCATCTCATGAATTAAGAGTTAAGAACAGGATGCATTAATTTTTAAATTTTTAATTTCAATTTCGTATCTTATGTGCGTTATTAATATCATACTATGTAATAAGATTCAAGGTTTCTTTTTTCTTTTTCTAATAACTCAATTATGTGCTCATATAAAATCTAAGGCGTCGATCACTTGTGATCACCATGGTAGTCAATGTATTAACCTATGCACCGTTTGGACCAATCGAACCGATCGGTATTCCTCTCCCCATGTGTTTCAATTAGTTTCTCATTGATAAACAATAACTTCAGACTTTTTAAATAGGATAATATCTAAGATTTATCATACGTTTGAGCAAAATGGAAAAAGAAATTGTCCTCCTCCTAATTATAGGGTAGATGAATAGACATATATCCATACACATGATCTTAATATATTCTTTTCAAGTCATGTCATTAGCTAAAGCTGAGGAATCAAGAGTGATTAATATTATTGCCTTGACAGATAATGGATTTTCTCTGTTGTATCAGTTAGTAGTGCGTGATTCCATTAATGTGGGTGTTTCAAATAAAAGAGACCATTTTCATTATTGAAAATGAGTCGATCAATAAACAGAAGGATGAAATTAGGGCTACTCGTAGCAATGTAATAGATACACGGTAGCTCTAAAAGACAAAGCTGTATATGTATTACTTGAGATGCATAGGCAGGTGGCTTTCGATATAAAACCTTACCTTAATCCATTGATGAAAAAAACAATTATGATTGCCATTTTATCAGTCATCCATTGATTATGATATAGGGCAGATATAGATAGATATCAATTTTATTAATTGCACTAATGAATCATTTACTATTTTTTTTTTAATCAGTTAAAAACATAGTAGGTGCTGCTCACTTTTCATTTGTTAGTGACAACTAATAGTTACATTTAGAAAACAGCTGATCAATCTTAATTTAGAACATTAATCAATACTGTGATAAAATAGATGAGAATCAATGCGCGAAGTATGCAGATCAGTATAACATCTTTTTGCACGATGCATGAAAATATTATTTAAAATAAAAATATATAATCCAGTAAAATTGTTGTATAATAAAACTAAGCCTCAAAAATAAATTTTTTTTTACAAAAATTTTTAAGAATTTGTTACTATTTGTTATTACTCATGAAATTTTGCAGAAACTATTTTCTCATTTAAAACTATATAAATAATAAATTCTCATATAATTCTAATCACACATATATAAAAAATTCTAATTCAAAAATATAAAAATCGTGTTCATACTCTAAATATTAGCATAAAATTTCCAACAGAAGATGCATAAATAAAAACACCCAGCACAATTCTGGATAATCTCCAGAGATCAAACTATCGTTCCTGGTTTCTGCAGTGCGCAAAGATCGCACGCGCGTCGATGCCAAGGAAGAGGATAATTGGAGGCCGGTGGCAGGAGGACGAGGTCGGGAGTGCAGACGTCTGATCTGATATCAAGAACATAAAGGAGTCGTCGCGTGTACGATAACGATGAGAACTCCTCCCTCACCACGCCCAGGTCCTCGCAAAGAGGTTCCTACCTCTAGATCCACCCACGTGGCGGATAACTTCTCTCCTTCCCTCTTTATCTCGCCGGCGACTTTCTCTCTCCTACCTTATCGCGCGGCTCGCGAGCCACCTTCTTCCACGGCGACGTCGACGAGAGCGACTCGTCTAGGAGGCGGAGCATCTATTTCTATCGGCGTGGGTGGAGGAGCGGCGTCGCGACGCTCCTTGGAAAGAGTAGGAGAGTACGCGTAGGAGTATACGCTTCTAGGTGGGAGAAGCTGAACAACCAAGAGAAACTCGACAGAGAAAGCGTGTATACGTGTGTGCAGAGCCATCGCCATGACGATTTTGTTCGCGTAACCCTCTCTTCTCGTAAACTACGTTGCAACCAACTGGAAATACAGTTTCCAAGGCGAGAGACGGCAAAACGAAAAAAGAAAAAAAAAAAAAAAGAGGAAGAAGCACGCGATCCGCTGGAAGCGTCGCCACCGAATTTAACGCTGTGGCTACCGCAAACGACGGATAAGACAAGTAGCTGGTAACGCGATACTCGGAGACTGCGCTTTTCCTTTTTCACCGAGAATGAATTCTCTTGTAATTTTGACGGTAGATTGCACTTTATATAGATAGGGTAAATTAACCCTCGGTTTTTTTGTTTTTTTTTCCTTTGTTCCACGAGTGAGAGAAAACCGCTCCTGGAGGCAAGATCGCGGTCCTTTCTGGAATCTTAATACCGAAAGGGAGTTGGGAAGAATTTATATAGGGTAGAAGGGAGAAATTTTCAAAAAATCCCCAAGACGAGGGTAAATTAACCCTTGGATGACAGACCATGGAGAAAGTCCAAAAACGGCGGATCATGGAGAGAGGCCCATTTTAACATTTAATTTTTTAGATTAATATCCTTGTACAGTAGACTCCCGGATAACGCGGTTAATACGATAATTTTTCTCGTGTAACGCGAATAATCTGAGGTAACATATTTGGAATGATTATTCCAACAGCAACTTTTATTTCCTATGTTTTTATCAAATAAGACAATTTAAAAAAAAATAAGTGACATATGTACGCGTTGTACGAGGAATCGTGTTATACGGAAACAGTTTACTGTGTATGTTTTGTAAGTTTGGGTCGCGATTAACCCAGGCTTCGCTGTTCAAGGATAAGCCGGTACTGGGTAAAATAGTATTTTAAATAGAAAATAAAAATAGTTTGACTGTGTCGATTGGTTAACCCTTTTTTGATTGGATGGTTGTCTGAGATCATAATTTTGTTTAGGTATACTATTATTTTATTAAATTCGTAAACGCAAACGAATTTGCTTTAGAAGGTTTGAAAATTTTATAAAATAATGGAAAATTATATAGATTTTGAATTAATTGCAACGATTGGCACTGAAGCATACTTGTTAGTTAATTTAAAGATCCGTGGATTTGTTGCAGCCCTCATAATCCGAAGAAAGGTTAATTTAAAATAGTAATGCATTTTTTTTATCAAATGACGTATTATTTGAAACATTTATTTCATGTTTGTGAAATTACGTATCTATAAACTAAAAATGGTTAACTGAAATAAAAATTTTTTTCATTGTACCGAAAAAAAATATTTAAACATTATTTCTTTTACTTTGAAATTTGTGCATTGAATAAACCAATTGCTTTAACAGATTGACTATAAATCTATTTTAACACTTAAACTGCCGGCATTGCATTTTTGCAATCTGTAATATGATATACAGTCTGGTTCGAAGTTATAAATAAATTTGACATTTTCCATTTTCTCGAGAACAAATACAACCGATGCTGGTTTTTCCTTCGGGAGACAAATTCTTAAAATTCGCAAATTAGTGCCGGCGGTTTACGTTCGGCTGCAAATTAAAAAGCCGGCGGGTTAAGTGTTAATTATAATAAATAACTAAAAAAAGATAAGGAAGCAAAATTATTGTTAATGTCACTGGAATTGTATTAGTTATTCAAAACGAATTATTTAATTAATAATTCAATACTATCTGTTCTTAAATATAGCCATTTCCATAATATCTACTGTTCCATTAACAATAAGAGAAATTGTATTACAATGGATGTTTTTAGAAATGAAATTCTGAAAATTCTGCATATACTTGTAAATTAAATATTTTAATCCCAGAATAGTATAATTTCATATTTGCAGTAAAATATGCTCCTACTTGAAAATTATAGGTGGATTTAAATACTCGAATGGTATTAATCGATAAATGTACTATGTAATGTTGATCTGTTGGGATTTTACAGAAAATATAACAATTTTATACTTTTTAATAAATGAATTAAATCTATATGAACGGTCCGCAGGAAAAATAAGGAATGTCAATCTTTACGAATTTTGAATACCTTTTTCTCGAATATTTCTATATATGCTCTTTACCGCTGGCGATGTTGTATTGCGAATTAAATTCTTCTTAGTTTTATAAGGAATTCAAAAATATGAAATGTTGAAAAATAAATCTTCGATTTCTGAGAAATGCTTCATATATGACGTGCTCCGGTAAAATGGGGTTAATCCTTGAACAGTGGAGTCTGGGTCAACTGTGATCCAAAATTACAAAATACAATATGTATACTAGGATGCTAACCTAAAGTTAGATATATAATTTTTAAACAGAAGGGTTTCATATATTGGCAGAACAGTGTAGAATTTAGAAAATGAAAATAATCGAATGTGGCTCTCTCCATGGTTCGCCATCCGAGGATTAAAATGCGAAAATATCGATTTGAACTCTTTTCTTCTCATAGTCAAAAGTGTACTCTGCAATGAGACTAGTCCCAATTTGCTAGAATAATTATTAATTTCACAGCTCACAAATAAGTATTGATTGCCCGACATATTCATAGGATATTCTATAATACAAGACACGTCTTTCTTGAAAGATCTTTTATCAGAACACGTATGTGATTTCTTCTATTCAGTAAATTAAACGTTACACAACGAAATTTAATAAAAAACTTTATACAGTTTACGTATTTAACAAATGCTTAGTAGATATTATTACAAACCATGAACAACAGGTCAAATTTGTAATAATTTTGTCTACTTTGTTGATTCTGTTAAATAGTATTACTTGTTTGAGCTTCACGTCAGTAAGAAATTTTATTACACGTTAAAAAGATTTTATAAACAAAGTATTGAAGAAAGAACAATTTTATCTGATATTACTTAGCTCATCTCGATGCCATCTACTGTAGGTACAAAATAAAAACAGTTAAGTGCATAGTGCCATTTAAAAAAGTGAAGATGATCTCTATCGTTTAGCGAAGCAAATGATTTTTTTTACCAATTAATACTATTGCATTTTCTTGCCAATAAGTGTTAATTAATTTTTCTTGACACTTTTTCCTGAGATTATTAAAAGTACCTATGTATAAAGTTATAGCGGCTGTTACGATGGACATTCCACATACTTACATATAGGTACAGTGAATTTCACTTAAATCCCGTACTCCGCAATGGGTAATAATCCAACGCTCATCTCGCATATTTTAATGACATTCTATATTTTACTTTTACTTCTATTGGAAATTTCAGCAATTTCGTTGGAATTTCTTAATTTTTGTAAAAGGGAATAGTCAACTCCCATTTTTCAATAATTTGTATCATTTTATTTATTTTCATTTTTGTAATGAAAAGATATAAATAAAGGAAAAAGTATAAATGGCTAATGGTCAACGCGTTTCCTGTCACACGACCTGATTGTGTCAGTGGCTAAAGGTCCGATCACGCAATATCGCGTGTGCGATTGTTAACTCTTTAATAGCAAAAATATAGTGTGGCATGAGCAGGAATTTTAATTCAATATTTTTCACTTATTTGACATATTTTATGTTGTTTAACTAAAATTTGACCCAAAACTGTTAATAACAACATATCCGCCCTGGCGGACCATGGAGAGAACTCCAATTTTAATTTAATTTTGTATTTTATATTATTTTCATTTTCTACATTTAACATTGTTCCTTTAAAAATTAACTTTAGGCTAATATCCTTATATATGATTTGTAAATATAGGTCTCGATTAACTCAGACTCCGTTGTTCAAGGGTTAATATCATTTGAATTTCAAAGGCACCAAATAGAAATATGAAAATGAAAAATCCAATAATTGAAAGAAATTGAAGAACATTCCAAGTAGTATTGACATTAGATATTACGCATCATAACTAAGAAATTGTTAAAAATGGAGCTGCATTCCTCTTGCTGTGAGGTCCTCAAAAGTTTAAATTAAGTTTTAAATTAAAAAACATATATAAAATAATATTAATATTACACTAATTTCTTAAGGTACCAAGTGGAAATTTGAAAATGAAAAATCCAATAATTGAAAGAAATTGAAGAACATTCCAAGTAGTATTGACATTAGATATTACGCATCATAACTAAGAAATTGTTAAAAATGGAGCTGCATCCCTCTTGCTCTGAGGTCCTCAAAAGTTTAAATTAAGTTTTAAATTAAAAAACATATATAAAATAATATTAATATTATACTAATTTCTTAAGATTCCAAGTGGAAATTTCACGGCAAAAAATCCAATAACTGAAAGAAATTAAACAATATTCCAGCTAACATTAATATTACGTATTACACGTCATAACTAACAATAAGAAATTTCCCAAAATGGAGCTGCACCTCTCTCGCTGCAAGATTCTCAATTTAAAGTGGCACACGCTGTATAAGTAGCTGGGTAACCGAAAGAGGTTGTCGCGCAGGACAGTAGCAAGTCTCGGTGGCTATATACCGAAAGAGGCAAGAAGTGTATGCGCGGGCGCGCGGCTATGTATGGAGGTAACGAGGAGGGTAAGCAGTACAGGTATATACCTAGAGAGAAAACACAGTCCTTTCGATTGCGCAAGGACCCAGGCGGAGAAGTCTTTATCCAATGCACATGCAGCGCGTATATAGAGCTCCGCCTAGTTGGCTGCAGTTGAAAGGAGGAGGACACCGAGAGTCTCAGTTATTTTACTGCATACAACGCCGCCACCAATGCTGAGCTACCATCCACTCTCCTACTTCTTCTCCCATTCTGATACGGACCGTATATACCGCGCTATCACGGGAGGAGCGTACTGCGACGTCGTCGCAGTTGCAGCAACCTACGCGTTGCACCTGCTTTCTCTCGACTCCCCTGTAATAAATCCAACCTCTCCTCCCTTCTTCAACAACCTCGCTCGCCACCATTTTAGAAGAAGGCTACACTTTATACCGAAGATGAAACGAGAAATACCATTTTAGCTTAGCTTCGCATCCGACCAATCCAACCGGGGCCAATGTGAATTTCTTTGGCAGGAAATTTCACCGGCGATTTCTTACGACGAATAATGGTCGACAGTTGAAATTCAATGAGCATGCGAGAAATAGTATACCTAGGGACACCCGATACAGTCGTGAATATTAAGAACTACCTACAATCTAGATCGCTATTGATCGAGCTACTAAACGAGAATCGTATGTCAGTTGACACTTGAAACTTGTACCGGGTCAATTCTTAGATTGCTTATGTGAATAAATCTATTGAGGAATTCTTCGGTGTGTGTCTTATTTGAGTAACGACTAGGTAATCTGAATAATGACGCTGCCACGACAAAATGATTAATTCCACTTGTTAAATTTTTAAAAATTTTATATTCAGGAATTCCTCGATATGCGTCTTAGAATTACAGTAGAGGTTTGATAATTAATTGCTTGATAATTAGCCATTTGTAACGATTAGTTAATCTGAATTGAGCAATTCTCTGGCCAGAGTGATTAACTCCACTTTTTAAATTTTATCTTATCTTTACAGTGGCCACTTGATAATTAGCCGTTTGTGACGATAATTAGCCAAAGTGATTTTCAATATCTGTCTTATTTCAGCAATACAATTTCTCATCTTTTCTCAAATTTTTCACCATAATATTTTCATATTTTGCACTTGTAAAATTAATTGCAACGCTGCACTATACGGATAAACAGAAAATTGCTAATTTGGAAAAACATCGTAATAATGTGATAAATACGAAATATAATTAAATATAATATTTACAATTTGCACGTAACCGTAGGATATACGTGGAATTTTTTAAATATGTATAACAGAAGGCATATCGGAGCAGAGAAGGAAATCAAACACCAGGTGTTTCGTTCTATCCGAGAAATTACGTTACATTTCCCCTGTTACAATTATCGCAAATACTCATAAGCGAGAGTATCGACAACTCATTACGAGGAACTTTCCATCCATCCGCAGCGAGAAAAGGCGCGTAACGCGAAACTCATTACGATGCGTGAATAACGAGCCGCAGTATAGATTACCGGATTACAAACGAAGTAGAATTATTGAGTTACAAATGACCGGCATTCCATTGGCTCATACCGAACCACTGTGTGACGGAATACACATAACGAAACATCTAACGTTTTCTTAACAATTTAACAATTTGGCTACTGAATTATTTATATGAATATTAACGGAGAAGAAATTAGGAATATTACTAAACAGTTAAGTTTTAAGTTCTTAATAATGTTTATACTTTGATTAGATATCACAAAATGAATGATCAATAAAATAATTATTTTATAGTAATTTCAATCCTTTCTTAAATATTATTAAAAAGAAAGCGAGAGTATTTGGTTAATAGTCAGATATCTTGTGTTTTTTATTAATTGTAAAATAAAATATTTTGCTTAAAATATAATTTTAAAAAATATTTCGATGTATATGATTTGTATCCTATTCCTATTTGTAGCCTATTCCTTACTTTGCATTAGTATACAGTGAACATCTTCTAACTAATACACAAAAAAAAATTTTTAACTCTGACGGTGAATGATGGACAGAGCCATATTTTAATTTGGAGTCACTATTTCTTTAAAAATTATTCTTGCAATGTATGAAACTCTTTCACTAAAAAATTATACATCTAATTTTAATTGTTAATACTATTGTGTACATTTTATACGTTTGGGTAAAGATTGACCCAGGTTCGATTATTCAAGGCTTAACCCTATCTAATGGAGACTGTTTGAATTTCGTAATCTTTATAATTTAACGATTCTGTAGTCCCATTTATCACAAATAGAATATGTTATAAAATGAAAAATTAGAAAAATGAACATTTTGACCCCCTATTAAAAAACAAATCTTTTTTTTTAATAAATATTAAAACAGTTTCGAAAGTTTCAAATAACGTTAAGCGTTATCATGATATTAATAAGTGAGACAAATGTTGAGCCTCCCTCAATTGGACAATTATAATTGCCCTCTGATTCCTCGTTTTTCATCTTATCCTTTATATTTCAATTTTGCGTAAATTTTTTCAAAAATATTTCGCTTAAAGCTGCGCCAGATCGGGAGAAGGTCTAATGGGAGCTACATCTCCCAGCCTCACTTTCCAGGAGCTTCTTTTATAAGATTTCCATTTACTATGTGAAAAAATATTGAATGAAAAATTTTTTCTTCACGATTAAATGTTATTTAATTTTATTTACAATAAATTTCAATTTTTTAACCAAGTTTACCAGCCAAAGGAATTAGATAACTCCAAGCCACAGAAATCTTGGGCTTGGGAAAGTGCGAGAAATCTCAAAAATTAATTTGCATCAGAAACCATCATAACATTGGGAAGAGATGGTGAATAATGATGGAACCCACCATAGGTTAAGCGAATATGAAACACGACACTTTTGACGAAAATTCTTTCCACGGTGTTTCGTTTTATTGTCCCGCAAAAGCGATTGGTAATTGGCTGCACCGCGTCTGCAATGTCGCCATTCGTCGCCACGCTATCGCATCGGGCGCAAACGAATATCAGAACAATGGTCGGACACGGGATACGCTCGTAATAGCGTATGATCGTAAGGGCGAGGGTGTACAGTCGAGTTACCCTCGGCTGGTCGGCTCCAGATTGCCATAGCCCATAAGGCACCCCTCTACTATCCCTCTCCCGCTCTGTGACGATTGAAAAAATGCAATTAAAAATTTCGACGGTAATATGGGTCAGAGACACGATCCTCCTGTCATCAACCACCAACCCCCTTCCACCTATTTCGATCATGCGCACGTATATACAGAACTGCGTTTTATACCCTGGCGTAAGCAATTTTCTCCTTTTTTTCCCCGTTTTGTTTTTGAAATACCCGCGCGACTAAAACGCACCCATGCTCCACCTTTCCATCACGTTCCCCCAATATTAACCTACACCATTGTTTGTCACCGCAAACATCACCTACTGTGAATATTAATTATTTTAAATTGTACCAATAAAGATAGACTGTTGATAATAAATATAGTAACATGTGTTTATTTTGATTAATTTTCAGTGGATACTGACAGCGTGGGAGTTTGATTGTATTTTTGTTTATAATTGACCTTTAACTGTTAAATATATTAACATGTCAATCACGCAAACATCATTACAAATTTTATTTTTTAAATATTACTTACTATTTTCAGAGTATTTCGTTATTTCGTTTCGTTATTAAATTCCTAATAAAAATATTTTTAATTAACTAAGTAAAAGAGCTCTTAATTACATGGGCAGTGATTTTTTATGGGAATTGAAAAGTTACCCAAGTGACCACGGAGAGAACACTAATTTTAATGTATTTTTGCATTAGTTACTTGAGTCCATTATATTTTTTATTATTTTTAATGATATTAAGTATGAAGATTCAGTTGATAATTTTATGTTGATTCATCATTAAATAATAAAATTCTTTTTTCCAATCATAAAAGATATGTGTTACAAACTGCACTGTAATTAGTGCATTCCAGTAAGTCCACTAATGGTTTCCTTTAAAAATTCAAGTATCATCTAACTATGGGTGACATGACACTCAATGTGTTAAATATATTTCATTTTCAAATTATTGTCTGTAATAGTGATCAAATTATAAGAATTTTAATTCTTACATCTTTAACCTTCTAACTGGGGAGGACGAGTGAACTCGTCATTGGCAAAAGCTTCTCCAGGAGGAATGACGAATTAACTTATTGGCAAAAGTTTCTCCAACAGGGATAATGAGTTAAATCGTCATGAAACATTGACAACCAACCTCGTAAATTTAAATTCGATAAATTTTATACCTTTTAATTAGGCATCACGAATTAAATCGCTATGAAACTTTCAAGACGATCCAAGTGAATTTAATTTCGATCCATCTTTAACTTTTCAATTAAACATGACGAGTTAACTCATCATATAACTTTTAATAAGTTAGCTCCTCAGTTAAAATGTTAAATATCAATAAAATATCTGATTTTTGTTTCCATTTGAGAATATACTAATTTCAGCATATACATCCTATATAAGATGTTGTGTTTGCAGGAAAATGGAAAAACGCTGTTAAAATGGTTTTTCGTGGCACGTTTACGTTGGGATTGCTAATGGCGGTCTCACGCAGCCACCGTAAAATAGAGAAATCATTGTAAAAGGTCCTGGACGACGTTCACCCTTCCGGTCGTTTCTCGAGAGCTAAGAGGAGAAGGGTGGAAAAATTTGATTACCAAATAATTCGTAGGACGTGATAGTAAATCGCGGCCTGGCTGGTTGTTCGTTCAAGGAATACAAATGAGGAGGATAGGTCGGTGGTACGCGTAAAACGATGACGAGAGCAACGGCCAACCAGCCAAAAGTCTCCACAACCTTTCTTGTCCCGTCAAATGTTTGAATATGTATGTAGCCCCAGACTATTACGAACATTGAAAATATTATGCTAGTCTCGTGTACGAAACGAGCTCTAACTCATATTTCGTTAAACGGTGATTTAAAAAATGAAATCTATTATTATCGATAACTATTGCAGCGTACTTGTATTCGATTTCGATCGGTTCAAATTAATACAACATACTCTCGATATATTGCCACGTATGGAACTGTAAAAATGGAATATGTTTTAAGCTTCCAAACTATTTGGATGGGGAATGAATAGTTGAAATAAAATTAACCAACATTCATTTTTTAATGTGTAAAAAAATGCATAGTAGATAATTTTGTTTACCTATACCACGCACTATCCATTTTAGTAAGAAACCTGCTATATTTTCCTTTGTTTTTGTTTTTTTTCTAAATACAAGTGAATTTGAAGATAGTTTTTTTGAATAATATTGTACACGTGATAGAGTATTGTTAATTAAAATATCTGGCCAATTTTTAATCCAAATGTAGTTATTGCTAATATTAACAAAATCAAGGCATTAAATTAAATGATTTAGCTTTAAGATGTTCAGTATTACATGTGATCCACGACGTTTATTAAAAGTATACAGTGGAGTCTATATATTGCCACGTGAGTAATGTGACATTCACGTGGATCTTCAATCGTACACAAAATACACCCCCCCCCCATGAGGGCCTGATAGTTTGAAAAATGGTCCCCTCTTACCACCCCATTTGCGGTAATATAACGAGAGTCTACTATAATTTTAATTAGTTTTAATTTTAATTAATCATAATTCTACTATGATCATAATTTCGTTATATAATTAAACAATACAAGAAGGTTTTTCTATTTAATTTTTCAGTAAGTTGGTTCTATCAGCTTTATCTGCTGAGAAAGTTACAAGGTAAGGAGTTAAGTACGCTTAAAGATGTTAAGTATGTTACCTTCTAAGTATTTGAATGAAGACTGTTAGAAGATCATTTGAAAATGAGTGTCTTTAGGCGAACGTGGATGCATAGTTTAGGTTCAGAGAAAGAGATACTTTAAGGGAGTATAATAAGAGGGTTGAAACAAAGCATTGGCAGTAAGCTGTCGAAAGTCCACGAATTGAAAGATGTGATCATTAAAGGTAGGTTATTACAAATTACTATAAGATATTCAATTTGATATTGTTCATAATAATCCGACTTTGGATTTACTAAAAATAATTCTTACAACTCCGTTTCATTGGAAGAAAAAAACAACAGAAATTAATCTTAAAATAACGTTGAAAACAGAAAATTGTTTGTTAGAAATGAAAGGGATACATTTTACATTATTTTTTTATAAACGAAACTTATCTTAAGAACAACCTGGAGGTCAAAATCAATTATTGTTTTGCAAAACGTATGCTCAACGAATTATGAATAAGTATAGCTAAATGAATAATACACAACAATATCTGTCCACTAGGCTTTCCCAGGAAAAATAACAATATAGGGGAAACAAATTCTAAAAATCCTAATATTGACGATATTCATATAAAAAGTAATTTAGACAGAAAATAATATTATTTTTAATTAAATATTATAAAATTTAGTATATAACTGAAAAATACGAATAACAAAGTAAACATTATTTCCAATTTTCCCGCGCAAACGTTTATACACAAGTGGTAGGGGACTACTGATCTATATACAATGTTAAAGTAAATATACAATGAAATTAAAATTTTATTTACTTAACTTAACAATTATAATTTCGTTTTGAAATGTTTGTCTTTTATCAACTTTAATTTTAAACAACCATATACGTTTTCAATTAAAAAATATAAAATCACATTTAAAAAAATTTAGAAATATACATACAACTTTTAAAATTATATTTTTATGTGCAAATTTTTCGAAAAATATTAATTTTTTCAATGTACCTATCTATTTTTAAAATATTTTAATTTTCTATATTTTTTTTTACAATAATATATATTTGTCTGTATTGGAAAGGACTCAAATAGAATTTAGCTTTATTTCTGCTTGTTACAAAAAGAATACAATTACTTTTATTCAAATTAGTTTTGTATAACATCTAACATTGTATATATAAGGCCCCTTTCGCTATATTGTCATTTCCCCCTTGGATGCCTACGGGCAAAAGTGGGAATCTGGGACATCACTATTGGGACATTTGAAATTTATTTTCAATTTACCTACATCTTAATTCACATGTGAATGTTTAAATAAATGTGAAATGTATACAAAGGAAAGGAAGTTTTGATTAAAACCGAAATAGCAAAGCACAATAACAATTAAATTTGTACTTTTAGCACAACAGAATTTAAATTTTAACTTAAGACTTTACTTAAGACTTTACTGACGGGTCTGTGGGAGCGAAAAGTTTGTCGAACTATGATTAGTGTCGACGGGGGGGGGCGCGACTAATCATCCAGGGCGCTAGATCTGTATGGGGCGCCGCAGCCCGGTGTCCCTAGTATGCGAATATACCGATATTTTCTCATTGTCTCTTCTCTCTATCTACATCTCATATGTAATATTACATATATGCTGCGGTATTTATGTCTACATCTAACCTTGTCTTTTTTTCTTAAAAATTTTGAGCCCCTGAATGGGCGCCACGATAATCTTGCCCAGGGCGCCAATATTGCTAAAACCGGCACTGACTATGACGGTGGAAGGGTGGCAGCAGTATGCTTTAAAATTTAAAATCCGTGTGAACGTTCAATCGGTCAGGTGGCAATATAGCGAGAGTCTATAGTATTGCTGTATCAACATATGAATTTTATAAAGAAAACTTTTGAATTCATTAAAAAGAAAAATCCAGTATATTACAATGCATCTTTCTTTGGTCCAAAGGACATTTTTGACCCATTTATGTCGCATTTATATTACTCTCAGGTATGTAAATATTATATTTTAAAAGACATACACAAAAAATGTTCGCACCGTTCCTTCTTTTTGTTTGTTTCGGTTAAAACATATTTTTAGTAGCTATGTTCATTTGCAAAACCTCAGGATTTATAATACACTGTACGGTATAATTTACGATCGTACAAAGTAATAGTGAAAAATTACAAAAATTTTTGTTTCTGTTACCTTTTCTTTTTAAAAAAAACATTAACTATTTAATAAGGTAATCTAATAAATTACCTGAATGTCTAACCGAGAATGTTAAAAGACAGAGAACGTACAAAGATGTTAAAAAAAAAATTAATACTCCAACTTTAAAATAATGCTATATCCGGTCTAATTAATTCTCGTCACGTCCCCCCGATAGCAGTGCAAAACGATCAAATGAAAATTAATATGCAATAACGAAACGGTGAAATAAAATGCGGATCGTGTGTACGAACGATCGACTACAAACTACATTTTCGCACGAAACAGTGAAAAGTGCATCGCCGCGTGCCCACACATATGTACATCGTTTATCACTAAACTGTCGATTCGCATCGATTTTATGTTCCCATAAAAACAACCATGTTAATAGAAATATCCAAGAATTTTAGATACTCAAATGGGAATGGGATTCAAATATTTGTGAAACGTCGATAGTAATTAAACGTAAGTAGGTATAATATTTAGTACAGAATCGAGCAAAGTAGACTTCCGTAAGAAAATGGCAATATAGGGAGAGCAGTAATTCTCAAAATACTAATATCAAGAGTAATTTGGAAAACAATAATACAATTTTTGGATATTGAAAATTGTAAAATTTAATATAGAAATGAGAAATATGAATATTAACATAAACATTAATTCAATTTTTCCCGTGTAAATGTTTAGACGTAAATGATAGGGCCACAGACTCTATTGGGAGTCGCCTCCCCTGCATCGCCAGTTACATAGTATATTACATGTATCTATTATGTGAAGAACTTTGCAAAAATAGTTTACTTAATGGAATTTGTAATAAATTTTATGCACCGTTTTCGCAATATTTCGTTATTTTTATTACCCATAATTAGGATTTCTAGTTAAATAAGTAAAACAAACTGAAAAGGTAAATAAACAAATTTTTAGTAATATGGATTTGTAATAAATTTTGTGCACTGTTTCCACAATATTTCATTATTTTTATTATCCATAATTAGGATTTCTAGTTAAATAAGTAAAACAAACTGAAAAGGTAAATAAACAAATTTTTAGTAATATGGATTTGTAATAAATTTTGTGCACTGTTTCCACAATATTTCATTATTTCTCTTATTCGTAATTGAGATTTCTAATTAGGTAAGTCACGAATTCCTAGCTCTATGGATTCAATATTTTATGCAACTGGGCTAAGTGATAGCTTCAAAAAGATAAAAGATAGACGAAAATATCATTAGGCAGAATTAAATGGCGTTGAATGGAGTATCTCAAGATGCATGTGTCAACTCCGGAAGTGAAGGCATCTCCTCGTATTTTTAAATGAAATTATATACATTTCTACGCAGCAATCAAAGCGTCATTTTATTTTCTACAAAAAAGTATTAAGGCACTTGGGTCCAAAATTCATTAGTTCAAAAGATATTTTAAGAACCGCTAGGCTCTCGCTGTTTCTCCCTAAGATATCTTTTGAACTAATCAATTTTCGATCCAAATACTTTAACACTTTTTTATTGACAATAACAAAATGCATCAATTAACGTTTAGAAAAGTACACAATTTTATTTAAAAAAAAACAAAATTGACTTTGAAATCCATGCGTCACCCGATGCTCCATTCGACATTTAATCTTTCCTAATAACATTTTTTAATACCACCCATGATTTTTACTTATATTTATATATCTCCATTAATAAAAATACGGAAATTATTGCATAAAATTATTTTCCAAAACTGCAGACACTTCCAGAAATTGATAATCCCGTACGAATGAAAAATTTAAATGTTGAAAAATAATAATTTTGCGTTAAAAATTTATGAAGAAAAATAAATGTAAAGAAGGAAGAGAAACAATTGCCGTTATACGAAAATAATTATCAGGTTATTGGATTCGGTAGGAACGAAAAATGTACAGAGTAGTTATGGTAGAGTTACGAGGTAATCTATACGCAATCAAGTGTAACGTAACAAACATTTCTGTAAAAGTTTCACAATGGAATTAGCGAAAAATACGTGGATAACTGGAGAATTCGAGGGCAATCGGTTCTCTGAATAGTATATCGCGATAACGCGGTAAATTTTATACCGAATCGTGGTAATATGCATGCATGAGGTTCGCTCGTGTGCGGGGGAATATAGCACACGAGTGTACAGTTTAGCTTGCCGCCGCCGGGAGAAGAGGTAAAATCGTCCCGTTCGCCAGACTGTTTGAACGTTTTGCGACGAGTTTATTCGAGTTATCAATTTCCTGACAAATATCTGCATTTCCGTGCTCCTATCTGCACTCCCCAACCCTTTCGCCTTCCTCCTTTTTGTCTCTGTTTTGCGATTACAATACGATCGATTCGGTTCCGACACGAAAATGCACACATTCATACACTAGCAAAAATAATGACTCCCAGAAAGTGGTAGATTTAAACGTTATCATGATTCTTATATTCAAAACACGGAAACTGTTGAAACAGTCCGTGATTGTACACACTGTAGGTACGTTATAGGGTTTCTGATTTCCTATATCACTATTTATTATTTAATCATTTGAAGATTTTTGGTAATTTATATGATTAAGTAATAAATGACTTATTATAGAAATTTACATAATTCTGTACAATTTTTAATATTATATCATTTGGATTTAAATAAATTGTTTAGATATAAAAATATTTTGTATTGTTTAAGACGTGGCTTTCTTCAAAATTAAAAAAGATGCAACTTTGGATTATTTGGTTCGAAAGTTTCAAGATACGATACATACTTTGTCTTCTTACTTATTAGACGTGTAAATTAATTTAACGTCTTTAACATTACTCCTTCTTAATCACTATTTTCAATTTGAATATTTTCCCGCGCTTCGGTGAATTTGAAAATTGGATTTGAAATAATGATTATTTTAATAATTTGAGTTACTATGACTTTCGGAAAATAAATCTTCAATTAAAATAAAAAACAAGTATCGAATTTCTACACCTATTATTAACCCTCGGATGGTGGACTACGAAATTAATTAATGGACTACTACTATTTTATGAACATTTTTTTTAGTTTAAAAAATAAAATTTGAATTAATTTCAATTAATTAATGATAAATTAAGATAAAATGAATAATCTACCAATATTATTTTTGTATTTATTTTTAGTATCTCTTTCTCACAATCAGTCAAAATATTCCCTGCTTCCTTAAATACTACAATGAAAATTAATATTTTGTTTTCAAATTCTACAAGTGTCATAATTTTTCGTTATAAAAAGGTGTATGTTTATAAATCACGAATATTCGGTTGCAAATTTTTCTACGCTAGCCAGGATCAAATAGAGACAGTGTAAATTCACGAATGCAGTAGTAAATGATACTATTTACCAAGATTCTTGGTCAATCGTGATTATGAGCATATTTTATGCATAAGTATACATCGATATATTGAAAGCTGGTGGTCGATGCAGCTACCAAAAAGGGCGAGCGACCATGCGATCATTTACGATGCATCACCCAGTTTAAAATACACACGAACAATTCACAGACGCAGATTAAATTATTTGCTGATCATTTCACCATTTTCCCCGCAAACTCTCGGACTCCATACGTCGATTACGCAATTAATTTCCACAAATTAAAAAAACCGTACACAGATCGACCAAAAGTCCGATTTCAATGTTTTATTAATGTACGATTATAAATTTCACGTTTATACGTGGTGTTCCGTAGTATACCTGATGTAATCATTTTTACTACGACATTAAAATCACGAATACATTCATTTCTCAGAAACAAAAAAAAAAAAAAAATTAACCCTCAGACGGCGGACCATGGAGAGTGCCCTAATTAAAAATTTTACACTGTTTCTTTAAAAATTACTCTTTGCATATATGAAACTCTTTCGTTTAAAAATTATACATCTAACATTAGATTAATATCTTCGTATGTTCTATAAGTTTACTTTTCGGCTAATTAGACTCCGCTGTTCAAGGGTTAATCAATATTTGGGTAATACTTTATTATCTGGTCGATATCTGCGATTTTTTTTCAAATTTCAATATATTGAAAAGGGTTATTTAAAAAAGTAAAATATCAATTTAAAAAGTGTTTGAGACTAAACACTTTTAATCCTTTATTAAAATTAGAATTCCTTTATTATTTAGAAATTCGTCTAGTGTGCAAGTAAATTGCAAAGTAAAAGTGTTAAAACTGAACTTTAACCTCACCTAAAACATGCCCAATTTTGTCACTTTTTTTAAGGAATTTGTTAATATGGATAAAATATGTTTATTTATGGATAAAAAGAAATTGTATAATTTTATAAACATTAAAGTAAATGTTTGTTTACTTTCTGTCACTTCATTTGCGTTTATATTAGAGGTGGGGAACAGTAGCTAACTAACTATAACTAACTAGTTATTTAAAAAAATAACTAAAATAACTAGTTAAAAATAAGTAAAGCGTGTCTTATTTCATTGAGTTTCCATCAGAATGAGAAAAGGTACGCTTTTTTACTTTAATATGTATCTCATAGTATAGTTATAAAAATCTAACAAAAATTAATTGGTTCCAGTTATTTTCAAGTAACAAGTTTCTCTAGTTACCTTCGATTAACTTAAATTATTAGTTGGTAACTAGGTAATTACCCAAAATGTAACTAGAAACTACAGCACTTAGTTGAAAGTAATTAAATTTTTTATCACTAGTTTATATGGTTAGCTTTAGGTTAGCTTTAGAATTAGTTTTAATATACCCATAATTAAAAATACTTAAAATTATTTGCCACACTTTTTTAAATGTTTTAACTCTTTGAAAAAAAAGAAATCAGAGAAACTGACGCATTAATAATCTATTACCGATATTTGAGTATTAAGTATCGGCTATAGAAAAACACATGAAACAAGTAACAATGAAATAAGACAGAAAAGATTCAACAGAGGTTGTGAAATAAAGCTTTGATTCGAAACCGCCGAAAGAAAATTTCACGCAATCGGTGTCCTTTCTATTTTAACGCGCACCCACCACCACCACAAAGCGAATACGTAGGTACTAATTAGCAGATGGCTAACGTCACAGAGTTTGCCACAGTCAAAGGACATCGTTACCCAGGCGCTGGCCATTGGAGAAAAAAAAACAAAAAACTAAAAAGCAGCTTGACGCCAAGGTTGCACACTTTTCAACCCTTTCTTTTTTTCCCTCGCCTCTCGCAATCAAACGAAAATTAGCCGCGGCAGAGAAGGAAGCGCATGAAAAAAAAAAAAATTCTCGACCGCTACATGCTTTTTTCGGTTTTAACAAGAGAGAATTTACAAAGCGGACTGTTAGTCGACGGTTCTTCGAGGGCGAGCCCGGAGACAGGTATGAAAAATGCTCGATAAACAGCGAGAAAGAAAAAGAGATCGTGGCCCAAGAGAAATGAATGGCTCAATTTTTCGGTAATTAAGATTATAACGAAAAATAAGCAAACACATGGAAACAAACCCTGCCGCGAGTCTTCTTCAGATGCGACACAGCTGTTGCACGACCCCGTACCCACCCCCTTCGCTAGAGAATTCAAATAAACGACTTAGGTAGATTAAGCATACAAATCTCCGCGGTTCCTCCTCTGCAAATTCCTATATATACATATATGTTTCAGCTGCTCTCTTTGTATACACAGCCTTTGTCAACTTAAAAATCATGAAACCGACCGGCTGCGTTATTAAACTAAGACATACCGTTTCATTGTTGCCACAGCGGTGAAAAATGATCGCATAATTGTCACGTTTATTTCAAGATACTCGAAAAGGGGTATTAAAGCTGTTATAAATGGAGGTACAAATTGGAAACTAATGATTCTAATCTGAACTATATTATTTCTTTCGTACGAATTATATTAGGATATAATATTTTAAAAATTTATAATTCCTGAGATATTTCAAATTTTTATATGAAATATTTCATTCATAAATTTATGAGATCTTAGAAAGTGCTAATTTGTTAATACTGTATTCCAATATTTTTTTTATACTAATCAAGTTTTATCTAAATTCAACATAAAATAAAATTGACGAGTTGTGAGATATTTGAACCCTCGAACGGCGGACCATGCCGAGAGCCCCAAGACGACAGATCTTGAAAAGGCCTCCAATATACGAAACTCTTTCATTTAAAAATTATACATTTAACTTTAGGTTAATATTCTTATAATATATATATGTTGTGTAAGTTTGGGTCACGATTAACCAAGGCTCCGCAGTGCAAGGGTTAAATTATAAAAATGAAAAATTGTATAAAAAATTTGAAATAGGTACTATAAAAACACTTGATTTCTTTAACATTATACCCTAATACTTTTTAACGCAGAATATTCCAAAGAATCCATCCACATAAGAAAAATATATACAATTCTATTTAAAATAATAATAATCTTCATTTAAAAAAAAAAAAAAATATTGTAGATATATAAAATTTGTTATATTAAAAAACAGTAAAATCTTTTGTAAAATCTTTCTATATATATTTATCATTTACGAGAGAAACACTGAATTTATCGTAATAAAGATTCATTCGAAACATTTTTACTCTTACCAACTAATTACAAAGACTTTATTTATTTCTAAATAACTTATTTAGAACAAATTCCTTTTGCGTTTTTCAGTTGGCAAGTTAAACTACAATCTAATTATTGTTATTATTGTAGCTACGTTTCTAAATATAAAATCAAAGATAAAACAAAATGTATCGAATTTGGTTTGAAAAAACCGCAATAGTTACTCTTAAGTGATCAGAAACTGAGTCCTTGACGATATTAAAAATAAATTCTTACTTATAAAGAAAATAAAAAATAAAATAAAAACTTACGTCTGTACGGCCGTCCTTCTTCAGGTGTGGAGCGTTCGGTGTTCTCCGATCCGGGGGTAGCGTTCGTGTCACGATCCTCGTCCTCGGGAGTCGCGCCACGATTGGGAAGCGATCCGGTTCCTGTTCCGGTTACCGTGCCCGTGGGCGATCGGCTGGTTGAACCAGCCGGGCTCTGAGGTGCTACCTCTTGTCCCCCAGCGGTGTTCCCCGCGCCTCCTCCAACGCCTCCGATGCTGGCTGATGCTCCGGAAACGGACACGACACCGCCTCCGCTGGCAGAAGACAACGAGGAGGGCGAGAACATGTTCGACATGCTGGAAAGGGAGCTGATGCTCGGCAATCCGGACCCAGACACCGGCCCGTTTCCGGTTTCCACCTTCAGACACTTGCTGGGTGGAGCAAAGGCCGATGGCCCGAGCGGCCTGAACCCTCCGAACGGTAAACGGTGATCCAAGGGGTGCAAGAATTGTGGTGGTAAATGAAGCATATGATGTAAACCGTAACCCAAAGATGCCGCTGTGCTGAATGGCACCTGCAGATCCTTCGAGTCTGTCACCTAGGGAAAAATGAAATGTCATTGATTATTAATTTGGAAAAAATTGTTGGTCTTTATAGTGACATTTGAGGAAGAGGATAAATGAAAGTTAGCAATTTGAATGGTTGAGAGTGAATCATTTCAATTACTGAAAATGTCACTAATTATTTTATGTTATCATTTTGATTAAACGTGATTCTGATTAAATTCTAGTGCCACTCTTTCACGATTATAGCTTACGAAAATATAACATTTTTCTCCTTCCTTTTGCTTTCTAACTGAAAGTTTGAAAGCTTGAAAAATTTTCCGTCCCTTCAGCCTGTTGCAGCCCTATCTGCGACAATATAACGTGAATCCACTACATTTGAAACACTTAGCATCAAAGAGGTGCAGATGCATTTAATTAGATGCAATAATTAACAATTATTGATTATTGCCAATTAATTTGGTTGTATTTGAAATTTTTATTTAAAGATATATCAAGTTCATAAAAAATAACAAATAATTTCTCATTTAATTAAATACCTTTAATTTTAAGGATTATTCGCTATTTTCAAATAACTTATAATTAGTTTTATTTATTTAGAATTTTTATTCTAAAATCTTCTTTATAATAATCTTTGTAAAAAATAAAAACTTGCCAAATAAATATTTCTAAATAAAGCTACTGACGACCTTGAGTAACTAAATTATTTTTTATTTTATTCATTTCATTATTTTTATCAGTAATTCTATTAAATATCTAGTTAAGTATTTTCCTGTTGTTCGAAATTCTAGATTTTGCATACTTTATTTCAGTAACTTGGTCAAAATCACCTTGCAATCATTGTTAAATTAAATAATGTTGAGGCGTTCTCCAAGAAAGGACAAAACTGACTGTTTGCCACTTTTAGGAAAACAATATTGTTGGAGGGTCCTTAAAAACTGTCTATAAATCGATAGCTTTGCTTTCTTCACGGCAGAATTTTTGTATTAATGGTACAGATAGAAGTCAAAAATAATTTGTTTTCCACCAGGGAAAATGGGTGACGGGTTCTCACCCTCCCTTCGACTCCTGCTCCTCTCCGTAGGCATCCCCGAGGATAATGACGATAATGATGTCTGCAGCGATCTACCACTTGCATATAAACGTTTACGTGAGAAAATTTGAATTTATATTTACTTTGTTATTTGCATTTGCCAGTTACATATTAAATTTTATAGCGTTTAATAAATAAAAATCATATTATTTTGTTTTTAAACTATTTTTAATATTAATAACGTTAAAATTATGATTTTCAGAATTCCTGCTTTCCCTATATCGCCATTTTCCCTGGGGAAGTCTGATTTGATCGAGAGTGTATTAAGATAGATGAAATTATAGATTCTGGAATTGTTTTCATTTGAAGCAGTGACGCTAGATTTAAAGATTTATCCTTTTTATTGTTCTTGGTACTGATTTTCATTTAGCGATGCAATAAAAGAAATCAAAGGTGTGTAACTTAATTTTACTAATACATGTAAGTTTTAATTATCATTGACGATCCTCATTTCCACAAGATCCACATAGTTGAAAATTAATTGAAACCTATGCGTAAAATTCTAGTCATACAAAAATCACGATTACACGATTTTAAAAAGAAAAATATCCAAATAACGAATCTATTCTATTTGGAGTAAATAGTAAAAACTTCATACTCCAAAAAGTTACAGTACGCACTCAGAGTATCATTAGGCTTTAAATGAATGTTATTAATTCTAGCAAATAATTGCTTCGATCATTAAACGTTTAATTGGACGCTTTTCACAGCTATTTAAAAGTATTAAGATTGATTTAATGAGTAATTTTTAGCATTTAATTGTGAGAAACGTGCAAGTACATTTTAATGAAAACAAGAAGGATGAACGTAATTCATACTTGAACTTTAATTGGAATACATGAATCTGTTTCTAATACATAAATTCTACTTATTTAGGTCCTTCTTTTTCAATGGAAGACGTAACCACAGCAAACTACCTTCTTCAAATAACTGCATGTACCAAAGTTCAAATAATACTACATGATAATTAAAATATAACATAGAAAAGAAAATATACTGAGAGTTTCGTTTATTATAGATTCCAAACCACGATCTTGAACAATACACTCTCGTTATATTGCCACGTGAACGATTTCTCCTGCATACGATTTTCAAGAATATTATTGCCACTCTTCCATCATCATGGCCTATGAAAATGATACCCCTTTATCTTCCTTTCCCCTCCAATTGAAAGTATGGACCTGAAACTTGAACCATTTCCCGCCTTTACACCCTGTCCACGGCAATATAACAAATGTCTACTGTACTTAGAGCGCTGTTACACCTGTAATAGACCTAATGGTGACAATTACCATGGTTTTCACGTCTATGGTGAAAATTCGTTTAAACTTGACAAGGGAGTTTTTATGGCAGCTATGAACAATATTTTGTGCCAGAAAAATTTCTTTTCTGAGTGAGTATAAAAAAATCCAGGGCCGAAAGGGTTAATTTTATCACTCGATTTTTTAAGAGTCAATGTTCAGGGGGTAAAATTCTCCCTTATACAAAATTAGATGATAACTTTACAATCATTATAAAGAAAGTGTATCGAGGAGGTTTTAAAGATTTTCAAAGATTTCAAGGTTAATATGGAACTGTATATTTTTTTTAACCTATATCAATCCTTCGAAACATTCTGTGTAAAAAAATATGAGTTCAATGTAAAAAATCAATATTTCCTGAAATATTTTCAATTCAAAAGGGAGATATTTTATACAAAAATTTGAAATATTTATAACTGTAATCTTTCTTTTTTAATGGAACTACATATTTTTTTGCACACATCCATTGTACGCGATATTCTGTGTATAAAAATACTAGAGTGTAATATCAAAATCATAAACAATTCGTGAAATAGATACTTCAAATTTTTGAAGTTTTCACGATTTTAAGGTTTTAATGCATGGTGCAACATGAAAACAAATACGTTGACACGTTACTTACGGGAAACCTATTAATAGGCTTTCTGACACCATCAGTTGTTGACGTGAAACCAATTGTTAATCTTTTGATTTATTATAAATTAACGTACAACTCAGTGGAAATAATAAAAGTTAAGTGTACTTCAATCAAAAGGAAACTGAAAGTAAAGATTATACTTTTTAACCCTAGAACAGCGGAGCCTGGGTCAATCGAGACTCAAACTTACAAAACATATTGTACAATGATGAATGTATAATTTGTGAACGAAAGAATTTCGATATATTAGAAAAAGAATTTTTAGAGAAACAATGTCAAATTTAGGAAATGAAAATAATATGAAATACGGAATTACACTAAATTAAAATTGGGTCACTCTCCATGGTCCGCTGATCGAAGATTAATCTTTAGTTACAGTTAAGTTATAAAGCAGTGTTTCTCAAACATAAGATATTCATATAATTCTTTCTTAAATTTTTATTATTACCAACTACCCTCTTATCAAAATAATAATAATAAATAAAAATGAAAAATTATATTTCACTATAAATATCTATTTTATTTGAATTTAAATGCACATGTGAATTAAAAAACGATACACCTATGATTTATTTTCAGTTAAATAAAATTTATAAAATACTATAAATTTTCAATCTTCATTTTAACTAACAGCAAATATATATTATTAATGCCTTAATTGTATTTAATAATAATTCATATAATTACTTTCTCATCAATCACTCGCGAACTTGCAAATTATTTCAATGTAGCAATCAGGTATTACAATTTGAAGAGTAGAATTCATATATAATACATAATTGACTGAGGAATACGTAAAAGTTTAGAATAATTTTCTTTTTTTTTTTTGATAATCATTTAATGCGTTAATGATGTATAGTTAAAAACCGTCACGTACCATGTGAGGACCTTTTCACATATACTCCCAAACAAATCCTAATGGCGCGATAGGAGAAGCAAATATTCTCAAAATCTTAATTTTGACGACATTAATATTAAAAGTGATTTAGAAACAAAATCATATGATTTTTATTAAAAGGTACAAATAACAAAGTAAATATTAATTCAAATTTTCCCACGTAAATGGCTCCCACAGATCTATATACATATATGAGGCCCTCTTCACTACTTTGTTATTTTCCCCGTGGATACCTACGGGAACAGACCGAAGCCCGAAGAAAAGGAAGCCATTCCATTCTCCCTAGGGAAGACTAATTTCATCGAGAGTGTATTCCTACTAATCTATTTCATTTAATAGGTGGTACATAGATAATGCATTAACTATTTGAGTGCCGCAAATTTTTTCTAAAATCCGGTTGAAAAATGATCGCGTTTCTTATATTTCATGTCAAAATACGTTATGCAGCGCGGTAACTCTGTCATTTAATTTTACAGTTTTATTAATTATTCAATTATTTTCACTCTAAGATAGTCAGCTTGCTAAACATATAACATTAACACTGTTTTGCCATTAACGTTAAATGTACCGATAGTTGGGTCGACTGACAAGAGAATTGCTCGTCTAGAGTATGTTTATTCGAAAGAGCATGAAACGAAGAGTTTATGGCACAATTTTTAGGTGTCATTAGCAACGGGTTCAAAAGTTATGGAACTTTGCAATTTTCATATTTTTAAGTGCAGATGATTAGAAAACATGAGAAATCGAAATATGAAGTGAAAATTAAGTGTAAAAGTGACAAAGGCATGAATTTGAGATGATTAGATGATGTTTACTAACAATTAAGATGAGTTTCAGGGAAAATTGCACGTGTGATGCAACTTGCACTTTTGTGATCATTTACACCCGTTGCCAATGGCACCCAAAACTCCTCGTTTCATGCTCTTTCGAATAAACATAGTCTGGATGAGCAACTCTACCATCCACTTTGTACCATTCCCTTGTGAGCCAATTGCGTGTCATTTTTTGGCACGGAACAAGCGAAGCTTGGCACTCAAACGGTTAAGAAGAAACTATTCATCTATTTGAAATCTATTTAAATTATCAATTAATATTTTCATAACATAATTCCTAAGATATTTAAATAATTCTTTTTCGTATAAAGCAGGAAATTCAGAGATGCTGCGGTGTCCAATCATTAATGTAATACGTGTCTACAGGGGTTAATAAATCATACTTCAATAATGTAATATCGTCTATTTCATCCATTATAGACAGCAAAATGGCAGAAAACATATTAAACGTTTCAGCGAATTCGAAGCTCTATTATCGCGATCTATTACATTTGCCGAGATGACATTTACCGTGGCCCGATATTTCGTCATTACAAACGTTACAAAACAGAACTCGTTCACTTCCGCCCAGCCATTTACTATGCCAGCTTAATAGACTCGTCAATCACGGCGAATTGAATGATACAACCGACGAGGGAGGAGAGGGAGACGAAGCTTTGCGTTTTGACGGATTATTATAACACACAGTGGTTTCGCGTTATTAACAGTATAATGCCATATTGCTTCGGTATTATACGCTATTTCAATGTGCTCGAATTCATATGAATACCCGCATACTGTCAATGAGATATCCACTCGTATAATACGATAACTTTTATCCATGAATTCTGACACATATGTCGAAAAGAAGAAAAGGAAAACCGCATAATTTCGTGATATCAATTTCACCAGGGAAAAAGTATTAAGGAATATTCTTTCATATATTCTCGAATTTTTATGCTGATAAATAATTACCATCGAGTTTAATAATTGAGTTGATATAACATGATATTTCAACGGATTTTAAAACCAAATTTTCTTGATCTTAAATATATAAAAATACGTACGATAATAAAAACTAATTTTCATGACACGAATTCTTATCTTTTCGTGTATTTCTATTTGATACATTAGCATTAGTATAAACCATTCATAGTTTTATCAACTCAGAATTTAAAAAGTATTCTAATAGTCTAGTATTCTCAGTATTCCAGCATCCTAGTAGTCTCTTACTGTAATACTCTAGTATTTTCAGTATTCTAGTACTCTAGCAGTTTATTATCCTCAGTATTCTAGCATTCTAATAGTCTTATACTCTAGTAATCTAGTATTCTCAGTATTCTGGTATTCTAGTACTTACTCTAGTATTCTCGGTATTCTAGCATTCTAGTAGTCTGGTATTCTCAATGTTCTAGCATTCTAGTAGTCTTATACTGTAATAGTATAGTCTAGTATTCTCAATATTCTAGTACTTTGGTATTCTAATATTCTCAGTATTCCCAATATTCTAGTGCTCTGGTATTCTAGTAATCTTAGTATTCCCAATATTCTAGTACTCTGGTATTCTAATATTTTCAGAATTCCTAATATTCTAGTGCTCTGGTATTCTAGTAATCTTAGTATTCCCAATATTTTAGTACTCTGGTATTCTAATATTCTCAGTATTCCCAATATTCTAGTGCTCTGTTATTCTAGTAATCTTAGTATTTCCAATATTCTAGAACTCTGGTATTCTAATATTTTCAGTATTCCCAATATTCTAGTGCTCTGGTATTCTAGTAATCTTAATTATTTCCAATATTCTAGTACTCTGATATTCTAATATTTTCAGTATTCCCAATATTCTAGTGCTCTGGTATTCTAGTAATCTTAATTATTTCCAATATTCTAGTACTCTGATATTCTAATATTTTCAGAATTCCCAATATTCTAGTGCTCTGGTATTCTAGTAATCTTACGTAGTATTCCCAATATTCTAGTATCCACGGTATATTCTAAATATTCTAGTAGTCTTCTATTCCTAATATATTAGTACTCTTACAATTAGTATCCCAGGTAGTCTAGTGGTCTAGTATTCTTAATATTTTAAGTACTCTAATAGTCTGGTAATTTTAATATTCTAGTATTCCCAGTATTCTAAATTGCAGTCTAAAAAATAAATTTTAAGTTTTTAAAATATTACACAATTGTAATTTATAAAACTTGAAAATATTTTGACATTTATTGAATATTTTTGGTTTATTTCTATTTCTAATTATTAATAGAAAATCTTAGATAACAGTTCTCTCCAAGTTCATCTTCTTTCATATATTATAAATCAGTACTGACAAAGTGTTACAATATGTGTACTATCCACTGACATTTAATTAATTGCAACTCAATATTGACTACCCATTCCCTTGTGATACGTCATATTTTCCAAAAGCACACTAAATACCGTCGCGTCGTTAAACATTTCATATTTATAATTGTATCAACATTAAGGATACATTTAGTTCTCAATAATAGATCCGTGATAATATTTATAAAAATGCATAAAAAGGGATGTGTTGTATTTTGAACAGAAATGGAAACGTTCCTACTTATTAGCAATCGAAAATCGAGTACTAATATTTGAACAATGCTTACGCATTATCAGATCAATATTCCAGCTCACGTACCTGTTCTCTCTTTCTCGTTCTCTGTTCGCCGCCCGTTTCATACCGTTTTTCAATACCGTTTCATCGTATTTGCACAACTTCAGAACCTTTACCCTTTACGAGATACGTTTCGAAATCAATCGTAGAAAATGTCAATGTATCTGCCGTTTTCTAACAATCTCTTCAACTTCTATTTCAACCGTTCACACGTCAAAGTGATTAATGTCACTTTTTAAATTTTCTATAATTTTAAAGTCGAAGTGTTTGATTGATACTTAACTTTTTATATTTTATTACTTTCTTTGCTTTTTATTTTTTGGAATTCATTGATATGACAAATGGGCAGCTCGTTTAACCCTTGAACGGCGGAGCTTGGGTTAATCGTGACACAAACTTACACAACATATGGAGGGATATTAATCTAAAGTCATGTGTATAATTTTTAAACAAAAAGGAGCAGTAGAATGTAGAAAATAGAAAAAAATAAAGTACACAATTAAATTGAAACAGGGGCTCTCTTCGTGGTCCGCGCTTTCCGAGGGTTAATACACTGTTGAAAATTTCATCAAATACTTTTATTTTTAATAAACTGTAGATAAATAGTTTATTTTGGTACTCTGAAAAAGAGTTGGTACTCTGATTTCGCTTTAAAAGAGTTTTATCTGTTGTTTTCACAATATTTTGTTATACATAATTTTAAGTTCCTAATAAGAGTATGTATAATTAAATGAGTAAACGACTCATATGGAATTGCAAATATTACATTTGTATAGGTGACATGGCAGTTGTATATTAACACGTGGGTGTCATAGCTGGCCAGTACCACAAATTTAATATAAAGCAGACTCTCGTTATATTACCGCGGACAGGGTTGTAGGGGTGGACATAAAAATGTATCATGTTAGTAGGCTATGATGGTGGAAGAGTGGTACTACATAGTATCATGTTTGAAAATCTGTATGAAGGACAAATCGCTCACCTGGCAATATGACGAGAGTCTACTGTAATTGAGTACTTGAAAGAAATACAGTAAAACATTTTCAGTAGCATCGATATAGTTGAAAACTTGCAAGTTGAATAATTGAATTATAATTATGATTATAATTTTCACTGCGACATCCAACGAATTACCGAACTCCTTTTAAATTTCTTCGACAAAACTTCAATTTTCCATTAAACTGCACGTAGAATTATTTGTTATTATTCTATTTTTGACACACAAAAAAGTATTGTAGTGCTAACTATATTCTGTTTAATAAATAAAAAAAAAACCAAAGCAATTTTCAAGAGATTTTTCTAACTTTTTATTTCGAAATACTAAACGCAAGAAATATTTGAACAAGTGATAAATTAAGAGTTCAGAGAACTCTCACGTTTTATAATAAATAATTTAAAAACATGAAAGGAGAATAAAATTAATTTTTCAAAATTGCATTAATTTGTTACTAATTTGTGTCATTTCAGGAGTATGATGAAAATGCAAAAATAATCTTTAGCATTTTATATTTAGGTACCTATTTTACATTAACAAGGATAACTACCCAAGTGTTACACTCACTTATTAATGAAACTTTGCCAGCTTGTAGAGCTCGTCGAGCTGAACACGCCTATACCCCTTCTGGGGGCAGACGGCTAATTGTTTAAAAGATATTAACAATTACAGTTAGTTACTCCTTACATTCTGAAGTATGACAAACTTACACATACAATTCGCAATCTAGAGATCCACGGTTCCAATCCTTGGTTCCCAACATTTTTTTCTTTTCTTTTAATGATAATTTCTCTCTTTTTGAATAACTATTACATAAAAATTATCATTATATATAAAAATAAAAAAAAAAAAACGGGAACCCAGGATTTGAACCGAGGACCTTTAGATTACGAGTCATGTGTTTAACCACGGAGCAGATCCGTGACTTGGAAGTTGAAGGTCCGCGGTTCAAATCCTTCGTTCCCAAAAAAATTTTTCTTTTTATGATAATTTTTATGTAGTAGTTGTTCAAAAAGAGACAAATTATTATTAAAAAAAAAAAAAAAAAAAAAATATTGGGAATCAAGGATTTGAACCGTGGATGTCTAGATTGCGAGTTGTATGTGCGAGTCTGTCATACTTCTCAATGTAAGTAGTAACTAACTTTAATTATTAATATCTTTTAAACAATTAATCGTCTGCCCACGAAACGGGGTATATGCGTGTTCAGCTCGACGAGCTCTACAAGCTGGCAAAGTTTCATTAATAAGTGAGTGTAACACTTGGGTAGTTCCCCTTACAAGTACAATTTACGTTGTTTTAATGTTAGATTAATATTAAAAATTGTTGATAATATTAGAAATAATTGAATATCCAAATAAACCTTTTATTTGTTTTACCTGATTTTGTAAAAATGAAATTCGAGAAACAAAAGAGTGCTCCGTCATTGAATACAGTAGACTTTTGTTATATTGTGAGCGATTGGTCCTTTACATGGATTTTCAAGCATACTAGTGGCACTCTTCTACCATTATAGTCCGCTTTTATTTCTCTCTTCCCCTCGAACTGAAAATTTGGAAGCTCGAAAAATTTTCCGCTTCTACAGCTTCGTTCACGGCAATATAAAGAGTCTACTGTATTTTGTACAGGATGAAGAAGATTTTTTTTTAAATCCATTCTCATTCCATTTTTTTTTCCACTGAAATGCCACCATTAAAACTAAGAATTAATTCTAATTAATATTTACATTGTATAAATGTCACAAGTAATTACAATTTAATTCGCTACATTTCATTACGAACCCACTTCCAATTTTCCTGAGAAAATCGGGAAAACGGAGCAGTTTTATTGATAGTCAATCAAGGAATAAATATTTCATCGTTCAATAATGATGCGGACGATAACTTAAACGAGAATCGGTAGCGCACGATTAGTTTATTATTCTTTTATAAGAGGAAATGAGGTTTTCGCAACCTTCGTTTCCTATCTCCGTTCGATCACTGATTTATTAGCTATTCATTATTCTTTTAATTACACGCGGATGGCATTTTTTTTTTTTTTTTCATGCTAATGACTGAACGCGCTTTTGCATATTTACAATGTTTTTCCCCTCTTTTCCTTCTTCTACATCGTCAATCCTTTTCCCGTTCACGGTTACACACGCAACGATTAATTTCCAACGAAATTATCTCATTTCTTTAGCGACACCGAATGTTGATATGCTGCCATGTTTTATTATTCGATTGCAATCAATCGTGTCCCGTACGTGTCTCGAAAGGCAGCCGAGGCTTTGTTTTTATTCCGAATGTACGTTGCAATCGGTTTCAATAATACAATACACCTCTGCTACATGTATTTAAACGAGCTCATTAATAAGCACTTTGAAAGCATACATTTTTCAACGTTTCAACGAATATTATTTCATTATCTCATCATGTCGAACAATCCTTTCCATTTCCTTCCTTTTTCATATTTGTTTAACAACTAAAACAACCAACGACGAACGCGTAAATTGTTCAATCACCTCTTTTGAAATTATAAATAATATTTTGTCCGTCGTACCATTTAAATAATTTCGGTTAAAAAGATGTTTAATATTTCGCAATTAATTTATTCTTTGTTAAAATAAAACCGTGTATACGGTTTAATAAAATATTGAGCATCAAATTATGCTATTTGGAAAAATTGATAAATCTTAAAATTAATACTTATTGGAAGTTTCGAGAAGAATTTAGTTTTACAGAAAATAGGAAAAATATAATCAGTGAAATCTCTGAAACTTTATTAGGACAATAAAGGGTTAAAAGAATCAATATTATTAAAGATTACAATTTTTTAACGCTATTTTATTTGCAAATTCAATATATGCAAAATAAAAATTGAATTACTTATTGTTAGCTAGAGAAACAAAGATTCAGAAATTGGATTACAAGTATATAATTTACTTTGTTGTTTGTACTTTCCAATTGTATAATAAATTTTGTAATACTTCATGATTAAAAATCGTATAATTTTACTTCTAAACCACTTTTCATATTAATAGGTAAAAATTCAGAATTTCAGTATTCTTGCTTCCCCTATATCACCATTTTAGGGAAGCCTGATTTGATCGTGAGTGCACATACATAAAAAGTATAGAAACTGTTATTTGCAATTTATAGCACTTGTGAAACGTAAAACAATTTTTAATCAATGAAATTTTCCCATTTGTTTTAAAATCAATATTGATTTCTGCCCCGTTGTGTTCTATATCCCCTTTTATGAATAATTATATTTATATAGGTAAACATGATAGTGTTTTATGCGTTCAATTATTTTTTTCATCTATGTTCAACATATACTATGCGTTAAAAATTTGAGACCACCTAATTTTTCTATTGTACTATACGTATACTATACAATTTAACAAAAAGGAATCCTAGAATATCTTATTTCTGTCCATATTAAAAATATTTTAATTAAATTTTTACAATCACTTACCAATGAGAAGAAAACAAGAAAATTTTGATTGCGAGTACAAGTAATATTAAATACATTAATAATATGAAAAGCTAAATTTTAAAAATGAAATGTTTATAATATGTTTAAGAACTCTTATTATATCGTTCTATATCGCAGGTGTCAAAGTTAATCACTTTATGATTGAGCCATATGGTCGTATCAGGTATCTAATGTTAACACCTTACTGACCGGAAGCCTATTTTAATGGACTTTTTAATACTAACGGTTACTAATTAAAGGAACCGAATATAAGCCTCTGGTCGTTAATAATTCATCTGCAATTCAAAGGACGTAATAAAATCTATGTATGTTATAATTACCCAGATAATGAGAATACGGATCAAGCTTTTAAATTTTTAGTTATTATTCGATCATAACACAATAATACTTATCCATTTCAACTACAAATGTAGATAAGATGTTTATATGTATATAAATATGTGTTGAACGCAGTTAATCCTCAGGTGGCGGACCATGAAGAGAGCCCCTATTTTAATTTAATTTTCTAATTTATATTACTATCATTTTCTAAATTTTACACTGTTCCTTTAAAAATGATTCTTGTTTAAAGATTATACATGTAACCTTAGGTCAATAGCCTTGCATATGTTTTGTAAGTTCGGGTCGCGATTAACCCAGGCTCCACTGTTCAAAGATTAGAGTTGATTTTATTTGTCAAAAATAAACTGAAATCTTATGTTAATCTTATAATTAATTAATTAAAAAACTGCAATAGTACTTCTTGGTTGCACTGTCACAAGTGAAAATTATGATAAACACTCGTTATATTGACGTGGACGGGGTGTAGGGGCAGAAAATGTTTCAAGCTTTCAGTTAGAGTAGGAAAGGGATATAAAAGTGGCACTAATATGCTTGAAAATCCATGTGAAGGTCAAGCCGCTCGTGGGGCAATATAACGAGAGTCTACTGTAGTAAAATAGATCTTCAACAACACAGTAGTTGTAACTTATTTTAAATATTTGACTCACTCTCTATAAGTAACCCTTTCGCTACGGTTGTTTCTACCTGAAACCCTATTCGTACGTTTTCATGTTAACACTTTGCTGTCAGATAACGTAGTACTACGTCTTTTCAAAAATAAAAGCTGAGAGCTGGTGACGTAATGGTAGCTCTTTTCAAAAGTAAAACCTGAGGGCGGTTAACGTAGTAATGCGTCTTTTCAAAGTAATAGCTTAAAGCTGGTGACGTAGTAATACGTCTTCTCAAAAGTAACAGCTGAAAACAGTTGACGTAGTAATACGTTTCTTTAAAATTTCTCAATTTTTTTTCCAAAAAAGTTCCCGCTCTCAGTTAATTTCTCCTGCTAATAAAGTGTTAAATTATTAATAATTATTTATATAATATTTGATTTCCAATAAGAAATTTTTCTGTTGTCATATCACATACTTGTTATCTTGAAATGTAAACACTCCATTCGATGATTATAGTATCTCACAATAGCGAAAGGGTAAAAATGGGGATTTGCTTAAATTTAAATTAAAAAACATCAAATATATACTTACGGTGTACAGAGCCGATCGACTGTTTCGATCAAACTTAACGAAATATGATTACCGTCAAGCAAATGATTATCTATCTACTGTACTACGATTTACGGATTCATTCACGTTTGCGTGTTTCCAGGCATTCACAACGAAATCCCTATTTAGAGCGTGCATTAATTACCAGTGGTGTGCATAAAGCGCCTACCAGTCGAAGCGATTGCAAGCGATTACAGCTGGCCCATTGAAATTGACATTTTTCGAAGCATAAAGATTGCGCGTCTCCCTTTTATTATTCTCTGTGTTTATATACACGCACGAAATAGTAATGAATTAAAAAAAAAAAAAAAGAAAGAGAGAGAAAAATATCATTGACTTTTACATGATAACGATTGATCCTTTTGACGTTCTGGAGTCAATCTTTCCAAATCTGGTATTTAATTTGTTGCGGGGGATTTATTTGCCACGAGTACATTAACCCTTTCGACCCAAGTATTTTCCATTTGAATTTAACTGCCTAAATGAAGATTATTCAGTACGTTGTTATGTTGTTTATGGTCAATAATTGCCAATCAAAGATGGTATTATGCGTAGAAATTAATTCGATGCTTTTTCTTTATTTTAATTGAAGATTTATTTTTTTTTAATTATAGTAATTTCAATTATTAAAATAATTATTATCGTTATCATATTTTCGCGCTACTTTTCAATTTCATGGAAGCGCGGGAAAATATTCAAATGTAAAATAGTGATTTAAAAAAAGTAATACTAAAGGCACTGAATTAATTTCTACAGCTAATATACATATAGTCAAATAAAGTAAAAAGAAAAAATATAATGCACATATGTAACACATTGTCTCACAGAGGGTCAGAAACATTCAGTGGGACGTATGTGTCCTACCGGGATCGAAAGGATTAATCCTTGGACGAATTTTGTTTATTAACGGTGGAGTAATCTTCTCCTTTTGAATTAAAAATGTTTATTAGATTATTAAAAATTTGTAACGTGAGCAAATTTTCTATCTGCATTACGCAATGACGGTGGGTTTAGCGTTTTAGAGCAGTTTATCCATAACGAAAGAGTTAACTTGCTTAACTTGTTATTATTGAGTTACCCTGAAAGTTTTTGCCAATTTCTCATAGGTTGCATGGAAAAATTTATGATACAATCTAAATGGTGATATTCTATCCTGTATTTAACATGAAGATTCTGGTTATAATGGAATCCACTTTTAACATTTGAACCTTTTCTTTCATAAAGAAACAACAGAGAGGACGATTAAAGAATAGTTTATTATATTTAAAAGTGGAAATCTTTATCTTCATAACCCTTAGGTACATCATTTATTATTAACCCCTCGGACGGCGGACCATGGAGAAAGTCCCAATTCTAATTTAATTTTGTATTTCATACTATTAGGTGTACAAATTAATTCGGTGCCTTTAGTATTACGCCTTCTTAATTAATATTTTTAATTTGAATATTTTCTCGCGGTTTTGGACATTTGAAAAGTGGTAAGACGACATAATAACAATAAAGAGCATTTCAATAATTGGAATTACTATAGCTATTTAAAAATGGCACCGAATTAATTTGTACACCTAATATTTTCATTTTCCAAATTTCACACTCTTTCAATATATGAAACTCTTTTGTTTAAAAATCATACAGTCAACATTAGATTATTATTTTTGCATATGTTTTGTAAGTTGGGGTATCGATTGACCCAGATTCCACTGTTCAAGGGTTAATCATAATTTAATCAAAGTTATGACTGAGAATAATAATCCTATTATATAATACGTAAATAAATAGAAAATTAGTATCAATCAGCATTTAATTAAGATTAATTATGCAAATTGAAATGCTCTTAGAATTTCATATAATTTAAAAAGGAACAAAAAACTGATGAACTTTACAATCAGCTGAGATTCTCTGTTCAAATGAAGTTTTATTTTTAAAAAATATAGTAATGAAATATCCAATATTTTGTTACACAAATCGGCAAAAACTTTCCAGGTACTAAAACACGAACGAGCGAAAGCAATAATTTTGCAAAGACAAGAAAAACGATGGTTCGCTAAGGAAATCTCGTGTTAATCGTCCTTGTTCCAAATATCATTTTCAGCAGATTCTCATGCACGGGTAAACACAGATAGAAGCAAGAGAGAAGCAAACACAGGCTTAGGTTTGTGTACAGGTAAGGATAATGGGACACTAACTTGTGGATTGAAGGGTCTTTGCATTCTCAGAGCCTCCGGCAGCCCCCCGGCCTGTGAAAATACGACCAGGGACGGCGGCGGTAGATGATTCGGCACATATGCAGAATTATCCATCTAGAACAGATATAATCGACGTGTTCCATTTCTCTCTCTCGATCATCTTCATCCTTGGACACTTGCCACGCGAATTTACTCGCGATACCGAATCTAACCCACTCGTAAACGTGGCGAAAAGAAGTTGTTAAAAAAAGAAATCGAACCGTGTCTATCAGAAGTGGCTATAGCGCAGAGCTTCCCAAACTTTGACGAGTCGAGATCCACTATCGAAAACGGATACCTTTTAAGATCCACTTGCCGATAAAAATTAACGCATTCGCTGCCACGCAACTCGATACCGTCAGTCGCTGAAGATGATAATCACTATTGGACTTAATTAACCGAATTAACCATCGGACAACGGACCATGGAGAAAGACCCAATTTTAATTTACCTTCGTATTTCGTATTATTTTACACGGATTGCTTGAAATTTAAAAATTCCACACTGTTTCCACTTTTAACAATTAGAGCTTCAATATATGTGACAACAAATATCTATTTTCATTTCGGCAATCAACGCGTTAATATTTAACGCGACCCAACCGTCGCGTCGATCGGAAACCGCATTTTGGGAATCTCCGCTCTAGTGCCTATCGGTCACAGGTGTGAACACTGTTTACATCAAATCAAATATCTCTGCTAGACGAGTAGAAGATGTTTAAGGTGCAATGTTAAATCGAATGTTAGTTTTGAACATGGAAGTTGATAACTTGTAATAAAATATACGTCGTAGTCAATTTAGAAACATTCTTATTTTCTTGAAAATAATGGCTAATAAGATTTTTATCAACTTATACTCCTTTGCTCGCCTACCAGAAATATATTCACCGTAATTTGCCCAGGTTTCATTGAAATCATTGAATGAAAATCAAGAAGAGTAATGTCTGAGATGTGTATCTTCATTAGCTTATATTCACATTATTTCAACGATATCTTATAATGTTACTTTCATCCTTGATTATATATATTTTTATATATTTAAAGAGAGAAACAAAATTATAAAAGTTATTATAGGATTATGAATTATGAAGCGAGTAATATTCACTTCATTTTTTTATACAATGTACAGTGACCCACATTAATATTTGGACTTTATTCTGATAATTAACACTCTGATGACTACAGGTTTCATAAAACCTTTAACTCGTGTAATTTTAATCCTCCGTAGGCAATCCGAAACGCTAACGACAGAAGCGAAAGACTTCCCCTCGAATTTTTATTTTTATTGAAAAAAAGTTGTAAACATTTGACAGAACGAATAATTGAATAATGTAATAGAGATTTTAATTAGTCTTCTAGAATTTTGTCAGATTTTTAGAAAGTCTGACATAGTAAAAGGAAACAGATGATCCAATTTGCCTACGGAAAGTTAAATTCCCTTTTGTATCTAACAAAAAATTACTAATAGAATTATAAATAAATCATTTTACGGGCGCCGCAGAGTTACTAAATTTTAAACTCTAATTAGCATTTGATGGAGTAGATAAAAATAAGGTAAAGAATAATCACATAAAAAGTTAAATGCCAAAATCAGGAATATATGACGTCGGACATTAAAGTGTTAAGTAATTATTGCTAGATATTTCCATTTACAAGTACATTAAAGAAATAATGTTCCGAACTTTTAATTTTTCGTTCACCTGAACTGAAAATGATGAATTTGCTTCCTCACGAAATATTACGTCATTTTATCAGATATTTTTATTGAAAAAGAACTTCTTTAACTAAAACTAAACCTTTATTTCGATTTGATTTATTGGTATATAGTTTTCTACGAATTAGAATCCTACTGTATCCATTTGTTTTTCTAAACTACATATCGGGATATATTTTCTTTGTAAACTTATTATCAGTTAGTTAACTAACGAACACTTAATACTGTGATTTTCTTTACTTTCTCTAATAACTTTTTATTAATCTTGAGAATTTAATAATTTTGTTAATGCGTTATGTCTGATTTCTCAAATGAATCTGCATTTTTCCATATGCCAGACTGCCATCCATAAGTAGTAGAACACTTGTAACTTCTGTTGATCATGTAATAACTTTTCAGAATTTGTATATTGCTGTTATTTTTAGAGGTGTGCGAGTTACCCGGAATTTACAAGCCGAGCTGAACTCGCTTGAATTTGCCGAATTACTCGAATTACCGACAAACTGTTTGAAACAAAAGCGAGCTACTCGAAAAAATCGAACTACTCAAATATTCGAGCCATCATAAAACTTCGATTCACTTGAAGATGAATTTTCGGCTCGAATATTCGAGTAGTTCGATTTTTTCGAGTAGCTCGCTTTCGTCGATTTCGAGTAATTCGGCAAATTCAAGCGCTCGACTCGGCTCGACCGACCGATCATTGTTTGACTCGAAATTCGAGTACTCGAATAAATCGAGTTATTTTATATCGAACGAAGTAGACTTTAATCACTAATTATTTTTTATTAACAATTTCAGCTGTAAAACACGTATATTGTACTCAAATTTTGCAAATTACTGAGGACTGTAATGTGTTTTCTTTATTTTTGTTTCACGTAATATAATCAAAAGTCCAGAACTATAATTTCATCCACTTTCAATTAATTTCGTTTGACAATGAGATTTTAAATTATTACGACAACTAAGCCTCATAAAGAAATATAAATAAAATATTATTCTGTCAAAAGAAGAATATTTCACTAAGAAAATTTTCTAAATCTATTGTAGATTATTATGCTCTGAAGAAATTCGCTATCCTAAATAGTTATTAATCTTAAAAGTAATAAAAACGCTCAAGAAAAACAACAAATGTCAAAAATTATTATTCATAAACAATCAGTAAGCTTAATTGTAAAAATAGTACATCTGAATTAGCGTCATAAATTAATTAGCACTCTATCTGTGACGAGTATGAAGAGATAGCTTGATAGACGTTAAAGGCATGTAGCTACGACAAAACCGTTATTAAAATGTGAAAATAAATTAAAACTGCTTTAATTAGCAGAAACCTACATAAATTAAAAATATTTGAGCACAAACAAATTTTATAGGTATCCCACTACCTATCGACGGCAGTGTATATCGCTGTATCATTTAATTCAATGACCGGAACAAATAGTTCTGTTTCTATTTCATTATACTAAAAAATAACTATGCTAAATAAATAAAACTTTCCTTTCTATTAATTAAGATAAATATGTTATCGTACTATAGATATTTATTGCTTTGTTAATATAATTGTAAATGGGTATTATCAAGCAATAATTGTTTCAATATCATTAACCCTCGGTCGGCGGACCATGGAGAGAGCTCCAATTTCAATTTAATTTTACATTCCATATGATTTTCATTCCCCAAATTGTACACTGTTCTTATAAAAATTATTCCTTCAATATATACAATGTAAAACCCTTTCATTTAAACATTATACAATGAACTTTAAATTTGCGATCCTATCAATAGAATAGAATTTCCTTAACCCTCCGCCGGCATTACGGATCATCTCAAAACTTGCCTTCGAATTATTGCTTTTATTGCAAAAGTAGTTAAATATTTCGTTTAACAGATATACATTAAATTAGAGACTTCAATACATGTCTCAGAATGTTGTTACAATTTGAAACAATAAAAAACTGAGCTTGGAAATAAAAGATACGTAATGCCGGCCGTGTTAGTAAAATACAATACTGCCGGCGGAGAGTTAATACAATGATTACTTCGATATTATGGTATCAGAATATTATTCATGTGGGCCGCTGATTGTAAATAATAACGGTTCATAGCGAAAGAAACTATAAAAGAAACTATACATTATTATGTACAGGATTAAAAAACTTTGGATAAATACTTCTATGCTTCCTTCAATTGCTTTTAAAAATTTCAAATCATTAAATAGTGACTTCAAATACTTTCTAGTGATCGAAGCAAAATATTTTTGTAAGATACTAATAGAGCAATTCATTACGAACTGTGTATATCAACTCATTATTGCAATTGTGTTGCAAATATAACTGCACATTTCATTATCAATAAAATTATTGAAAACGTAAAGTTACAAATTTGCAATATTAAAATTTATTGCCACATTGAAGCTGTTAATAATTTCATTAAATAGCAGTTTTATTTTTGACAAATTTTATTGATTATTTCCACGATAATTATTTATTTCAAATATCTAGTAGAAGTATTTCTAATTAAGTAAAGCAAAGAATTCCTAACAATGTGGGTGATAGTTTCCTATTGAAATTTAAGTATCACCCACAATTCAAGATGTTAAGTAAGTTTCATAATAAAATAGGCAAAAGTTTAGCTACTGTTAGTATTATCATTCCTAAGAGTTCAAAATTCTAATTCCTCCCTTAAAATTTTATGCAATTTTCAGATAAATTATTTCTTTTATTAGGTTTACGTAAATTTTGTACAATATCTTCAAAATATCGTTACAGAAATATTTTGCAGAAATGCAATATCGGAGATTCAAATTTCTTAGATTACTGGAAAAATAATGCGAATATAAGCTAATGAAGATACTTATTTATGTCTTTCCTTTCATGTTCTATCATAGGAAACTTGATTTGATGAAAAACAGTTTCGCAAGTATAAATTTTTACTTGATATAAATCTCAGTGTTCAGTGTATTTCGTGTAAAAGAACGTTAAAATTAACATTGGTTCCTCGGACTTCTATCTGATTTAAAATTACCTTGAAGCTTGAAATTAATGCAGACACTATTTTAATACCATTAGGTTGGTTCAAATGAAATGTTGTTCTGAAAAGTACATTTTTCTTTCAAAATAACTTTATACTTTCCCTATAGGAATTTCATTATTATGTAGAATATTTGATACATTTTCAAATGAAAAATTTTCACTTCTAAATTATGTAATCCAAAATTATACAGTTTTTACAATTAAGTAATCTTTTGCAAATGATAGATTAATTTTATTACACAATTTTTACTTCAACATTGTCAAGTTTGTTTTAGTACAAAATGATTGCCTAAAAATTTTGGTCATTTTTAATAATCAACTATGAATATTATTGATAGTTAATGCTATACCTACATATATTACAAGGAATTTTGTTTTTCTTTTGTAACAACTGATTATTAAGAAGTGCTTACTACCTGAAGATTCAAACATTAGAAAAACAACATTTCATATCTGTGATTTGCAAAAATAGTAACACAACTCGGATATTATCAATTTTGAGATAGCTGGGAAAATAAACTTTAAAAATAGACTTCTTTGATCTGAATAATAATATGGAAATGTTTCAACTATCACATCCGTGACTTGGTGCAAAAGATACAAAATGAAAATAACACGAAACAGGAAAATGAATTAATATTAGAGCTTTCGAGTGATAAAAAATTCATGTTCGAATAATTTCTGATACAGAAGTTTCTGCTGTTCCAAATTTCTTAGAATTATAGCTTATGCTATCTATGTTTTTCTGTAGAAAAAACATTATAGTAACTTCTAAATAGAATTAGAAATTGTCGTTTTTTAAGGTTGATAATATAAGGTTGAACTTATTTTTCCGAAAATATAATATTGATACTTTTTGCATCGAGCCACAGAATTGATTAGCTACTATTTGACAAAAACAATGACGCAACTCAAAATGAGAAATTGTTTCATCCCCTAAGAAAAAGAGTTAACTGACATTTTAATAAAGAAAGGCAAGAATGAAAACTCTCAGTACAACTGTACAAACAAAAATACAATAAGTAACAAACAAATTATAGAAAAAGTGAAATTCAAACTACTTTTCTATGAAATTAACTCTTTCGACTAATGTCACTATTCTTGCAAACCGATATACACCAACCTAATATTTAAATAATTTTGTTTGAACCTTTGCAATGAACAGTTGCAAAAAGAAAAATAAACATAAAACCACCTAAAATTTCATTGCAATACAATTTTACTAAAGATCCAATTTTTTCATATTTTCTGAATAACGTAATATCTGAATGGTGAACTAAAAATTTTAAGATATTACAGTATTAATTTGCAATACTCATTATGGATAATTTGAAAATATCGGAAGGTAAGTGTATAGATTAGAACCGTTTAAGGACAATTCAAATGCGACGCAGTCAGTGACTCGGCCGTCGAATGACTGATGTCAGTTCCTTCTTGTCTTTCAACGATAGCTATCGAATTTGATCCACGAGTGGCTGCATCGATCGCGATTCTATCGATTTTTCTTTTCCGAATCGAACGCGTTGATAAGTGCGCGTCGGATCGAAAGGAAGCCGAGGAACCAAAGAACAATCAGTACGCGTCGCGTACTGACACTCTACCTTTAACGTGTGAAATCTCACAATAATGATGTTTATTTCAGAAAATAAGATAAATCAAACTTTTTGATTAAACATTAGTTTTTATACAATTAATTATTGCAAGAGCTGATAGTTCACTTTTCTATGCAATTTTTCGAACATTCTTCTTTTTGTGTATTTTCAACTCTTTTCGTATTATTAGATATTAATAAATTTAATTTGCAATTTTAATCAAACTTTGTTGGTAGAACCGTTCAGAATTCTCGTGACACTTATTACATTTAAAAATACTCCAAAATTTTATGCAAATGATGAAATTTCTGCAATTTCACTTAGAGCTTCAAGAACAAATGTAAGTTAATTTTAATCACAAAGGAATAAGTTATCCGCTTATAAATTAATTATTTATTATCTCTACATTTCTATTAATTTAAAAATTTTTTTGTATAATATCTAGCAGAAATTTTTGAAAATATATATATATAATTTGATTGTTTCATAAAAATTACGTAATAAACAGTAATTTTGTGAAATTTTATTTAACATTGATTACTATGAGAATATCTTCTGCATCTACTGTAATTTTGCATATTTGGGCCAGTGGAAAGATAATGACATCCAAAAATACAGCAAAAATAGTAGATAATTTATTGAGAATCAAAAATAAATAATTCCAGAAGAACAGAAGAATATTTCTACAGAAGCTATAAAAAAATTAATTACTAAAACATCAGAATTTGTAGGCTGTTAGTAGTTTTATTAACTTTTAAATGATATTGTGTAAAATATTCCACTATTATTGTAAAATGTCAAACGGAATAATATCTCTTTAAAAGTTCTTAACAATTTCATATTTTATTTGAAGTTTATGTCAAATTGAATAAGTGCCTTAATGCTCCTGAGCGGTTTAAAAAACTATATTAATCCTTGAACGGCGGACCATGGTGAGAACCCTAATTTTAATTTAATTTTATACGTCATGTTATTTCATACAGTTCTTTTAATAATTATTCTTCCAATATATGAATCCATTTAACTTTAGGTTAATATTCTTGTATATGTTTTATAAGTTTGCGTCACAATCGACCCAGGCTCCGCTGTTCAAGGATTAAAATGATTTGAATATAATTTTGATTTCAATTTCCAACAAAGTTCTTTTTATCCAAAAAATATTCAGAAAATTAAGACATTAACAATGGCAAAATTGATACATCATTAAAGTGAATGTCCGCGTATCACTGTCATTATTAAATAAGCATCGACGAAAAAGACCTGTGTGCGAAAGCGTGCAAAAGTGAACACCCGCAACGCATCGACGCAACAGGCTATCTTCGTTTCGATCGCTTCTCAATATTCGACAATGAATCGAGACAAATAATTATATTCGTGTATATTACTGTCTATGAGTACACGAGAAATATATTAAAATGTATTAATCACCACCACGCGTACATTTTGTTGTGCACCAAAGAAGTCACTGCACGAAATACGTCCGTTCGAAAACATTCACTCTATTTCCACAATTCTCATTGTCCCTTGATCCGTCACTCGAGAAACGCGTCGTTATCACCAACAGTTCGCACTAACATCCGCATAAATCGATGCTCGGTAAGTAAACGTCACGAGGAATCCGTTCGAAAAAGGCGCGTTGGTAGGCGAGGAACAACCTAACCTCAATGCGGCGGCTGTCACGCGGTTCGACGTTCGCGCGTTCAGTTTACGTTACGCGATAAACTCATCTGATAATCGTTGAAACGTTTCGTTCGAAGCTTGTTGATCGTGTTAAGACACGTTTACAATCATTTGGATAACAAATAACACGACGATACGGAACGACAGAATTCAAATTCAAACGAGCCGTGTAATCCCGCCACGACGATCACTCTGACCTAACCTCACGACGACTGACAATACCCGACGAGCACGTCAACCAGTGGCTCAGTTCACCCCGTGGTACGGGTCTCTGATAATGCACTAAACGTGGTGAGCCAAGTAGAAGAGAGAAAGGGGTGAGTACGTGAGGAAGGCGGCAAGACCGTGCGAGCAACCTCGTGGACATGCGAGTGCAGACTGATTGGAGTGTGAGGGTACTTACCCACAAGTTGTGAGAGCGGTGGCGGTGGCGGCGGCGGTGGTGGAGGCGAGGTAGAGGCGTGGAGAAACAAACCGGCGGCGGTGCTGGCGTGCGCGCGTGTTTTCCGCCGCCATTACTGGCGCCACTGTAGCGTCACAGTTTGGCCGCGCATGCGCGGCATGCGCACACGCTCCACGCGCAACCACTCTCGCGACGCATCCAGATTCAATCGGGCGCCGACAGCGCGAGTAGTAACATCTCGAATTTCTTGTCCTCTTCTGCAAAGTGTTAATCGAGCTTGTAACGGATATTACTTTCCTTTCTGTTCGTTCTACAGTGAACGAAAACTTGTGTGTACCTTAATAAACAATTTTCTTGAAACGTACCTTTCAACTACCTCTGTATCAGTGTGTTTTGTTTTATTATAACATATTTTATTTATTTGAGGTTTTCTGTCAAGATTCTATCTTTAAAGTATCTCTGTTAACGGTTTAATGACTTTCATTGGTTTTTCGTTGTTTCAAATGATGTGGTTTATTTTGATTCATTTTAGAATCGTATACGTGTTTGTTTTATAAGTATGAATGCTGGGAAAACTATAAATTTAATTTCTATTGTTTGATCTGTTATCTTCAAAAATAACAAAAACATACTTTTTGTAATTTTTAGTTAATATTAATGAAAAATGTAAATGAACTGTAAAATTTCTGGTAATATATTTTTAACATAATTGATAATACACCTTTGAAAATATTAACAGGCATAATTAAATTTTAATGTATTTATAACAACCATATAAATATCAATTTTAAAAATTAATATAACAATGGATATAATAAAAACCTTTATTATTTTGTAACAGGAGATACTTTTAGAAAATCGTGAATTAAAGCAAAATAGCAGGTTTTAAAATATAAATATTATGTATAACTTTATTTAAAACTTACAACAGACACACATTGTAATATTTATAGCGATTTATTTTAAATCGACAATATGCTTAAATATAACAGAACAAAAACAGCTGGAACATTTTAATGAACATTAACAAATTAATGAATATTACGAAAAGATAACATAAACATTTCAAGTAGCTTATCTCAACCATAGAAATCTTGACAAAAATTTGTGGTATCTTTTGTTTTGTGTTCATATATCTTCTTTTTAATATGTCTATTACAGTGTTTAACTTCATATTTGAAGAAATTTATTCATGCTGTTAGCACAGCATGTTACTTTTAACAAGTTTATAATGTTTTACATATTTTCAGAATACGTGTAGATAACGGCACAAAATACTTTTATTATATGTTTAAATGTATTAGATATATCATTGAAAAATAAAAAACATTTAACAGAGGAAGTAGTGAAACTAATTAATCAGAAAAATAGTAGAAATTATAATCAATAATATGAAAGTAATATATTTAAAGCAATGTTTACCTCTTGACAATTTGTGGAAAACAACAAAACTTTATCTGAAATCATTTAAAATGTTTATCCACTATGTACCATAATTAATAAGTTAAATTTTCTGTTATTATATAAATTACATTCTTTCCATTAAGTTATATTTTTACAGACAAATTAACATATAATTCATTAAACATACTAATTTAATTTATTGAATATTAATAACTTAAGTTATTCAATTTAAATAATAATAAAAACGTGTTGCAGTTTTATATGCTTATATTTTTGGTTTATTAATATAATTGAAATAAGAATTAAAATAAAATTCGAATTTGATACTGTATTTATAATCATTATGAAACAAATTCATTAAATCATAATAATAACAATATACCTACAAGAACTGCATTTTGTATGTTAGCATAGTAATAGAAATGCAACAAAATTTAAAAAGTATTTTTAGATTTTAGTGATGATGGTAGCTAAGATGTAAACCATATTATCGATTTCACTATTTTGAAATTATTAAAAAAATGCCTGTTATTCTTCACACAATTATAACAATAAACTATAAAATGACTTACAACAATTAGTGGTATAATATACTATTGATGAAACTTCTTTAAACAAATAACTCGTATGGTATCCTTGGAAAGTGAAAAAGGTGCATTGTGCTACCCTCTATTGTAGGGAAGCAGGAATTAAATTCCGTTGATCGAAAGATTCCACTCGTAGGATAAACCTCGGCTTTACTATGAGGTTGACCTCTTACACGCGAGAGATCTTCTTTACTCTTAACCCATTACCTACTTCTTGCCAATGAAAAACAGATAAGAACTATTATTTTAACATCTGATAATAACCAAAAATTCAAAAAAGTAAGAACCTCGCTTTCAATTTCCTCTATTATTTCAATGGTGTTATACGTCTCTTTGTAATAATCAAAAAATTATTATATAAGTGGTTTTTCATCAACTAATAATTTCAGAAAGCTTATGAAAAACCTAATAGATTCAGAATAAATAACACCATGATAGGATCAGACTTTACATTTCAAAGTTAAAACTGTACCTCTAAAACCCTCTAGAAGAAAGCTGTTTGATAAAAACTATGTTCGCGAGAAAGATTTGTGACACCTCAATAGTTAAAACCCAAAAATGTTGTCAGCGGTCGGTTTAAAAGAAATAAAGTACGATATGTAGCATTGAGGATATTTGTAATTACACATTTATTGAGAGACTATACCTTCCCACTCTATTCTGACCAGTACTATTATAATCTTATCGTACGCTGTATTAATAATGCAGAGAGTGATATTACCGTAGTAAAACATTTTCTGTAAAATTTTGGATCTTAGCTTTCGGGTGGCCAAGAATCTTTTTTACAAACATCGTTTCTATCTAAAATACCGTCAACGAAATGATCTAGACTTGTTGCCACAGTACCGGCGCGGCGATATAATTATCTCGTTGGTGCTGATTGGAAAACAATTATAGAGAGTGTCCCAGAACTAGATCGAATGCCCTGGAGGGATGATTGCTGAGGATTCTGAACTTTTTCCTTTGCCAAAATGTTGATTAAGATCTCGTTTTTAAATTATTAACGAAAAACAGTGTCCAATTAAAGGATTCGTATAGCGCGGGCTGAAGGTGTAGGCTATTGATTACGTTCGAACGGTGGTTATAAACAAGCGCGCCGATACCACGGCATAATCTGCGGCTTCGTTCTCGACATATGTATAAGCAATTGGGAATTGGAATATCAATTTTCGAAGGGTGTGTTTCGCTTTCGAATAACTCAACTTAAGAAAAAAAAAGGCTAACAGCACGTGGAGTTCCCAAGCGGTCACCCATCCAAGTACTATCCACGCCGAACTTAGCTTGACTTCGGTGATCGGACGAGAACCGGTAGTAGTCCTAAGTCGTATGGCCGTTAGCTGAAAGTAGATGCTTTATTAGAGAAGAAAATGGTTCAACTTTACTTTACCGGACCCAAAATTTTCGACATCTTTTTTTTTAATCTATAGTTTTTGACGCGTAGAATCTGAAAATGCAAGTCTTAATTTTAGGAATCCAATGGTTAAAAAGTTATAAGCGTGTAAAGTTTGACATTTTTAGCGGATTTACTACGTTACTGTGACACCATATTGCCTTATATGTATAACCTGATTAGTTCTCGCATGGGCAGTATAGTCTCTCTATAAAATAAATATAAACCTAACTAACTCAGACAGTATCTTTACGGTTTGACTAAACCCGCTAAAATGGTCGGTACCCACATGCGTCTGCCTGCAGCTAGCAACACCGTTCATTGGACAAGAAGCCAATATGGCGACACAGTAACGTAGCAAATGCACTAAAAGTGTCAAACTTTACACGCTAATAACTTTTTAACCATTGGATTCCTAAAGTTAAGACTTGCATTTTTGGATTCTACACATCAAAAACTATGGATTAAAAAAAAAATGTTGAAAATTTTGGGTCCGGTAAAATAAAGTTCAGCCTCATTGAATAATCTACCACGGTTACATGAAAATGTGGTTGATATAGCTATATTTCCGAAAATCTGTCAAATGCGATTCGATTGAAATTTTGGCTGATAGTTTCATTTTACATAAAAAGAATATTTGCGAGACTAGATTCAAAATTTGCGGAAAATGTTTTATCATTTTATGATACTGAAAACTTTCGTGCTCTGATTTCATTAAAGCTTTAAAAATAAGTTCCTTACAAATAATAACAACATTTGCGAGAAGGATTTTTGGCGATTCGACGGTTAAGACCCAAAATTCTGCGAAAAACATTTTATTGTCTGGACATCACTCTCTGTATTACCAATATAGCGTAGAATAAGATTGCAATACATACACGTTAAAATAGAGTGGGAAGACTAAACATCCCCGAGAACATAATACATATATACTTAAACGTATCCCTAATGTTTTATATCGTATTTTATCAGTTAAATTAGGATTAAAAGATTTCGAACCGGCAGCCGGTAATATTTTTACATCATCACTTTCGAGTTGCTAAAGTTTTTATGTAAAATGAAGCTATTTACGAAACTTCAGTCAAATCCGGCTTGACAGGTTTGTTCCGAATCGCCGAGAATGCTTCTCACAAACATTATTTCTATACAAAATGCAACTATTTACGAAATTTAGCCGAATCGGAGCAAGATGTTTTCAATAGTTTAGTCCCTATCGCTTGCCAGTAAAATAGGTCAGCATGATTATCTTATCATCAGATAGTAACTACACATTGAAAAGTATAAAACCTTTGCTTTCAATTTCCGCTATTATTTCAGCTGTGTTACACGTCAATATTTTAATAATGAGAAAAATTTATACAACTGGGTCTTATCAACAATTGATAATGTCGAAAAGCCTATTAATAAACGTACAATAGGTAAGATATTAAGAATCATGATAGAATCAGATATTATCTTTCAAAGATAAGACCATAGTTTCTCTACTCAAAACTAGGTAACAGTATATTATTCAAAGAACTGTTTATTATTTTTTAATATAAGAAAGGCTGTACTTCCGAAAACCTCCATGCTCCAAATTGTGGGAATAGGTTTCTTTTTAATAAAAATGGTAATTCCAAGACGGATGTTTGGCGACTCGAGAAAAAATTCTTTATCATTTGGGTGTCCTTCCCTACTTTACCGATGCAATTATAACGGCAGGAATACTTGAGCAGGATCTGTAGTCACTGACTTGAAGGAGATTTGAAAGCGGTTCTGATGCTGTGAAATCTGCTATTTTCAATTGTTTTTTTAAAGATATCGATGTATCAAGAATATAATGTATCATCAATTACTTGACGATATTAATTATGTACATATATTCTGCACATCAATAAAACTTTTATAGAAACTTAATCCAAGCTTTAACTTCAATGAATTAAATTAGGCTAGATCAGACGAATATTCCGGCCGCCGAAAGACGGCCGACCACGTATGCCAGATCTGCCAAATTATGTCTATTGGTTTTTTGTGGCTTTCTACTGCCATATTTGCGTGGATTTCGTCGAATTTTACTAACATATCAGCAAGACAATGCACGGATTCATACGAGCACAATGACCTGGTTTCAAGAGAAAAAAATTAACATTTTGGACTGGCCAGCGTGCTCACCGGATTGTAATCCTATGGAAAATCTGTGGGCCATTCTTGTGCGAAAAATTTACGCCAATAATAGGCAATATCAAACGGTTCAGGAGCTCAAAGAAGCGATTACTGAAGCCTGGAAGGATATTGATGTTCAAGTATTGCAGAACCTCGTCAAAATTATGAAAAACAGAATTTTTCAAGTTATTAATCGTAATGGAAATTTAACTGACTATTAGTTTTAGTATTATTATCAGTGTCCCTGTTGTTAATTATAGCTATAAGTTGAAAATCTATAGAAATATATAAGTGCGGTTATAAGCTGAAACGCTAAAAAATTGGTATTCTGACTACAGCTTATCGACAAATTATAAAAAAATGAAACTTTCCCAAAATATGTTAATTTGGATGCTTTATTACATACAAGTATTGATACAATCATATCTTTCTAGTAACTCTCCACACATTAATATTTAGGGGTGAGGTTATAGACCTGAAACGCACTTTATAATAATTATTGTTATTGCGAACTAATATTCTTTAGCACTACTCTGCAAGGAATGCACCGATTGCGATGAAACTTTTCACATCTAGTAGATTTTTCCACGATGCTCCCATTTGCAAAAATTTGTGGAATTTGTTATTGTTAATAACTATTGTTATTGTAATTATCCAATAAGAACGGTAAACCACCTTACGGCATCCTACAAATACTGCTCATTCCACTAAAAAATGTGAAATAAAATAATTTTTAACAAAAAAAAACCGACTTCGAAATGCACTAAAAAATATAAAATAATTTCTATTTCATTTATATCAGTATTCCACAGCTATTAATAAAATCTACTTAATCGTTAAATAAGATACTAAATACTTTTCAACCTTTTCGGAGGAGGCGCAAAATTAATAACTTTTCTTCTACTCGGAAGATCCCAGTTCAGGGATTGACAACCGATGACACGCCGGTTACCGAATGACCCATTTGATAATTTCAAGTTAACAGTGCGAATTAACTACGTGTACATCAAAAGTGCTGTCAATTTCTAATACAATCGTTACAATTATAAATGTTTTCAACCGTACCTATAACGTTCCGTTTCTTATTTGTCAAGTTTGTCATACCGCAACCAAATCGTTATTGGCAGAATCGTATATCCGGATATTTTTAATTTTGCTTCGCCTCCGAAAAGGTTGAAATGTATTTAGTATCCTATTTAACGATTAAGTAGATTTTATTAATAGCTGTGGAATACTGGTATAAATGAAATAGAAATTATTTTATACTTTTTAGTGCATTTCCATGTCGGTATTTTTTTTGTCAAAAATTATTGTATATCATATACGCGATGTCTTACTTTAATTCATCAATGTGATTATTTCCTGGGATATAGCAAATTTCACATATTTTACATAGATAATTTGTTACTATCTGCTGTCATATTATTTGTGTTAAAATGTAAGATCTTTAGCAAATATAAAAATCGGTCTCTACTCATAACTTTTCCAAAAAAATCGAAGTAGGCAAAAAGTAGAGGCAGGCCATGTGTTTTTTGTCAGTGCGTTTTCCCTTCTGAAGGGAAAGACTCCTAACTTGGGGGTGTCGTAAACAAAAGGGCATACTGTCGAAGACGATCTCATGACCGAGGATTTTTATGACGGCAAGGTATTCTTATTCTGACTGTCGTCGCGCACGATTGCCTACGTATAAAGAGTATTAACTTGACATTTTAACTCTTTAACTGCGGGTACTTTTGGCACAGCGGATCGCTCGAATTTTAAATTATATTACATAAGTGATATTCTATTTTAAAAGACTTTTTTATTATATTTATTTCATTTTCATTTGAGTGGTATATAAGCTACAGCCACTATTTGATATTAGCAAAAATTAACATGTTCTTTATATCTACACACGCCTCTGGTTATAATTTTAGTATGTGGTTTATAAACCACACAAGCAGTTAAAGGTTAATCATCCACCCCAGAACGGATTAGACTTACATTCGTATCAACTATTTTATAAAAAACATTTCCAGCATAATTTGCCCTTAATATTATTTTTTTTTTTTTTCAAATATTTTACGTCTTAAGAAATATCTCCGAAACGTCTGTAAAACCAGCTTAACTCAAATCACCGAAGAGATAATAATAACACCGACCAGATAATATATTATCTCATATCATATGATAATCATTCGATACGGTACAGCATTGACACTCGGCAGTGGCCCCGATAATATCTTACCGGCAAACTTACTGATTCGGGTTCTGTTTTATCCTGCGGCTGCAAAATATTCTAGTGGACGTAAGAAAACGGTGAATTTTTCCGAAGACACAAATTCCCATAAGGATAGTAGTTTTTAGTAGTCTCCCGTCGGTGATTGATACCCATAGGACGTTTCAATTTTGCTTACATGGTACAAATCATTTTAAAATCCCAATATTTCCAAATATTCTGAAAAATGAAAAAAAATGGTAGATATAGGACAGTTTAACTGAAGAAGGAACTATACATTATGCAGGGTTTCCCATGTAATACTTACCACCATTTTTTAAGCACTTCCGAAGATCTAATAAAAAAGTATTTTAAACGATAATTGGTCAGTTTTTAATCAGCTACAAGTTATAAAAATATGGAGTCAGAAGTATATAGTGCTATTTAAAAAGAATCAAGATTGTAGATATTTTATTAAAAAAATCATATATTGGAAACTTTTCGGCTGTAGTTTCGAATGTCCCCGGTCGCGGATCGGCATGAAATTTGGAGGGTTGGTTGGGAGCAGATAGACCACCCCAAATATAAAGTGGTATCTTCAGCTTCCTATTAGTTTCCGAGATATTAATTAAAAACTTTTGGTACAATACATAGACTTTTGCCTATACAGACGTAACTAACACAGCTATCTTCGCTGTCGTCGTCAAGTGTTAACATCCTATGGCAGGCATGGGCACAAAATCAGCTCAAAGAGTGCGTCTGACGTCGACCCTGTTTGGGAGCACGCTTCACTTTACTTCTTATTGTTAGCTCTTTCGAGGTAGCAGGGAGCCGTTGTAGGGGAAATCGTGCTGCGGTGGTCGAGGCGATAGAAATACGAATGCGTGGCGCTCGACAAAAAACGTCACACATACAGGGTGATCCTCTCGCTACGCTACCCAAAGGAAGTGCCGCCACAATAGAATGTAGAAGTCGACATCCCATTTCTGTCATCACTTACTTGACCGAGGTGGCCCCTGCAATGAAGACGACTGTGTGCGTGAAAATGTGTTAAGAAAATATTCTGTTTTCCGCAGTGCTTAAATGGGATTTTTCTGCTCATTACACACATTTTCACGCACACAGCCGTCTTCGCTGCAGGGGTCAAGTAAGCGATGACAGAAATGGGATGTCGACTTCTACATTCTATTGTGGCGGCACTTCCTTTGGGTAGCGTAGCGAGAGGATCACCCTGTACATGCTTCGACTGCGTAACCTCGAGATAATGGCGGAGTGGGGATACACTATCCGACGCTCGGTTCGGTTCGCGCTTCGCTTTGAGCTCGCCGCCAAGCTCCGGAGCGCTCCGGCTCCGTTTATTACATGTTAGCTGCACATGCCTGCCTATGGTGTCACGATATCGGCTTCCATTTCTATAGTGTCCCCTGTAAAATCCATTTTCTTTTTTAATTTTTGTAACTTTTTCCTTTCTTTGTTGTATGATGACTAAGCTAACTGACCAACTAACACAACAAAAATCGTTAGGTTAGGTTAGGTTAGGCTAAATAAATTTCCGGCGACCGGCAACACTACAACGGTCGTCGTATCTCCAAAGTTTTGAATAGGACACCCTATAGATAGTCAGGTTGGAATCCCCGCTGCATCAACGACTTTATCCGAATATAATATTTTTCGTTACTTATATGGCTAGATTAGGTTATATTAATATTCCGGCCGCCTTTAGACAGCCGGTCACGCATGTCCAATGTCAAAATTATTGGAATTAGTATGTTACGGCGTAAGGGTCAAAAGTCAGGAAAACATGTATTATAGAATAACAGTTTTTTTTCTTAAATTGAAATAGGATCCTCTGTGAAATAGGATCTGGCGGGTACGTGCGTCCGATCATCCGCGTGGACTCGAAACGTACATGTCAATCTCAGTCGTCACCTAAAAACAAACCACCAATTAGCGCTCGCGTAAAAATCACCCTCAACAGGCTACCGATTCAATATAACCTCTCGTCAGGCGCACCGCACAAGACACTCTCTGCTCTAAAACCTAGCGAGATAGACATGCTAGGTCGATTAGATACAATTATTATATGTATAAGTTCAACACATTGTTAATAAACAGTTAAATGAATTATTGAGCAGTCAATACTGGCAGTCAAGTCAGCCAGTGACGCTGAGCATGCTATGATAGTTTACTTTCAAAATAAACTAAAATTGTTGCTCATGCCAAAACATAGTAGTTAATTTTGATTTTAAGCTGACCCGTTATATGGACTGTAGTCGGGCCATGTGGTGCTGTTGACAGAAACAGTAAATAAGCGAAGGGCGCTTGTCGACGCACACACAGCCGCTGACGTATGTTAGAAATTTTTAATTAAGCTGTTCGCACTGACGGTGCTAGGGGTAAATGCCGTGGGGTTCGTCACAGTACTCTTACCAAAAGACCATGCCTTCCCCGGCATGCCTTCCCATATATCGAGCTTCCTTTGTTAATAACTTTTGAATAAACAACAATCGGCGACTTAAACCTATTGAATGTTACTTAGGAGGGTGTCCTTGATAATATACAGGGTGTCCCAGGATTAAACGATCGAACTGCACCAGCATGTTCGTGGAGTAAAAATAAGAAAAAAATGTTATATAAACATAGGCCTGCAAACGCTTTGTTATCATACTTTATTAGATTGAAGAGAAATTCATGTTTCCATTTCAAAGTGCTGTCCACCGTTATGAATGCAAGCTTGACATCTTAGGAAAATTGAATTTATCACTCCCCGAATTTCATCTTTATCTTGCTTTAATTCAGAGAATGCACTATGAATCCTTTCTATTAGTTCATGCCGCGAATTAACGTCTGAACGATACACGATTTTTTATTATAACTATTTTATGAAGCATCTACGGACTTACGTTTATATAACATTTATTTCTTATTTTTACTCATAGAACATGCTGGTGCAGTTTGATCATTTAATCCTGGGACACCCTGTATATATCAAGATCAAGAAAATCGGGTGTGGGAGCTTTTCGGAAGTTCAGCCAAATAGTATACTAAATACATTTAACCCTTTCGCTGCGGCGCGGCGGATCGGCTTGTAGAAGCGCTGCCTCGGTACGGGGCAATCCCAACGAAGACGCACTTAACCCTTTGACTACGAAAGGCGTGTATAGACGTCCTTACGAGTCTATCGAAATATACGAAAGGTGTCTATAGACGCCCTTCGCATTTTTCTTTCTACGACATCTTTACTGTTTCACCAATTGATTGAATAGGGAACTTATCGTTTTATGTAACATAGTAACCGAATATCAATATTGTTTCAATATTGTTCTGTCAATTGTCTTCATATTATTGCCATTGCTCCCGTACGTACGCTCTTGTCTAATTGCATCGTCCATTGATTCGTGCTGTTTCTTTATTGCATATGTAAGTGTCCATTTATTTCATTTTGTGATCAATTTTTTATTTTATCCATTCGTTATTTGGTCAGAAAGTGTTTGATCAGAAGAGAAGGAAACGTTTGCTAAGTACTAGTGAAGAGGAAGAAATAGAGTTTCTTGATAAAACATTCGTAATTATTGAGATTAGGTTACACCTCACCGATTTTTATGAAATTTAAATATATTGTAAAACTCAACATTTTGAACAACTTTTTCCTATACATATAACCGCCGCTCGGCCTTAGTTTTCGAGATATTTTCGAAAAACTGTCGAAACTAACACAATGAATTCTGGCCATCCCTGATCGTGAGTGTCCCTTGACAACGTACGCATTAGTATGAAATCGTCGCTTTTCTACTGTTTCTGCAGGCAACAGCACGGCGACCAATGACCAATATATACCTTGTGTACTTCTGCATTCATGATTTCAATGTATCATAACTATGATGGTAGCTGGGAATTTAATATAGCCTAACCTAACCCAATCTACACTACCTAATCAGTGAATTAAGTTAGGTTAGGGTAAAGTGATATTCTGGTCGCCATTAGGCGAGCAGACACACATACTGAGATTCAAAATCATGAAAATTAGTTAAATTTAATTTATAAGCCCACCGGTAATATATGTATATACAGGGTGTCCCACGCAACTGGAACAGGCTGTACCTCCGAAACGGTTGGGAATAGAAGAAGATGTTATAAGTAATAGTTAAATGGTATCGGACGGTGCATAATATGCAACTAATTTTATGCACTTTTGTGCATCGGTGCATCAGAAAAATGCAACTGCACTTTTTTTTTAAATGGAAACCTATGTTTTTGACTGCACCAGTCGATGCAGTTTCTTGTGCTCTACATAAAAGTACTAACATACTTATGCCCTAAACTTATTCGTTAGGAAGTTTTCGAAGCTAAAGCTTCTCTGAATTATTTCGGGCTCTCGGCAAGTGTTCCGGATTATTTACGTTATTGTAACGACCCGTTAAGAAGACCCAGCACCTTTTTCATTTCGTTGTTGTTGTTATGATTTATTTTTGGTTTAAATATTGTACGAAATAGTTAAGTTAATTTTTACGTTTAATTGAATTTATAAAAAAATAATTAGTTTGATTTGTATTATACTTCTTATAATAAATAAATTTCATTTAATCGATAATATAGTCTGATTGAATAAGTCGATAAGCAATTAGTCGGTAAGTCAGTCGGTAAATAGATTATCGATAAATGATCGACAAACGAATGCATACGCGCCAGCGCAACCCCGATGATCTCGCGGTGGGGTGAGATTCTAGAGTAGGGTGACCGCGTAGACTAAGGAGCAGGGGTGCTTGGCCGTCACGTGATGGGGAATTCCAGAAATTCAGAGGAACCCTATAATAAAAAAAAACGCTAAGTCAGCAGAATCTGACTATAAATAGAGGCGTTCCACGCAGAGCCAGATCAGATCTTCCCTGGCTTCGGTCAGATGCAGACAATACTCTGGAAGTAGAGGAAAAGCTTGCGCTGAATTGCCTAGGCAACTATAGAGCGCGAGATTAGCTCTATCCTTCTCTTTCAGTAGCGACGTACGAGAGTTCGGATCTGTGGACACCCTACTCATGGTACGCAACGTGTTGAACACGTGCTAATACTAAGCCACACGTTCAAGTGTAAAGAGCTAGCGAGGAGCGGAGCTCCTTGAGCAGGCCTGTATTAGCATAGCTCTGGCTAGACCAGAAACCGATTGCGACCTGTAGGTATAGTCCGCTCGTGTCCGAAGGTATCATACAAGCTACTAGAATATAGTTTTCCAGTACTTAGTGTAACTTGGCAAATTGTACAGAGTATTGGCTGTATTCGAAGATCAAGTCGCGTTAATCATATATTTTGCACTGTATTTCATTATCTAGGGCGTACCTATTATAATTTCTTATTGTATTTCATTATCTAGGGCGTACCTATTGTTATACTTAATATTATACTTACTTAGAGCAATTATAGTTAATTTACTTACTTAAATAAAAGATAATTTTTAGTTTGATACATTAATGTTGGATTTCACTCCTTAACCGCACACCACACGAACCTATAATCCCAATTCTCATTCATACGAGTCGCCTTCTTGGGGAACCGCTCTCCCTATACGTCGGTGCAGTGACGTACCTATCACTGGGTCGTTACACTAGTCACTGTAAGATTAAGAATTCCATGAGTAACAATTCACTACCCACGGGTACTCGGCACACGTGCCGACCCGATTTTATATCGATTTTAGCTCATTAAAAAAAATTCATTAAAAAAGTCATTAAAAAAAATTCAAAAATAAAAAGGTTTTAATCTTAAATTTTGATTGTGTTAGTATTGTCTCACACGTACACGGGTATTTAAACTTGCTTTTTTCCCTGTACGCTGCTTCGATTCTCGGCAGTCACCACATTAAAGGCGAGCCGAGCTCGCTTGAGAAACTGGTTTCTCCGGCGACACGCAAAAATTGGTCTGATTCATCGTACATAATACATATACCTATCGCAGCATCCGTGTGTCATTTAGGTGTATGCGAAGAGTGACGTAAATAGCATGCCGTTAGTTGGATGCGATAACTGAGGTGGCGCTGAAATCAGTTTCTGTTCGGCCTAATTTTCGATGAAACGTTGACTGTTTTACCAACGCGGAATTCGGAGTTCGGCCTCGACGCTCGCCCCAGAGATGATATGCGCCGTCTTGATTTTATTGCGTGGCTTCAGTCTGCATTAGTGGTTGACCCTAATGTTGTAGGCAAAATCCTCTGGACTGACGAGTCAAAATTTAGCAACAATGAAGCGCTCAACCGGCGGAATTCCATAAAATGGGCAGCGGAAAATCCGCGCGAAAAATTTGAACGTGGCTACCAAACTGTAATTTTCACAAATGTTTGGTGCGGTATTGTCAATGACCAAATAATTGGCCCTTACTTTTTTGATGGATCACTTACCGGGCAGCGTTACTTGGATTTTCTACAAAATGTGTTGCCGAATCTCCTACAAAATGTCCCACTAAACATAAGGGGGGACCTTATTTTCCAACAAGATGGGGCACCGTGCCACAACGCCAGAATAGTGACAAACTACCTTGATAACCATTTCTTTTGGATTGGAACAAGAGGTAGTGTTGCGTGGCCTCCGCGGTCACTGGACTTGACGCCCCTTGACTTTTTTTTGTGGGGATATCTCAAGAACAAAGTGTACGACTGCGATCACCCACCTCGCAATGTTGCCGAACTGCGGCACCGAATTAAAGAGGCTTGTCGGCAAATCGACAAGAAAATGATTCGAGAAGTTGTGAGGTCGGCAGTGTTACGGAGGGCAGAACTTTACCTACAAGAGCAAGGCGGTCACTTCGAACACCTGTTATAGTCGAACACTTGTAAATAGGTTGTAAACTAAAGTTCCAAATAAAATTTTTGAATAAGAATATTGAGTTTTCTGTCACACAAAAAACACATCTGAATTACCATCCCAGAATTAGCTTGAAAGGTTACTAGCATGTAGGGAACAAACCCTTATACGGGTATAAGGGGAAGGGAATGAGTATAAGGCTGTTAATGACTGTGATGAGCATTCATACAAGCACTTAAAACAATGACTAGCTTTTTGCCCGAAAACCCGGTTTTTTGCAAATAACTTGAAAAACAATAGGAAAAAGTGTATCAACCAATACCTTTTCTGAAACCTCTTAAAAAGAACAATCAAAATATGCATCAACATACAGGGGGTGCCATTTGAATTTTTCGAGAAAATGGGGGTTGAAAACTAAAAAATCGATTTTCGACCAAAAAAATAAACTTGATCGAAATAATTTTTCCATGGTATTGTTGGTCACCATTGGCGTCACCGATTGCAAAAAGCTCAATGTCGATAGGACCCACGGTTCTTGAGCTGTGAATTAAAAACCATTTTCGAATTTGGGTGTCAATAGTTCGAAAAGTGTCGACTTTTTACTATAAACTTTATATTTATTTATACACACAAAAATAAGGACAGTCCATAAAAAAATTCGAAACACGCGCATTCCATAAGAAAAAAAAATAAATTTGAATGTGGCGCCAAAACCGGCAGCCATCTTGAAAATGTAACATTTTCCGTCAGTCGGTATAAATACCCTTAATACCCCCCATTATTATTTTTTTTGCTATCGCCTATGATAAGTGAGAAAAACGTGTGGGGAGACCATCCTGGTCCTCCCTGTATATTTTTATATATAAACACAACACATTTTCTTTGAATAAACATACAGGATTGCCTCGTAATAAGCAACACGCTCGGGTCTGGCCTGTTGCTTATTACGGATCAGGTAGGCTATTCGGCTCGACTTTGTTCTCGAAACGGGACGATAGAGAACACGAGAAACAAGTGAGAGATCCGAGGTAGCGGCAAATCATAAAGTGATCGGCCGAGCAAGGATGTTATTTTTTGAACAAGGATAGAATATAGCATGCCCTCTCATTCTCGCACTATGCTTTACTTCGAAGCAAATATACCAGACTGAGAAAGCATTATATATATTCCATCCTTCTTCTACTAACCGATGTCACTGCTCAGTCGAGTGTGAAATTTATTACCCTAAACATCGGCTTCGCGCTTTCATTGACCTCTCAGTCATTTCTCGGACCTCTCACTTTGCGGGCGACATTAAACGAAAAGGTGGGGATAGAGATTTGCTTATTTCGAGCCAGAAAACTGTTGCTTATTACGGATCAATACTGTACTCACTACATATTTTTGAGAAAGGAATTACAGTAAAACCTGGATAAATTCAACCAAGATTGGGACCCAGTGGTTGCGTTTACCTAAGCACGGTATCGAAGCTCGGATGACACGCGACGACCAGCTAAGCGTGAACGTAGAAAGGGACAGACAGTGGTGGAAAGAGAGAGGTCCGAAATCAAAGGAAAGAGCCGAAACGTATCGGTGTGACTAATACTAATTGAATCAAAAAGCTTTTTTATTTTTGACTTTTTTTGAGTGAAACTTTTACTAGCGCATTGGTGAGATTTTTGTGAGTAAAGTGGTACCAAACACGATATAGTTTCAATTATAATTACTTGCTAAAATTGATGTTATAAGTTGGCGAAAAGCAAGAGAGATCGAAATCCAAACCAGTCGCGGTGTCGGCTTTGGTTTCAAAGGTTTCATTTATCCAAGCGAGGTGTCGATTCTGAATCCGTACACATGTTTTCTTTGTAGCCAACATGCCGATTCTGTGTCCGTACACATCTTTTGTATTCAGCCGACATCATTTATATTCAGTCGTGGTCTCAATTCTATGTTGCTTATTCTATTACTATTGTTTATAAATATAATTCAACCTATATCGAGTTTGGTATCATTTTAATCAGAAAAATCTCACAAATGCATTAGTAACAGTTTCATTGAGAAAAAGTTAAAAATAAAAAAGTTTTATCGTTGAATTAGTATTAGTCACACGGATATTACGGTCGGATCATATTACACAGTTTCCTCGTCGAGCGGCTCGGTTCGCCTAGGGGGATCCCCCCAAGTGGAGGGGATAGCGATGTTTCATTTATCCAAGCATTCTTTCGTTGAATTTATCCAGGTTTTACTGTAACGTTGGATTTCACTCCTTTACCGCGCACCACCCGAATCTATGATCCCTTCATTAATACGAGTCGCCTTCTTCTAGTGAACCGCTCTCCCTACGCGTCGGTGCACTCGCGTACTCGCGATAATAATTCCGGAACGTTACACTTTAGCATTTATTGGGAAAACGGAAATTGAAATGTGAAGTCAAACAATCAATATTGGAAATAGGTGGTGAAACAAAAATAAAAATTGAAGAAAATACTTTAAATAAAATCTTTATTTAAGCACGTGGAAGGACACGTCCGTACAGCTTGAAAGAAACAGTCAGACTACAAACAGGTCAGTGACGAAGAATTCGTCACGTACCCATAGACTCTATCGGTCCTATTCGTTGTCTAAATAAGCCAAGAAGGGACACAGCTGCACCCTCTTGACTTGTGCCTCGAAAAAGAAACTTAATACATACGTCGATGGTTTTTGTAAAAGAATGAAAAACTTTCTCTTCTTAAAAGAGAAAAACCAACAATCAATATTTGAAAAGTTTATTTTATTTGGAAATTGAGGAAACGATTCGATCGCTGTTGATCTTTCACGTTTGATTCCATCAGTTTTCGTTCTCTTGCTGTCTCGTTTTATTGGCGTAGTAATTGAAATACATATATGATTCGTCCTGTTTATCTCATATTTTAACTTTTAATTAAATGTCGAATCAATGGAATAAAGACAGATTGCAAAATCACAGCTCTTTGAACTGCCGTTTCTCGTCAAGTGGAATTTTTGGCAAAAATTAATAGAGTTAAAGAAAGAAATATTAGTTAGAATCTACATATATGTGTAAGACTCGGGCAAAAAAGAGACGTTTTAACTTTAGAATAAATATTTAATAGGTATTTAGTTATAAGAGTCGTCACAATACTGCCTTTCTGGCAGCCATACCGCGTTGATTTCACGATTAAACAGAAGACAGTCTATTAAGCATTACCGTGCCTATAGAATAACATATAGAGCGATCACAGAACCGGATTACAGAACAGAAAAGAAATTTTCTAAAGATTTTGACAGAATAAAGAAAGGTTACTGAAGCATTTTATTCGCAATCAGGTCGGAAACTAAGAGCGTGTAAAAATTCGCTATTTCCCTCCTCACTGTCTTTCCCCACCTAGGCGACTAGCGAGGGCTGCGCTACGCGCTTGACCGCTTCACTTACATATGTACCGAGTCTTGATGCAACACAATCATTATAACACAAAAAGTTTAAATATAGATACGTATACATATAAAGATATATTCTGCATTTTATAATTCACGCGTCCAGAATTTCCCAGACGATCCCGACAGTTTCATTTTATTCGTTCGCCAGTCGTATACCATATGCAATTCTAATTACTAAACGTTATTTATTTCTTGATGTTACACGACAACTTAAATTAAATGTCAATCATTGCAGTTTGTCACGGAATTTATAATTACTTTTCACGAACCGTGTTTAAAAGGACAAAAGAATGGAAAAAGTACCAGGTCAAACGAAGAAAGATACTTGTTTGTAGGCATTTTATCTTGATGTCGCGACTAAATTTTTTTTACGCCGGCGATGTTCTGGCGACGATTTTTTGTTCGCGATATTTTTACCGGCGACACTTTGTTGTGGAACCTTTTGCAAATATTTTACTTGAAGATTTGATGGTTGACCACTTTGGATAATCTGAATACGATCTGCTGTTTATCTTTACATAATTGTGTGATTGCAAATTCCTGACCAGAAATTGCTGAAAATTCGTAATAGACTTTGTGCTAGAGAGAATAGCTGGATTCTCAAATAGAAAATTATTCAGGATAAAGAAAGCTATTAATTTGACGAAGCAACGCTGAAAATTCCCCTATGTTCGGAATAATACAGCACCACAGTCAGCCATGTCCTATGAATACTAACTTACTACCAATATGTGGCAGTTGCTTAGGTGCGTAAATTGTGCTGTTATCAAAACTCAATTTATGCCTGCTGGACCATCCATTAAACTAACAATAAGTTTCAGCAAATGAAGTTTATCTAGAAATTACATATCCACTTAATTTCTAATTTTCCTCGACGTACGTTTGAAGTTTCGTTCGAACATGTTCCAGTTAATTAACACGTAATGTTGTTAATTACAATGGTAATTGAGTAAATTCTCTTCGAACTTGATATTCTGACTATTACTGATAAAGGGTATAGTCGGATAAGGTAGGCAAAATGGCCTTTGAACCAAATTAAATTCAGAATGCGTCGTTCGATAGAATATCAAAAGAAAATACTGTACACCAATTTTCAACCCTTTATCTTCACGAAGGGGACAGTGAGGGGGCAAAAGAAACGCCAGATCGTGCCCCATTTCTCCCATTTAATAACATCCGAAAATTCTGATACACTACAAACACGATAGCGCATATTAGGGAATTTTTTCAGATTTTTTCATTGCAAATCCTAATTGTAAAAAATGAAAAACCGAACAAACAATCTGAAGAAACGCGATTTGTTATTGAAAATATAAGAACACTACTTTTATATTACTGTGATAATAACATATTAGTATAACTATTACTCTTGAATTTTTTCAGATTTTTTGATGTGGTGCAACGTAGTTAAAAAAATCAGGAACCAATTATGTATTTCGCATGAAAAAGTAACTTCTACTTCGAATTTGTATTTCCTGTTTTTTTAGAATATGTATTAAATACTTTTAAATGGATTCGTTTCTTTTGCACCCCCCCCCCCCCCCCCCCCCCCCCACTGTCTCCCTGGTTAAGATAAAGGGTTGAAAATTAGTGTACAGTATTTTCTTTTGATATGCTATGAAATGACGCATTCTGAATTTAATTTGGTTCAAGGGCCATTTTGCCTACCTTACCCGGCTATACCCTTTATCGAAAGTCTCGGACGACAATCTTCATGATATTCACTTTTCTTTTTCTTATCTGTATATACTCAGAAAATCGATGACAAACTCTTGCGGAAGTTCGTATATCATCCAAAGACATGTTACCAACTAAACTGGGTTTAGTTTCCAATCTGGCTGTAATGGATAATTTAGCCTCACATGTTCTAAATTAGTTCAGCTTTTTTATCTTTAAAAATGTAAGTGATAATTAACCAATTGTTTCACTACCAAACTCACCATCGAATCAACAAAACGTCCGTCAGGCTGAAAGTAAAGAACGAAACGAGAAGAGAATGAATTCAGAGTCTTTTTCATAAACTAAAAGCACCGTCATTGTGACAACAAATTTTAAAATAGACTCAAACTTACTCATCGGTGTTTCTTTTTGTTCCACAAAATTATATTAGAACGATCAGCAATCAGAAAAGTAATCATGTTAGAATTAGTAGGTAGCCAGACTCAGATCATTTACCAAATGAGACTTCCTTCTCGTAAGTCATGCTTGAAATTTTGAAGATACTGTACTCTCTAACATCTCGTTAGCTTATTTTCAAGCTGAATACCATTTAACACTTTGCAATCCTCAGTTATTAAGTTATCAATTAACCCTTGGTCGGCGGACCATAGAGACAGCCCTAATTTTATTTTCTAAATTTGATACTATTCCTTCTAAAAACTAGTTCTATTGTATGAAACTCTTTCGTTTAGTAAATTATACATTTACCTTTACGTTTGCGTCCATATTACCTACAATAATTTGATTTCTTAATGAAAATACCTAAAAAGGAATCTACTTAATTAACCCATTTGCGTCACAATTCTGAATACGCTACTAGCGTATGCGTATTATTCCGCTTACGGATGTAAATGGATTAAAGGACGCAAGTTATTAAAATTGATTCAATACCGACTATTCTTGTTTTTTCCTACTTTCTGAAGTATTCGTGCTTGAAATTCTTTAGACGTATTATTATGTAGACGTATTCTTATGAAGTCTCATTGTCAGAGTCCAACATTCCTTCTACTCACTCGCAGAGTCGGCGAACGGAATTGATACGACTTCGAGTTTCCAGTTACGTGGACATGGAAGGCCAATAAAGTTTTATTTCGGGATGAGGGAATCCTCTATTCAATATCACAGCTTCAATATATCATATTTCGACGCTGGGGATGAATTATTGAATAATGATCACTTCATACTGAACATATTATTAAGCTTTATTACGCTTGAATGACTTTTATATGGAACTAATGCTTCAATAACAAGCGGAGTGCCAAGGTGTGGAAATTGCTTTTGCAACACCACCATGTGGAGGTTGTAGTGCATAGCCAGTGTTAGAAAAGCCTTGTGGGTTTATTCAGAATGGGCTTTCATTTTTGAGATATCGTGATTTAAAGTTTCGTACGTCCAAATATTTCATTTATGAAAACGTAATTGATCGTAATTTATCCCGTATTTATGTTTTTTATTTTTTATGTATTGACTAAAAACTAATCGGTCTCTCCACAATAAGAACTATCGATTCATCAATGCAAAGGTGTTTTGTTTGAGCGTAAATGAACTTCATTCTCTCAGTAAGAAAATTTATCTGGATTATCTAAAACTGTCTGGACCATCCATGTTAAACTTCTTTTCGTCGCTAAACACCACCTGAAAAAAAACTTCTTTAAATATTTGTAACAATAGAAGAAAAAAATTTCTGATATGAGTGTATCTAATTACCTAATACAAACTTACCCGCTTCCAATCCCGGTCCATATTGTTTTGTGCAAATTTGATCCTAGCAGCTTTGTGTTGATCCTTACGACGTGGTGTACTTTGCATTTTCGCTTTAACAATGTGAGGGTTATGCTTGATTGATCTCCACATCGTCGACTTAGATACCTGAAGCCCGCATTTACGCTTAATTACATTACATTTTGAAATTTGTCGATCGTCACGTGTTGTCAGTATTCGCTGTTGGCTTCTTCGTTTGATTTTACCATAACGATTTGGATTCTTCAAATAATTGCTCACTACCCGTGGCGAACGGCTTATCGCGTTTGCAATGGCTCTAACACTCTTTCCTTCACATTGGAATGCCTCTATCATTCCTTTTTCGCGTTCAGACAACATTTTTTCACGAGGCATTTTATAAAAATAACGCACAGACGTAACAGTAACACAAACATTAGACAATCGCAAACATTTCGTTGCCAGGGTTATATGCTGAAACGCTCAAGAACTGGTATTCTGACTATAATTTTTCAACAAATAATGAAAAGTTTATGAAACTCTCCAAAAATACGTTAATTTAGATGCTTTATTACGTACAAGTATCAATATAATCATATTTTTTCAGTAACTCTCCTAACATCAATATTTTTGGGTGAGGTTATAGACCTGAAACGCACTTTATACAGGTAGGTCTCGATTAGTGCGAGTAATAAATCCCAGAAATTGTTCGCATTATTTGAATTCGTACTATTCGAATACTTGAAATATAGGAATTGGTTCTTAGTTAAAGAAAATATACGATCAAAATTTTGAAATATACCTTTCATACCTATATTATTAAATTATAATAGCATAAACATGTTTATTATTTTTTAACGCATTTTAACAGTGTTTGTTTCGTGCGGATGGATGATTGTGTTGCTGAAAGTCTTTATCGAAAGGACTGACGATCGAGGAGAGCCGTAGTTGGAATCGGTTGAAATGAAGAACTCGTATTATGAACGATTATTGTATATAATTCACAAATATAACAAACACAATGACGAAATACAATACTGAAACCTTAGACTTAACACAAAGAACTTATAACGAAAATTTGAATACTTGGTAACTAAAAGACCGTTGGGTTGGTGTGCGTTTGAATAAGAGCGTTGGTGTTAATCGGTTGACGGGTGAAAAGATTCTGATTACATACCGCGAGCGCTTCGTTAATTCGAGCGGGCGGTGGTTGGTTTATTTAGCGCAGGAGCGCGTGGTTGTCACGCGTTAGTATGACGCGGTTTGAACGGAACAGTGTTGATTGCACTTTTTTCTGCTTTTTCATATCTCCGTATATGTGATGATAAACCCGCAGTATTTTATCCAAATCTCTATTAACTTGCATTCTTCGATCCATGTCTGGATCGAAAAAAGCCTCGCAAACCTCGCATTAACTGAATTTTTGTTCGCATTAAATGCGACCTGGTATCATTTTAAAATTCGCACTAAACCGAATATCGCACTATGTGAACTAGCATTAATCGAGACTTACCTGTATACTGGTTTTTAGTCGACGCGATATGTATATAGAAACAGTAGAGATAGGCGACTGCATGCTGACCCATACACCGCCAGAGTAGGCCTTAGAATACACGTAGGCATACGTAGAATTCAATGTAGTAGTAACAATAGTTTTTCACGAATATCTCGGAAACTAAAGCTTTCAGCTGATTATGCATAATGAAAAAGTTCTTCATCATCATGCCCCCGACAACATATTAAAGGGTCATTGAAATCAACCTATGTTGAGATTAGAAACTTTCCGTTTTTTCGCAATAAAAACCGTTCGGAATGAAAAAATGCGAAATGTTTTTTTAATGGGACCAATCAGAAGACATATCCAACAAGAGGCAAAAGGTTTCGTTCCGATTGGTCCATCTATCTCGGCGTAATCGGTGAACATACATAAAAAAGAAAAAAAAAATACATACACATCGAATTGAGTATCCTCCTCTGTTTCGAAGTCGGATAAAAAATTATATTAGTGATTTTATTTCATATCTACGTATTAATATGCGATACAGATGGTAAGGAATATAATAAATGTAAATTAATTTCTGGTACTAGTAACATGATTGGTGCAATTATACTTCACGTGTATATTAGGTATGCATATGTGGTATAAATTTATAATCTGAAGCTGTTATCATATACATGCAGTTTACAAAATGGTTCACTTAAATCTAACCGCCCCATCTAACCGCTCGCTCAGTGTAGCTGCATCTCACTTTCGATACGTCATTTTCACTTTCCTTGTCTTACGTCGAATTAGTAGTTGTGATCCTATCCGCCAATACCGAAAGTGTGACAGAAGGTTACTGAAAAGCAGGAGCGGGAGAGCGGCCAATCATAACGCAGACCGCCCAACCCGGAAAACTCCTCAGCTCCGCACAGTAACGTACTCTCCAGGATTCTTTGAAAGTCTGTCTTCTGTACAATTTTTCTGGGGTTGAACTCGTGTTTCAGCAGCCAATCGGTTGTCAGCTCTGTAGGGTGGTGGTGGGAGCGAGCGATAAGTGGGTTCTGAAATTCAGCATGGATTGCCTTGCGTAGTAACAATACAGTCAGTCTCCAACTGACGGTCCAAGGGAGAATTTATGGGTGACCACGCGAGAAGGAAGTACATGGCAGGGCAAGTAAAAATGTACTAGTTTAAAAATTTCCGCTTTTAAAAATTGAATGTCGCTTGCCATAAACGAAAATATTCTTTTCTTAAAACATTTTTGTCGGCACTAAAGAACAATAACAAAAAATAATAGTAGATTATAGAAACATTTGAGATAAATGTTCGACAATAAGTCAAAAACTGATCTTTGATTTCGAGACAGTGAGTGTAATTCGATAGTAATTCGACTCTACTTTTTGTTTTACCCCTGCTTTGTTTACGGTGTCAACGAGTCGCGCACAGGTCCTAGGTCGACTATGCTTCAACAACGGTATGTACTTGCTAGGCATAACGAGAAGATCGGTAGATGTTTTTTTGGCAACTGTGTAGTGGTAGTTCGCTGTGTACCACCGCAACAACGTCAAAGCACAGCCGACGGGTGGCATACGGGTCATCACATTTTATGTCGGCAATGCTTCGACGGTGGCAGCGAATAAAGGTCGATTCATACACTCCGCAAAACAATTAAGGGATCACTTCTACGAATCCGAAAAATAGAACGAAATTCAGATGGTTATAACTTTGAAAAAAATCGATATCGCGAATCGATATCGCGGAAAGATCATTCGAAGCTGTGAAATCTCTATTTTCAGATCTTCTTTTAAGATTATAGCTATCTTGAATTTTATAAAAGTTATAGTGATATAAGTAGCACCTTGAAAATTTTTAAAAATTTTGTTCAAATTTGTAATGTTGCATGGCACTAACAAATTTTTTTTAACAATTTGTATGTAGAATCAGTAGTTTTTGGTTGTCGTGCGATTTTTTTTGGCTGAGTTATTTAATTTTGAAGTAAAAGTCGTTGATTTCACTTTAACCGCTTATAGAAAGCGATCAAATCATCGTAGATTATTCGGAAGAGAAGCAGTAGAAAGAATAAATTTTTCTCTTTAAGATGCGTCTCTTGAGTTTTCATTTTGATGATGATTTTGATGTACCAGGTCTTTTTAGCGACATGCTTAAAAATCGCACAATTACCATTTATTTTTAACTCGCTGTATCTCGGCATAGGATAGTCGTAGTATCATGGTCTTCAGTTCATTTTAAAGCAGAGAATTTGCCGATTCGGTTGAGCTCCGAGCGAATGCACTGTGATAATCTTTTACCCTTGGCCACTACGTTCAAAGTTGTATTTATATAAAATTAAGCTTTGTTCGTATCCCCACCCACCGATAATAACTACCGAAAACATCTGAAATCGAGATGAATCGTGTAAACATATGCATCCACGGCTGTTAGATAGTCGTTGAAGTACTAGTGATGCGTTTAGCGAATCGGTAACTTTGAACGTGTTGTCCATGGGTACAAGATTATCACAGTGCATTCGCTCGGGCTCAATCGAATCGACAAATTCTCTGCTTTAAAATTAACTGAAGACCATGATACTACGACTATCCTATGCCGAGATACAGGGAGTTAAAGATAAAATGGTAATTGTGCGGTTTTTAAGCATGTCGCTAAAAAGACCTGGTACATCAAAATCTTCATCAAAATGAAAAAGCAAACGACGCATCTTAAAGAGAAAAATCTGCTCTTTCTACTGCTTCTTTACCAAATAATCTACGATGATATGATCGCTTTCTAGAAGCGGTTAAAGTCAAAAGGACGACTTTTACTTCAAAATTAAATAACTTAGCCAAAAAAAATCGTACAACAACCAAAAACTACTGATTTTACATACAAATTGCTAAAAAAATTTTGTTAGTGCCATGCAACGTTATAAAATTGAACAAAATTTTTAACAATTTTCGAACTGCTACTTATATCACTATAACTTTCATAAAATGCAAGATAGCTAAAATCTTAAAAGAGGATCTGAAAATAGAGATTTCAGAACTTCAAATGATTTTTCCGCGATATCGATTCGACCATTCTTCTCAAAGTTATAACCATCTGAATTTCGTCCTATTTTTCGGATTCGTAGAGGTGATCCCTTAATTGTTTTGCGGAGTGTATTATCCATTCAGACACGTAGCGTTTCCGATCAGTTCGGTTCCGACAAATATTATTTTGTGTTATTAAACGCGAGTGTTTATATGCATATGTATACCGTGATAGGTCGATTCAAACGCGTTCCGTTTCAGACATATGACAACCGTCATTCTCGAAAAGAATAATTTGACTGAAGCGATGCGTGACTGAAACAAAACAGACGTTATGGTTTCATACGCGTTCATTTCAGACAAAATCTTGCGACAAAATAGACCTATAAGCAGTTTATTATAATGCAAAACGAAAAACTGATAGAGTTAGTGAGAAACTATACTTTTTTAACCGACTTCGAAAAGGAGGAGGTTACTCAATTCGATCAGTACATATGTACCTCGGGACCTACGAAAACGCAGCTTATCAAGTGGAGGCACCGTCACCGTCAGCGTGGTTAACTTGCAGACTGTGTTACACACAGCTTGCGACACCCTCACCACTTCCCCCACCGCACTGTCAGCGCGCTTATCCGTACTCAAGTTGACCACCCACTATTTTTATTCGTCTCGATAAGCACAAGTCAGTAAGTACTGTTCGTCCGCCAGAAGATGACAAGTGAAAGGTATTTACGCTCTCACTCTTTGCGCCACTATTGGTCGAAGACAGTGACAAAGGTCGACAGCGAGTCATACGAGATCGAGTGAAACAATAGGTTTCATAGCATAGTCGTTGGACTCGATGGCGTCAACTGTTGATCTTCGTCACCGAACTCGGCCAATAGTGGCTATGCGTGTGACTGCTGGTGAGGTGGCAGAGTGAGAGCGTAAATACCTTTCACTTGCCATCTTCTGGCGGACGAACACAAGTGGGGAAATTGCATTATCTGTTATGATTCGAAAGTTATAAGACTGAATTTTTGCATGAGAAAAGTTGACATTTCAATTTTTTATTCTGTAACAAAAAGAATTACGGTTTTAACTTTTGCGGCACAATGTGCAGTAGTTAAAGTTGTATTCAGCACAATTTTTGTTTTGTCGAAAAAACAAAATTGGCGGTACTGGCAAAGAAAATGTTTTTTGTGATCGTACGCTTTGTTTTTAAAAATAATTAATTATCTCTTACGGCACAATGTAGCACAAACCCAGCACATTCTAGCACAATTTTTTTTTTTTGCAAAATGGCGGTGCTATCCGTTCCGACACAAAGCGTTTCCAATTAGTTCGGTTCCGACAAAAGCAATGTAGTTTTTATATCATCAATTCACATTCGACAACGACAGGCAACGAACGTTAATGGTCATCGTTCGAAAATGTTTTCGCATATGTCTTTAAAAGATCTGTGATGCATAGCATTATTATTAGATGAAGAGGAAGATAATAAAATATTAAAGAAAAAAGAGATTTGTGGAGAATATTGAAATTTTTATGCTCTTAATCGAATAATAAAATAATTTTTAACAAAAAATACAACCGACTTCGAAATGCACTAAAAAGTATGAAATAATTTCTATTTCATTTATACAAATACCCAACAGCTATTAATAAAACCTATTTACTCGTTAAATAGTATACTAAATACATTTCAACCTTTTCGGAGGCGGCGCAAAATTAAAAACTTTTCTTCTACTAGGAAGATCCTAGTTCAGGCGTCGGAAACCTATCAAATCGTTATTGGCAGCATCGTATATTCGAGTATTTTTAATTATGCGCCGCCTCCGAAAAGATTGAAATGTATTTAGTATACTATTTAACGAGAAAAGAGGTTTTATTAATAGCTGTTGGGTATTTGTATAAATGAAATAGAAATTATTTCATTAGGAAATAGAAATTATTTCATAGTTTTTAGTGCATTTCGAAGGCGGTTGTATTTTTTGTTCAAAATTATTTTATTTCACACTTTTTAGTGGAACGAGCAGTATTTGTAGGATGCCATAAGGTGGTTTACCGTTCTTATTGGTTAATTGCAATAACGATAGTTTTTAACGATAATAAGTTCCATACATTTTTGCAAGTGGGATCATCGCGGAAATATCTCTTATTAAATGCGAAAGGTTTCATCGCGATCGGTGTATTCCGTGCAAAGTAACACCAAGGAATAGAGTTTTTGTTATAACAATAGTTATTAACAATAACAAATTGCATAAATTTTTGCAAGTGAGATATCGCGGAAATATCTCCTATTATATGTGAAAGGTTTCATTTATCGCAATCGTTACATGCCTTGCAGAGTATATGTACTTACATGTATAGAAACAGTAGAGAATCGGTGACTGCATGCTGACTCTACCCCGGTAGAGACACGTAGGTATGTATACGTAGAATTCAATGTAGTAGCAACAATAGTTTTTCACGAATATCTCGGAAACTAAAGCTTTCTGTTAATTATGCATAATGAAAAAGTTGTCCAGAATCATGACCCCGACAACATATTAAAAGGTCATTGAAATCGTCCAATCTTGAGATTAAAAACTTCCTGTATTTTGCAATAACAATGAAAAAATGAAAAATTTTTTTTAATAGGACCAATTGGAAGACATACCCTACAAGATGCAAAAGGTTTCGTTCCAATTGGTCCATCCATCTCGGAGTAATCGATGAACACACACAGAAAAAAAAAATATATACATAGCAGGAAAATTAGAAAATGATTGTATAATAAATGTCGATGACAAAAGCAAAATTAATAGTAATAGTAATTTATTTATATCGACCGACATTACTGATATTGATAATCTCGATAGTAATGTTATAGATGATCATTCAACGGAATTAACAGAATTGCAAGCCGAACAAAATTGACGCAATAAAAATATAAAGAAGAGGACTATTTATCTAGCGATAGATACACAACGTTACCTATAATACCAAGTGGAAATTATTGTAAAAATGTCAAAAATGGAAAAATGACATTAATAATAACAAATACTTGTAGATTTGACAGTTTATGTCAAATATTATCGGCTAGTTTAACGAATAATGAAGCATATAATAATGCATTATTGGAAACATCTGCAAAATTAATAATGTGCGCTAAAATATTGATAAAAAAAGGATTAACCGCGCATTTTTTCAGAGAAAGTGCTAAAATATTATGTGATATTGATCAATTAAAACCAGATATTAGACCAAAGTCGATAATAAAAGTAAGCGCTATTTCCAATATAGCTAATCTTACAACCTGGTTACTCGACGCTGTCCCAAGTCTTACTGAAATAAATACATGTGACACGTGTAATCGTATAAACATACGTAAAAATGTTATGTGTAATATCAATTATACAATAATAAGCGAAAAAGGAATGCGATTTTTACAAGAAGCAATAAATGAAGAATGTACCATTTATCGAACATATTGCGGAAAGTCTCACCAATCGAACATTATATATGGTCCGCATTTAACTATTAAAACGGAGTACGGTGATCAAAGTTTGGTAATGCTGTCTGAATATCCTGCAGAAATAAATGTAACTAACGGCAATAAATATCTCTTATCTGGTATCATTGCATATGAAGGTAACAACGACATAGCGTATGTAGGTCATTATATTGCTTATATTAAGATAGGCAGAAAATGTATTACGATGACAACTCACGTAAAGGTAAATCGGGGGTTGTCAGTGAACAGACAGCAGTCAACGGACACATACATATGTATTTATATCTTATCACAAAATGATTAAAAGAAATTTTAATATTTTATATATATACATACAGTAATAAGTTTAATATAAGAGTTGTTAAATTATAATACAAAAATTAATATTATGACCCTCTGTTCGCGGGGATCACTTTATATTTTCGATACACAATAATACAAAATTCATTGGGCGCCAGCCACTCGCTGTGGCAATCTAAAAGTGAAGGACAAGGGGTATAATCGGGGTCTTTACAGGGAATGGGACTCGTGGCACTTCCTGGATGTCCGTACGCGGAGGAGTGCGCGAAGAGGATTGTTGGGGGAAGGGAAATCTCAAGGGTCGGGAAGGCTCACAGGAAGGTTCACTACGTTACGCGTTCGAGAATGGGACTAAAAAGGGACAAATGGGAAGGGAAGGGGCTTGAATGAAAGCGCGGAGTACCATGCGCGAACGAAGGATACCCGGGCGCAGAAATACACGGCCGGAGAAGATACCGTTGCCGAATTCGCGGGACAAGATTATACCGGGACACGCCACACACACACATCGTCTACTCCGCAAATCGTTCTCTATAATCGATGATCGTTATCTAAACGCTAAGCGCCAGTAGCCGGCTCGTCGTTGCCGCTTCGACGACGAGACCGTCGCAGGGAATTTTTGGAGAGGGGATTGGCCGGTGATCGGGATCGGTAGGGCTGACGGGCTTGGCGATGCTGGCTACGGGCTGAGGGTCCTCGGGCTCGACGGTAGATGGTCCCATGGTGTCCTTTTCTGGGGGGCTGAAGGGTCGTCGTCGGCCTCAGGAGGGGGTCCTCCGGGGGTTGGGGTTGCAGCGTCGTTGTCCAGTCCTTCCGTTGCCCCTACCGGCCCGATACCGGCGGGTGGGAGAAAGGGATAAGAGTTAGGAGACGGGTGTTAAGGGAAAATCTGGATTATTGTAACAGGGGGGCACTCGTGCCACCTTGTTACAAGGTCTATAATAAGTTTAATACATAGGAAGTATAATATATAATAAGTTTAATATAAAAAAGATATAAATAATATTATAATAATAAATCGTAAGTTTAATACAGTGGGGAAATTACATTATCTGTTATGATTCGAATGTTACACGACTTTGAAATTTTGTATGAGCAAAGTCAATATCTCAATATCGACAGTACTGCGAATTCTAGTGGTTGGATGTCATTTTAGCACAATCTGGCACAAGTGGAAAAATTTTTTTTCACCCTCACCCTTTTCGTGTGATTTTTTGCCAATTCTGGGGCATAATGAGATTTTACTTGCACTATTTTTATTCGTCTCGATGAGCACAAATCAGCACAAGTGGGGAAATTGCACTATCTGTTATGATTCGAAAGTTATAAGACTTTGAAATTTTGCATGAGCAAAGCTGACATTTCAATTTTTTGTTCTGTAACAAAAGTGTTGTAATTTAATTGATAACAGTTTATTTGTAATGATGCTTTATGAGAATAATACAGTAAAAAGAACTTTATGAAAGAAAAAGATACACGTTTTTAGAAATCAATTGAGACAAGACAACAATTAGAGAGTATACAGTCAAAACGCATGGTGTTGCTACCTTTACATATTGCTTGCGAACTAATTAATACTTCTAGCATTTTTCTCAGGGCGTCGTTGTCATCGTTGAACTCCAACAAAAAGGAATTACGGTTTTAACTTTTGCGGCACAATGTACAGTAGCTAAAGTTGTATTCAGCACAATTTTTGTTTTGTTGATAAAGCTGGCAAAAAGATGTTTTTTTGTGATCGTACGCTTTGTTTTTAAAAATACTTAATTATTTCTTACGGCACAATGTAGCACAAACCTAGCACATTCTAGCACATTTCTTTTTTTTTACAAAATAGCGGTGGTAAGTTCACACACATAAATCGACCTTTAACCAGTTCGCCTCGATCGTGTATTCGTCACGTTTCTCCTAGCTACAAGAGATCCTTTTTTTTGATGTTCCAATTCCCACTAGAGTGAAAACTAGTGTTTTGTACGCTGATTACGAATCTGTAAACCGTTTTGCTTCTATACGTACAGTTTTAGAGAAATTTGATTTTGAAGAAATAATATATTTTTTAGATTTAAACAAATTTTCTGACGTAACTATTGAAGATACTGAAATTCTGTTTACATACTTCTGTAAAAGATTCGGTAATTGTGCATAAAAAGAGCTGCTCCACCGATTTCGGTGAAACTTAATTATAGTTTTCGAGATATTGTAATCTGTTTATTCGTGTGTCCGTGACAGCCTTACGCGTTAATATGCGGTCGCCAATTTTTTATTGTTTCTGCAGGCAGCAACACGGTAACCGACAACCAATATATAACGGGTGGACTTAAAAATCAAATTTAACAAATTTCAATGATGTTGAAGGGGTGGTAGGTGGGATGATTCTGAACAACTTTTTCCTTTGCGAATAAGTGGTTTGAAGCTTCCTTTTTGAATTATTAAGAAAAAACGATGACTCGAAAAAACGAACGAACGGCTCGGCATCCCGTTGGCATAGTACAATAAAAAAATTGAACTGGTTGAACATTTTTAGTTGTTGTTTAAAATGAATACGGAATCTAATCTCTTGTCGTCTATCATAATGTAAAAAAGGAAATTCTAAACATTCTAAACAACAAGTAAAAATGTTTGAAATGGAATAATTAATAAAAATTTAAAAACAATTTAAATGAAACTTACCCATTCGATCCTAAATTAATCTGCTATGCTGAAAACAGATAATTCCCACTGGGTCACTGTGTCGATCTTGAACATTCGAGGAGGGAACAAATTATGAAGAACAGCTGATCTCCAGACGAGATCATTGAACCCACTCAACCACATGGTCACTATCACCTTTTACAGAATTTTCTTTCAGGTAAATAAACATTTTTATTCTCTGTCACGTTACTATTGCACTGGACACAAATGAAAATCATGTAATATTTCGCACTACTTCGTAACGTTTTCACGACGTTATTGGTCTTTGTCCTTTTCTATGTTCGGTGACTTCAAAGGGTCGACACGAACCTCTCTCGGTTACTCTTGGTTACTGAGAATAGCAGATTTATGACCACGAACCATGACCTATTTCTGAATGTAGAGAAAGACAAAAATCGAAACAGACCTCACACATTCAAGCTGGCAGTCCCATTTGAAGTAGGAAAGGAAGACCAATAACGTCGTGAAAACGTTACGAAGTAGTGCGGAATATTACATGTTTTTCATTTGTGTCCAGTGCAATAGCAACGTGACAGTGAATAAAAATGTTTATTTACCTGAAAGAAAATTCTGTGAAAGGTGATTGTGACCGTGTGGTTGAGTGGGTTCAATAATCTCGTCTGGAGATCAGCTGTTCTTCATAATGTGTTCCCTCCTCGAATGTTCAAGATCGACACAGTGTATTATCTGCTTTCAGCGTAGCAGGTTAATTTAGGAACGAATGGGTAAGCTTCATTTAAATTGTTTTCAAATTTTTCTTCATTAACGTAGCCTTCAATTCAAACGTTTATTAATTTTTCCATTTCAAACATTTTTATTTGTTGGCAATTTCACCACTCCCGAATAGTTTTATACTCCCGGTATTACGGTGATATTTGCCACTCCCGAGCGGTTTTGTACCCTCGGTGCTACGGCCTATGTATGGCCACAGGTTTCCCTGTGCACGTAAAGGTTTCTAGGCATGGGCGAACCCATGCACTACTGACTTATTATTAGATCTAGTGCTCTTGAAAAGCCTTTTAACACCTAAGTCAAGGACTGTTAACTGTACTTAACACAATCACGGTCGCATGCCTACCGAACGATAACTTGTTGCCGCTGCAAAGGGCAGCAGATCACACTGGGGCAGACCCTTCTGGGGATCGGTGCGAACACATCATTTGTCTCCGTTTGGATGGTCACGAGACGAGGGACGTGTCCGAGCCGGTCGCCAGAAGGGCTCGCACGTCTATAGCATTTCCAGTCGGTGACTCCAACCTGACCTTGGCGGTGGCTACCAGTGCAGTAGGACGAGGAGAGGCGTTCCCCTTTCTTTCTTCCTTTGTTTTAGACGGAGCGCTCTTGGATGATGTCGCGCAAAGTGCTGGGTCCAGCACTTGGACCCTGGTACCAGCACTTTGCGCGGCACTTCCCAATGCGGTTTTCCAATAAGTGCGAGAGCTACTGAAAGGACGGGTGATCTCCAGGTTGTTGGCCAGCGACGTCTCCCAAGCGAGGTGAGTCACGGAGTCCAATTTCTGGCTGAACATGTACACGAACCACTCGTCCCACGAAGCCATCGGTTTTCTGAGTGCCGCATATGTTCGTATCGCCTGTCTGAAGGCACCTTCCGGACGGAGCAGCCTCTTCAGTTCCGTCGCGGACTGTTAGGTCGCAGAGGAGCGTCCGGTGGTGAGCGAAGGATAAGATCCGCACGTTCTCGTATCGCAGCTCCAATTCGTCCCAAGCTCCTTGGCAACCGGCGCGGTGTAAATTAATGTGCTACTAGAGTCTTTATTTACAAGTTAGAGTAAAACGGGTTAACGTTCACAGTATTCTAGCGCGATTATTACAGCGGAAAAACCATCGACTGCCCCGTTCGTCGTAACGGGAAAGAATGACCTCTTCATCGGAAACGCAAGGGCCTCTTTTCCACGTCAAGGTTAAACCCTCCATCGCCCTTTGTTCGCTATCTGCATTTTCTATTTAGGATACGTTGACGTAGTATATCATTTCCAGATTTCCTCAAGCGCAGGAACGAACAAACAAGGCGAGCCGTGGTACCCAGAAAATGTTTTTAGTCTTACAGCGGCGTCCGTAATTGGGGTGTTATGGATGACTTCGGCAGTCTCTCCCAGATGCCACGGCGGGCGTTGCGCGTCGCCATCTCCGGGGTTCAGGACAACGAGAGCGGGCTCGTCACCAGTGAAGTCGACCTTTGCGTCCGGTCCAAACTTAACCGGGACTTTCGTCTGCCCCGTGCTCTGATACTCAAGAAGCTGACTTCGTTCCTGCCGACGCACCGAATGTATCAAGGGCACTGGCCGCACTTGAAGTACGTCACGCTCGCGGATCCCGACTACGGGGAGTACCCCCAGCCAGAGTGGACCTGATTTTAGGCGCTGATGTCTGTGGAAGTCTTTTTCATGACGGCTCTCGAGCAGGACCGAAGAATGTGCTAGGGTCATTCTCGAGAGCCGTTCTGTTAACGGCTGGGCACTGATGGGCCCCGTATCCAACGCGCCAGTCTCCAACACAAGCTGCTCCAACGCTTCTGGGAATTGGAGGAACTGTCAGGCCAGCCCCCCTTGTCGCCCGAGGAGATTTGTGAACGACCCTTCAAGGACGCAAGCATCCGGGACTCTACAGGACACTATTGGGTCCGTTTACCTTTCAGGATAGATCCGGTCACCGCGTTGAGGCCTTCCCGGTCTTCAGCCCTCAAGCTACTGCTCACCTGTGAGCGTCGATTGACCTCGGACGAGTTCCTGGGCAGCAAGTATTTCCAATTTATGTCCGAGTACCAGACCTTGTAGCAGATGAAGGCAGACACTATCTGCTGCACCATGCGGTGATCAAGCGATATAATACTTCAGCGAAACTCCGCGTGGTCTTCAAGACGGCTTCAGGGTACTCGCTTATTGCTAGCAGTGATGCCAGAATCGTGGGACGTGGGACAAATTTTTACCCTCTCCACGCCGTCCCAGTGACTCCCCTACTTCAGTTGTTTCATCTAACACAAGCGTGTTGTCCTACGTGTCCGTGCCAGGCCCTCCAAACGCCCGTATTTAATGCTGTAACTAAAATTAGTGTTACGCCTCACTACCAGGATCGCTGGTGTCGCTACAAACACATATAAATGATATCGGTGAGGTACACACACAAGCACATGGTCCCTATATACGTGTGCATGGTCGTACTTATTCAAAACTTAGAAAAATAAAAATGAAGGAAAGGAAAAAATTACAACAGTATATAAATATTAATGGAAATATATTCAATGTTTGTTGTGGTTAATGTGTATATATATTTATAAAAACAATATAAAAAATAGAATTATAAATAATATAAAAAACAGAATTATACAATAAATGACACATTTTACTCGCAGATTACATCATAATACATTAATTTATATACATACAATACAAAACATATATATCACGATAGAAACAGGAAGGAGGCGATTTCTCGTACAGAAGTGAGCTAGAAGTGTAGGATGACAATCCCTCATTCAAGAGTGCGCTCTCAGGAAAAATGACTACGAAGCTCTGTCAAGCACGTGTGCATCTGAAAAGGCAAAAGGGGAATTCGGTTGAACAGCGTTCCTCGCATTTGTAAACAGTGTCATAACTTGTAACATTAAAGAAATTCCCCCGTTAATATTGCAAATTATGACACTGTTTATAAATGTAAGGAAAACCGTTCACCCGACTCCCCTTCCCGTTCAGGGGCACACACAGTTGACGAAACTTCGTAGTCAGTTTACCTGACAGTGCAATCAAGAATGAGGGATTGTCATCCCACATTTCTGACTCACTTCTGCACGAAAAATCGCCACCATCCTGCTCGTATCGTGATTTTCATGACATTTTCATTACATACATACATTGCATTCCTCACACACACTGTATACATTACAAAACACTGTATACATTACACACATTCCATACATTGCACACATGCCATACATTGCACACATTCCATACATTGCACACATTCCATACATTGCACACATTCCATACATTGCACACATGCCATACATTGCACACATTACAATAATATTACATTGCTTACTTCCTACTTACATGAAGAGCTCGTGTTATAAGTGGATCCGAAGACGCAGGCTCCTCGGATCCATTTATAACACGATTTACTCTTCCTATATAATTCTTGTTGCGCGCAGAGAATAAATTTTTTCTCTGGGCAAAATACCGATAATTTTAGTAAGGAAGGAAGGAGTTTTAATAAAGTTTTAGAAACACTTTTAATGTAAGTAATATAATTTAATAAAGAAAAGGAGTGTTTAGTCACTTTATACTATGGTGCCTTTAATTAGTAAAGGCAAACTGAGTTTTACTGGGTACTTTCAGTCGAAGTACCGTGCGAATTAGTCGCGTGATCAAAAATGTCGTTACTTGTTTTCGTCGTGAAGAGCGAAAGAGTAGCCGATCGTCGCCGCGTCGCGGTTTTTATAATCGTAAGCGCGATGACAACGCCGAGGTGTTTTCGGCGTCTGGCATAACTATGCCTATTTTAAATTGGCGCGCTCAATCCCGAACAATTCTTGACAACATATATGATACATTGATGTATCACATATGTTATCAAAGAATTGCCATGTTCGGAGCATGTCAATTTAAAATTCACATGCTCCGAAATGCATAATTTTAGAGTCGCAATAAGGTTCGGAGTGTGCGCTATATGTGGCATATTAGCGAGGCAAATAGATACTACCTGCGTTATCAATGATCTACACGCAGCATGCATCGATGAACTTTGAGAAACATTGATTTCAAAAACTAATGCCAAACAAAATTTGCAGGTGGTGTTCTTCTTCAGAACACCCCGTGAAACATACTGAACCACTGTTAATACAGTCGATTCAGCAGCTGCCGAAACATTGAAATTTAGAAAAATAGTAGAATTGTCGATCATCGATGCAGCTGGAGCAGGTGACAAATATTTTTAAGACTAATTAAAAAGTTTGCGGATTCTTCAGATTCGCAGTTAGTATCCGCACTTACCAACTGCGAATAGGAATTTAAGAGCAATGTCCTATAATACCCGTGAAAGGCAGTACACGTTGGATTAGTATTTCGCGTACCATGCTGTTTAATCTGACCGAAAAAATTTTCTAAGGCATCTTGGTTAAAATTGCGACCGATAAAATGAGAAAATCCAAGATTGCCTAGAAGTATTGTCAAAAATTTAAAATTCTCTAACGTTCTAATCCAATTGCATACTACCAGTGGACGCTCTTTATCCGCAAACTTTCTTTTAATAAATTTCGTGCTTCGAAAAACATTAATGTCTACATCCCAGATATTGGGTCTTTCGCAGTTCATATCTACTACCGGAAGAGGACGACTACTGTTGATACTGTCGAAAATATCATTCATAAAATGAATGAATCGAGCAGTGTCAACACCTTCTAAAGGCATTTCACGCGTACCGCACACACTCTTAAGTTTATTGCGACTCATGAGTGTTATTACGGACCCAACCGATAGACTAAAAACCTGCGCGCAATACTTCACCTTCATTTTCCTAATTTTATCAACTACTAAATGCTTTGCAGTAAGCTTCTTCAGAACTCGGTCCTGAGAAGAAGCATTACTGCTATCAATAAAATATAAATCTTCCACGTGTGGCTAAATGGTCACACGTGGAAGATTATCCGCTAAATTGAATTGCAAATCTTTAGTCAAAAGATTGTTCCGCATGCACTTTAATAGGTGCGGAGGATCGAAGAGAGGTACGATTTCATTTTCATCAATTACAATTATATCATGCCGTAATGGATTCGACTGCTGAAAGGCATTTCTCTTCGAATAATCTATTAGGCATTGTATTGCCTTACAATTCGTGCTGCCTTGGTCACAAACTGAGGCTACAACTACAATGCCGGCCTGACATGCACTGCGAACTAATGCTTTAAATATTCTAACGATGATCTCCGCGGAAGAAGTACCCCTACAAAAACTATATGCGACAGGTTGCTTCCAAGGTCGCACCCCGTGTATACCTTTCAACATCCACACCATGGCATGATCTGCAATATCTAATGAACGCGAAAAACCGGAGTCTACAAATCCTTCAACTATGTCCATTGAAGGGTTGTAGACCAGTGACGGCGATAGCTTAATTTCGTCGAAAAGCAGAATAGCGTATCTGCTTTTCTCGTTTGGGAAGGACTCGGACCGCTCTTCGAGTTCACGGAATACGTTGTCGCAAATTCCAGCTCTTAGTGGAATGTGCGACAATAATTTCCGAAGCGTTTCGATACTTGGCAAAAGAAATAATTTTGACAAATATCGGAACGCTTTTGGACTTTGCTTATAAATACTTAAAGCTAATACCTTTTCCTCTTCCGTGAAGCGTCGTCCATAGATGGGTTTTCCCTCGTTGCGCATCTAGGCGGAAATCATCGCGTGTAGGCAAGTTTTCCAAAACTTGGCATACACCTACTTGCACGAGATGCTCTATCTTCTTGATGCGGTCCTTCGTTGCCATCTGCCGCCGCTTGCACTGCCGCGCTGCCTTCCATACCGCTGCCACGGCGCTGTAGATTCGTTGCTGCAGGGGCTTCTCCACGATGTTGTCCTTCAGCATCTTCAGTATATTACCTGCGGAAGGAAACATACAATATAATTACTCTGTAAAGGATATATAAAGTTATATAAAGTAGTGTATAGTTTGCATGTGTATTACTGCCATGTATACCGTATACACAGTGTAATGTACACATGCAAATGAATAATATCGACTGAAGGTATGTACATACTAGGGTGGCGCACTGAGCTCGACCCTACATAGAGGATGTTTAGTACCTTCAGTTACGAGAAAGTGTATCCGATTTGGAGTACCTCAATCTTCGGCGTCAAATAATGCACGTAAGAAATACATAAAGTAAAAATTTTAGTTGTACATGTTAGCAGCATTGTATGAGAAGCAAGCATTGTATAGAATGCCTGGCGTTTTGGAACAAACTATGAAATATCCGAATTATTTTAATATTATATCAACTTTGGATTGATATTGCCTGGGCATTCTGTACAGTGATTGCTTTTCATACATGGCTAGTAACATGTACAAATGATAAAAAAGAGTAGAATGTTAACAATTTCCTTTCAGTAAGAAAAAAAATTGTATACATTTCTCTCATTTTAGGATATGAATGCGACAAGGAATGTTTAATGGAAGTAATTGAATTGCACCGGTTTTAATCAAAAACTTCAACTATTCTTTTATTTATTCAATATTTTTTGCAGTGTTGTCCTGCACTTATGATTACTTAACCTAATATATTCATACTTATTTCGTACCTTTATGGCCTTTCTGAGCTTCTGATCGCTGATGCTCTCTTCCAAGGACAACACAATCTGTAATTGTAAAAAAGACTTAATAAAACTTCCCTTTAAATCATCATGCATAATATTTAATACTAACATCCAGTAATATATAAATTCATACCTGCGTTATGCAATGGCTTGTCTTCTTGTAGACTTAGTCTGCCTAAGTCGTTGCATTGCATTTCTACAAACAGCCAAAGAATATTTGTTAAATATACCAGTCTACAACTAAGAAAGATAGTAAAACCAAAAGTAATATTTTTTCATGGTAACACACTAACCTCCGGATGGTCCAGGAAGTGCTGTGAAGTCCACGTGTCCCACGATGCCACACTTCGTATCCATTCCCCCAGTGCAGTCAGGTTTGCCTGTCACAATAAAATTAAATAACATTATAGATACATTTCATGTTAGAAGTATTATTATGTACTTTCAGTATACAGGTATAACTGAAAACTTACATTCTTCTTCTTCTTCTGGTATTTCCATCAGGGTCTCTTGCTGCTTTATTTTAATAGAGGCAGCCTCTGACACTGTGTAATAAATATTTTCATTAACAATTATGTACATACGCTACACAAATTATGTAAGAGTATTACCTAGTAAGTACAGTGTTGGAACTGCGGATGTAGTCAGCCTCTTTCTCATAAAGTATTTCTCTTCAATGTGGCTGCTACATATCACCCAGAACTTCAGTTTTTCAGGTGGAAGTATTAACAAATTTGGATGGTCACATGCTTCCACCCACTGCATCATCCTCTTCTTATCCTTCTTCTCCTGGGGGAAGGTGAACATCCTCGTGTACTGCTGGGTGCAGCTTCTAACGCTGCATACTTTCATCCGTTTTCTTTAAAGACACATTTTAGTAATTAAAATTAAATATATTAATGAAACACCAATGTAAACAGTTACTGTTTTCAGTAACAATTCTAAAAAATTCGGTACTTACTTCATTTCCATCTTCACCTGCTGTTGCTGCATCTCAGTAGAAATGATCCAAAAATCTGAAAAAAAACTCGGAAAAACCTGAAAAAAACCTTACAAAATATGTTGTTAAATAATCGGAATAATAATACTAATAAAGATAAAAATAGTAAAAATAATAAAAATAATAGAAATAATAAAAATAATAATAAAAATAGTAACAATAATATGTATGTATGTATGTATGTATGGTTTTATTGGATTCCCCTTGGGGTTACCATTCCTTCACACTTATTTTTACAAACTTATTCTTACGTATTACTACGTATATGCTAAAAATCTTATTCGCCGCCATCGCTCGCTTCTCTACTCGACCTCTCTCTCTCCGCTTTTCTAACTATAACTTAATTCTATCTTAATTCTATCTTAATACTACTTTATTTCTATTCTTAGTTTTATCCTTACACCTATCCTTATTTCTATCCTTATATCCAACCGCGGCTTAGCATACCGGTAGCAATTTCACCCCCTGATTTCCTCCCTAGGTTTCCGGTTCCTCCCATTCACTCTTCTCGCACACCTTCCCTTCATTCATTCGCCCTTTTCTCGCTCCTTTATTTTTTCTTTCTCTCCTATCGCCTCCCTATGCTGTTTTTTCTTTCCCTGTTTCCCTTGCCTTCTCCAGCTCCCTCATCCATCCTTCTCCTTCCCCCTCCTCTCCCAGCAATTGCTTCACTCTTTCCTGCCAACTACCCGCCCCCCCTCCTCCCCTTCCACATCTTTCCCATACATGCTCCCATGTCTCCTCCTCCCCTTCGCATAACCTACATCTTCTCTTCTCCTCCGGTTCCCAGTATCTCCCTTCTCTCACCTCGTTCCCTAGCCTGTACCTTGCCATCCTCTGCCACCTGCTCCCCCCATCCTTTCCTCAGGTACTCCGCCGTACCCCTGCTTTTTACCTGCTTATACCACTTATTATAGTTCGAGTTTATTATTCTCTCACTATTTTCCTTCTCCTGTTCCTCCCTATTTCTTCTTTCTATCTCTTCCCATTCCCAACCTCCTAAACCTCCCCTCCTTTCCATTTCTTCTGCTTCCACCCCTCTTTCTCTTAAAAAATCTATCCTCTCCTCCTCCCAAGTTGACAGTCTCTCTCCTCTTTTCGCCCTTTCCCTTATTTCCTGCAGACACTTCCTTGCCCACCCATTTCCACCCCCCTCCTCTATTTTTCTTTCAAGGTGCCATGCTCTTTTTCCTGCCCAGCTCCTTATCTTTCCTCTCCCCGTCTCTACCCGAACTAGGTAACCCGGTGTCCTCCAATGCACCCCCAGCGTCCACCTCAGGTACCTATCTTGTACCGCCTCAATCTCTTCTCTCTCCCTCCAACCCCATACCTCCGCCCCATAGCTCATTACCGCCCAGACCAACCTATCATACAGCCACATCTTCCTTTCCCAGTCCGCTTTAAATCTCCTCTTCCCTATCTCCCAGACCTGTCTCATCACTGCTGCTGTCCTTCTAATTCTGTCTCTTATTTGTTTTCCTTGTGTCCCGTTCCTCCCCACTACATATCCCAGGTACTTGTACTCCTTCACCTCCTCTATTGGCTTTCCGCTCCATATCCATCTCCATTCTTTTTTCCTGCCACCTCCTTTTTTAAACCTCATCATCTTTGTTTTTCCGGTGTTCAAAACCAGTCTCTTCTCTTCTAGATACTTTTCCAGCGTTTTCAGCATCATTCCCATTCCTACTTCCTCTTCTGCCAGAATTACCATATCATCTGCGTATGTTAGGACGAACACTTTCTCTCCTCCCACTCTTATCCCTCCCCACCCTTCCTCTTTAAATCTGTCCTCTATGTCCGCCAACAGCACATTGAATAGGTACGGACTTAGCGGGCACCCCTGCCTCACCCCTTTTGCCGTCCAAAAAGCTCTTCCTGTATCTTCTCCTATCCTAACCTTACTCCATGTCTCCCTATAAATTTCTTCCACTCTTCTTCTTATTCCCTCTCTTATCCCCCTCTCCCTCATCGCCCTAAACAGAGTTTCCCTATCTATCGAGTCAAATGCAGCCTTTAGGTCTACAAACATCGCCACCATCCCTCCTCCTTTCTTCCCTATCTGCCTATTTATTAGGTAGTTGAGCACATAAATATTTTCCGTTGTTCCCATTCCTTTCCTGAATCCTGTCTGACATTGTGGTAGCACCTCTTTCTCTTCCATATCCTCCTTCAATCTTTCTGCTAACACCGATGCGTAAATTTTGTACAAAGTCGGCATTAGCGTTACTCCCCTGTAGTCCTCCGCTTTTTCTCCCGACCCCTTCTTTTTTATCGGAGCTACAATCCCCCCTTTCCATTTTTCTGGCCAGCCTTCTCCTCTCCATACTCTATTGCATATTTTCCATGCCCAGTCTCTTGCTTCCTCCCCACCTAACATCCAGATTTCGTTTGGGACTCCATCCTCCCCTGCTGCCTTGTTTCTCTTCAACTTTCGTATCACCCTGTCAAACTCCTCCTTCGTTATCCCCTCTTCCCCATCCTCTTCCCCTCTTCTTTTTCCTTCTCTCACCACTTTACTATCCACCCCTCCTAGCATACCCATAAAGTGTTCCCTCCATTCATCTTGTCCGATACCTTCATTTACTCCTGTTCTCTTCCTTCTCTCTGACTTTATAATTCTCCATACTTCCCTCTCCGTCCTTGCCTCCTCTACCTCTTTCTCTAGTCTTCTCGTCTCCTCTCTCTTTTTTTCATCATACAGCTGCCTATACTCTCTTCTCTTTCTTCTGTAGTCCATCCTATCCTCTTCACCTTTTCTCCACTTCCTCAGGGCCTTCCTAACCTCTTCTTTTCTTTCCTTGCAGTCTTCGTCCCACCACCCTCTCTTTCCTTTCCTCCCTCTTCTCTCTTCTTCTTCCCCTTCCATCCCTTTTTCTATTGCCCTCCCGATTTTCTTTGTCGTCTCTTCTATCTCCTGTCCTAGCTCTCTTTCTTCCCCGCCTCCCCACCTCATTTCTTCCTTAAATCTCTCCTTTGCTTCCTCCGTCCACTCCATTTTCTTTTTCCCCCTATTATTCTTCTTCCCTCCCTGTCTTCCCTCCCTTCTCCCTCGGATTTCCACTATTAGCGGGTGGTGGTCTGACGTCACCGCCTCTCCTACTACTAGTTTTTCTACCCTTTCCCACGCTTCCTCCTCTCCTATCACGTAATCAATTACAGTATCCCCCCTCCCTCCTGTGTAAGTAAATTCACCATCCTCATCACCCCTTATCCCCCCGTTCCCAATACTCCATCCTGTCCCATTATCCTTTCCAATAATTTCCTTCCTTCTGCATTCACTTTTTTGTCTTTCGACTTTCTTCCTCCCTCCTCTTCCCCTACCCCCATATTCTCCCGCCCTCCTCCCCCGTTCTTGCGTTGAAGTCCCCTCCAACTAACTTCACTAGCCCCTCCCTCCTTTCCTCCATCCACCCCCTCAGCTTCCCCATTTCATCTTCTATGTCCCCATTTACATACACTCCCATTATTTCCCACCTCTCCCCCCCTATTTTCCCTTCGCCTTTCATTATTCCCTGTCCCTTGTCTTCTATCTCTCCTCCTGACTCCAATTCTAGTCCCTCTCTTATCCCCAGCACCATCCCCTCCTTCGCCCTTCCCTTCTTGTTTTTCTTACTCGCTGCCTGCGCACTCCATTTGTATCCCCCCGGCATCTTTCCCTTCATGTTTTCCCACCCTTTTTCATCCAACCACGTCTCCATCAATATCATTATATCCCATTCCCTTACCCTCTGCCAAAAGTCTCTGTCCTTGTTCTTCAGACCCGCTACATTCCAGAAGGCTATCTTCCATATTCCTCCCCCCTCTTCCCTCCTGGTCTTGTCCCCTTTTCTCTCCTTTCTCTTTTCTCTCTGCCTCCCCTCCTCTTCCCCTCTCCCTCTTCCTACCTACTCTCTCTTTCTGCTCCTTTTCCATCACTCTCCTCTTTTTTCTCCCCCTGCCCCTCTTTCCTTCTGTCTTTCTCTTTCCCCTCCCTCTCCCTCGCCTATTAATCTTTCTTTCTCTTCATCCCAGCTCCACCACTTCCCTTCTATTCTTATCCTTCCTCTGCCTACCTATACGTTCTTCCCCTTACTGCTTTCTTCTCCTGCTATTCTCCTTAATTTCCATTGCGTCCTCCTTTCATCCCAAGTTAAATCCTCTTCTATCCTCACCTCCCTGCCCCTTAGCTTCTTTTTCTTATCCATCACCTCCCATTTTTGCTCTGTTGTTTTCATTTTTACCCATATCATTTTCACCTCCCCCTCTTTTCCCTCCGCCCCTATCTTTCTTACCCCCTCTATTTCTCCCTCCGCTCCTATGTCTCTTAATATTCTTTCGGCTTCTTTCCTGATTCCCCCTTTTCCTACCTTTACTCCTTTTATTACCAGATTTCTCTTTCTTTCCTCTCTTTCTTTTGCCTCCAATTTTTTCTCTATCCCTCTCACCCTATCCCTTATCTCCTTCTCTTCTCCTCTCTGCCCCTCTCCACGGTTCTCCCCCATCTCTATCTGCTTTACTCTCACTTCTAGTTCCTTAATCTCTTTTCCCTTTCCTTCTATTTCTTCCAGTCTCTTACTTATATCCCCCATTTTTTCCCACATCCCTTTCCTCTCTTCCTCCCATTGTTCCTCTCTTTTCTTAATTTCCTCTTTTAGTTTTTCCATCTCCTCCCTTATCTCCTTCCCTACCTCTTTTAGTCCTTTTCTCATTTTATCCTTTATCTCCGTCAGCAGGCCCCGAAGCTCTACCCTGCTTCCCTGCTCCTGCTCCTTCGGAGATCTTTCTGTTTTTTGGCTTTTCCTAAATATCAATCCCTCCTCCTCCTTCCCCCCTTCGCCCTCACCACCTATACTCTCCCTCTTTCTTTTCCACAATTCCTCTACACTCCCCATGCTTGCACTTCTCTCCCTCCCCTGCCTTTTTAGACTTTCCGCCAGCGTGGGTCTTCCCCTCTTTCCTATCTCCTTTTCTTCCATCTCTCTCTTACTGGGTCCTTTCTTTCTCCTATCCTGTTCACTTCTTCTTCCTTACCGACGTGGGATATCCACCTCGCTAGAAATTCTGCCTTTCTCCCCTCACTACCAGTGTCGCCACTCTCGCCCGAACAATTCCTCCCGTTACCCGTGCCTCGTTGTCCTAACCTCTAAATTTACTTTTTCTTTTTGTCCCTTTTTCTCGCCTACCTATTCTCTTCTCTCCCCTTCACTCTACCCCGAATCTTCCTAACCCTCTCCCTCACCCCCCACTCGCTCTCTATCGCTCTTTTCCTTTCACACACCCTTTTTCACTCTCAAAAACTTTCACTACGCTTTCTTTGCTTCTATATACTTTCTCGCCCGGAACCGAAAAAAAAAAAAATAGTAACAGTAATAATAATAATAATAATAATAATAATAATAACAATAATAATAACAATAACAATAACAATAACAATAATAATAATAATAATAATGATAATGATAATGATAATGATAATGATAATGATAACGATAACGATAACGATAACGATAACGATAACGATAACAATAACGATAACAATAGCAATAACAATAAAAACAACAATAACAACAATAATAACAACAACAATAATAATGTGGGACGCGGTCGCGGCGTTCGCGACCTCTGTCCTGGTGGCGAAGAGAGTCGATGGCTGTCTACAGGACCCCCGTCCAGGTCCTGTAGAATAGAGGAGGCCTGCTGTCTGCGCAGGCCAGCACGCCACGGACCCAGACCGAAGTAATGCGATGAGCGGATTCCGGTCTGGGCCCATATGTCAGAGGTGGTTTTAGTGGGTAGGCCCTTCAGCATAATTGCAGGAGGGAGAGTCCCACAGTCCCTCCGCAATACGTTGCGGGGGTCTGCGTAATGCATTTCCACCTCTTAAAAAAAAAAAAAAAAAAAAAAAAAAAATAATAATAATATTGAAAATAAAATAAAAATTGAGATACATCTTGGTTTTCTCTTACTGCCCACGCTATCGCTTTCAATGACCGTTAATCGACATGTGCGCCACATTTCTTCAGTTTCTATAATTTTTGAAACAATTAAACATCGCCGCGACAAATTTCGCGGGAACATGACGTCACGATATCTTTAGTTGTGTATGTTACAATCACTGATACAAGGTATGCATGTGGAGAAGCGACATCAGCACCTCCTGGTAGTGAGGCGTAAACCTAAAATTTGCATCAAAATCACAAGAGTGGAGCTTGGAGGGCCTGGTTAGGGATGGGCGATGTTCGACAAAAATATCGATGTTAAAATAATCGATTAGTTGAAAAATCGATAATTGAACATCGATGCTTTTTAAAAAATATCAAAGTATCGAATTTTTTTTTACTTGGGCTGATTTTGGAAACATCACCCTGAGCACATTTCCTAGAGTGTAGCCTAGAAAATGCATATACAGGTAAACAAAAAATATTACACTATCTTTCTTATTTAAGTTTTCCTAAAAAATATAGTTAAATCAGAATCGTACATTCAATGTTAACTTCGAAGAATATTAATGAATATCCCCCAAGTAGTAATAGTATTTTGCGAGTTCTTGAACTGTAAGTGCAACAGGGTTGACTTCGTGATTAGAAGAAATGTTTTTATTAAATCTAGGAAATGGGGTATTCTAAGGATAGATATGCATAAGCAGCATAAACATCAAAATATTATGCGTGCTGTTACGTCGCAACTCAGGGAGGCAATTAAAACTACACGGTATCACTTCCACACGCGTTCGTTTTATTAAATTAATAATTGAATTTTGGACGATGGTTCAAATCTCGCACAAGAACTAACTATTATTAAGCGATCGTGACCCTTGCTATGAAGTCGCCTGGCGCAGAATGGCCGCCCGGGTGTGGTTTTTTATTATATATATGAATATGTTGCGCAGTTTCGTTCGCGAAGAAGCAGCCCAGTCGTCGGATTCTTATGTTTCTATGTGTCATCAGTTTCTGGGCTGCCGTACCATGGGAATAGGGGATGCAGGGTGTTATCTCTGCTAGTCAAGCTAGCAGAGGTTCCCGCCTAACAATACTTTATAAAAAGTCACTGTACCTGCAATAGTAGAACAGATGCAAAAGGATTGAGATGATAAAGAAAATTATAGATGGAGCATTTGGATAAGATAATTTAAATCTAAGATCATAGAATAAGAGTCACAAGAATATAATACCACAAATGCGTAAGGCGTTCTTATTTAGTCGCGTTCCGAAATTCACTGCCACTGCAGGAATCTAATTACGTATTACAGATTTTCAGGGCTGGCAATGAAGTTCGGAACACGACTTATACCCAATGAGCATACAACATTTCTCGAAAATTATACGCTCATTGAATAGTGCGCGTCGAGTTATCATATCATGCTGTTCAGTTTTCTCACAGAGATAAAAAATACCGATGTTATGTAAAAAAGTATCGATAATCGATTAATTGATTTGTAGAAACATCGACAAAAATAATCGATTATTAGGAAAAAAACTATCGATATTTAAGTAATCGAAACATATTGCCCATCCCTACTTGGCACCCCGTTGGCATAGCACAATAAAAAAACTGAACTGGTAGAACATTTTTAGTCGCTGTTTAGAATGAATATGGAACCTAATCTCTTATTGTCTGTCATAATGTAAAAAAGGAAATTCTAAGGATTTTAAACAACAAATAAAAATGTTTGAAGTGGTATAATTAATAAACGTTTGAATTGAAGGCTACGCTAATGATGCAAAATTTGAAAACAATTTAAATGAAACTTACCCATTCGTTTCTAAATTAACTTGCTACGCTGAAAACAAATAATTTCCACTAGATCACTGTGTCGATTCTGGACATTCGATGAGCAAACACCTCGCCTATTATTCATACTTAAGTGCAATAAATGAGGGGAGCTTACTGGCCCGATCATGAAAACAGCTGTTCTACCGAACGTGTTTCCCCGTTTTCCAGTGACAATTATCTGCTTTCAACGTAGCAGGTTAATTTAGGAACGAATGCGAAAGTTTCATTTAAATGGTTTTCAAATTTTTCATCATTAATGTAGCCTCCAATTCAAACGTTTATTAATTATTCCATTTCAATCATTTTTATTTGTTGTTTAGAATGCTTAGAATTTCCTTTTTTACATTATGACAGGCGACAAGAGATTAGGTTCCGTATTCGTTTTAAACGACTGAAAGTATTCTACCAGTTCAGTTTTTTTATTGTGCTATGCCAACGGCATAGTTGCTGTACGCGCTCGGATTGGCCGGTGTTTTTTGTTGATAATTCGAAAACGAACCAACATTTTGGAAAAGGAAGAAGTTGTTTAGAATCACATGCTATATTCTATCCTTGTTCAAAAAATAACATCCTTGCTCGGCCGATCACTTTATGATTTGCCGCTACCTCGGATCTCTCACTTGTTTCTCGTGTTCTCTATCGTCCCGTTTCGAGAACAAAGTCGAGCCGAATAGCCTACCTGATCCGTAATAAGCAACAGGCCAGACCCGAGCGTGTTGCTTATTACGAGGCAATCCTGTATCAGAAATTGGCAGCACCCCTGATGTACATGCACTATACTGCAGTTCGCGAGAGACCATACTTAATTCGCGCAAGTCACTAGTTCTAGAGAGATTTTTAATAACGTTTGTTATTCCCCTCTACAGCTTGTTTCTTATTATACTTTGCGATCATATAAATGGTGGGCAGAAATATTTGACATACGATAACTGATAACCGGTGATGACATTGTAAAGTTTCACGATACAATGAAATTCCTATTATTTTTCGAAAAAAAAATGATGTGAACGCAAAGTAAGAAGCAAGCTGTAAAGGGGAATCACACACGCTATTAAAAATCTTCCTAGACCTAGTGAGCTGCGCGAGTTAGTGCGGTCACTCGTGAACTGCAGTATAGTTAAATCGCAATGGGTATGTTGATTCCCGTTGAATATTGTTTCCTTGAAATTATCAAATGGGTCATTTATCATAGGTTGCCGACGCCCGAGTTAGGATCTTCCTAGTAGAGGAAAAGTTTTTAATTTTGCGCCACCTCCGAAAACTTTGAAATGTATTTGGTATCCTAGTTAACTATTAAGTAGATATTATTAATAGCTATGGAATATTGGTATAAATTGAATAGAAATTATTTCACACTTTTTAGTGCATTTCGAAGTCGGATTTGTTTTTTGTTAAAAATTATTTTTGAAACAACAGATCCGCCAACCACCGCAAGTTGCGGATAGGAAATAAATGCGTAGATGATTGGATTTATGCAGCTGAAATTCAGTGTTTATTCAACACAATCAGATCAGAGTTTACTGGTTATTGTTAAAATAAAAGGACATTTGCTCGATGTACCTGTTAAAAAAGGCCATCAATTGGATCGCGGTATTAAAATGTTTGTGCATTCCCCATTTCACTCGTGGTAGGACACCATAGGCGGTGAGGGTAGGACACCGTAGGCGGAGAATTGGACCCCAGCAGATAGCGAACACCACCACCACAGTCACCAACATCTTCACTACCTATCGTGCAAGAATTATATGTATGTGAATTTGAAAAAATTCACGGTTCAAGTAAAATAGGAAGCAATAGAAGGATATTTTTATTTGTTATCTTGTCACGTAGACAGACCGTTTTTATCAAACGTGTCTCCTTTCAAATAAGCTTAAACATCTGGAAAGGAAAACTCTCGGGCAAACCGACCATTTACTCTCGTAATAAACAGAAGGCCCACCGATAGCAGAACCAAACACTTGGGAAAGCAATGGGTCCGCCGTAATCAAATAGCAGATGCAACCACTCTAAACTGTCGCAGAGGCAGGTGGACCCAGCCTGATCACTCGAATAGTAACCAGACCACCCTTCTTAATTAGTATATAAACCCGTTCGTACCAACGATCGGGGGCAGTACCAGAGCTCATCTCGTGTCGAGCACGTCGTGTACGGTAGTGAGTTGGTTACTATTAGTGAGATCGGGTTGAAGTCCCCTTCGAGCAACATTCACCTTATAGAATCCGCGAGTCGTGTTTCTATTTGGCATTACAATCAACCACACACAACACCCCCGCATTGCCAGTGCGTGAACACCGAGCATAGTGGAAATAGGTAATATATCACATTATACACCTATATTCGCGACAACAACATCTGTAATAGACCAAGATTGTAGAATATATACATTGCTGTGTCAAACCCACATTAGCATTCTCCTTTAAACCCAGTGAAACCTTGTGACAGTTCCTACCACAATACAATCTTACCGCTCGGGTTGTATTGATAATAAAATAAGTTACGCGGCCGCCAATCAGAAAGCCTCTGATAGCCACGCGCGCTGCCAAGCCGTCGGCCACGTAACAATCTTGATCAACTTTTGTTTCATTTATTAGTGTGAGTATCTCGTTAATTTTCGCAATTATTACAGTTTCTGAAAGTTCTGCCTAACTTCGATCCCTTTTAGTTTCCTGTTACGACAAGCAAGGAATACTGTGGCTGTATTCTATCCCCCAAACCACAGGGGCTAACTTCGTCAATCGATAAGGGATGTTTAGAAATTGTTTTCAACTGGACAATGACGTTCAAGCTCTTTAATTTTAGACTACGAGTGAGTTCATTATATTCTTTGGGAATTTAATGTTATGTTACGTTGCGCGTGGCGAGAGAGCGAGCGCGCAACATAAAAGAAGAAAAATAATTAAGATGGAAAATATTGAACTTGATTCCTCTTATTTTTGGGCGATGAGAAAGGTATCGCTGCCACCAGTTCTGACCGCGTATGACGCGGTGGCGTCCACTACGGTCAGAACAAATTAAAAGACGGAAAGGGTATAGCAGGATAAGATGGTCAAAAGTGCCCTTGAGCCGAATTTGCTTCGCAATGCACCATTCGATAGCATATCCCAAAAAACCATGGTACACCAAGTTTCAACCCTGTACCTCAACCGGGAGGGTAGTTACAGGGTAAGAAAGAAAAAGTAGTTTTTGCCATATTTTCCGTATTTAATGGCATTCAAAAAATCTGAAAAAATTCTAGAATATTCTAGCCATGTTTCTTTATGATTGTGAATTTTCTCAGATTTTTCGGTTGCAAATCCTAGGCGTGAAAAATCAAAAACGCAAAAAAAAGTCGAAAAATAGAGATTTCGGGTAGAAGCTTTCGAGACACTAGATTTTTACTTTTACAGTAGTTAGATATTAGCATGACTGGTGTCCTCAATTTTTTTCAGATTTTTCATTCTGGTGCGTCAAACCGAAAAAAATCAAAAACCGATATTTTCGACATATTTCGTGCGATAACATGAGAAATACTTTCAATTTTTACATTTCCTTTACACATTTAGTGCATTATGTGATTTCGAACATTTTTGCACTGGATGCAGTAAAATCTGAATGGAGAGAGTGAAGTTATTATAAATAATTGAAAATTACGCACCTTATCCTCTAAAATATTAGAAAGTTTTTCAACGTCGCCGATGGATAAGTCGGTAAGGTGTCCGACTATGGAACCGCTGGAAACTTTTTTGTCACGAGTTCGCGCCCCATGAATGTACAATTCTATTTTTTGTCATAAAACAATTTTTTTTTAAATTATTAATCACATAAGAATACACAATAATCATTTAATAACGTATGAAAATAATTTTGAAATATTTTATTATTAAGTATACATAAAAATAAGTGGAATAAGTTGAATAAAATATTTCAAAATTATTTTCATACGTTATTAAATGATTATTGTGTATTCTTATGTGATTAATAATTTAAAAAAAAATTGTTTTATGACAAAAAATAGAATTGTACATTCATGGGGCGCGAACTCGTGACAAAAAAGTTTCCAGCGGTTCCATAGTCGGACACCTTACCGACTTATCCATCGGCGACGTTGAAAAACTTTCTAATATTTTAGAGGATAAGGTGCGTAATTTTCAATTATTTATAATAACTTCACTCTCTCCATTCAGATTTTACTGCATCCAGTGCAAAAATGTTCGAAATCACATAATGCACTAAGTGTGTAAAGGAAATGTAAAAATTGAAAGTATTTCTCATGTTATCGCACGAAATATGTCGAAAATATCGGTTTTTGATTTTTTTCGGTTTGACGCACCAGAATGAAAAATCTGAAAAAAATTGAGGACACCAGTCATGCTAATATCTAACTACTGTAAAAGTAAAAATCTAGTGTCTCGAAAGCTTCTACCCGAAATCTCTATTTTTCGACTTTTTTTTGCGTTTTTGATTTTTCACGCCTAGGATTTGCAACCGAAAAATCTGAGAAAATTCACAATCATAAAGAAACATGGCTAGAATATTCTAGAATTTTTTCAGATTTTTTGAATGCCATTAAATAGGGAAAATATGGCAAAAACTACTTTTTCTTTCTTACCCTGTAACTACCCTCCCGGTTGAGGTACAGGGTTGAAACTTGGTGTACCATGGTTTTTTGGGATATGCTATCGAATGGTGCATTGCGAAGCAAATTCGGCTCAAGGGCACTTTTGACCATCTTATCCTGCTATACCCTTTAGATAGTAATTATTTCCGTTGGGTTCGTCAGTGTTCTGGGTCCCATACGGGTCCCTCCTTGAAACCTATGTGTTGGGGTGCGTGGATTTGAAATATAGAATGATAAAGGAAATGATACAAAACGGAATTTGAAAGAAATATTAATACAGTTTAGTGTGCAAAAAGAAAGTAATTTTAATTCAAAATAATTATTGAAGCTAACAGAAACTGAATTTGAAATGACTATTGTTTGAGTACTGAAATGATTCTATTTGAATACTGTTAATTACTATTAAATGAATTCAATTAAAACAATACTGATTTACAAGGGTAAAGATGCTTAACCTATTGTTTGATATAAATATAAATGAAATCGGAAAAAGATGTTTAGCCTTTGGTTTACAATGAGACCTTCTAATATAACATTAACCGGATTTGAAATGTAAAAAATTATATGTTCTTAATGAAGGACGACTGCCTCGACCAAATATAATAGAAAATTAAGGTTTTTGGCGGTTTCTATCCGCTAGGTAACGACCTAAACGAAGAGACTCTTACAACCCCCGAAAGGGCTTTACAGGTCGTTCCTGGTAAAGTATCGTAGTCGAAGCAATCGTCACACACAAACTCGCGATGATTCAAAATTCGGAATATTAAGATAGCGAAATAAACTATGATCGGTACCTGAATGTGGAAACGAGACGATCTAAAATGAAGAGACTCTTACAACCCCCGAAAGGGCTTAATAGATCGCCCGTTTTGCCGTACTCGACAAATTAGTACTGAACAGGCTTACCGTGAAACTGTAGAATATAATATACGACAAAAATCGCTCTGAGGTTCGCTATGATATCGTTGAATAATCGCTGGTTGATCTGGAACACCAAGAAAGATGAGAGGTTGGTGTCGCACTAACACTGTTGTCGCGCACCCGGTTGTCGTTTATTGCAAAATTAAGTAGACGTATCACAAGACGATTACAAATTCAGAAAATGGAATAATTAACGCGATTGAATTTAATACGAGAATTACGCGATCAACGGATTAAAAGAAAGAGGAAAAGACAGAATTCTAATAGTGTGAAATGAATTTAACGTGCGCGTCTCTGAGTCTTTGCCGCGTATTCGGAATTTCACCCTCACGACACTCTGCCTAATTCGTAGGACTTGCCGCGCAGCTAAATTACAACGAAATACAATCGACAACTCTATCTCTTAATGCACGGGCTCCCGTCACGACTTACTCGATTGTTCGACGGAGAGTAATCAGAATCGATCGCGATCCTAGCCTGAAGGGCCCGTCGCGAGGACGATGTCCTGCGTGGGGACATTTCGGCAAATCATAGCGCGTGACGACAGCGTCGCGTGCGTCGCTATTGGCTGAAAGCGCGTGCCAGCTAAATTCCTTTAAATCATGCTTTCTCTCTTTCTTGGTGTTCCATCTTTGTCTAACGGCTTTTCGGTGTTTCTACGCCGTAGAATTTCTGGAATGTTCCATGCTTTCGATAATTTCGTATATTAGCTAACAACGATGCGAATATCTATTAACAGTTTAAATCAGTCTTACTGAACAACAAATATGCGAGTAATTACAAACATGAACTATATGTGTTGTACTATTACGTATGAATAATGGACCGGCTATCACGAGGTTCCCTAAATAACAATTGGCTTGTCCATAATCATTTTGCTCGCCAAGAAATCGATCAACAATACGAATTGCGGTGGTAGCGCAAGTTGTTCGTTAAAAATCCTAATAGCATGCGATGATTCAACTGATAATTTCAATAGTATTCAATTGTTCGATATCCGAATATTCATTCCTGTACTCGCAGCGAACTTTGTTCGAGAACGTTCTTTCTGTTCAAAATCATACCGTTGGGTCTTAGTTTCAGGTAAATCTTGGAATTCGATACAATGACTTTTATTCCCCTGTGTGACCCTTCGTCTCTAAACAGTTCTCGCATGTTGCTAACGTTCGCTGGTGAGGGTTCTCTATCCTCGCCCTTTGCACTCATTCGAATATTTGAATTTCATGCTATTTCATACTTTCATTCCAACACTCAATTCGCACATACGATCGGGTTTGGGACCGACTGGCGCCTACGCGTAAAAAAGAGGAGAGTATCGGTTGAAAATCTAAAAGATGAATTGATTTTTACGCTTTTGCGCAGTTAACCTGAGGAGACCCCTATAATGCGAAGCACTGGCTAACTGCGCAGCGAACGCTGTTTACGATACCTCTCCTCGGTCGAAACCGAGTTTTTCTGTCCCGAATTCTGTTACTACGCAGTTGAGCACGACGATAGTTTCAAGGAGGGGTTTTAACTGAAGAAAAGAATTGAGAAATATGAAGAGAAATGAAAGGATAAAAAAGACAAAGTAGAATAATTATAAACTCAAACTCTTCCCTGTGCATTTCCCACATGAAGAAGTCTCTTACAACCCGAAGGCTTGATGGGAAAGCACAGAGTTGAGGAGAAAATCGAAATTATGTAGAAGTGATTTATCCCCCTCACGCTCCTTACATGAGGAGACCCCTATAACCCGAAGGCTTAATAAGGGAACGTGTGGTGGACAAATTTGCAAAATTTTCCGGACATGACAGTTGAATAAATTTTAATTATATTCCATGATTAGAAATTATATTAGTACGTTGACTACTACATTGGAATAGTTGGACATTATTCCAAATAACCTTCTGATACACATTTTGAATCAAACATGAAAATTTATAGATCTCTGAATACACATCTCGAATAAAAATAAATTATTTCAAATAGCAAATAATTTCCAATTTAAAGACACTTTTATCTGAAATAAAGTTTGATATTTTCTGTTATTTTAATTACGCGAATAAATAATTAATTTTTTATGCTTGAATATTTTCGCTTTAGTCGAAATTTGAGTTACAAAATTATTTGAAATAATGTCCAATTGTGGTCATGTGTAATTAGAGTGTTATTAAGGATATGGTTGATTAATTTGGGAAATCGATCACCAATGACCACTAAGGCAGTTAATCAAAAATATTTGAACTAAAACGTCTCAGTAGTTTGAACTATCGATGTCAGACGAAAGTAATAAAAACTGTTCAAAGGGAATATTGAAAATGAGGAGAATTGGATGAACAACGACGTCGTTTAGGACACCATTAGCATAAACAAGAAGATTTTGTCTTATTTATTCGAAAATGCTGCTTGTAATGCACAATAAGTTTGCATAGACCTTAGGCAAATTGTCTCTTATGAACCGAACCTTCCTACGATAGAAACAGTATCGGACTTTTATTAATTCCCACTACCATCGAGACTCTAAAATGAACGAGTTTCCACCTCGTGACTCGACTTCTAACCATTTCCCAGTGTTAACAGAATGTTAATTGCTAAAGGGTGAACTCGTGCTTCGAATAATTATACTACTAATTATTTCATTATCACCACGAACCACGTTTCAGTAATAAACAAATATTAGTGAAATTATTGTAAAGAAAATAATGAAAACAAATAGCCAAAGATACTCTTAGAAAATTAGAACATTTTAACTATTAACCTAATACTTGTCAACATACTAATTATCAAGTTCTATCATTTACCTGGAACCTGTGAGCAACTTAATAAGACAAAGTTCCCTTAACCCCTTCGCATCGGACAAGATATCTCGCCACGTGATTTCATTCACGATATGCTTTGGACGAGATACCTCGCGCTCCCGTTCCCGTTTTTCGGCTGCTTTGATACAAATCGTTGGACGAGATCTTGCGGTCTCGCAAAATATCGAAACAATAAGGTTACCTCCCCATTTAACCCTCGCTACATTTACACAAACAGAAACTTTTCGATGTAATAGTAAATACTTTTATCAAACTATGTTCAACAATGATTAAAGCTCAATTTATGTTGTTATTATAATTAATTAGTTAGGGAGGCTTAAATTTTAGACAAACTTAAATTTTGCAAACACATAATTTTGAATTTTAATTAGTCTGGAGTTGGGACTTTAAATTGCATGTGCAATTTAAATACAAATGACAAGAACGATATTTATCGCCTTATTTCTGCTACTTTCTGCAGGAGACACACGACTCACTTTTCTACATCATTCATTAATTTGTTTCTTCGTGTCGCATAGAAACTGGTGTTGTTTATTGCCGCACGGATTATTGTCCTTATTGGGGTTGTAAAGCCCAAGTAAACTTTTCAGTACGCGACCTTCCACAACACGTATCCGCCAAATTAATATTGGATACTTTAAGCGATTGCGTTTGGTTTGATCGAAATAGTGATCGGGTGCGTTGATTATGTGACCGATTTCGTTTGTCACTTGGTTTGAACCGAACGATGTTCGAATTAAAGCAGTTGACTGACGTCTCGACTGGTCGACGTGAGGAGTCGTTATTTTTGGCCGAATTCTTATGCCACTGCACTGATTCGATATAAAAGAAAACTTTCGAGGTCCTTTCTGTGCAACGTTTGAAGGAATTGTGCCTGGCGAACAGGTTGATGGTCACCGTGGCACCTCGGAGTGCTGTTAAAGGTGTTGCTGATTTTCTGCGTTTTCCAATCAACGTCTTTCAAAAATTTGTGGACTCGCGTATACGCCCTTTGGCCACCCCTCTTGGAGAGGTTTGTGTTGCTCTGCGAGAGGAGGGGGTTCTCGAAGGTTTGACGACATGACATGGTTTTCTTCAGGTTGACCCTTGTCGACAAACACCGTTATGCACGTGTTGCTGGCCGACCTTTCAGGACTCCAGGTTTATGACATATCTTCGAGTTGTTAGGACGGCGAGGCGCAAAATTTAAAGCTATTGTGTGAGGATTAAAAGACGAGAAAATAAAGTTTACTGTCGCGCGAAAGTGAAATTGTCGGTTGTAAAATCAAAAAGGAATACAGGAAAAGTTAATCTTTACAAGAACTTATTTTGCACGTTCACGTGATAAAGCAACCTTCGAGAACTATCGGGCATTGTATTCCGCGTCGGACGCTTTCCTCCCTTTGTTCGTCCTTTCTTTCAAGAAGAAAAAGTGATCCCATTTAAAATCCGCTCATTGATGTTTCTATGTTGAACGAACGAATTTAAATTGACAAGTTGATGTGTAAATGAAGGTCGATGCAAGTCGTTTCCAGAAGTAATAAGAGAAGAGCAACAAAGGGAGTGTTTAAACACCTATGGAAGATACTACGAAGAAAGCTTCTTTTCCTTTACAAAATCCATTCGATGCATAATTTCACCCGATTTTTTACTCCCTGTTTACTTCATATTGAGCGGAAATAGCTTCTTAATGGTTCGATAAACAGAGGTTTCTCGCTAGAAAACATCAGTCAAATACACGTCGATTTCTGTTGATGGGCAACGCTATCTCGTACATATTTGCGTAAACTACCAATTTCTCTAAATGAAGTATGAGCTGACGTTTCTAACGATTATATGAATTCATCGCTCGAAAATATTAAATAAAATAAATGAAATAGAAATGAAGATATTGATACATTTACCTGAACGAAAATCATTGGAATACCAAGAAAGAACGATGCCACCCAAATTGTAATCACCACCTTACGGGTCTAGCTTATCGTGCTCCTGTATTGCGCTTTCATCGGATGAATTATCGCGAAATACCTGAAACACACTGATGGAATTTTTAATTCCAATTTAACTTTTTTGCAGTTGAAAAATAATTGTCGAATGAACTATAGTGAAATATTAAATTCCCGAGATTATAGAGCATGCAGGTTGGTGATGGACCGAGCGATGTCTGTCAGTGCGTCGCGAATGAATGCCGACGGATTTCATGCGTCTTTTCGAAGTTGTAAGTCTTGGAAGAGTCTGATGGCTAGTAGTCCGTCACGACGCGTTGTTTCGCCAAATTAATTTTGAAACAATAGTTGAAAATTACGATTACGATGGTCTGATATTTCTTGGTCATGAACGTTGACCGAATGAAACGTATGACCCCGAAAAAAGTGCGTAAGTGTCCGTCGCGTTCGAATGTCGCCGTTTTTAACGTCTCGATTTTTTCTCGTTTAGCGGGGAGACTACGTTGATTGGCTTTTTCCGAAAAGCTGAGTTTCCAATCAGCATGTCCCCTGAGTACCGAGTCCGCCCCTCCTTACGCCCTTAGCGCGATTTCGTCCAGGAGAGGGTGGAGTAATACCTGAGGTATCGGAGGACCTCGAAAGTTCGACAACGCCGCACCAGGGTTTTTCCATCCAGGTTGGCCTTCGAAGGCCTCGTACCGTTAGACGACCGCTGTCGAATTACCCTTCGGAAAGACTCAATTTATGACGTGTTTTAGCCATGGAGACCGAAACGAAAATAAAACTCTAACTTCATTGTTGAAAAAAGGGAAACTACTATTGCCGACAATATTACAAGGTTTACTCAAAAATAGTTGTACCGTCGCGAAACCGTCATAAATTAACTTTCGAAATCCTCGTACTGCGTTTTCCCTAGAACGGAACACAGGTGGCAATGGTGAAAAGGCGGCAATAGAGCAAAGTAATTTTTTCCACACTTATATAAGTGGATTGTATCTAATTAAATGATTGACTTCGAACACGTTTGTATATCGACTAGATTTTATTTGCTGAATACTTGTATGAAAGTTGTTTCGAGAATGACTCTTTGAAGATTTCTTCTGTTTTTCGAAGGCTCGGAGTGGGCGTACAATTTTCCGTGAAATGGGTGAGGGAAACAGTTTCTAATTTTCTATTGGCTAGACAAATTCGGGTGGAAATGGAAAACGAAATGAGCATAGCAAGTAATAAACCAAGCAATACCTCGACATGAATAGAAAACTGCAAACAAAAGACTACTGCTAAGGTTAAAGGTCCTGAAAACCAGATGTGACTAGTAATAAACTAAAATTACTCGACAGGATTCCTTGGGTCTTATTGCTGCTACGGGTAAAAGGACCTATTGACTTGAAAATACAGAGTGTTTGAAAGAACGAAAAAACGATAACTATTGTATCGATGGAAACTTGGATTGAGGTCTAATCCTCTCGCTGTAATATTGTATTTTAATATCTAACAGCCAATTAAACGAAAAAAAAGAAGCGAGTGCAGCGATTATCCGGATCTTTTTCAATTAAACGGGACCATGAATACAAAGTAGCTGGAGATTTCTGTACCGACTGTGAATCAGCCCACCCTCGTCGCCGAATGCAAACGAATTAAACTAGCAAAATTACGTATCATTTAATAATGATTGGCAAAGCCGCACTGTCAAGAATAAATTCTATTTAGTCTGATCGATTATCCAATTGACGAATATGAATTTTACGAACCGTATTTAATTTTGATCGCTTAATATAATACTTTGATAGCCGCAAATTCCATATGAAATCCAATAAATGTATTAAAATTAGGCTCTCTCCATGGTCTGCCGTCCGAGGGTACAATAAAGTCTACTTGTAGAATTACAATAAAGTTGCAATATTGATCATTTTTAGACGAGTACAGTTTATAAATTAATACAGCAATCGCAGTTATTGTTTGCAAAATTTATTTGTTTCATTTACACCACAAAAGAGTTATAAAGGGAAAGGCGAAAAACAATGAAAGAGCAATCAATTCAGCGGTGTGGAAGAGAAACTCGTCGATAAGGTGGTTCAGTTTCCCCTGAAATCAAATAAATTTTAAGCGTGACGGGAGAAAGGACGTTAAATCACGTATCTTGATCATCTTGGAGGCCTATTTCTTGGCTTCTCTACTAAAAGAAAACATGAGCAGTGAACCGAAATAACAGCTTCCTCCCGAGGAATCATAAATTCACAAATCTTAAAAAATTGACATTGAAAGGTGTAAAATATTTGTATTATGAACATGTTAAATAAGTCTTACGATGAATTCGGTGTGAAGGAAAGTGGAAAAGGAAAGAAAACATCTGGCATTCTCAACTCCCTTGGAATCTTATTTGAAATGGAAAAGACAAATCCTGCTCCTCTTTCCCTGTGTTAACTGCCTTCGAAACGTGCTAAAATAAAGATAGGAACGAATTTTGTTGAAACTACGCCAACGAACGTAAACTTTTAGGTAGATTCGAGCAGCGAATTCTTCTTCGCGTGAAATTGAAAGGAAACGATTTACGATGAAGAAAATCTCTAAACAACTTTACGTTGATTACATTTCATTTAAACTTAAATGATCTGCGGATGAATTGTCGCTATATCTTGAATTAGAAAATAAAAATGTGATTGAAATATTTAGAGATTGTAAATAATTATTAAAGTTAAACTGGATAGACCCTGAAATCATTATTAGATATGAACAGTGTAATACATAATAGGGGCATGTTATTGAAACTGCCACCTAATCCTCGTGAAATTTATAATCCTTCGGATTTATTAATCTTGCCGGGAAAGAGAGAGGACATTAGAAAAGATCTATGGGATTTAAATAATTTTGAAACTAATAGCCACGTTTCATGATACATAGAACGAACATTTCCAACTACGCAGGCAGACAGTGCCATCGATGGAAAATATGGGGAAACTTCTGAAAGGCCCCTCCACCATAGGACACCCAAACTTTGGATTTATAGTAATTGAGGAAGAGAAAAACTAAAATCAAAATCAAAGAATAAAAGCTTTAAAGTTCGAAAGTTGAGCGCTTAAGAGTTGGTGGAAGAGTGACGAGTGAGCAAAAGAGTCATTACGCAGCCTCACTTTCTTCTGCGCATGTGCAGTCTGATTTTAAGGAAGATGAGTATATTTCATGCAGGGCATTGGAAAAGCGTGGGACGCCCCTATTATCTCGAAAAGAACGCACTTTCACGCAAAATGATTCTGAAAAAATTGAGGTTTCCATTTAAAAAATTTGATTTGACCTACAAATAACCTCCAAGGTCAAGTTCAAGGTCACTACTAGATAATACTTTACGATCCCTACAACTTTTGTTTTAGTAATTTTCCGTGGAAATGCGTTCTTATCGAGATAATAGGGGGGTCCCACACTTTTCGAATATCTGGTATATCTCGAGAACGGTTTATTTGCCAGCTTTCAAAGTGGTCTCATTCGATTTCTCATCCCTCAATTACTATAAATCCGAAGTTTGGTTGCCCTAGGGTGGGGGGGGGGGGGGGGGGGGGGGGGGGCTTTCGAAAATACGGCTATAAATAAGGAGAAATTCTGACAACTCGTTTGAGTTCGCTAATTAATTGTAGGTGAAACTGTACTCCTTGAATGTGAAACGACGTTACGTTAAACGTTTTTATTCTTCCTACATGTTTTTATTCTCCTTTTCTTACGAACATCGAGCAATGCAAAAGTGTCATAATTTTGTCTTCCAGTTAATCTCTAAGTTTTTACGTAAACAAATAATTGTTTTAACGATAGGTTTAATAAATCGGAAGACTTTTGTAACAAATTTCACATTTTTTGTTGTCCTAAAGATACCTAAGAAAATACAACTTTGATTAAAGATAAAGTTTCTTTATAAAAAATATTGGATGGAATTTTTTTTATTTTAATATGATTTAACTTGGAAGTGGAGATAGGTACGATATTAGGTTAAATAATGGGTAGTTTAAAGGAAATAATAATGTAAGATTTACCTTTCGATCGACGTTGAGGTTAACATGACAACCGAGCAAATAACCGATACGCTCTGGATATAATGCACCGACTTGCATAGAAACACGCCCATAGTCCACGTGTAAGAGAACAGCTTGGCTACCTGCGACAAATCGTTAACCATCTCGTTAGATTAAATAGTCCGAATACACTTTGCAAGCTCATTCACACGTTTCAAAGCAATTTTGCTAAGAAAAAAAAAATGACACGTGTCATATCCCTTGGATAAATTTTCAAATAATAACACAATAATAAGTATTCTATCATTCATGATTTCATTTCCTCACCTCTGTTATGATCCTCCCATTCATTTTTCAAGTCGTTCAAAACAGTGTTTCCAGAAAAACTACAAAACAATCGCAGGGAGAACAAAAAATCATAAGAACAAAGGGACGAATGTTGGAATGAAAGAAGAAAATCTCGGAAAATACAGGAAACGTTCCTCGGAGCTTTCGAATGGAAGAAAAAAAAGAACTTCGACGTTCCAGGCAAGAACGTGTTTAATCAAGCATCTTTGAGATGTAGGCAAAAAAGATGAATACGTTGTTGAAGTAGGATAAGCTGTTATAAGAGCACGCAGTCGATAAGAGTACGCACTGAAGCTAAAAGTGAAATAGTTTCGATATTGAAGCTAAGTTCAATCATATTTTTATTGACGTACGGTGTAGGTGTTTGTGCCAAAAAAGAATTAAAAAGTGTTCAAAAGCGGAAGAGCCAGGTAAAGAGTATAGCAGGATAAGATGGTCAAAAGTGCCCTTGAGCCGATTTTACTTAGCAATGCACCATTCGATAGCTTATCTCAAAAAACGCGAACGAACCGTGTCGTCGATCGCGATCCGCACTGTAGCAGTTCTTTTAAGCGACTAAATGTTACGCGTCGATCGCCCGAGAACCCTCGAACGAAAGGGGTGGTGAACGAAAAGTAGTTTTCGTTCTCTCTTACTTTCTTTATTCATCGTGAGCGGCGATGAGAAACCGTTAGGTTATTTATGACATGCATGTGCTAGAACCGATCCTAGTGAAAACTAACAAAGACCCTGCCTTGATTCGTACATATTTCGAGACATAGGCTATTCACGGTAGTCACTTGAGGTTATATAAGATAATTTTTAACAAAAAACAAATCCGACTTCGAAATGCACTAAAAAGTGTAAAATAATTTCTATTTCATTTATATCAATATTCCATAGCTATTAATAATATCTACTTAATTATTAAATAGGATACCAAATACATTTCAAAGTTTTCGGAGGCGGTGCAAAATTAAAAATACCCGAATATACGATGCTGCCAACAACGATTTGATTGCGGTATGGCAAACTTGGTAATTAATAAGTCGTAAGAAAAAAAATTCGAAACGTTATAGATACGGCAGGAAACATTCATAATTGCAACGATTGTATCCGAAGTTGGTAACACTTCTAATGTACATGTTTATTGTGTAACGTGAAATGTTATCACATGAACATGTTTAGAGTGGTATGGCGACATTGTCGTGGGAATATTTATCGATAGTCTGTAGTATCGATATGTCTCGAATATCAGTCGAGGACCTTTGTATCGGTGGTTGTAAATCAAGAGCGAAATTTAAACACCATCTGCGCGTACAGTTATATAAATAAACAAAGCTTAAATTGTAAACGTCTCGACGTGGGTGATCGAGCTGAGAGAAGGCCGGAAATCCAGAGAATGGAATAGTTTCACTTCGAAAATTCCTAAAAGACTAATTTATGATAGACCATATCCAATTCTGTTTTCGACCAAGTCACGAACGGTCCTTAAAAGTTACGAAGTCTTTTCCGATTCCAATATTTAAACAACAGTGATACCAGTTTTGTTTAATTCATTTTTGCGCCTTACAAGCAGGGTGCTTTAGCGCTCCACGGATACCTTACCCACGTTCTTCAAATCCTAGAAAATCCCTAAACACCAAAGCCCACACGGAACAACACGCGACATTTTTAATAACGTGTGTGATTCCTCTCTACAGCTTGCTTTGTACTTTGCGATCTTATAAATGGTGAACAGAAATATATGACGTACGATAACTGATAACCGATGATGATATGGTAAATATACACGATACAATGAAATTCCTATTATTTTTCAAAGAAAAAGTAATATGATCGCAAAGTAAGAAGCAAGCTTTAGAGGGGAATCACACACGTTATTAAAAATGCCCCTAGACCTACTGAGCTGTGCGAGTTAAGTATGGTCTTTCGTGAACTGCAGTATAGTTAATCCGCAATGGGTATTGTTGTATGACCAATTCACCACCAACAAAGATATCCTAATCCAAACATATTCTAGTCATAGTTCCAGCTCATCTAGCCTCCTGCACTTAGTTAGTCATCCTATTCCTTCCTTACTCATGTAGCTTATTCTCCCCAGTTATTCATCCTGCCCCTTGTACCTTGACCATCCGCTGACCCCCAGTTACCCTCGCTTACCATATATATAGATGTTCCCCAAAACATCTTGGTAGATTTTTCTGTAGTCAGTACTAGCGTGCGCTTCTTGCCGTTCAATAAACGTCTTGATTTTTAAAAGTGTTGTACCTGATTCCCCAACCCGGAATTCAACACAAATTTGGTGTCAGAAGTGGGATTGTTCTGACGGCTTTTCACTCAGTTGCATTTGGATATTCATTATCTCACTGAGGAGAAGGCGCTGATTTCTATCGGTTACATCGGAACAAGAAGAAAAGAAGAAAACTCGTCCCGAAGCTCAACAAACACAATTGGTCGTATCTTCTGGATTCTTCGTGTGTCCAGCACCACTGTGAGTTGCAGTCTTTCTTCGGAAGGAGGAAAACGTCTAAACGGTCGCATGGTAAATACTGAACTTCAGATATTCTCAACGTATTATTTTTCAATTTCCGACGTGTAATCCTATCCTCGTATTCAAAAATGTCCCTAAGTAACGAAGTTGATACAAACCTAGATTCCGCAATGAATATATCCTTAAACCATTTGATAAAACTGTTACCGAGGGAATTCGATTGTGACAGAACAAAACTACGTTCGTTTATTAAACAGGTAGACTCTGTTTTTGAATTAGCTAGTCCTTCGCAAAAACCGGTTCTCTTATTATTCGTAAAAAATAAAGTAGAGGGTAAAGCCCGAGACCAGATTGGTATTCATTGTAATCTCACCACTTGGGAGGAAGTCCCTGAATTATTGCTAAACTTATATCAGGATAAAAAATCTCTAGATCAACTCATGGAAGAATTAAATTCAATTCAACAAAATCGCAATGAAAACGTTTCACAATTTTATCAAAGATTAGAAGAACTCTAATCAAGAATTCTAGGAACTATTCACTCAACAGACTGTGAGGGTAATACATTGGCAGGGCGCGTAGCAATGATAAACGAAATGACTCTCAGTCGTTTCGTGTTTCATTCGCACCCACAAATATCCCAAATGTTGAAATATCGCGATTTCCCAAATATTAACAGCGCTCTCACGGCAGCTATGGCCGAGGAGAAAGCTTTGCGTCTGAGATACAATAACTTTCAGCATTGTAGAATTTGTAACAAGTCAAATCACAGCATTAATGACTGCTATTTAGGGAAACAAAGATCACCTCCTAGTAGAGCAATCAATTTTAATCAATCGAGTCAAAACAATGCATTAAATAATATAAAACAGTGTAGATATTGTAAAAATTTTGGTCACAATATAGAAGAATGTAAGAAACGGGAGTATAATAATTCTAGACAAAATAACGGACTCTATCGCCAGTCAAACTCCAACAATTTGCAAATAAATCGATAGCAACCAAATCCTAACAATTCATATCAACATCGATCAAATCCTAACAATTCTTATACATACCGAGGTCAACCAAATCCTAACAATTTTCGCATATATCGACAGAATCCAAATTCCTTTAATAATCATTCTCAAAATCCACGAGATATTAGATAACAAGAACAGAACCAATTCACTCCTAATGAGGTTGCGCCATATAATACCATCTCAAAAGATTCTCAAACTGGAAATTTTCGTCAGGTCCAATATCCACCAGAACCCCCGAATCCATTGGAAGAAGCAACGAAGGAATTCAATCTCATGAGTACACGATAAACTCTTCAAATTCATTTTTTAACCGACTTCGAAAAGGAGGAGGTTACTCAATTCGATCAGTATGTATTTTTTTTTTTGTGTGTGTTCACCGATTACTCCGAGATAGATGGACCAATTGGAACGAACCCTTTTGCATCTTGTAGGGTATGTCTTCCGATTGGTCCCATTAAAAAAAAATTTTTCATTTTTTCATTGTTATTGCAAAATACATGAAGTTTTTAATCTCAAGGTTGGACGATTTCAATAATCTTTTAATATGTTGTCGGGGGCATGATTCTGAACAACTTTTTTCTTATGCTTAATTAACGGAAAGCTTTAGTTTCCGAGATATTCGTGAAAAACTATTGTTACTACTACATTGAATTCTACGTATGCCTACGTGTCTCTACCGGTGTATGAGTCAGCATGCAGTCGCCGATTCTCTACTGTTTCTATATACATATGTATACTCTGCAAGGCATGTACCGATCGCGACGAAACCTTTCGCATTTAATAAGAGATATCTCCGCGATGATCCCACTTGCAAAAATGTACGGAACTTGTTAGCGTTGAAAACTATTGTTATAATTAACCAATAAGAACGGTAAACCACCTTACGGCATCCTACAAATACTGCTCGTTCCACTAAAAAGTGTGAAATAAAATAATTTTTAACAAAACATACAACCGACTTCGAAATGCACTAAAAAGTATGAAATAATTTCTACTTCATTTATACAAATACCCAACAGCTATTAATAAAACCTATTTACTCGTTAAATCGTATACTAAATACATTTCAACCTTTTCGGAGGCGGCGCAAAATTAATAATACCCGATGATGCCAATAACGATTTGATAGGTTGCTGACGCCTGAACTAGGATCTTCCTAGTAGAAGAAAGTTTTTAATTTTGTGCTATATTAACGTAGGTACGCCAAAAGATTTTTTCTTATTTAATAAAGAGCGTCAACTTAAATCTTAAATTCTATTTCAATTTTTAGACTTCGATACCGTAACACTAACCACTGATCATATTACTCTCCATTAAATTCCCCTTACGGTGTATCGAATTAATTGGAAAAAGAAAAACTTTATTGCGTCAGATAATCAAATTACTAATTACGCTCGTAGATTCGACCGCAATACTACACATTAATTATAATTATTACTTCAACAGTATTCTCCACAGATAAATAACAGTTGTTTAGCCCGACGTTCTAACAGAGATCTATTTAATAATTCTTATTTTTGGGCGATGAGAAAAGGTATCGCTGCCACCAGTTCTGACCGCGTATGACGCGGTAACGTCCTCTACGGTCAGAACAAAAATTAAAAGACGGGAAATTTAGATAGTAATAATTTCCGTTGGGTTCGTCAGCGCTCTGGGTCCCATACGGGTCCCTCTTTGAAACCTTGTATTGTTATGCGTGGATTTAAAATGGTAAAGGTGGTTGAAAGAAAATGATTAAACTGGTTAGTGTGCAAAAGAAAATAAATTTTAATTCAAAATTGTCTATTGGATAGTGAAGCTAACAGAAACTGAATTTAAAATGACTATTGAATGAATACTAATAAATTCTATTAAATACTGATAATTCAAATTAGAACAATACTGGTTAACAAGGGTAAAGATGCTTAACCTATTTTATAACGTGATTTGACCAGAAAGGCGCTTTTCCTTTGATTCGCAATGTGAGATTCCAATATAATTTAAACGGATTGGTAGTTGAAAATTTAATGTTTGACGACTGACTCGACTAGATAGAAAATGAAAAGTTGGCGGTGTCAATCCGCAAGGAAACGACCTGAATGAACGGACTCTCACAACCCTCGAAAGGGCTTTACAGGCCGTCCCTGATAAAGTTCTGAAGTCGAAACAATCGTCTCACAAAAATAGTGATAGTAGAAAATGCAAATATATCCAAAATGTATATTATATAATTCGGTACCTGAACGTAAAAACAGGACGATCTAAAATGAAGAGACTCTCATAACCCGAAGGCTTAATAGATCGCCCGTTTTGCCTTGTTGAAAATCAATTATAATGCACGACAAATTAGTACTGAACAGGCTTACCGTGAGAATGTAGAGTATAATATACGATAAAATCGTTTATAAATGCGCTGGTAGATCGTTGAAAATCGCTGTAGTATCTGGAACACCAAGAAAGGTTGAGAGATCTGTGGCGGCACTACACTTGTCGCGCGCCCGGTGGTCGTTTATCGCAAAATTTAATAGACGAAACACAAGACGATTACGCTCTTCGAAATAATATAATAGTAACGCGAGTAAATTTAATACGGAAATTACGCGAGCAAACGAGTTAAAAGGAAAGAGAAAAGATAGAAATTTAGAAGTGTGAAAAGGCTTTACGTGTGCGTCTCAGAATTATTGAACAATAAATTTGCAAGTAATTGAATCAATCATTCGTAGTACCATTGCGCACGGATAATGAAACCGATGATCGCGTGGTTTCTTAATTAACAATCGGCTTGTTCATAATCATTTGTTCGCAGAGAAATCGATCAACAATATGAATTGCGCCGGTACGCTCGATATAAGGCATTCGGTGTTCGATTGCTATTTTTCAATAACGACAGGTTTCCATTATTAATCGAATATTCGTTATTACATTTGCGACGTAGTTGCTTCGAGAACGTTCTCGCCATTCGAAAATTACCGTTAGGTTTTCGGTTTCAGGCAAATTTTCGGAATTCGATACAAAGACTTTTATTGCCCCGTACGACCCTTTGCCTCTAAACAGTCCTCGAACGCTTGCTAACGTTTGCCTGCAAGGGTTCTCATTCCTCGCTCTCGCATTCATACAAATTTTCAACAAGCTAGATTGCTTTGCGTTCTCATTCCAGCAATCAATTCATACACGCGATCGGGTTAGGGACCGACTGGCGCCCACGCGTGAAAAAGAGGAGAGTATCGATGTTAATTTTGGCAATAACGTAATCTTTACGTTTTGCGCAGTTAGCCTGAGGAGACCCCTACAATGCGAAGCACTGGCTAACCGCGCCGCGAACGGTGTTTATGATACCTCTCCTCGGTCGAAGCCGAGTTTTTCTATCACATGTTTCTGTTACTACGCAGTTGAGCACGACGATAGCTTCAAGGAGGGGTTTTAACTAAGAAAAGAATTGAGAAGTATGAGAAGAATGAAAGGATAGAAAAGACAAAAGTAGAATAATTATAAGCTCAAACTTTTCCCTGTGCATTTCCCACATGAAGAAGTCTCTCACAACCCGAAGGCTTGATGGGAAAGCACAGAGTCAAGGAGAAGTTAAAGAGAGGTGCAGAAGTAATTCGCCCTCCCCACGCCCCTTACACGAGGAGACTCCTACAACCCGAGGGCTTGATAAGGGAACGTGAGGCGGACTTTGTAAAATTTTTTCGGACGTGACAAATCCTCCCCCCTTAAAACTATCGCCGCCCTCGGCGATATGGAAGTTGAGCGTATTGCTCACGCGATGCGTTGGGATGCGCTCAACGCAGGATAGGATCGAAGACGCGATCGTAGATAATCTGGACTATCAAACTACCGCGGACCTGCGCTCGACGATTCACGCCCGTCCCGCCGACCCAGAGCCGCAATATCGCCTGTCATCCTTGGCCTCGCACTATGTTGGTAATTCCTCTGAGGGTGCGCTCGGTGATCCCCAAACATCCCTCCATATTGAGGGCCACCAGGTTTGGGCACCCTTGTGCGGCCGTGCACGCGTCTTCGTCCGTGACACCTAACGAGTCTCGGCAATTTACCTCCTCCAAGGTAGAGATGTTCCCCAGTACCTGCGCTCCCACCGTGGGATGCAGGTTATTGATGGCAAGTCGCCGGAGTGCCGTCAATCTCTCCAAAGGCTCCAACGCAAATTGCCCTCGTATATTGGAGCATCCCGAGAGGTTTAGATCTGTTAATTGGGCTAGGTGCTCCCCAATGTGGATGACGAATCCGTTGCCCACCCAGCCACAGAACATCGTGCTGAGGTTCTTGAGGTTCTTAAAGGCCTCCGGGATACTGGTCGCGGCCTCCGCCGGGCCTATTTGAAGGACCAAGAAATGAAGGGGTTGGTCTGGTGGCACCTCGAAGTCGTCATCGTCGGCCGCCGGTTCTGGTGCTGGTACGAAATTGATGTCGCAAATACTAAGTTCCTCGAGGGTGGAATGTAGAGCGGTATTCGCGATTAGAGCATGAAGCGGCTCTTCGGTGGTTATGGCGGTACACTGCGCGAGCTCTAAGTCGACGAGCGAGCGCGCGGCTCGCAGGAAAGCCGCCACAGGTGCTGGAGACAGTGATTCGCACCTCTTCACACGCAGACTCCGGAGCGCCGGCGTCAATCGCGGCAACGACGCCCCCACGAACGCCGTGCCCGTGGCACCGAAGCGTTCGAGTCGCGTCGCAGCCGCAAACAACGCCGACAACTCCGGGTCCACGCTGCCCAAGCATGATCCCAATTCTAATTCCCGCAACGAGTTCGCTGACGCGATTAAATCACGCACCGCTGATGGACGCAGTAAGGTCCCGGTTAAATCGATTTTCACTAGATTCGGGCAATGCCGAACCACTATTCCCAGCACCTGGGGCCGCAATCTTCCTACGACCCTTCCGTCGTCGAGTCGCAGGTCCGTGATATAAACGCCCAGGCGACGCACTGCCCAGTTCAGCATCTCGGTCGTAATCCTCCTACTTTCCCAGGCCTGCGGCCATCGCCAGTCAGTAAGGTCCAGTCGGTTGGTTCCAGCGTAGGAGGCCATGGAGCCCATTCTCCATGCTCGACTCACGCATTCCATGCGCGCTCGGTCCGCGAATGGAAGTAGGCGCGCAATCCTGGTGATAGCCTCTATCGGAAGCGGAGGTGATGGTCTAGGCTCCCATCCGGGGAACGGCACAGCCCCGTCCCTGGGGCGTAGGAGTTTGGCCTCATGCCATGGGTCGGCAAGGGCAGCCCTGATCCTCCGTTTATGAAAGATTGGCTGGGTGTTCTTAACCCACGCGATTGCCTCTGCTGCTAGCGTGGCTTGCGGGAAGGTGACGTATCCCTGCGTCCCCGTTGATTTCCGTGCCACTACAGCATGCTCCGGCCGAAACTCTTTGAAAAGCTTGAGCAGCTCCTTGGTCTTAGTGAACGGCGGTATACGGGTGACGAAGACTATTCGCCCCTCGTTCTCCTCCTTGGTGTTCCGGTAACGGGATGCCATGATGCAGTTGATGATCCTAGATTAATTCAAATACAATGAAACAACGCATATTTACGTACAGAAATTCGAATTGAATACGTGTGCTTTTCTCGGTATTTTCCTGTAATAAGTACAATAGGTGTTAAATATATAAATAAATACGCAGTGCGCCAGTCGGCCCCCCTTTGAGGAGTAAAGTGCCCCCTTCGTCGAACAATATTACCGATTATGAAGGCCAACCGCTGCACTCAATCTTTCTTGGTTCCTACGAACTTTAATTTGTCTACATGTTTCATAAAAATGTTGCCTGTCCCGTCTTCCAGCACGACATTATTTCTAGCTGTAAAATCTACTATCTTATAAGGGCCATGATACCTTTTGCCAAACTTGCCTTTACGCGGCTCGACCAGGACGTATGCCACGTCCCCTACCTGCCCTTTAAATGGACGAGCTTTCGCATCGTAATAGGTTTTCGAGCAGACCTTTGCACGATCTAAATTACTAGAAGCGATTTCGCGCATTTCGTGCAATCTGTCATTTAAGTCCCGAACGTACCCGGTGTACGTGAGTAAATCGTCGCTCGCAGGGAACGAGGTCGGTGCGCGTGTACGTTTACCGTACACCAGTTCGAAAGGTGTAAATTTCGTTCCCTCGTGCACCGAGGTATTGTATGCAAACATTGCGAACGGTACCAGCCTATCCCAATCGTCAAAGTCCCCCAAATAATGTGTAATATAATCTACCAGAACCGCGTGACTTCGTTCTAAAGAACCATTAGTTTGGGGATGGTATCCAGATGTGGTGAGATGGTGAATACCAAACATCTGTGCTATAGCAGATATTACTTTATTTAAGAAGCTTGTCCCTCGATCGGACAAGATTAGTTTTGGGGCACCGAATTGCAGGATAAGATTGGTGACCAGCGCGTGAGCGACTGTTTCAGCCTTAATATTAGGAAGTGGTACTGCGATGCAAAATTTGGTCAATCCATCTTGAATAGTTAGAATATGTTTGTTACCTTCCGGAGTGGTAGGGAGCGGACCCACCGTGTCAATGGAAACCTTCGCGAAGGGTTCCGCGGGTGTATCGGTGATTACCATTGGTTCGCGGGTCTTGTGTCTCGAGATCTTACGCGTTTGACAGCTCGGACAATTACTTATGTACGTTTCGATATCTTTCTTCATATTAGGCCAATAAAATCTCTCGCGGATACGGCGGTATGTTTTAGTTATTCCCTTATGCCCGACTATTAAGCTATCGTGTAATTCGGAAATAATGCGTGATCTTAATTCCGCAGGTGGTAGTTGAACACGGCCATAACATAAGGTTACTGAGATGTTAGCATTTCGGAATGTTTCTCGTAAGGCACTAGTTAACGTATGCTGCGGTAACGTTTCCGTGAGATCGTCGACTCTTGAGATTCGAAATGAGTTAATCTTTAATTCAAATAATTTTTGTTTTAGATTCCTCAAGAGTACGCGTAACCTGGTTATTGGCAGGTCATCCTTCGCGTTATCTTTCGCGACGAGGCTGAATATTCGGTGTTTACCGCGCTTTGTAACGAGTATGTTCCCTATCTTTAATTCCGCGTCCGTGAATTTATTGAGTTAATCGCGCCAAGATCCGTTAATAATTTATTCGTTGGTGTAAGATAGCGGTCACGACTGATAAAATGTACATAATTGTCACGATAATACGTAAGGTTCTCGGAAGCGAACTGTACAACCCTTGGAGGTTTGACTTCCCGGTCTTCCGGTGTTTCTAAGCTCGACGTATCGGTCAAAACGTCAAAGTCAATGGCAATTGGCGGAGTTTTCATTGGCACGGAAGGCTCCTCCCGCATTTCCTCAGGTTTACGTTTGAAAATCGATGGTTTATGTGGAGTTGACAATGCGATGGGTGGTGTAGATGGTAAGATTGTAGGTAACTGTGATTGGTGAGATGGTCGGTAAACTATTGTATCTGTAAAATTATCTGTTAGTTTGGATAATCCATCTAGCGTTTGATGTAACTCATCAACATCAGTATCGTCGCTTTCGTCTAACTGTTCTGGTCGCTCGTGATCCGACTGTACGTCGAAATACTCTTGACTGGTGTTACTAGAGAACGGTATTTTATATATTTCCTCGTCAGGCCGAGCGCATCCGGAACCCGGGGTCTGAGGAGCTCCTACAACTCGGTTACCCGAGCTGAACCCCAAGCTCGGAAGTACGCTCCACCTGCGTAGGAAAATCGGCGGTTCCGACTCGGTATCGGAATCCGAACCTGAGCTTCCAGAATCATCGGACGAACCTGACGTAGGTGTATTAGATGTTACCACGATAGATGGTTTTTGGTATGGAACAGTTAAAGTTGCTGGCTGATCAGCTGATCGATGTCTTGTACGCGTAGCGATTGCATCTGGGTCTATTATCCTCGGTTTAGGATTCGATTTGGATCCTGGTGGTCGGCCTCGCCCCCTGCGAACGACGTCTCCCGACGGTTCGGAATCAGACGAGCGCGGTGACCCGGATATCGGCATAATGTTTGCCGATTGCAAAGCACGTTTCGCTCTCTTAGCTTTTATTGAATTCGAAACGCGCAAAAATCGTTCTATCAACGTTACTATCGAGCATGGTTCACGCCGCGTTTCTTCGCTCGATGATGTGAGCGTAAATTCATCTGAGCCGTTTAATTCCGCTTCAATGACCGGATTTCGCGATAAAGCGTCCGCGTTGACGTTGTCTTTCCCGGCTTTGTGAACGAAATCGTAATCATAGTCTCGTAGTTTTAATCTCCACCGGACCAAACGTTGACCGGGATCTTTGATGGAATTGATCCAACGCAATGGTTCGTGGTCGCTGACCAATGTAAATTTCCGGCCATACAAATACGGTCTAAAATGTAAAATGGAATACAGAACCGCGAGGCATTCCTTCTCTGTTGTGAAATAGTTCCGTTCCGGTTTCGTTAGAGTTCGCGACAAATAAGCGACAGGTAAGTCATGTCCGTTGACTTCTTGACTCAAAACTGCTCCGATAGCATAATCCGACGCGTCGGTCGTAAGCGTAAATGGTTTTTCGAAATTTGGATACTGTAGGATCGGTGCTCTACATAACGCTTTCCTTAACGCGATGAAACTGCGTTTTTGCTCTTTTCCCCAAATAAATTCTGTGTTCTTCTTCAAGAGATCGGACAAGGGTTTTGACAACTCCGCGAAATTATGTATAAAACGTCGGTAGTAACCGGCTAGGCCTAAGAATTGGCGTATTATTTCGCGTTCCGCGGTCGCGGGAAGTTCTTAACCGCGCTTATCTTTTTCGGATCGGGGCGTACGCCCTTACGACCGATTATGTGCCCGAGGTACGCGACTTCCCTTCTCAGAAATTCGCATTTGTCCGGCTGGAGGGTCAATCCGGCATCGGCCAAGCGCGTAAAAAGGCGCCGAACCTTCTTGCCATGTTCCTCCAGCGTACGCGCAAAAATAACGATATCATCTAAATATACAAACAATTCTGTACCCTGTAAACCACGGAGTGTACTATTCATTAAACGCTGGAAAGTTGCCGGTGCATTTTTTAACCCTTCGGGCATTCGTACATATTCATAATGCCCAGTCGGCGTGCTGAATGCCGTTTTATGACGATCCTTGGGATCGGTTTCAATTTGTTGGAAACCACTAGCTAAATCAAATACGGAAAAGTATTGGGCACTGCCAATGAGGTCTAGAATCTCAGTCATGTTTGGCAATGGATATGCGTCACCGATTGTTTTCTCGTTCAGTTTTCGAAAATCGATTACCATTCTCCACCTGGGATTGCCCTTGGAATCCGGTTTCTTAGGGACAATCCACAGGGGAGAATTATATGGAGAGTTTGACGGAACAATGATTCCACTTTCTAATTTTGTCAAGATCTGACGCTCGATTTCCTCTTTATGAATAGGCGGAAATCGATATTGGCGCGTGTTTATCGGAATTTCATCTACCGTCGGAATATTATGTTTAATAAACGAGGTAGCCTCTAATTTATCCATGGGGAGATGAAATCTTTCGGGGTATTCCTCAACTATTTCTTCTACGTGCCTGCGTTCTTCTACGTTTAAATGTCCTAGCCGTAGTTTGTCTAACACTTCGGAGACTCGATCCCATGAATTCGTGCTTGTATTTTTACGATCTGAACCCGACGACTCGTCTGATTCCTCGGGAAAACAATGGTAGTCAAATGGTACTAATTCCTGTGGTGGTACCTTTAGCTCAAGGTCACGCTCTAATGTATTAATGGCGAGTACGTCGCATACGCCCTGGTCATTTACCGATACGGCTGCCGACGAACAGGCCGCCCACGGTTTCTAATAAGGGCAAGTACCCTTCTTACAAGACGTTATTTACCACGTCAATCGCGATCAGCTGTTTAGAGCGCGCTTTAATGATGTAGGTGCGCGGTTCTAAAGCTTTGCGGTCTGAAAAGTCTAATGATCTTTCGTCTACGAATCTATGCGATCTTATAGGATCTGTTCGCGTGACTAGAGTGTTATGAGCAAATGAAATTTCAGCCCGTTCCTGACGTAAATATTCTTGACCCAAAATACCGTCTGTTCTCAGTGGAAAATTAGATCGTACGACGTGGAAGCGCACGGGGTTCCCCTGTATGCGTAATGTCGAAGTACCTATTGTACGGTCTTTCTGCGGGGTTATCCCTGATATTATCGTGGCCTCGTACGTCGCGATTGGCAGATCATTGCGTAATAGATTTAATTTAATTAAATTAATTTCCGCCCCAGTGTCTACTAGAAAGTTCGCGGATCCTGTTTCTAGGTCATCCGATGAGAGCTTAACGATCGGCGTATCACGTTTATACTCGAAGGCTAGAATCTTTTCTGGAACTGAACTTTTTGATTTGAGTGACGCTCGGGAGGTGATTGACTCGTCGTCGCGTCGGTGCGGCGAGTCCTGTCCAAGTTTAAATTTCCGAAATTTGATAACGGTGATGGTGATCTACGGGACGAGCTGGAAGGTCCCGCTACCGGCTCCTCCAATGACGGAGAGCGTGGTCTATAATCACTTTTAAACCGCGATTTCTCGCCCGACGGTGTCTCCGGGGTTGGCGAACGCGAAGAGGCGTTCGGTCGCGCGTCCGATGCGCTCGCATGACGGCAGCATTTACAATGATGCGTCCGCCGCACAGTGGGACAAAACGGCTTTCGGCGATCAAAAGTCGATTTTCGTGTATTCGAAAATTGAAAAACTATTTACATACATCGATAGAGAATAAACTGTAGTTTAACGTGGTGTAATCCGTTTTTTCATATTTGCTTTCGTTTTGCCGTGGTTCGCACTCAAAGTCAGTAGAAATTTGTCAAAACGAAACGCTGATGATATTATCCGTAACTTCAATGTACGATTCTAATAACTTTTACTCGGAAAGATAAAATTCAAATGAATTACAAAGTTTAGTAGATTAGTATAGATTCTATTCAGTGCATAAAATAAGTTAAAATGTTAACAACTTTTTAAATAATAGGATCTGATTGAAACGAAATACATTTAACTAAAATCTCAACTTTGCGTTTGAGTTTTAAAAAATGTGCACATTTGTGCAGGGTGTGATTACTACTGTAGTAAAGAGTGAACCTTCCTCTATCAGAATCAGAAAAAAACGGCTGCCCCAACCTGCCACTGCTCAAAAAAATAGCGATTGAAATAAATTACACCCATCTTGGCCGCAGCGCACGATGATGGAAAAGCAGTACCAGATACGATTATTATCCAGTTAACTGCATTCAACGTGTATATTCGTCATCTAAAACTTTATTTCGGCCTTGCAATATGCCATAATAAATTTTCATAATTGTCGAAACTATTTTCACGAATGATTTGGTATAGATCATAATAAATATAAATAAATATATTATAATAACACATGTCTTGTCATTTTTTAATTATTATATCCGTTTTCATTATAGTTATTAACAGTTTTAAGTTAAATTTTTGGTAAATAACATAAACTATGTCTAACAAGTGAAGGATATTGAACGCGTTACAGTTTATACGTGAATATCTTGACACCCTGTAGTTCAATATGATTTATATTAATACAACTTAAGTATTATGATGTAGGCAAAAACTTCCCAAAATTTCATTAAAATATTTCCAATAGAACCGAAGTTACAGAATTTTGATCGCCAAAAGCAGTTTTGTCCCACTGTGCGCCGTACAAAGCCGAGTATCCACCTGTATCAAACGCCCGTATCGTATCACCGTTCCGAACCTTTTGAATAGGCAGACGTTGCCTCGTTGCATGCCTCGGCGTGCTACGGCTCGGACAATATTTCTTCGTTTCTTGAAAGAAACTCCTATAGGCGAGAAGTTTCGATTTCCTGCATGCTGTTTCTTTATTGTAATTGTCCTAACCATATCGTGTTTGGTATCATTTTAATCAGAAAAACGTCACAAATATCTTGGTAAAAGTTTTATAAGAAAAAAATGAAAAATAACAAAGTTCAGTCATTGCATTAGTATTATCTCACTGATATATCCGATTCCAGATCATATTATCTCGAGCCTCAAGTGTCATGTTTCCACTTGACATAGCATTTCGGGCCTTCGCCTGGGTATGTTGTTTTTACGTTTCAAGTGGTCTCCGAACCTATCCTTTGAACAGCAAGAAATCGACAATTTTCGGATCGGCCCGTTCCTTCACCTCCGTATCACAGCCCAATAGAACTTTCGATACTCGGCAACGGAAAAATCTCTGCAAAATTAACATTGTCCTTTCTCAATAATCACAGAAGTTCTTATTAACATTGCTCTTTTATGTACAGCGTATCACCGAAGATAATTGATCTGTTTAAATATATTTAGACGATAAAATTTGTCTAAATTAAATTAGATTAAGTTCATAAATAATTTCATCGATTTTGAAATGAATCCAATAATACCGCAAGATTTCAAATAAATTGAAACCCAAGTGACGGCACGAAACGCTATGTCAAGTGCAAATGCATAAACCTTTCCTTCGATGCAACGGCAAAGAATCGACAAATTTTTCGGATGGGTCCGTTGCCTCCGTTCCTTTGGAACGGCACGCAGCAAAACGAAACTCCTCGCCTGTAGTGGCCCAGTCCTATTGCCGAACCGTTTCTATCAAGAAACGAAGAAATATTGTCCGAGCCGTAGCACGCTGTGGCATGCAACGAGGCAACGTCTGCCTATTCAAAAGGGTTCGGAACGGTGATACGATACGGGCGTTGGATACAGGTGGATACTCGGCTCAAGAGCATCTCGCGTTTCGGTGTCGAAGGCTCGGACAGGGCTCGGAGCCCGATTAAACTCTCGAGTCGGTGGTGGTCTAACCGGCGAATTAGTCTCGTTCCTTACCGGAGAGTAGGTCTCGTATCGTGGATAAGTACGGACAAAATTTCTCTCGGGACTATAGCCCTCGTATCGCGGCCTATAGTCGCGGTCTCCGTATTCGCGTCGGTAACCCGAGTCATAATCTGAACGACGCGATTCATGCGACATTGTCGGCCGATTTCGATATCTAGTCTGTACGCGGTCTGCAATTTCGACGGCCTCAGTTAGTGTTTTTGGATTGCGCGCGTCCACTGCTCGCGCAATATCGTCCGGCAATCCCCAGATAAATGACTCTAACGCTGTTGCACGGACTGGATCCATCATCTGAGCATAGCTAGATCCGGATTTTAACTTAATCAAGTCCTCCATTCCCGCAAGCAAAACTCTGATTCGGTCGTGAAACGCGTATACTGACTCATCGCGTTTCATCCTAATATTCGCGATTTGTTGATAATAATCGTGGAATGTCTTTTCCGGCGTGAATCGTTTCTTTAAGTGTCTTATTAAATCAGAGAGTACCATAAACCTAATTCCCTGCACGCTATCACGCGCCTCCCCCCTTAACGAGCCGAAGGAAGACCGTTCTACTTGACATGGGCAGGCTGTCTGAATGATATTGTACTTCCGCGATGAAGTCTCTTAAACGGATGTTACGACTATCGAAAATCGGTACATAATGTGCGGCCTGCTGTACGGCGAAGCTTTCAATCACCGTGGTGGAAAGATCGTCGTCATCGTCGCGGGCCGTCAGCGAGGTGCTTCCGCTAGCACCCGCGTTAATCGGCGGATCAGGCATATTGCAAATGTTCGTAATTCAATTCAAAAATGTAAATGAGAAAATACACACAAAAATATCAATCAGAAAAAATATACACAGATAATATTCAAAATTCGGTAGCACACCGTATTCAATACGAAAATGTGCGATAATTGTTCGTTCTAGTTTATCGAAATAGAATAATCAATTGATAATTAACTGAATGAGCTCAAAATAAATTAACAGAAACACAAAATAAATAACAAACAAGAAAAATAAATAGGAACAAATAAATAACGGAAAAAAAATGAATAACAGAAAACAAAATAAATAGAAATAAATAAATTAAATAAGAAATAACTATAACAAAATAAATATAACAAAATAATAAATATAACAATTAAATAGGTGGTTAACAAAATTGATTGTAAGCAAGAAATTAAACTTTGGTAGCGAACAATTATCGCAAAACACACAAAAATATATAAATCATATAACAAAATACACAAATATCCACAATTTGCAATAATATGATAATATACGACAAATGTGGCAAAAGGGGTGTCCAGTATACGAAAATCCCGGTTTTTGCCTCAATTGCAAATCAAAGGTTCTAGCAAGAATTAATGGAAATTTTAAAGAAAATGCAATTTCCAACACAATTCTCAATGAGCGAGCACTGAATCATCCCACCGCTGCCACCAAAAATTTGTTACGTTGCGCGTTGCGAGAGCGCGCAACGTAAAAGAAAACTTAATAATTCTTATTTTTGGGCGATGAGAAAGAGTATCGCTGCCACCAGTTCTGACCGCATATGACGCGGTAACGTCCTCTACGGTCAGAACAAAAATTAAAAGACGGGAAATTTAGATAGTAATAATTTCCGTTGGGTTCGTCATCGCTCTGGGTCCCATACGGGTCCCTCCTTGAAACCTTGTGTTGGTATGCGTGGATTTGAAATGGTAAAGGTGGTTGAAAGAAAATGATTAAACTGCTTAGTGTGCAAAAGAAAATAAATTTTAATTCAAAATTGTCTATTGGATAGTGAAGCTAACAGAAACTGAATTTAAAATGACTATTGAATGAATACTAATAAATTCTATTAAATACTGATAATTCAAATCAGAACAATACTGGTTAACAAGGGTAAAGATGCTTAACCTACTTCATAACGTGATTTGACCAGAAAGGCGCTTTTCCTTTGATTCGCAATGTGAGATTCCAATATAATTTAAACGGATTGGTAGTTGAAAATTTAATGTTTGACGATTGACTCGACTAGATAGAAAATGAAAAGTTGGCGGTGTCAATCCGCAAGGAAACGACCTGAATGAAGTGACTCTCACAACCCTCGAAAGGGCTTTACAGGCCGTCCCTGATAAAGTTCTGAAGTCGAAACAATCGTCTCACAAAAATAGTGATAGTAGAAAATGCAAATATATCCAAAATGTATATTATATAATTCGGTACCTGAACGTAAAAACAGGACGATCTAAAATGAAGAGACTCTCATAACCCGAAGGCTTAATAGATCGCCCGTTTTGCCTTGTTGAAAATCAATTATAATTCACGACAAATTAGTACTGAACAGGCTTACCGTGAGAATGTAGAGTATAATATACGATAAAATCGTTTATAAATGCGCTGGTAGATCGTTGAAAATCGCTGTAGTATCTGGAACACCAAGAAAGGTTGAGAGATCTGTGGCGGCACTACACTTGTCGCGCGCCCGGTGGTCGTTTATCGCAAAATTTAATAGACGAAACACAAGACGATTACGCTCTTCGAAATAATATAATAGTAACGCGAGTAAATTTAATACGGAAATTACGCGAGCAAACGAGTTAAAAGGAAAGAGAAAAGATAGAAATTTAGAAGTGTGAAAAGGCTTTACGTGTGCGTCTCAGAATTATTGAACAATAAATTTGCAAGTAATTGAATCAATCATTCGTAGTACCATTGCGCACGGATAATGAAACCGTGGTTTCTTAATTAACAATCGGCTTGTTCATAATCATTTGTTCGCAGAGAAATCGATCAACAATATGAATTGCGCCGGTACGCTCGATATAAGGCATTCGGTGTTCGATTGCTATTTTTCAATAACGACAGGTTTCCATTATTAATCGAATATTCGTTATTACATTTGCGACGTAGTTGCTTCGAGAACGTTCTCGCCATTCGAAAATTACCGTTAGGTTTTCGGTTTCAGGCAAATTCTCGGAATTCGATACAAAGACTTTTATTGCCCCGTACGACCCTTTGCCTCTAAACAGTCCTCGAACGCTTGCTAACGTTTGCCTGCAAGGGTTCTCATTCCTCGCTCTCGCATTCATACAAATTTTCAACAAGCTAGATTGCTTTGCGTTCTCATTCCAGCAATCAATTCATACACGCGATCGGGTTAGGGACCGACTGGCGCCCACGCGTGAAAAAGAGGAGAGTATCGATGTTAATTTCGGCATTAACGTAATCTTTGCGTTTTGCGCAGTTAGCCTGAGGAGACCCCTACAATGCGAAGCACTGGCTAACCGCGCCGCGAACGGTGTTTATGATACCTCTCCTCGGTCGAAGCCGAGTTTTTCTATCACATGTTTCTGTTACTACGCAGTTGAGCACGACGATAGCTTCAAGGAGGGGTTTTAACTAAGAAAAGAATTGAGAAGTATGAGAAGAATGAAAGGATAGAAAAGACAAAAGTAGAATAATTATAAGCTCAAACTTTTTCCTGTGCATTTCCCACATGAAGAAGTCTCTCACAACCCGAAGGCTTGATGGGAAAGCACAGAGTCAAGGAGAAGTTAAAGAGAGGTGCAGAAGTAATTCGCCCTCCCCACGCCCCTTACACGAGGAGACTCCTACAACCCGAAGGCTTGATAAGGGAACGTGAGGCGGACTTTGTAAAATTTTTTCGGACGTGACATATTATTATGACAATGCGTATTTTCAGATGAAAAGAATAATTCTTGGAGAATCCTCCTGTTTATTTTCGATATATCTTGTAGAATCAGAGTTGTGATACATATTTTGAATAAAATGAAAATATTACATAATCAGAAATAATTTTTTCTTCAAATGAAAATTTATTTATAGATATTTGAATAAAAATTATATCAAATAGCGAACAATTTCCAATTTAAAAACATTTTTACATAAAATGAAGTTTTTTCAAATAACTAATTGAATTTTTGATTACTTGAATAAATAATTTATTTCTTATGTTACGTTGCGACGTACGCGGTCGACGTGACGGCGCAACGTAAAAAGAAAAGAAAAACAAAATTAGAATTGGTTAATTATAATATCATTGATTCTTTCCTTAATTTTTACGCGATGGAAAAGGTATTACTATCACCAGTCCGAAACACGTATGACAATGTGCCTGCACATCCTCTGTGTTTAGAACAAAATTTAAAAGACGGAAAAGAAGATGTTACTTTCCGTTGGGTTCGTCAGTGCTCTGGTCCCGTACGGGTCCATCCTTGTAACTGTATGACGTTGATAAGCGTGTTTTATGTTGTGTGAAGGTGTTTGAGTTTGAAATAAATTGAAACCGGTTAAAGGCTGAAACTGTGTATAATTCAAAAACTATTGAAGCTAACAGTGATAGACTTCGAACAAAATGTAACAGATGTTTGACTGACAAGTAAATCTACGGAAGTGTCACTCTCCGATTTTTATGAAATTTGGATTTGTTATAATACATGAAAAACTAAGGGTCACGTATTTTTTTTTAGCGGCGGAAAAACATATTTAGAGAGTGAAACGACCCCTCAAAATGGGGGCTAAAATGGAAAGATTGCGATATCTTTGAGACCAGTGAAGCGATTTTGATGATTTTTGGTATGAAAGTATCTTTCGATAGAAGACGAAAATCGGCCTAGGTATGTTGGAAGGGGAATGAAAATTAGGGGGTGAACTACCCCTAATGTGACCAATTTCTTGTTGTAAAAAATCAGTTTTGATCTGATCGAAGTAAAATCTATTAAAACTTCAAGAGGAAAGCTAATTAAGGAACACGTATTTTTTTTTTTTTTTTTCATATAAATATTTGCAGGGTAAATAACTCCTAAATCGCCGCGCTCGTTTGGCATTACGCATGAATCACTTTGTGAAACTATATTTTTTAACTGTTTGAAATTATTAATATATTGGTTTTTTAAGTCACTGAATCCGAATCTGAAATCAGATCTTCAAATTCAATATGACGGTTCCACTATGGCGGACGAAAACTCGAAAAATTACTTGAATAGACAGTAATTCGACATGTGACCTCCAACTCGTTAATAAAGAAATAGAAATATTTAGATACCTCGAAACGCGGAACGATCTAAATGGGAAGCTTCCGAAACCCGAAGGCTTTATAGATCGTCCGTTTTGCCTCTTGAAATGTAATATCGTCGTACGAGTTAGAGAGTTAGAATAAGATGGACAAACTTACCAGAGAGATGTACTATATTATATATTTAATGCAATAATTGCTTTCAATGCATTTTCGATTTGCTGTTGTTCGTTGCTGATCTGGAACACCAAAAGAGAGATGAAGAATTTCGTCGCACGCGCACTTGTCGCGCACGGAGTTGACCGTTCTACGATTTAAAATTGGATAAACGATTGACGAGGTACGAGTTTTACGCGACGAAATACGAACGAATTACGAATACACGATTTTTAAAATATCAGAATTATCACGCGAAGTTGAAGTTAATACAAATTATCTACGCGAACAACAAGTTAAAATGAAAGAAAAAGGACACAAGTTTAATACTATTAAAAGGCTTAACGTGCGCGTCTCTGAGGTCTTGTCGCGAAACTGCGAAATTACACCATTGCAACACACTGCCTCGCTACGCGCAGGACTTTGTTGAGCAGCTAATTTATAACGATTTTACACGACAAACTCCCCGCTCTCCCCGTCGTGCACCTGCGATTGATCGACGAAGAGTGTCCTGCGTGGGGACTTCCTAGCGAATCGGGGTGCGAAACGATGGCGCCACGTGCTCTATATTGGTTGACAGCGCGTGCTAGACGAAATTCCTCTCTCTGGTTCCTTGATCCTACTTTCTCTCTCTATGGTATCGTCCATTTCTTTCTAACGGTTTCGACGATTCTACGCAGTTATTTGTTCCGGGAACTACGACGAAATTTTAACATGATTCAAATTTAGCATTGATTTACCCGATTTAAAAATACTATTGTTAACAGAATATGATCGAATTGATGCGCGTTATTTTATAACGCATCTTCGATTTTTACATATGTTGAAGAAATCAACATTTTGAACAACTTTTTCCTATGCATATAACCGCCGCTCGGCCTTAGTTTTCTAGATATTTTCGAAAAACTGTCGAAACTATCACGTTGAATTCTGCCTATCTGTGTGCGTCCGTTACAATGTACGCATTAGTATGGGATCGCTGCTTTCCTACTGTTTCTGTATGCAGCAGTACGGCAGACGACACCAATATACAATATACATATTTAACAAGTGTGCTTAAAAATCTAATTTAACTAATTTTAATGATTTTGAATCTCAGTTTGTGTGTCTGATCGTCTGACAGAGACCAGAATATTACTTTAGCCTAACCTAACCTAATTTACTGATTAGGTACTTACATTAGATTAGGTTAGGTTAGGTTATATTAAATAAATTATCAATATAGAAGTACACAAGGTATACATACAGGGTGTCTCAACTTAAGTGTTATAATTCCGTTATTCCGTAACTATTAATGATACAAAAAATTGTTGATATGGGAATTGCAGGGTAAAAGGGGGCCTATGTTTTGGCCGAAGTGAAAAATCTTTTGCATTATTAGTTTAAGAGATATGATGGTCAAGTTTCGTTTTTCAAATGGAACTATATATTTTTTTTTAGTTCCTGTGATAGTGCTTCTCAAGACGAATTTATTAAGCTTTAATGTATGCACTCGATTTTAATTAGTTTTCAAGATATAACGTTTACATATTTCCCGATTTTCAGTAGATGCGTCTCGGTTTGAGTAGCAAGTCGTAAAAGCGGCCCTATTGTTGCGGTAAGTGCCACAGCAGTTATTCATTGGGTCTGCCGTTCCTAGCGTAGACCCCCGCTATGACACTTACCGCAACAGTAAGGCCGCTTTTTATCCGACTTCGAAAAGGAGGAGGATACTCAATTCGATGTGTATGTATTTTTTTTTTTTTTTTTCTTATGTATGTTCGCCGATTACGCGGAGACGGATGGACCAATCGGAACGAAACCTTTTGCATCTGGTAGAGTATGTCTCCCGATTGGTCCCGTTAAAAAAACATTTTGCATTTTTTCATTGTTAACGACTTTTTTGCAAAAAACGTAATGCTTGACTTATATTTTTCACCGATTACCGCGAGACGGATGGACCAATCGAATAAAAAATTTTGCATCTTGTAGAGTATATTTCCCGATTGGTCTCGCAAAAAAATGTTTGTACTTTTTCATTCCTAACGACTTATGTCGCAAAAAACGTAATACTTCATTTATATCTTCTGGCGTTTATGCTGCAGGGAATGTATCGATTGTGATGAAAACTTTCACATTAAGTAGGAGGTATATCCGCGATGACCCCACTTGCAAAAATTTATGGAATTTGTTGTTTATTAACCATTTAAATTTGGTCAATATTTTTTAGATTTATGGTTATTAGCTAAGTAACAGAAACCCAAAATCACCTTGCACTATCCTAAAAATACTACAGGTTCCACTAAAAAGTGTGAAATAAAATAATTTTTAACAAAAAACAAATCCGACTTCGAAATGCACTAAAAAGTGTCAAATAATTTCTATTTCATTTATACCAATATTCCATAGCTATTAATAATATCTACTTAATCGTTAAATAGGATACCAAATACATTTCAAAGTTTTCGGAGGCGGCGCAAAATTAAAAATACTCGAACAAACGATACTGCCAATAACGATTTGATTGCGGTATGGCAAACTTGGTAATTAATAAGTCGTAAGAGAAAAATTATAGGTCTGGCTGAAAACATTTGTAATTGTAACGATTGTATGAGAAATTAGCAGCCCTCCTGATGTACATGCACTATACTGCAGTTCACAAGAGACCATACTTAACTCGCGCCGCTCACTAGGTCTAGAGAGATTTTTAATAACGTGTGTTATTCCCCTCTACAGCTTGCTTCTTATTATACTTTGCAACCATATAAATGGCGGGCAGAAATATATGACATACGATAATTGATAACCGGTGATGATATTGTAAAGTTTCACGATACAATGAAATTCCTATTATTTGTCGCAAGAAAAAAATGATGTGAACGCAAAGTAAGAAGCAAGCTGTAAAGGGGAATCACACACACTATTAAGAATCTCCCTAGACCACAGTAGGTCACTAACTGCGCGAGTTAAGTGCGGTCACTCGTGAACTGCAGTATAGTTAATTCGCAATGGGTTTGTTGATTCCCGTTGAATATTATTTACTTGAAATTATCAAATGGGTGATTTATCATAGGTTGCCGACGTCCGAGTTAGGATCTTCTTAGTAGAGGAAAAGTTTTTAATTTTGCGCTGCCTCCGAAAACTTTGAAATGTATTTGGTATCCTATTTAACGATTAAGTAGATATTATTAATAGCTATGGAATATTGGTATAAATGAAATAGAAATTATTTGACACTTTTTAGTGCATTTCGAAGTCGCATTTGTTTTTTGTTAAAAATTATTTTATTCATTATGCATAATTAACGGAAAGCTTTAGTTTTCGAGATATTGGTGAAAAACTTTTGTTATTTTTTCTGCCTTTGTTCGCCGATTACTCCGAGGCGGATGGACCACTAGGAACGAAACCTTTTGTATCTTCTAAAGTATGTCTCCCGATTCGCTCCATTAAAGAAACATTTTATATTTTTTCACTCCGAACGGTTTTTATGACAAAAAAATCTACTATTTTATGTACGTTCGGCGTATGTTCACCGATTACTCCGAGACGAATGGACCAATCTTAGCGAAACATTGTGCATCTTGCAGAGTATAACTCCCCATTGGTCCCGTAAAAGAATATTTTCATGTTTTCATTGCCAAGGATTATTAATGCGAAAAACAGAAAGGTTCTAATCTCAACATAGGTTGATTTCAATGACCCTTTAATATGTTGTCGGGGGCATGATGATGAAGAACTTTTTCCTTATGCATAATCAACTGAAAGCTTTAGTTTCCGAGATATTCGTGAAAAACTATTGTTACTACTACATTGAATTCTACGTATGCCTACGTGTATTCTAAGGCCTATTCTGGCAGTGTATGGGTCAGCATGCAGTCGCCTATCTCTACTATTTCTATATACATATCGCGTCGACCAAAAACCAGTATACAGGTAAGTCTCGATTAATGCTAGTTCACATAGTGCGATATTCGGTATAGTGCGAATTTTAAAATGATACCTGGTCGCATTAAAGCGAACAAAAATTCAGTTAATGCGAGGTTTGCGAGGCTTTTTTCGATCCAGACATGGATCGAAGCATGCAAGTAAACAAAGACTTGGATAAAATACTGCAGGTTTATCATCACATATACGAAGATATGAAAAAGCAAAAGAAAGTGCAATCAACACTGTTAAAATACTTTAAAAAATAATAAACATGTTTATGCTATTATAATTTAATAATATACGTATGAAAGGTATATTTCAAATATTCGAATAGTACGAATTCAAATAATGCGGACAATTTCTGGGATTTATTACTCGCACTAATCGAGACCTACCTGTATAAAGTGCGTTTCAGGTCTATAACCTCACCCAACAATATTGATGTTAGGAGAGTTACTGAAAAAATATGATTATATTGATACTTGTACGTAATAAAGCATCTAAATTAACGTATTTTTGGAGAGTTTCATAAACTTTTCATTATTTGTTGAAAAATTATAGTCAGAATACCAGTTCTTGAGCGTTTCAGCATATAACCCCGACAATGAAATGTTTGCGATTGTCTAATATTTGTGTTACTGTTACGTCTGTGTGTTATTTTTATAAAATGCCTCGTGGAAAAATATTGTCCGAACGCGAAAAAGGAATGATAGAGGCATTCCAATGTGAAGGAAAGAGTGTTAGAGCCATTGCAAACGCGATAAGCCGTTCGCCACGGGTAGTGAGTAATTATTTGAAGAATCCAAATCGTTATGGTAAAATCAAACGAAGAAGCCAACAGCGAATACTGACAACACGTGACGATCGACAAATTTCAATATGTAATGTAATTAAGCGTAAATGCGGGCTTCAGGTATCTAAGTCGACGATTTGGAGATTAATCAAGCGTAACCCTCACATTGTTAGAGCGAAAATGCAAAGTACACCACGTCGTAAGGATCAACACATAGCTACTAGGATCAAATTTGCACAAAACAATATGGACCGGGATTGGAAGCGGGTAAGTTTGTATTAGGTAATTAGATACACTCATATTAGAAATTTTTTTTTTCTATTGTTACAAATATTTAAAGAAGTTTTTTTTCAGGTGGTGTTTAGCGACGAAAAGAAGTTTAACATGGATGGTCCAGACAGTTTTAGATAATCCAGATAAATTTTCTTACTGAGTGAGAGAATGAAGTTCATTTACGCTCAAACAAAACACCTTTGCATTGATGAATCGATAGTTCTTATTGTGGAGAGACCGATTAGTTTTTAGTCAATACATAAAAAATAAAAAACATAAATACGGGATAAAATTACGATCAATTGCGTTTTCATAAATGAAATATTTGGACGTACGAAACTTTAAATCACGATATCTCAAAAATGAAAGCCCATTCTGAATAAACCCACAAGGCTTTTCTAACACTGACTACGCACTACAACCTCCACATGGTGGTGTTGCAAAAGCAATTTCCACACCTTGGCACTCCCCTTGTTATTGAAGCATTAGTTCCATATAAAAGTCATTCAAGCTTAATAAAGCTTAATAATATGTTCAGTATGAAGTGATCATTATTCAATAATTTATCCCCAGCGTCGAAATATGATATATTGAAGCTGTGATATTGAATAGAGGATTCCCTCATCCCGAAATAAAACTTTATTGGCCTTCCATGTCCACGTAACTGGAAACTCGAAGTCGTATCAATTCCGTTCGCCGACTCTGCGAGTGAGTAGAAGGAATGTTGGATTCTGACAATGAGACTTCATAAGAATACGTCTACATAATAATACGTCTAAAGAATTTCAAGCACGAATACTTCAGAAAGTAGGAAAAAACGAGAATAGTCGGTATTGAATCAATTTTAATAACTTGCGTCCTTTAATCCATTTACATCCGTAAGCGGAATAATACGCATACGCTAGTAGCGTATTCAGAATTGTGACGCAAATGGGTTAATTAAGTAGATTCCTTTTTAGGTATTTTCATTAAGAAATCAAATTATTGTAGGTAATATGGACGCAAACGTAAAGGTAAATGTATAATTTACTAAACGAAAGAGTTTCATACAATAGAACTAGTTTTTAGAAGGAATAGTATCAAATTTAGAAAATAAAATTAGGGCTGTCTCTATGGTCCGCCGACCAAGGGTTAATTGATAACTTAATAACTGAGGATTGCAAAGTGTTAAATGGTATTCAGCTTGAAAATAAGCTAACGAGATGTTAGAGAGTACAGTATCTTCAAAATTTCAAGCATGACTTACGAGAAGGAAGTCTCATTTGGTAAATGATCTGAGTCTGGCTACCTACTAATTCTAACATGATTACTTTTCTGATTGCTGATCGTTCTAATATAATTTTGTGGAACAAAAAGAAACACCGATGAGTAAGTTTGAGTCTATTTTAAAATTTGTTGTCACAATGACGGTACTTTTAGTTTATAAAAAAGACTCTGAATTCATTCTCTTCTCGTTTCGTTCCTTACTTTCAGCCTGACGCACGTTTTGTTGATTCGATGGAACATAAATAAATTATAAAACCTGTTTCAAGTGAGTTTGGTAGTGAAACAATTGGTTAATTATCACTTACATTTTTAGAGATAAAAAAGCTGAACTAATTTAGAACATGTGAGGCTAAATTATCCATTACAACCAGATTGGAAACTAAACCCAGTTTAGTTGGTAACATGTCTTTGGATGATATACGAACTTCCGCAAGAGTTTGTCATCGATTTTCTGAGTATATACAGATAAGAAAAAGAAAAGTGAATATCATGAAGATTGTCGTCCGAGACTTTCGATAAAGGGTATAGCCGGGTAAGGTAGGCAAAATGGCCCTTGAACCAAATTAATTTGATAGCATATCAAAAGAAAATACTGTACACTAATTTTCAACCCTTTATCTTAACCAGGGCGACGGGGGGGGGGGGGCAAAAGAAACGAATCCATTTAAAAGTATTTAATACATATTCTAAAAAAACAGGAAATACAAATTCGAAGTAGAAGTTACTTTTTCATGAGAAATAATTGGTTCCTGATTTTTTTAACTACGTTGCACCACATCAAAAAATCTGAAAAAATTCAAGAGTAATAGTTATACTAATATGTTATTACCACAGTAATATAAAAGTAGTGTTCTTACATTTTCAATAACAAATCGCATTTCTTCAGATTGTTTGTTCGGTTTTTCATTTTTTACAACTAGGATTTGCAATGAAAAAATCTGAAAAAATTCCCTAATATGCGCTACCGTGTTTGTAGTGTATCAGAATTTTCGGATGTTATTAAATAGAAGAAATGGGGCACGATCTGGCGTTTCTTTTGCCCCCCCCCCCCCCCCCCCCCCCCCACTGTCCCCCTGGTTAAGATAAAGAGTTGAAAATTAGTGTAAAGTATTTTCTTTTCATATGCTATCGAATGACGCATTCTGAATTTAATTTGGTTCAAGGGCCATTTTGCCTACCTTATCCGGCTATACCCTTTATCAGTGACAGTCAGAATATCAAGTTCGAAGAGAATTTACTCAATTACCATTGTAATTAATAATATTACGTGTTAATTAACTGGAACATGTTCGAACGAAACTTCAAAGGTACGTCGAGGAAAATTAGAAATTAAGTGGATATGTAATTTCTAGATAAACTTCATTTGCTGAAACTTAGTTTAATGGATGGTCCAGCAGACATAAATTAAGTTTTGATAACAGCACAATTTACGCACCTAAGCATCTGCCACATATTGGTAGTAAGTTAGTATTCATAGGACATGGCTGTACTGTGGTGCTGTATTATTCCGAACATAGGGGAATTTTCAGCGTTGCTTCGTCAAATTAATAGCTTTCTTTATCCTGAATAATTTTCTATTTGAGAATCCAGCTATTCTCTCTAGCACAAAGTCTATTACAAATTTTCAGCAATTTCTGGTCAGGAATTTGCAATCGAACAATTATGTAAAGATAAACAGCAGGCCGTATTCAGATTATCCAAAGTGGTCAACCATCAAATCTTCAAGTAAAATATTTGCAAAAGGTTCCACAACAAAGTGTCGCCGGTAAAAATATCGCGAACAAAAAATCGTCGCCAGAACATCGCCGGCGTAAAAAAAATTTAGTCGCGACATCAAGATAAAATGCCTACAAACAAGTATCTTTCTTCGTTTGACCTGGTACTTTTTCCATTATTTTGTCCTTTTAAACACAGTTCGTGAAAAGTAATTATAAATTCCGTGACAAACTGCAACGATTGACATTTAATTTAAGTTGTCGTGTAACATCAAGAAATAAATAACGTTTACTAATTAGAATTGCATATGGCAGACGACTGGCGAACGAATAAAATGAAACTGTCGGGATCGTTTAGGAAATTCTGGCCGCGTGAATTATAAAATGCAGAATATATCTTTATATACGTATCTATACAGGGTGTCCCAGAACTCGCGTAGCATCCGGAAATGGGGGGTTGTTGGGGTGATTCTCAACAACTTTTTCCTTTACCAAAATGTTGGTTGAAGCTTCGTTTTTGAATTATTAACGAAAAACACTGGCCAATGAGAGCACGCGTAGAGCGCGCGCTCAACCACGTGAGCGTTGGCTTCAACCCCGCTCGATCATGGTCGTGAACAAATGCATTGGCACAGCGTGGATATCGAAGGAAGCGTGTGACAAATATTACATCGTCTTACATTAAGATCAATGTGGAATTAGTCGCACGATTCCCTCGAGACCCACGCTGTATCAATGCGTTTGTTCACGACCAGGGCCAAGCGCGATTGAGAGCCAACGCTCTAGTGGTTGAGCGCGCGTTTTATACGCACTCTCATTGGCCAGTGTTTTTCGTTAATAATTCAAAGGCGAAGTTCCTACCAAAATTTTGGTAAAGGAAAAAATTCTTCAGAATCACGCCAGCAACCCCCCATTTCCGGGTGTTACAGGGGTTATGAGACACTCTGTATTTAAACTTTTTGTGTTATAATGATTGTGTTGCATCAAGACTCGGTACATATGTAAGTGAAGCGGTCAAACGCGTAGCGCAGCCCTCGCTAGTCCCCTAGGTGGGGAAAGACAGTGAGGAGGGAAAGAGCGAATTTTTACACGCTCTTAGTTTCCGACCTGATTGCGAAGAAAATTCTTCAGTAATCTTTCTTTATTCCGTCAAAATCTTTAGAAAATTTCTTTTCTGTTCTGTAATCGGGTTCTGTGATCGCCCTATATGTTATTCTATAGACACGGTAATGATTAATAGACTTTCTTCTGTTTAATCGTGAAATCAACGCAATGTGGCTGCCAGAAAGGCAGTATTGTGACGACTCTTATAACTAAATACCTATTAAATATTTATTCTAAAGTCAAAACGTCTCTTTTTTGCCCGAATCTTACACATATATGTAGATTCTAACTAATATTTCTTTCTTTAACTCTATTAATTTTTGCCAAAAATTCCACTTGACGACAAACGGCAGTTCAAAGAGTTGTGATTTTGCAATCTGTCTTTATTCCACTGATTCGACATTTAATTAAAGGTTAAAATGTGGGATAAATAGGACGAACCATATATGTATTTCAATTACTACGCCAATAAAACGAGACAGCAAGAGAACGAAAACTGATGGAATCAAACATGAAAGATCAACAGCGATCGAATCGTTTTCTCAATTTCCAAATAAAATAAACTTTTCAAATATTGATTGTTTGACTTCATATTTCAATTTCCGTTCTCCCAATAAATGCTAAAGCAATAACAACAAAATATTTGTTCAATTGTGCTAACTCAGATAAAGCTAGACCATCTAAACTTTCAACACGACTAAGAGCGACGTAAATTTGGCCTTTTACAAAATTCTTTTTGCCAAGATCAATTGCAGCATTTTTATTAACTATCTAAATTCGACCAATATATTTTCTTTGGATTATGGTTATTATCTAACCAATAGAAACGCAAAACCACCTTATGGTATCCTACAAATACAGCTCGATCCGCTAAAAAGTGTGAAATAAAATAATTTTTAACAAAAAATACAACTGACTTCAAGATACGCGAAAAATTATGAAATAGTTTCTATTTCATTTATACCAATACTCCACAGCTGTTAATAAAACCTATTCAATCGTGAAATAGTATACTATTATATTTAAATACATTTCAATCTTTTCGGAGGCGGCACAAAATTAAAAATACCCGAATAAACGATGCTGCAAATAACGCATTTGATTGCGGTATGGCGAACTGGGTAATTAATGAGTCGTAAGAAAAAATACGGAACGTTATAGATACGGTTGAAAACATTTACATAATTGTAACGGTTATACCAGAAATTGGCAGCACTTCTGATGTACATGTAGTTAATCCGCAATGGGTACGTTGACGATATGTTGAAAAAGTTTTTAATTTTACGCCGCCTCCGAAAAGGTTTAACCCTTTCGCTACGGACTGTGACTATAGTCACCCAACGCCTGACACTCGCCATGTACGGACAGTTACTATGTATAGTCATCCTTGAATTTGCACATTCAAAGAGTATGTATTTGTATTTCTATGGTTACCAAGCGCAAGCGTTTTGCATTTGTTTTACGCTACGAGATTTCAGATTGGCAATATGAACAGCAGTATTAATAAAGCGTTAATAATTTACCTCACGTCACTAGACGTTAAAAGATACGTTCTCTCGGCAGTCAAATTTAATAAGCGCAGAACGCGTTTCGTTTTTTGTCTAATTAAATTATCTTCTTCAGATGAGGAGAATGTTTGGTAATTATTGAGATTAGGTTACACCTCACCGATTTTGAGGAAATTTAAATATGTTGTAAAATTAGACATTTTGATCAACTTTTTCCTATACATATAACCGCCGCTGGGCCTTAGTTTTCGAGATGTTTTCGAAAAACTGTTGAAACTAACACATTGAATTCTGGCCATCCTTGTGTGTCCGTGACATCGTACGCATTAATTTGGGATCACCGCTTTTCTACTGTTTTTGCAGGCAGCAGCACGGCGACCGACATCAATGTACATATATTACGGGTGGGCTTAAAAATTAAATTTAACTAATTTTCATGATTTTGAATCTCAGCCTAATGGCGACCAGAATATCACTTTACCCTAACCTAACTTAATTCACTGATTAGGTAGAGTAGATTGGGTTAGGTTAGGCTATATTAAATTCCTAGCTGCCATCATAGCTGTGATACATTGAAATTATGAATGCAGAAGTACACAAGGTATATATTGGTCATTGGTCGCCGTGCTGTTGCCTGCAGAAACAGTAGAAAAGCGGCGATGTCACGGCTAATGCGTACGTTGTCACGGACGTTCACGGATGGCCAGAATTCAATGTGTTAGTTTCGACAGTTTTTCGAAAATATCTCGAAAACTAAGGCCGAGCGGCGGTTATATGTATAGGAAAAAGTTGTTCAAAATGTTGAGTTTTACAATATATTTAAATTTCATAAAAATCGGTGAGGTGTAACCTAATCTCAATAATTACGAATGTTTTATCAAGGAACTCTATTTCTTCCTCTTCAGTAGTACTTAGCAAACGTTTCCTTCTCTTCTGATCAAACACTTTCTGACCAAATAACGAATGGATAAAATAAAAAATTGATCACAAAATGAAATAAATGGACACTTACATATGCAATAAAGAAACAGCACGAATCAATGGACGATGCAATTAGACAAGAGCGTACGTACGGGAGCAATGGCAATAATATGAAGACAATTGACAGAACAATATTGAAACAATATTGATATTCGGTTACTATGTTACATAAAACGATAAGTTCCCTATTCAATCAATTGGTGAAACAATAAAGATGTCGTAGAAAGAAAAATGCGAAGGGCGTCTATAGACACCTTTCGTATATTTTGATAGACTCGTAAGGACGTCTATACACGCCTTTCGTAGTCAAAGGGTTAAGTGCGTCTTTGTTGGGATTGCCCCGTACCGAGGCAGCGCTTCTACAAGCCGATCAGCCGCGCCGCAGCGAAAGGGTTAAATGTATTTAGTATACTATTTGGCTGAACTTCCGAAAAGCTTCCACACCCGATTTTCTTGATCTTGATATGTTCTATGAGTAAAAATAAGAAATAAATGTTATATAAACGTAAGTCCGTAGATGCTTCATAAAATAGTTATAATAAAAAATCGTGTATCGTTCAGACGTTAATTTGCGGCATGAACTAATAGAAAGGATTAATAGTGCATTCTCTGAATTAAAGCAAATAAAGATGAAATTCGGGGAGTGATAAATTCAATTTTCCTAAGATGTCAAGCTTGCGTTCATAACGGTGAACAGCACTTTGAAATGGAAACATGAATTTCTCTTCAATCTAATAAAGTATCATAACAAAGCGTTTGCAGGCCTATGTTTATATAACATTTTTTTCTTATTTTTACTCATCGAACATGCTGGTGCAGTTCGATCGTTTAATCCTGGGACACCCTGTATATTATCAAGGACACCCTCCTAAGTAACATTCAATAGGTTTAAGTCGCCGATTGTTGTTTATTCAAAAGTTATTAACAAAGGAAGCTCGATATATGGGAAGGCATGCCGGGGAAGGCATGGTCTTTTGGTAAGAGTACTGTGACGAACCCCACGGCATTTACCCCTAGCACCGTCAGTGCGAACAGCTTAATTAAAAATTTCTAACATACGTCAGCGGCTGTGTGTGCGTCGACAAGCGCCCTTCGCTTATTTACTGTTTCTGTCAACAGCACCACATGGCCCGACTACAGTCCATATAACGGGTCAGCTTAAAATCAAAATTAACTACTATGTTTTGGCATGAGCAACAATTTTAGTTTATTTTGAAAGTAAACTATCATAGCATGCTCAGCGTCACTGGCTGACTTGACTGCCAGTATTGACTGCTCAATAATTCATTTAACTGTTTATTAACAATGTGTTGAACTTATACATATAATAATTGTATCTAATCGACCTAGCATGTCTATCTCGCTAGGTTTTAGAGCAGAGAGTGTCTTGTGCGGTGCGCCTGACGAGAGGTTATATTGAAACGGTAGCCTGTTGAGGGTGATTTTTACGCGAGCGCTAATTGGTGGTTTGTTTTTAGGTGACGACTGAGATTGACATGTACGTTTCGAGTCCACGCGGATGATCGGACGCACGTACCCGCCAGATCCTATTTCAATTTAAAAAAAAAAACTGTTATTCTATAATACATGTTTTTCTGACTTTTGACCCTTACGCCGTAACATACTAATTCCAATAATTTTGACATTGGACATGCGTGACCGGCTGTCTAAAGGCGGCCGGAATATTAATATAACCTAATCTAGCCATATAAGTAACGAAAAATATTATATTCGGATAAAGTCGTTAATGCAGCGGGGATTCCAACCTGACTATCTATAGGGTGTCCTATTCAAAACTTTGGAGCCGGAAATTTATTTAGTCTAACCTAACCTAACCTAACGATTTTTGTTATGTTGGTTGGTCGATTAGCTTAGTCATCATACAATAAAGAAAGGAAAAAGTTACAAAAATTAAAAAAAAAAAATGGATTTTACAGGGGACACTCTATAGAAATGGAAGCCGATATCGTGACACCATAGGCAGGCTTGTGCAGCTAACATGTAATAAACGGAGCCGGAGCGCTCCGGAGCTTGGCGGTGAGCTCAAAGCGAAGCGCGAACCGAATCGAGCGTCGGATAGTGTATCCCCCCCCACTCCGCCATTATCTCGAGGTTACGCAGTCAAAGCATGTATGTGTGACGTTCTTTGTCGAGCGCCACACATTCGTATTTCTATCGCCTCGACCACCGCAGCACGATTTCCCCTACAGCGGCTCCCTGCTACCTCGAAAGAGCTAACAATAAGAAGTAAAGTGAAGCGTGCTCCCAAACAGGGTCGACGTCAGACGCACTCTTTGAGCTGATTTTGTGCCCATGCCTGCCATAGGATGTCAACACTTGACGACGACGGTTGCTACAGCGAAGATAGCTGTGTTAGTTACGTCGTATAGGCAAAAGTCTATGTATTGTACCAAAAGCTTTTAATTAATATCTCGGAAACTAATAGGAAGCTGAAGATACCACTTTATATTTGGGGTGGTCTATCTGCTCCCAACCAGCCCTCCAAATTTCATGCCGATCCGCGACCGGGGACATTCGAAACTACAGCCGAAAAGTTTCCAATATATGATTTTTTCAATAAAATATCTACAATCTTGATTCTTTTTAAATAGCACTATATACTTCTGACTCCATATTTTTATAACTTGTAGCTGATTAAAAACTGACCAATTATCGTTTAAAATACTTTTTTATTAGATCTTCGGAAGTGCTTAAAAAATGGTGGTAAGTATTACATGGGACACCCTGCATAATGTATAGTTCCTTCTTCAGTTAAACTGTCCTATATCTACCATTTTTTTTCATTTTTCAGAATATTTGGAAATATTGGGATTTCAAAATGATTTGTACCATGTAAGCAAAATTGAAACGTCCTATGGGTATCAATCACCGACGGGAGACTACTAAAAACTGCTATCCTTATGGGAATTTGTGTCTTCGGAAAAATTCACCGTTTTCTTACGTCCACTAGAATATTTTGCAGCCGCAGGATAAAACAGAACCCGAATCAGTAAGTTTGCCGGTAAGATATTATCGGGGCCACTGCCGAGTGTCAATGCTGTACCGTATCGAATGATTATCATATGATATGAGATAATATATTATCTGGTCGGTGTTATTATTATCTCTTCGGTGATTTGAGTTAAGCTGGTTTTACAGACGTTTCGGAGATATTTCTTAAGACGTAAAATATTTGAAAAAAAAAAAAAAATAATATTAAGGGCAAATTATGCTGGAAATGTTTTTTATAAAATGGTTGATACAAATGTAAGCCTAATCCGTTCTGGGGTGAATGATTAACCTTTAACTGCTTGTGTGGTTTATAAACCACATACTAAAATTATAGCCAGAGGCGTGTGTAGATATAAAGAACATGTTAATTTTTGCTAATATCAAATAGTGGCTGTAGCTTATATACCACTAAAATGAAAATGAAATAAATATAATAAAAAAGTCTTTTAAAATAGAATATCACTTATGTAATATAATTTAAAATTCGAGCGATCCGCTGTGCCAAAAGTACCCGCAGTTAAAGAGTTAAAATGTCAAGTTAATACTCTTTATACGTAGGCAATCGTGCGCGACGACAGTCAGAATAAGAATACAGTACAGTAAAAGCTGGATATATGCAACAAAAGTTTGGCTGGATATATGCAACATCGCTATCCCCTCCACTTGGGGGGACCCCCTAAGCCGAACCGAGCCGCTCGGCGAGGAAACTGTGTAATATGATCTGACCGTAATATCGGTGTGACTAATACTAATTGAACGATAAAACTTTTTTATTTTTAACTATTTCTTAATGAAACTTTTACTAACGCATTTGTGAGATTTTTCTGATTAAAATGGTACCAAACACGATATGATTTGAATTATATTTATTTATTAAAATAATAATAAAACTGTACATATATATAAGGCAGGCCGTACACCAAAGATACATCAAACACGCAACATGCAACATGCAACACGTCGCATGTTGTGTACGAACGTAGAATAGGTATCGCGGCACGGTACAAACAATTTGTACGAACGTAGAATAGGTAACGCGGCACGGTACAAGCGATTTGTACGGACACAGAATCGATACCAAGACTGGATATATGCAACGTTTAAATGCCCAGAATCGACACCTCGGCCGGATATATGCAACGTTTAAATGCCCGGAATCGACACCTCGGCTGGATATATGCAACGTTTGAAACCCGAGCCGACACTGCAACCGGTTTTCATTTCCAATCCTCCTTTGCTTTTCGCCAACTTTTAACATCTATTTTAGCAAGTAATTATAATTGAAACTATATCGTGTTTGGTACCACTTTAATCACAAAAATCTCACCAATGCGCTGGTACAAGTTTCATTAAAAAAAAGTCAAAAATAAAAAAGTTTTTTGATTCAATTAGTATTAGTCACACTGATACGGTTCGGCTCTTTCCTTTGATCATTGGACCTTTCTCTTTCTGCCACTGTCTGTCCTTTTCTACGTTCACGCTTGGCTTCTCGTCGCGTGTAACCCGACATTCGACACCTCGACTGGATATATGCAACGCCTGGGTCCCAATGTTTGTTGCATATATCCAGCTTTTACTGTATAGACTCGTTATAAGCTAAAAAGATCTGTACGATATTTGCAAAGAAACCATCCCCACCACTGGGGGGTATACCCCTCGAGACGACACGAAGCTCGCTCGCCGAGTAGCGTAACATGATCTTGGATCAGATATCGGTGAGGCAACACTAATGCAACAACCTAACTTTGCTATTTTTCATTTTTTTTTTATAAAACTTTTTCCATGATAATTCTGACATTTTTCTAATTAAAATGATACCAAACACGATATAATTCGGACCATATTTACCGTGTATACTTGTTCGGTCCGATGCAAAACAATGTGCGAGGATTTCGAAAGACAGTTCCGTGCGTTTGGTTGTAACTAGTTTACACGGTAAATATGGTGTGAATTATATCGTGTTTGGTATCATTTTAATTACAAAAATGTCAGAAATATCATGGAAAAAGTTATATAGAAAAAAAATGATAAATAACAAATTTACGTTGTTGCATTAGTGTTGCCTCCCTGACATAGAACGGTTTGTTTTCGCTCCGTCCTCTTTTTCACTCGCTGTCCTTTTCTACGTTCGAAGCAGTCGGCAAATATCAAACAATGGTGGAACTACACGTTATAAGCAAAAGTCCGGTCCCGAGCGTTTTGCTTATAACGAGTCGTCTTCGACAGTATGCCCTTTTGTTTACGACACCCCCAAGTTAGGAGTCTTTCCCTTTAGAAGGGAAAACGCACTGACAAAAAACACATGGCCTGCCTCTACTTTTTGCCTACTTCGATTTTTTTGGAAAAGTTATCAGTAGAGACCGATTTTTATATTTGCTAAAGATCTTACATTTTAACACAAATAATATGACAGCAGATAGTAACAAATTATCTATGTAAAATACGTGAAATTTGCTATATCCCAGGAAATAATCACATTGATGAATTAAAGTAAGACATCGCGTATATGATATACAATAATTTTTGACAAAAAAAAACCGACATGGAAATGCGCTAAAAAGTATAAAATAATTTCTATTTCATTTATACCAGTATTCCACAGCTATTAATAAAATCTACTTAATCGTTAAATAGGATACTAAATACATTTCAACCTTTTCGGAGGAGGAGCAAAATTAAAAATATCCGAATATACGATTCTGCCAATAACGATTTGATTGCGGTATGACAAACTTGACAAATAATATGTCGTAAGAAACGGAACGTTATAGGTACGGTTGAAAACATTTATAACTGTAACGATTGTATTAGAAATTGACAGCACTTTTGATGTACACATAGTTAATTCGCATTGTTAACTTGAAATTATCAAATGGGTCATTCGGTAACCGGCGTGTCATCGGTTGTCAATCCCTGAACTGGGATCTTCCGAGTAGAAGAAAAGTTATTAATTTTGCGCCTCCTCCGAAAAGGTTGAAATGTATTTAGTATCTTATTTAACGATTAAGTAGATTTTATTAATAGCTGTGGAATACTGGTATTGTTAGAGTCGCATCTATATGTGTCCATATATACTTTAGGTATTATTATTATTTAACTTAATTGGTTGCAGAGTGCGCCGTAGTCGATCGTTCCTTTTTATTTCGTGGTACCCCTGGTTCTTTTAGTCTAGCCAGAGTCCATGCGTCACACGATAGAACGTTTATTTCTTTCTTAATTATTATATCACATTATATTATGTATTCTTCTATATTACTAATGTTAATCTAGTGTAGTGTTTGTGTACAATAATAAACTGTTAGGTATAAATGAAATAGAAATTATTTTATATTTTTTAGTACATTTCGAAGTCGGTTTTTTTTTGTTAAAAATTATTTTATGATGTACATATAGTTAATTCGCACTGCTAACTTCAAATTATCAAAAGGGTCATTTGGTAACCGGCGTGTCATTGATTGCCAATCCCTGAACTGGGATCTTCCGAGTAGAAGAAAAATTTTTTATTTTGCGCCTCCTCCGAACAGGTTGAAATGTAAGTATTTAGTATCCTATTTAACGATTAAGTAGATTTTATTAATAGCTATGGAATACTGGTATAAATGAAATAGAAATTATTTGACACTTTTTAGTGCATTTCGAAGTCGGATTTTTTTCTTGTTAAAAATTATTTTATTTCACACTTTTTAGTAGAACGAGCAGTATTCGTAGGATGCCGTAAGGTGGTTTACCGTTCTTATTGGATAATTACAACAACAATAGTTATTAACAATAATGAATTCCATAAATTTTTGCAAGTGGGATCATCGCAAAAATATCTCTTATTAGATATGAAAGGTGTTACGGGCAATGTGTTTAACCTGGGCATTTTGTAAAATGACCGGCCATTGTGTAGATTGTCCATTTTTTGGGACAATGTATATAATGGGCAGGTATTTCACAAATGGCTTGGACATTTTATATAATACCCACGGTTCGTTGGTATTAAACTTATTATTATTATTGTTATTAAAACCATACATAGATATGATAGGTTAGGATAGGCCACATAATTAAATTCGGCCGCCGTAAGGCGGCCGGCATCGCTTTCGTTATTATTTAAACAACACTATTGTCTCAGGAAAGTTTAAATACAATCCGATTTACGTCGTGTTTGGACTCATTTCAATCAGAAGGATCTCAATAATCCAATGATATAATTTTCATAAAAATAAGTTGAAAATTACTGATAGTGAAATTCTCGTTATTGCATGTTTTCTTTTTCCAGTCGCGGCATTCCTTTGAAGCGCCGTGCTTCGACCGTCGCTGCTAGACGTAGTATGTCTATCTCGCTTCCTCCTATCGTATTTATTCCACAAAAATTAATGAAATCCCAACAAAAACACCCTGTAAATAGGAGCCAAGTTCTTATGGCTGTAAAAACTTGTGAGATCAAACTAAATAAGGCCAAGTTCGTTAGCTTAGAAATAACGCTTGCAATACTGAAAAAAGCTTTTGTGAAAATTAGGTTAAAAGAACGCTATTTAATTTTTGAAGAGTTACATGGAGGGCTAAATTATTCAAACTTGGCCGTTATTTTTTAAACCAATGGCCATAAAAGGTGTTAGATAACGGCCAAGTTTGAATAATTTAGCCCTCCATGTAACTCTTCAAAAATTAAATAGCGTTCTTTTAACCTAATTTTCACAAAAGCTTTTTTCAGTATTGCAAGCGTTATTTCTAAGCGTTTTTACGGCCATAAGAACTTGGCTCCTATTTACAGGATGTTTTTGTTGGGATAACCTAACCTAACTTAATCTGGACATGTAAGTAACAGTATTTTATTTTTATTTTACTTATACTTGTAGGTATACCTAATTGAACATGTAAGTAACAGTATTCTATGTTTCTGTTACTTATACATGTAGGTTAGGTCAGGTTAGATCATATTAATATTCTGGCCGCCTTTGGGCAGCTAGCCACGCGGGTCGAATGTTATAATTTGATTTTTTAGCTCACCCGTTGTACGATTAGGAGCCGCACCACACGCTGTTGCTTACAAAAACGGTAGGCAAGAGAGCCGGCGCACAGTGGGACAAAACGGCTTTCGGCGATCAAAATTCGATTTTCGTGAATTCGAAAATTGAAAAACTAATTACATACATCGATAGAGAATAAACTGTAGCTTAACGTAGTGTAATCCGTTTTTTCATATTTGCTTCCGTTTTGCCGTGGTTCGCACTCAAAGTCAGTAGAAATTCGTCAAAACGAAACGCTGATAATATTACCCATAACTTCAATGTACGATTCTAATGAATTTTACTCAGAAAGATACAATTCAAATGAATGATAAAATTTACTAGGATAGTATAGATTCTATTCAGTGCATAAAATAAGTTAAAATGTTAACAACTTTTTAAATAATAGGATCTGTTTGAAACGAAGTACATTTAACTAAAATCTCAACTTTGAGCTTGATTTTTAAAAAATGCCACAACTTGCCACATGTTTAATTATTACTACTGGAAAGACCTTCCTCTATCAGAATCTGAAAACATCGGTTGCACTTTTTTGCAATTTTTCAAGAAAATGGCGATTGAACATTTGTGCAGGGTGTGAATACTACTGTAGTAAAGAGTGAACCTTCCTCTATCAGAATCAGAAAAAAACGGCTGCCCCAACCTGCCACTGCTCAAAAAAATGGCGATTGAAATAAATTACACCCACCTTGGCCGCGGCGCGCGAAGATGGAAAAACAGTACCAGATGCGATTATTAACCAGTTAACTGCATTCCACGTGTATATTCGTCATCCGAAAACTTTATTTCGTCCTCTCAATATGCCATAATAAATTTTCATAATTGTCGAAACTGTTTTCACGAATGATTTGGTATCGATCATAATAAATATAAATAAATATAAATAAATATATTATAATAACACATGTCTTGTCATTTTTTAATTATTAAATCCGTTGCTCTTATAGTTATTAATAGTTTTGAGGCAATTTTTTGTTAAATGACATAAAATATGTCTAACAAGTGAAGGATATTGAACGCGCTACAGTTTATACGTGAATATCTTGACACCCTGTAGATCAATATGATTTATATTAACACAACTTAAGTATCATAATGTAGGCAAAAACTTCCCAAAATTTCATTAAAATATTTTCAATAGAACCGAAGTTACAGAATGTTGATCGCCAAAAGCAGTTTTGTCCCACTATGCGGCGCACACATGGCCACGGGTGCATACATATAGGCAAAATTCGCTGTATTAGTAATAATATTCTTTCCCGAATATCTCGCAAACTAATCGAGTCCGACATATAGCTTAAAAAGTTGCTTAAAATGACAAATTTTAGAACATATTTAAAAATCATCAAAATCAGAGGGGGAGTAGCTCATCTACAAGTTCACCCGATCTTTTTTTGTTAATAACTTTTGAATAAACAATAATCGGCGACTTAAACCTATTGAATGTTACTCAGGATAGTGTCCTTGATAAGATATATCAAGGTCAAGAAAATCGGGTGTGGGAGCTTTTCGGAAGTTCAGCCAAATATGTAGTATACTGAATACATTTAACTCTTTCGTTACGGCGGATCGGCTCGTAGAAGCACTGCCTCGTTACGGGGCAATCCCAACGAACACACACTTTTTGACTGCCGAGAGAACGTATCTTTTAACGTTCAGTGATGTGAAGTAAATTATTAACGCTTTATTTATATTGCTGTTCATATTGCCAATCTGAAATCTTGTAGCGTAAAACACATGCAAAACGCTTGCGCTTGGTAATCATAGAAATAACAAATATACTCTGTGAATGTGAAAATTCACGGATGACTATAGTCACCGTCCGTATATGGCGAGCGTCAGGCGTTGGGTGACTACAGTCACTATCCGTAGCGAAAGGGTTAAACCTTTTCGGAGGCGGCGCAAAATTAAAAACTTTTTCAACATACCTGTCAACATACCCATTGCGGATTAACTACATGTACATCAGAAGTACTGCCAATTTCTGATATAACCGTTACAATTATGTAAATGTTTTCAGCCGTATCTATAACGTTTCATATTTTTTCTTACGACTTATTAACTACCAAGTTCGCCATACTGCAATCAAATCGTTATTGGCAGCATCGTTTATTCGGGTATTTGTAATTTTGTGCCGCCTCCGAAAAGGTTGAAACGTATTTAGTATACTATTTAAGTATAAATCAGTGGTAGGTTTTTATTGCACTATTTTGCGATCATTTTTTAGTTAAACACTAAAACTATGCCAAACTAGGAACGTTTCCTCGCCCACTGTGTTTCATTCGACGCAAAAATTTTCTTTTCCTAAAGCTCTTTTCAGTTGGAACTTTAATGCAGCTTATCATTTTTTCTTTGCAAACGAAGTGTTTCACGACAAAACATCGCCGGTAAAAACATAACAGACAAAACATCACCAGAACATCGCCATCGAAGTAATCAAACGTATTACACAATTGCCCTTTAATCACAATATAGTAGTAAAGGTGGCACTAGAGTTTCGTAACATTGTGAAAAAGCTAAACCTTCAGGTCCAAGTTATGCGCGATGCCTCGCAAAAACTCGTCTATTTGGCGGTTGTAATAACCGAACTTAACCTAACCTAACAATTTTATCGGAATTATTTTGATGTCGCGACTAAGTTTGTTTTTCGCCAGCGATGTTCTGGCGACGATATTTTGTTCGCGATGTTTTTACTGGTAATACTTTGTTGTGGAACCTTTTGCAAATATTTTACTTGAAGATTTGATGGTTGACCACTTTGGATAATCTGAATAGGGTCTGCTGTTTATCTTTACATAATTGTTCGAGTGTAAATTCCTGACCAGAAATTGCTGAAAATTCGTAAAAGACTTTGTGCTAGAGAGAATAGCTGGATTATCAAATAGAAAATTATTCAGGATAAAGAAAGCTATTAATTTGACGAAGCAACACTGAGAATTCGTCTATGTTCGGAATAATACGGGACCACAGTCAGCCATGTCCTATGAATACTAACTTACTGCCAATATGTGGCAGTTACTTAGGTGCGTAAATTGTGCTGTTATCAAAACTCAATTTATGCCTGCTGGACCATCCATTAAACTAAGTTTCAGCAAATGAAGTTTATCTAGAAATTACATATCCACTTAATTTCCAATTTTCCTCGACGTGCCTTTGAAGTTTCGTTCGAGCATGTTCCGGTTAATTAACACGTAATGTTATTAATTACGATGGTAAGTGAGTAAATTCTCTTCGAACTGGATATTTTGCCTGCCACTGATTTTATCGAAAGTCTCGGACGACAATCTTCACGATATTCACTTTTTTTTTCTTATATGTACATGTATACTTAGAAACTTGATGACAAACTCTTGCGGAAGTTCGTGTATCATTCAGAGACATGTTACCAATTAAACTTGGTTTTATTTCTAATCTGGCGATCATGGTTAATTTAGCCTCACATGTCCTAAAGTAGTTCAGCTTTTTTATCTCATTATGCTAAAAATGTAAGTGGTAATGTAAATATGTTCAGTCTTTTTTATAAACTAAAAACACCGTCAATGTGACGACTAATTTTAAAAGAGACTCAAACTTACTAATCGGTGTTTCTTTTTGTTCCACAGAATTATATTAGAACGATCAAGAATCAGAAAAGTAATTATGTTAGAATTAGTAGGTAGCCAGACTCGGATCGTTTACCAAATGAGACTTCCTTCTCGTAAGTCACGCTTGTGAGGATATTTTACCCTCTAATATCTCGTTAACTTATTTTCAAGCTGAATACCATTTAACACTTTGCAAACCTCAGTTATTAAGTTATCAGTTAACCTTCGGTCGGCGGACCATGGAGAGAGTCCTAATTTTATTTTCTAAAGACACTATTCCTTTTAAAAGCTAGTTCTATTATATGAAACTCTTTCGTTCAGAAAATTATACATTTACCTTTAAGTTTGCGTTCATATTACCTACAATAATTTGATTTCTTAATTAAAATACCTAAGAAGGAATCTACTTAATTAACCCATTTGCGTCACAGTTCTGAATACGCACTAGCGTAGATATTAATTTTAATAAAAGAATAAAAGGATTATATTTAATAAATATAATCCTAACGTTCTTTTGTTTTCTATGCGTATTATTCCGATTATGGATGTAAATGGGTGAAAGGACGCAAGGTATTAAAATTGATTCAATACCGACTGTTCTTGTTTTTTCCTTCTTTCTGAAGTATTCGTGCTTGAAATTCTTTAGACGTATCCTTATGAGGTCTCATTGTCAGAGTCTAAATTCCTTCTGCTCACTCGCAGAGTTGGCGAACGGAATTGATCCGACCTCGAGTTTCCAGTTACGTGGACACAGAAAATCAATAAAGCTTTATTTCGGGATAAGGGAATCCTCTATTAATGAATCACAACTTCAATATATCATATTTCGACGCTGGGGATGAATTATTCAATAATGATCACTTGATACTAAACATATGCTTCATTAAGCTTGAATGACTTTTATATTGAACTAATGCTTCAATAACAAGGGGAGTGCCAAGGTGTGGAAATTGCTTTTGCAACACCATGTGGAGGTTGTAGTGCGTAGCCAGTGTTAAAAAAGCCTTGTGGGTTTATTCAAAATGGACTTTCATTTTCGAGATATCGTGATTTAAAGTTTCGTACGTCCAAATATTTCATTTATGAAAACCCAATTAATCGTAAGACAGAGGATCGATGGATGAATTGATAAGGTACCGTAACCGTATATGTTACACAAATATGTATATACATTCGGCTCAATAGGGGCATGCCCCTTAAGCGACGACGATTCCCACTCGCCCAGGATGCGTGTACATCGACCCCCACGTGCGATCGATCCCTACCTAGGATCGTTTGAAGGAGGTCGATAGGAGATCGATGATCTAGCACTCTACGTTCGATAGCGCTAGCGTTAAGACGCGAAATATGAGGGTCCGTTGGGCGAGAAACGATACGCGAAGACGAGTCAAACCGACTTAGTACAATCGTCAAACTGCCGATCTACTTTCTTCGCGTATGCGCCTCAAACCGAGGAGTCGCGTGCACAAGCTGAGCCGCGGCACTGCTTCAATGTGATACCCGTTCGCGAATAACCAAGGTTTCGTCGTAGTAGTCAATTTAAAGAATTAATTACATCCAAATTCTCAGTTACATTTATTTATAGTCACGTCAACACCAGTGAAGTAGTTATTCCGTGAAGCAGTGCCGCGACTCAGTTTGTGACCCCTGGGTTTGTGACGCATATGATTCGTGCTTTGCGTTTTGTAATTTCAAAATAGTTTCTTTTCAAATATTCTAGTAACAATCCATTATTAAGGTAACGGTTATTATCCATTAGTGACGGAGATAACGTCACGATCACAATACAGTGCTTTGCCGAACCCAGGAGGGTTCGACCAGGAGGGAATGACTAGGAAGTCATTCTAAGGGATAGTGCTCAGTTAATCCGTAACATTTCTCGCCTAACGAAACAAGTCATCTAGTTGATTCTTTCAATTCCTGTTTTAAAATCTAGTTCAGGATTTGGGTGTGTGGGAGACGAACACGCCCCACACGAATTACTGATTCCGGAAACTTCTAAGAGACCACTAACGTGCCTCTGGACGTTTCCTGGACCTCACCGCTCAGACGAGCACCAGACGGTGCTTAGTGTGTATCAACGATATGGGACTCTATCCCGCAAGGGCAAGACCTCCTATCGTTTTGACAACGACTCTAGCAGACACGATAAATAACATCTAATAGGAGCTGGAAGGATCAAAAAGAACAACGAGCCAGGAGTGGCGTACCGCGTTTTGTAAATCTAAAATCATCGCGTTTGCAAGAAGTAGATAGCGAGCCAGGAGTGGCGTACCGCGTTTTGTAAATCTAAAATCATCGCGTTTGCAAGAAGTAGATAGCGAGCCAGGAGTGGCGTACCGCGTTTTGTAAAGCTAAAAATCATCGCGTTTATAAGAAGTAGATAGCGAGCCAGGAGTGGCGTACCGCGTTTTGTAAATTAAAAGATTATCGCGTTTATAATAAGTAAATCCATGAGCCAGCATATCGCGTTTATAACATCTTACGTACTACCCGAGTTGTATCATTAATAATCAGAATATACAAGTAGATTTTACCAGCCAACCATCTCCGTTTCTTGTCAGACAACCTCCAAATTCTCCGTAACCCAGTAACCAACCCGCGAAGTAGAATAAGCAAAAAGAAAACGTTGCAGTACTTGATTGCAAGGTGGTAGGTCCCGTGTTCGAATCCCCGACAAAAGGTGGTTCTTTTCGTTTAAAAAAGATTTTTATAATGCAAATAATTTTTGTTTTATCTCACATTAATTTTAAAACGAAGAAAAAATATTTGTACGCATCAAGAAATGTTTATAATATATTCTATTTGTTGCATATTGAGCTTAAAATATCGACGCCTGCAAGTGTCGGACTGATTTGGAAAAGCAATTAGAATAACGGTCATGTCTAACGGTATGGGTGGTCATGTACTACCAAATAAATAGAAAAACAGTAAAAATACATAAACTTAAGACGCAACAAATAGAATATATTATAAATATTTTTTGATGCGTTCAAATATTTTTTCTTCGTTTTAAAATTAATGTAAGATAAAACAAAAAAAAAATACATTATAAAAATCTTTATCAAACGAAAAAAAAATAATAATAATGAAAAAAACTACCTATATACCGGGATTCAAAACCGGGACCTCCCTGTAAGATCAGATTAAGGGGGTAGACACGGGTAATGCAGCGAGGTGACATTACCAGCAAAAATAGGCCTATTAAGGGCTTTACGGGAATCGGTTATTCGTCCGGGTGAAGGCTCATTCAAAAGAGGAAGGTCTAATGCAGGGGGCTCAACTGATGGTTTAACGAGATTGTGTTGATATCTAATAATATGAGTGTCCAAAGTAGAGGAAAATTCGAAGAAATACGCCCGCTGAATCTAAGTACATTTTAGGTCACTATAAGAGTTTTGTGACTGAAACGATTTCTTGAGCCCCCTGCATTGAATCTTCCTCTTTCGAATGAGCCCTCATTCAGCTCAAAATCTTCTCATATAAGGACGAATAACCGATTCCAGTGAAAGCATTCCCAAAGACGAATTCCGCCATTATCTGGATAAGACAGAGCAAGTCACGTGACAAATTTAGTTCAGCTAATAGTTATAAGGTGGCATCTAAGTAGAAAGACTACCGATTTGGAATCATAGCCAGAATCAAGCGTTAACTTGATTACGTCACTCGACTGTGCTGCGAAGGCAAGGGAAAAAGGCAACAACACCCGAACACTGAGTGAGACACACTACAGTCATGCTGTCCTTCTCTCATTCTGAATGTTGAGATTGCCCCTTTTCGCTGTTTTGACTGCCGCCCGCCTGGATTTTTCACAGCGCCCCATAACAAACCTCGCCCCATTCAAACTATATCGTGTTTGGTATCATTTTTTAACCGACTTCGAAAAGGAGGAGGTTACTCAATTCGATCAGTATGTATTTTTTTTTTTTTTTTTTTTCTCAAGAATCTCAAGATTGCCATACCGCAATCAAATCGTTATTGGCAGAAGTGTATATTCGGGTATTTTTAATTTTGCGCCGCCTCCGAAAAGGTTGAAATTTATTTAGTATCCTATTTAACGATTAAGTAGATTTAATACTGGTATAAATGAAATAGAAATTATTTTACACTTTTTAATGCATTTCGAAGTCGGATTTTTTTTTTGTTAAAAATTATTTTATATATATTAGTGTAAGACGCAAATCTGACACCGCGCTCGTCTAGCACCACCGCACAGTGGGACATAACGGCTTTCTGCGATCAAAAGTCGATTTTCGTGAATTCGAGAATTGAAAAACTATTTGCATACATCGATAGAAGATAAACTGTAGTTTATCGTAGTGTAATCCGTTTTTTCATATTTGCTTCCGTTTTGCCGTGGTCCGCACTCAAAGTCAGTAGAAATTCGTCACAACGAAACGCTGATGATATTACCCGTAACTTCAATGTACGATTCTAATGAATTTTACTAGGAAAGATAAAATTCAAATGAATTATAAAGTTGACTAGATTAGTATAGATTCTATACAGTGCATAAAGTGGGTTAAAATCGTAACAACTTTTTAAATAATAGGATCTGATTGAAACGAAGTACATTTAACTAGAATCTTGAATTTGTGTTTGATTTTTAAAAAATGCCGGCATTTGCCGAATGTTTAATTATTACTACAGGAAAGAGTGAACCTTCCTCTATCAGAATCTGAAAAATTTAGGTGCAAGTTTTTCCACTTTTTCAAGAAAATGACGACTGAAAAACAGTATCAGATACGATTATTAACCTTTAGACTGTCGGAAAATCTAAATATAGACGTTCTGGAGCAGCCCATTCAAACATTCATAAACATTCATAGAAAAAAATAAATAAAAAAAATAAGAAAAATAGAGCCACACCATCTCTCAACGTCCCCGCCGTTAGCGTTGGGTAATGCTGAAGGAGAGTCATATAGGCATGAGAATGGACTGTACTCAAAAACTAACTTCACCATCGTTTTCCGCAACCCCAAAACCCTATAAAAACAGACTTTTAGGCAAAATAGAGAATTTTTCATTTTTCCTACCCGTTAGCTACCGGAAAGTCTAAATATAAATATAGTCTCTACCTGTAATCGGAACTTCATACATGTTATATATAAGATACAAACACAAAATTTTAAAACTTACTAAGGCGAATAAAGCTCTTAAAATCCCGGCAGTCTAAAGGTTAACCAGTTAACTGCATTCCACGTGTACTCGGATATTCGTCATACAAAACTTTCGTCCTTGCAATATGTCATAATATATTTTCATAATTGTCGAAACTATTTTCACGAATGATTTGGTATAGATCATAATAAATATAAATAAATATATTATAATAACACATGTCTTGTCATTTTTTAATTATTAAATCCGTTTCTCTTATAGTTATTAACAGTTTTGAGTCAAATTTTTGTTAAATGACATAAAATATGTCTAACAAGTGAAGGATATTGAATGCGTTACACTTTATACGTAAATATTTTGACACCCTGTAGTTCAATATGATTTATATTGGTACAACTTAAGTACCATAATATAGGCAAAAACTTCCCAAAATTTCATTAAAATATTTCCAATAGAACCGAAGTTACAGATTTTTGATTGCCAAAAGCAGTTTTGTCCCACTGTGCGCCGGTGACCGTGAGCCGTCGGATAAATAAATACAGGACAGGTCGGCGACGAACGATTTCCGGGAACGAGTGATAAGGGCGAGATCGAGGAACAGCCGAAGATCAATTGCGGGCTGAAGGCATTCCTCGTCCAGTCGCTGTGTCGTAAAGTCGCAGGAACAATATATATATCACGGGTTTTCTTTATAATAAAGTACACTTTTATAGACGTTCCATCTGCTATCCTTATTTCATATTATTATATTAAAGTACCTTGTAATACACTCTACAGTAGGGATTTCACTTTTATATATTAGTAGAGATTATATTTATATATTACATAGTACGGAGTAGGGATTAATGCAATGTGTTAATTTTGATCTCTCTGGCTTTTTACGAACTTTTAACATGAATTTTAGCAAGTGATTATAATTCAAACTATATCGTGTTTGGTATCATTTTAATCAGAAAAATTTCACCAATGCGCTAATGAAAGTTTCGTTAAAAAAAAGTCAAAAATAAAAGAGTTTTATAATTGAATTAGTATTAGTCACACCGATATGTTTCGGCTCTTTCCTTTGATCATTGGATCTCTCTCGCTCCTCCACTGTCTGTCTCTTTCTACGTTCATGCATCGCTGACGGGACGGTTCAACAATTACAAGCCGTTTTGACGCGTCACGTGTAACCCGAAATTCGACATCTCGGCTGGATATATACAACGTTTGGGTCCCAATCTCTGTTGCATATATCCAGCTTTTATTGTTTCACCAAACCAATTCTTTAATGCATCTTTGTTAGTCAAAAACATAACGAATCGCCATATGACATAGCCTATGTCCATCTTGAAAGAATAAGCTGTCCAATGGTGCAAATTTCATTAAAATCTCTTTAGCCGTTTAAACGTGAAAGAGGAACAAACGATTAGCATTTTCACTTTTATATATTAGTAGGGAAGCAGGGAAGTAAGGAAGTAGGGAAGTAGGGAAATAGCGAAGTAGCGAAGTAGGGAAGTAGCGAAGTAGGGAAGTAGGGAAGTAGGGAAGTAGGGATAGGGACAGGTATTACAAAGCTGAACTCGTGTTTCAGCAGCCAATCAGTTGTTAGCTCTGTAGGGTAGTGGGAGTGAGCGATAGGTGGGTCTTGAAATTCAACCTGGATACGCTTGCGTAATGCTGATACAATCAGTCTCAAGTGAGAATTTATGGGTGATCGTACGAGAAAGAAGTATATGGTAAGGCAAGTACAATTGTACTAGTTTGAAAATTTCCGTTTCTTAATATTGAATGTCGCTTGTACTTGCTATAAACGAAAATATTCTTTTTTTAAAACATTTCTATGAGCAGAAAAGAACAATAACAAATATTAATAGTAGATTATAGAAACATTTGCAATAAATGTTCGATAAGAAGTCAAAAAGTGATCTTTGATTTTGTGGCAGTGAGTGTAATTCGATAGTAATTCAACTCTACTTTTTGTTTTACCCGTGCTTTGTTTACGGTGACGACAAGTGGCGCACAGGTCATTAGACCCTAGGTCAACTATGCTTCGACAGTGGTACTAGGCATAACGAGAAGATCGGTAGACGTTTTTTTGGTAGCTGCGAGTGTGTAGTGCTAACTCGTCTGTATACCACCGCGACAACGTCAAAGCACAACCGACGGGTGACATCACAGTCTATGTCGGCAATGCTCCGACGCGACTATGGCAGCAAACGTGGTCGATTTATGTTATCCGTTCAAACCCGTAGCTTCTTGTTTTAATCACAGTGTTTCTCAATGTTCACACAAAAGTTTACGGAAAAGTTCACACAAGTTTTTTTTTTGGTGAACTTGTAGAAGAGCTACTCCCTCTCCGATTTTGATGATTTTTAAATATGTTGTAGAATTCGATATTTTAAGCAATTTTTTTCCTCTAAACTATATGTCAGATTCGATTAGTTTGCGAGATATTCGCGAAAAACTATGAGTACTATACATTGAATTTCGCCTGCACGTACACGTCCGCGGCTGTGTGTGCACCAGCAAGCGACCCTCGCTTCTCTAGTGTTTCTGTCAACAGCATCACATGGCCCGGCTATGTACTGTTGGATGCCAAGGAAGAACACGTTTTGAGTAGAAAGAACGTTTATTCGTAGACACGACTAGGGAACAGACCGAGGTCAAAAAGCCCGTATACGGGGTTTTAGCCCTTATTTAAATCGTAATGGTTCAAGGGGAAGGAGTGCCGAGTGACGTCTCCGTGAATCCTGCGACGATGAGTAAGGCCGTGACTTAAGATTTGGAATCTAAAGTCAACTGACTTTTGCACAGCCTTACTATCGCTATGACTCGTATTAGAGTTTTTCATTTCGAAAATAGTATGATTCACGAAAACGCGTGTCATCCGACAGTACCATTCATATAACGGGTGAGCTTAAAATTAAATTTAACTAATTTCAATAATTAACCGACTTTGAAAAAGGAGGAGGTTAATCAATTCGATCAATATATGTATATTTTTTGGATGGATGGACGGACCAATCGGAACGAAACCTTTGCATCTTGTACAGTATGTCTTCCGATTGGCCCCGTTAAAAAAACATTTTGCATTTTTTCATTCCTAACGACTTTTTTTCCTTAATACAAATTCGTCGATTACTCCGAGATGGATGGACCAATCGGAACGAAACTTTTTGCATCTTGTAGGCTATGTGAACCTGGCACCCGACTTTTAAAAAATGGACTTTTTTTCGGAAAATGGTAGTATATCGTTTGTAGTTGATTGTAGTAACAGTGGTTTCGTTTGTAGTTGGATCAATTAATAAATAAACAAAATTGAAAAATTGACCCGCACCCGACATTGAGATATTTCAAATCGGTTTTTCCATTTGATAGAGAATCGTTTGTAGTTGATTGTAGTAAAAAAAGTTTCATTTGTAGTTGAATAGTTTAAAAGTTATGAGCAATTGTTTATCCGCGTAAGAGATAACTTCGTCAATTTTCAAGATTTTTGAAATCGGTCTTTCCCATGTGATTCAGAGTCGTTTGTAATTGATTGTAGTAAAAAAGTTTCGTTTGTAGTTGAATAGTTTAAAAGTTACAGCCGATTGTTTATACTCCGAAGAGGTAACTTTATCAATTTTCAATATTTTTAAAATCCGTCTTTTCCATGTGATAGGGAATCGGTTTTAGTTGTTTGTAGTAAAAAAAGTTTCGTTTGTAGTTGAATAGTTTAAAAGTTATATGTGATTGTTTATACCCATCAGTCAACTTCGTCAATTTTTAATATTTTTAAAATCCGTTTTTTCCATGGGATGGGGAATCGTTTGTAGTTGTTTGTAGTAAAAAAAGTTTCGTTTGTAGTTGAATAATTTAAAAGTTATAGGTTTATACCCATCAGTCAACTTCGTCAGTTTTTACTATTTTTAAAATCCGTTTTTTCCTTGTGATAGGGAATCGTTTGTAGTTGTTTGTAGTGATTTTCCTTTCGTTTGTAGTTGAATAGTTTAAAAGTTATATGTGATTGTTTATACCCATCAGTCAACTTCGTCAGTTTTTAATATTTTTAAAATCCGTTTTTTCCATGGGAAGAAGAAGCGTACACCACATAGGTGTGGGTACTGGAATAATAAATAAACTGAAATCAAATAATTTGTAGCAAAAATACAACCGAGTTCTAAATGCACTAAATAACATGAAATACTTCTATTTCCTAATGTAATAATTTCTATTTCATTTATACCAACATTCCAGAACTGTTAATAATAAAACCTATTTAATCGTTAAATAGTATACTACATATATTTCAATCTTTTCGGAGGCGGTGCAAAATTAAAAATAGTCGAATAAATGATGCTGCCAATAACGATTTGATCGCGGTATGGCGAACTTGGTAATTAATAATTATTTTATATTTTATACTTTTTAGTGCATTTTGTTAGTGTAGAAAGAGGTTTTATTAATAATTGTCACGTAATTGTGGAAACGAAATAGAAATTATTTTATACTTTTTAGTGCATCTAGAAGTTGGTTGTATTTTGTTGATAGAAATTATTTTATTTCACACTTTTTAGAGGGATGAGCGGAATTGGTAGGATATCGTAAGGTGGTTTATTGTTATTATTGGTTAATTGATAAAAGAGATCAATGTGAATAATATTTTTATTTTTTGTTTAAGTTTGATAACATGCAGGGTTAAAATAAAATTTGGATTATCTATGTACTGTACACGTCTGCTAAGTTGAGACTCCTAAGGAATTGGGTCTGATTGGTCGGAGCTAGATGGGCCAGACTTAGACAGTTGACCCACACGCATTTTCGCTATTCGCTCTCTAGGTTACAACTACTAGTAGAAACTACTACTACTACTACTAGACGAGGGTTCGAGGTGTGGATTAGGCGGAGCGTTTCACACCTCGAGTCTCAACTTAGTAGACGCTTACGATACAGTGGACTGCAAAAGTATTCGTCCACCTTTTAAAACAGAATACCTCGCTTAAAAGTGGAGCAAATGACTTCAAGTTTCTCGAGAAGCTATAAAAATTAATTCACTAAGATATGTGTTTTTGTCGTTTTAAAAAATTAAAATGTGCCGAAATCGGGAAAGAAATAGTAAAAGGCAACTTTTGAACTTTTTTATCTGAACCTGTAACGAAAATTTAAAATATGACATTTGTAAATTTAAATATGTTATGTGTATCCTGAAAATTCATTAAGTTCGGTCAACGCATTTAAAAGTTATAAGTAGATACATAATTGAAATCTGCGAAAATCGCGACTTTTCATCTAAGAACGGAACTAGTCACAATCTTAGCTGAAAAGTCGCGATTTTCGGAGATTTCAATTACTTATAACTTTTAAATACGTTGACCGATCTCGATGAATTTTTCAGGATACACATAACATATTTAAATTTACAAATGTCATATTTTAAATTTTCGTTACAGGTTGAAATAAAAAAATAAAAAAATTGCCTTTTACTATTTCTTTCCCCATTGCAGCAAATTTTAATTTTTTAAAACGACAAAGGCATATATCTTAGTGAATTAATTTTTATAGCTTCTCGAGAAACCTGAAGTCATTTGGTCCAGTTTTAAGCGATGTATTCTGTTTTAAAAGGTGGACGAATAGTTTTGCGGTTGTTACGTTCCGAACAGAAATTTTTACACGTTCTCCTCGTGTTCCCCCCCCCATCATTGAATTGTCCCCGTGTTAACGGGTGGATCAATTAACATTACCATCATCGAATTATCCCCAGTGCATGCGGGATACGGGCATCTATCCGCCCCCTCGATAATGTTCCCTCTCTTTTTGAGATTGCTGCTTTGAGGCAGCAATTGTCTAGGCGAAAGCCATGTTGCCCCCCCCCCCCCCCCCCCCCCCCCCATCATAGAAATATCCCCAGTGCATGCGGGATACGGCTGTCTATCCGCTCCCTTGCAAATGGTCTCCGTCATTTTGGGGTTGCTGCTTTGAGGCAGCAATTGTACGCGAAAGCCATGTTGTTCTCCCCCCCCCCCTCTTTCTCTGTCATCTTCCTGATGGGCCAGCTCCTATCGTCTTGATCCGTCGTACCCTCGACCTTGGTTGGAGATGCGAACGGAAACCATGAACATCGATAGCTTGTCTTGCATGCCGGACCTCCCCGGATTGAACGCATAAACGATCCTTGAAATTTCGAGATAGTCTATCTCCTCCAGACATAATTCCGATTGTTAGCGTAACAGATTCCTTCCTCGAAATCAGCGTGATCCCACGGTTCAAAATCACGTGTCGTTCTTGGTACTGAATATCGCCGGATGTAAACCCGAAACATCATTCGTGTGGTCCGATAATCTTGACCACTCTAGAACGTTCCTTATCGGTTCCGCGAGGATGATCAAAATTCCCTATACGTACATTATAATAATCCGAATTTTCTGCTAAATTCGCTAAGCACTATAATATTGTAATTCCGACACGCCGGTTAGTCCAAGTTGCGAATTTAAATTTCCATTTAACATTCGTTCAAATTCAGTAACCTGTAATAATTTTGAAAAGCATGTTTTCTTCCTATAACGCTAAGATTAAAGCAATTTTGTAAAATTTATTATATTTTAATGAATAACGAGGTCTTTGATATAACAGGAAGAGTAAAGGAATATACGTGAATTAGAAAGAGAAAGATTAAAACAGAGAGAGGAACGCACATATCCCTGCTGCACCACCGATAAGCAAATCCCGCCTCCTTACGCATCGACACCGCCGCCTAATTCGTTAGGCGCACAACAACGCAATGTAAACAATTTCGGACGAGGCCCACTCTGGTCTTCTCCGAGAGGTGCAGATTGCGACACTCTTCGACGTACAATCGCGAGCAGCGTGTCGGCTGGTCCGCGAAGTGGTTTAGAGACGAGTTTTGTTCTCAATTGTTCGGAAGTAGCAAATAGGGCAAAAGACTCAATCTTCGTGTATCGATTTTACTTTCGTTTGTTTTGATTATTTTATTCATTACTTTAACCTTGCAGTTCAATTTTATTTCTTTATAAGTACATATATTTCCGTAGTGTTAGTTAATAGACTGCGTAATAGTTCGCGCATTCAAAATTGTGTATCGGTGCAGCAGTTCAAGGTGTGTGTGTTCCACTCTCCTTCCTCCAGAAAACAGTCAACAGGAAAATAGCAGCAGCAGAATTTGGATCACTATACGGAATTTTACCACATAATCCGGTGAGTTGTTTCCATTACTCTTCCGGTCGTTACATGCATATATTGATAAGGAATTTCCAGTAGTCAAAATTGACGTAGTCAATTTTGATTGTAAGAGTCTTCTTCAACTGGAGATTCCTAATTCCAAATTGTACTTTATCACACGTATTCGTCTACATATTTCCGGCCAATAATTGTGTGTCTCAGGTTTAAATTGTACGCGAGCTAAACCTGCGTTTTCTTATATTTAATCACATTGTTATATTTCATAATATTTTATATTTTATTTTACACCTATCATTATTATATTTCGATACTTTATATCATTCATAATATTTCGACATTTTATATATATTTTATTATATTTCAATATTTTATATATTTTTCATATTATTTCATTATTTTATATATCTTTCATATTTCAATATTTTATATATATTTTATACCTTTCACTATTATATGTATCTCATTATATTTTAACACTTTTATTTTATAATATACCATTTGATTCTTTTTAATCAAATCTAATTTTCTTTGATAATACCTTTATTAGTCTCCTTCATAAATCCCATAATATTAGCGATCTAATGAAAGGGCCCGTATGGGACTAGCGTATCTCCGAACCCACAAATATTTAATAATTTTCTGGCTTTACGGCGTCACCCGCGCGTTACGTTATCGATAGTTGCATTGCTCGACCAGTACACTACCACATTTTTATACTCTTGCAATTATACATCAGCTGACACTTGACACAGTCGCGTCACAAGCACATGCGCGCGCGCCGCACGTAACACGGTCCACTGTATATATGAAAAGGTAACTTACATAACTAAATAAAATTAAAATACATACTAACTAAAATAGCAAGGCAGATTATCCATACTAACAATGATTGTTTTGAAAAGAATGATTTATTCATGCAAATGAGATATAATATTTGTTATGTTCGCCCCTGCCGCCTCTTCTTCCCCCCTTGGAAATATCCCACGGTACGGGTTCCGCCTGGTACCTGCAGCCGTTCCTCTTTCTGTAATGTAAAATTTCAACAGTTACATAGGTCATATAGTTTAGAATTAATTTTTTATTTATGACGCAAAGGGGTTAATTACACTGTCCAACAAATTTAAACCTTTTTTTGTGTTCCGATTCCCAGTAGGTGATTGTTGTAGTGTTTTGTACACTGATTATGAATGTGCAAACCATTTTGCTCCTGTACGTACAGTTTTTCAGAAATTTGATTTTGAAAAAAAAAACATATTTTTCAGATTGAAACAAATTTTCTGATGTAATTGTAAAAGATATTGAAATTCTATTTACACTAAAAGATTTTGTAGACTTTCCTGAGTACAATGATACCTATCTTTAATACATTCTAAGTATTAAAAATTTAATACAATTTTTCAAAACATGAAATTCTTTATTTTTCACCGCATCGGTCTAAAAGTGGTACTAATGGATTGCTGGTGTTCTCCCGATTAAAATGTTACCTCATATCACGTAAACCGGACTACTTTTAACGAAACTGGCTTTTAATTATGCATTTAGATTTTTCACGTAACTTGGTTAATTATTGTCCAACTTATGTCGCGTTTGGTATGATTTTGATCGCAAAAACATAAGGAATCGATTGACGTCGCTTCCGCAAAGATCTGATAAAAAATGCGGAAGTTGGTATTTGTACAAGAGAAAACCATTTCCTTTTTCGGACGGCATACGTGGTACAGGCACGGCCAGAAACACAGAAATTCGGACCCTCAGTTGCACGAAAAGTTGTACAAGTTTATTGCATAGTCTGAACGCGGCCTAACGGTAGTCTCAGGTACCGATACTACCTCTGAGACGTTGAGGAAATTCCAGGTGGTTGCAAAGTGACCGTGGCGGGCAATAAACTGAGTAAGCGTTTTGACTCTGACAAAACATATTGAGAATAAAGAACCCCAAAATGAAACATACTAATCCCGAGGCAATAGAAATAGACAATCAACACGAAAATATTTCTAGGAAAGTAGTAAACTGGTCGATGGCTCCATAAACTTATTGTTACCATGGTTCAGTTCAGAATATTTGTAAGCTGCGGAACTATTGACTGCAAAATACGTGTTTTATGATGTTAGGAAAAACCCGTGATTTCCATAAAACCGGACAGTTTCTTCCTATTGAAAATTAAAGTAATTTACAAGCGAACAATAATAATAGAAGAAATAAACAATAATAATAGAATAAACAACATAGAATTGACACCTCGGCTGCATATAAAGCAATATACAATATACAAAATATACAAAACTCCTTGTCGATGCGCCAGTAAAAAAGAGTTTTACAACATATTTCAATTTTCTTTATTTCTTCAAGAGTGGCATTTAAAACATCTTTTCGTATATTATATATCCATTTATGTATATCAATAACTTAGGGAACATTTTGAATATTTGTAATTACATGTCCTGTGTATTATTTAAAACCTATTAACTGGAACAGCAATAATTATATAACATTCATACACAGATGTGTACTAATATTAAAATAATCGTCAAAAGAAATAAGAGGGAGTGTAACACGCAATTAGTAAATTGGAGTATGTTTCGTTCATGTGATTCTACATGACTTCGGAAACGCATAGTGCGAGAATGAGAGGGCATGCTATATTCTATCCTTGTTCAAAAAATAACATCGCTGCTCGGCCGATCACTTTATGATTTGCCGCTACCTCGGATCTCTCACTCGCTTCTCGCGTTCTCTATCGTCCCGTTTCGAGAACAAAGTCAAGCCGAATATCATACCTGCTTCGAAATAAGCAACTGTTCGGTCCCGAGCCACTTGCTTATTTGGAGGCAATCCTGTATCCACCGTTTACTGTACTTTTTTCTTCCACTCTCAAGGCGCTCTTGGTTTCTTAAATTCACTCACACACGGTCACATTCGATCACAGATTCGTACACACATGCATTCTCATTGTGAAGAACTGTCATTCAGTCCAAACACTCTTTATTCACACCTCACTCGATCCGACTGTTATACGACCCAAACACTTTTCATTCACACCTCACTCGATCCGACTGCCTCGAGTGCCCAGTCACCCTTATCTCTCGGAGTCTGATAATTTGGCGTAGAAAGAAGAAACATAATCGCAAAACGTATACGACAAACAGAAGCAGTACATACTTCTCAATGCTGACGACTTGATTGTCGTGTACGTTTTGCGATTATGTTCCTTCCTTCCATGCCAAATTATCAGACTTAAATCTTAAAGTACATAATATTATACCTTACTTTAATGTTATACTTAGCAAAAATGTTTCTCTATCATGTGATATAATTAGATTTTCTGTTAGATTGTTAGTATTTGAAATATCCTAAAAAATATCTGCAGACGTCATGCGATTTAGGCATCTCTTCCGCTTCTGTCAGAGTTTACATTAGGGCTAGATTTATGGCAGGGACTGCTGGTTCTTCTCAGCCGGGTCATTTGTGCCATCCTGAGTGTCAGGCTTCGGATGGTACAGGTGATCCTGGAGAGTGGTGACGAAAGGCAGTTCTCCGCTAAATCAAAGTCTTGGGGGGTACAAGTGAGGTCTTATTGTTAGTCGCCATTCTTTAAGACTTACGATTAGTTATTTGAGGGCTGCATTCACTCACCCAGACGAATCTCGTGATCAGGAGTGATCAGCAGTCCTTATCAGCTTCCATTATTATTTAAACATATTTACATGTTTATAATGTAGTAACAATTTATATCTGTTAGATTATTTCTATGTGAGGCGACCACGCGTACATGCGCATTTTGCGTGTTGAGTCTTCTATTGTTTTCTTGACCGAGCGAAACGGAGCTTTTCTGATTTTCCCGCTCCACTCCGTGTTGGACCGCTTGTAACAAGGGGAGCGCGTTGCTCGGCTTGTGCTTCATTATATTCAAACGAAATAAACGCAGTGTGCAAAAGTCAATAATCAAGTGTGATCATTTATCGATTCATTTTTGCCCGAAATATTCCACCAACAATATCATTTTATTCGATAGATTCCACAGAATTATTGCGTGAAAAAAGAATCTGAATATCTGCTATTGTAAAAGTATAAATCATTTCCAAAGTTGAATATTTGCAATTTGTGTTTAAGATTGATTACCTCGAAAACTGTAAAATTTAGATAAAAATGGATGTTTTGCTTTTAGATTATATTATGTAGTTATTTATGTAGAATAATTTAATGTGCGCAATCATTGTATTTTATTTGTATTTATTGTTTGATTTAGACTAATATACGCCCCGTTGCGGGTAGACGATTTTCAGTGAGAGTGACTGTACATTGTTTCGCTGTTGCCTTGTATGGATGCACGAATATCATATAGGGGCCATTCCACGCAAAGTGATCACACTTTTTCCCGCATGGTCTTGGATTTTTGTTAAATTTTGTAGGCTTGTAGAACCCAATGTACGAACAAAAAATCGATGCTCAGTTCCTCGATATTGTTTAAACTTTCCAAGTTATAAGGACTGAAAGTTTAGGGTCACTTTTTTTCAAAAAATCATAACTCGGAAAGCATTATAGATATCCACATGCATGAACCGGCATTTTATAGGTAAAACTTCAAAGTTTAATAAAAAAATTACTATATGTGTCAACGCAATCTTCAAATTGTTGTAAATAATGTTTATAATTTTCAAACTTGAAAATAACCCCAAGGGGGAGCACAAATCGGTCTGAAATTTTTTCTGTAGAATCTTTAAAGAGTTTTCTAAATGCCCTGAAAATTTCATGATGGAACACGCAGAATTGCCGGAGTTATAAAATTTTATTGCTGCGTATGACCTGCCAGCAGACCATCGCGCAACGTCCGGTCCCCATGCGCCGCTATTCTACATTTTTTCAAATAGCCAGCCATCGGTTAATAACTACGGAATACAGTATAGACTCGTTATAAGCTAAAAAGATCTGTACGATATTTGCAAAGAAACCATCCCCACCACTGGGGGGTATACCCCTCGAGACGTCGCGAAGCTCGCTCGCCGAGTAGCGTAACATGATCTTGGATCAGATATCGGTGAGGCAACACTAATGCAACAACCTAACTTTGCTATTTTCCATTTTTTTTTTATAGAACTTTTTCCATGATATTTCTGACATTTTTCTAATTAAAATGATACCAAACACGATATAATTCGGACCATATTTACCATGTAAACTAGTTACAACCAAACGCACGGGACCGGACTTTTGCCTATAACGTGTAGTTCCACTATTGTTTGATGTTAGCCGACTGCTTCGAACGTAGAAAAGAACCTTGAGTGCAAAAGAGGACGGAGCGAAAACAAACCGTTCTATGTCGATGAGGCAAATTAACTTTGTTATTTTTCATTTTTTTTTTTATAAAACTTTTCATGATATTTCTGACATTTTTCTCATTAAAATGATACCAAACACGATATAATTCGGACCATACTTACCGTGTATATTTGTTCGGTCCGATGCAAAACACAATGTGCGAGGATTTCGAAAGACAGTTCCGTGCGTTTGGTTGTAACTAGTTTACACGGTAAATATGGTCCGAATTATATCGTGTTTGGTATCATTTTAATTACAAAAATGTCAGAAATATCATGGAAAAAGTTTTATAGAAAAAAAATGATAAATAACAAACTTACGTTGTTGCATTAGTGTTGCCTCACTGACATAGAACGGTTTGTTTTCGCTCCGTCCTCTTTTTCACTCGCTGTCCTTTTCTACGTTCGAAGCAGTCGGCAAATATCAAACAATGGTGGAACTACACGTTATAAGCAAAAGTCCGGTCCCGAGCGTTTTGCTTATAACGAGTCTATACTGTAGATCGACACGTTTTTGGTACTTTTGTCTACAAACCCTTAAAAGGCAATAAAAGTATGGCAAACCGATTTTGGCGGTTCACTTTTCCAGAACACCGTTCAGTTTTATTTGGAAAAGCAACGAGACAAGCGGTTTCAGTTAAGCGTTCAGTGTTGTGCATAACTATGCTGTGTACTTTTCAGTTTCTTGTTTTTCTTAGTTTAAAACTGTAATTGTGTACTGGTGGAAAGCAAAAATGCCGCGAAGATATTGTTCCAATCCATTTAGTTTACCTCGACATTCAAATGTAACTAAAAATCTTCGTTCAGTTACAATCGCGTTTCGTGAAAAATATCAGAATATAATATTAGGAGAAAATTTGTGCTGCATGTGTAGAATGCGAGTAATTCGAACATCTAGATTAAATCGTCCAAATCTTCCTATCGTAAACGTAAGTGAGCCGGGTTGTTTTCCAACAGTTCAAGAGCCAGTTGTTGGTCCAAGTAATGTAGAACAAGTAATAAGCAACAATTCGTCAAATTCGGGAACAAATGCAGATACAGGGTGATTCTCCCGCAACGCAACACAAAAGCCGGATCCAAAACTGCTTTGTGTGTGTTTATGGCTGAGACGAAGACAAGAAACGGAACAGCAGGGATTCCATTGTGCGGCACGGCTTTTGTGTTGCGTTGCGAAAGAATCACCCTGTAGTTATGTAGAAGAAATAGATCGGGAATATTCGTTATCGTCGTTAAACAGTGCCCTTAAATCTCTTGGTGAATCTCCTATCACATCAAAATCTTTAAAATCACCTCTCCAGATTAAGAAAAAAGTATGTATTAAAAACAATTATTTACTTCAATTTGTATTTGTAAGCGGATAGACCGAAAAGTAACGCTGACAAGTGCAGTGGCGCATGGGGACCGGACGTTGCGCGATGGTCTGCTGGCAGGTCATACGCAGCAATAAAATTTTATAACTCCGGCAATTCTGCGTGTTCCATCATGAAATTTTCAGGGCATTTAGAAAACTCTTTAAAGATTCTACAGAAAAAATTTCAGACCGATTCGTGCTCCCCCTTAGGGTTATTTTCAAATTTGAAAATTATAAACATTATTTACAACAATTTGAAGATTGCGTTGACACATATAGTAATTTTTTTATTAAACTTTGAAGTTTTACCTATAAAATACCGGTTCATGCATGTGGATATCTATAATACTTTCCGAGTTATGATTTTTTGAAAAAAAAGTGACCCTAAATTTTCAGTCCTTATAACTTGGAAAATTTAAACAATATCGAGGAACCGAGGATCGATTTTTTGTTCGTACATTGGGTTCTACAAGCCTACAAAATTTAACAAAAATCTAAGACCATGCGGGAAAAAGTGTGATCACTTTGCGTGGAATGGCCCATAGCTCCTACATTGTTTGAAGTTTGCCGGCTGCTTCGAACGTAAAAAAGGACAGCGACTGGAAAAGAGGACGGAGCGAAAACAAACCACTCTATTTACATATGTCTGTAAAACAATCCTAATTCAACGATGAAACTTGCACTCCGTTGTCCCCTCTAAGGGGACATCCTAATTCTAGCATATCACTGGGATGTCCTCTTTGAGAGGATATCAAAGATTATTAGTGATTACGGGGAGTGAACTTATTCTAGCGCAATATATGTATAATGTATTGACAAAATATCGACTCTAGGAAATCCCGAGCAGAAAGGGACCGAGACCTCCTCGGCCGCCCAGCAAGCGACCGTCGAGCCTGCAAAACGAAACCGTTTAATTGCTTTATGGTTCCTTCGTGCTCTGGGCCTTCGCGAACACATTAACGGACCGTACTCACTTCAGCATTTTTGCCCGAACGAACGTTTTCGGCGCACAAATGCACAGGTCAGTATGAGGCTTAACGTTTACAGAAATCATCACACAGCCAATAACACTGTGCAACAGCCAAATGATTTCATAACCGCCACTATGAAATTGTTATACATTTTGGCAAGCTAGATACGAATCTGAAATCCGTTTCTCAAAAACTACGACCTAGAGAGAAACGGATTTCAGATTCGTATCCAGCTTGCAAAAATCTATAACAATTTCATAGTGGCTGTTACGAAATGAAAAGAAAGTCAAAATTTGTTGTACAGTGTAACACATGTTATGTGAGCGGTCTGTAAAGTGTTAAACAGTTTTTTTTTATTTAAATATTATTTATTTTTGCTATGAAACTTTTATCAACAGATTTGTGATATTTTTTTGATTAAAATAACCCAAAACACGACGTTAATCGGATTAGTTTTGTTATTAATCTATTTCAATTGATCAAGTGAATGATTGGGCTCGAGAAAATTGGTGGTAGGGCAATGTCACACCATTTTTTCGGCCGGCGCGGCGCAGAGAAATGGAGGGATCCTTCGCACACAACGCCGATCTCTTTATCTTATACGAGCCTAGTCAGTAGATGTAACTCCTTCGACCAATAATACGTTGCGGCTGCAAGCCGTGTGAGGAAAGGTGGGGCACGACCAATGAGACGCACATTTGTTTCGACGGCCAAGTTACGAATAGCGAACAACAGTTAGTTGGAATTCATACTTTGCGACGCTATCTTTAACTTTTAAACTATTCAACTACAAACGAAACTTTTTTCACTACAATCAACTACAAACGACTCTGAATCACATGGAAAAGACGGATTTCAAAAATCTTGAAAATTGTCGAAGTTACCTGTTACGCGGATAAAGAATTGCTCATAACTTTTAAACTATTCAACTACAAACGAAACTTTTTTTACTACAATCAACTACAAACGATATACTACCATTTTCCGAAAAAAAAGTTAATTTTTTAAAAGTCGGGTGCCAGGTTCACATAGCCTACAAGATGCAAAAAGTTTCGTTCCGATTGGTCCATCCATCTCGGAGTAATCGACGAATTTGTATTAAGGAAAAAAAGTCGTTAGGAATGAAAAAATGCAAAATGTTTTTTTAACGGGGCCAATCGGAAGACATACTGTACAAGATGCAAAGGTTTCGTTCCGATTGGTCCGTCCATCCATCCAAAAAATATACATATATTGATCGAATTGATTAACCTCCTCCTTTTTCAAAGTCGGTTAATTATTGAAATTAGTTAAATTTAATTTTAAGCTCACCCGTTATATGAATGGTACTGTCGGATGACACGCGTTTTCGTGAATCATACTATTATAGCTGACGGACTCAACAGTAAATCTAACATCAAATTTTACTGACTTTTTAATCGTTCTAATCTTAGAGGACGATCGCGAAAGTGATCGTCATAAACGATTAGGACTGGTGGCAGCGCTTTTCTACCGCGTATTAATATTCCAAATAAATCATTTCTTTTCCTTCAATTTTGTACGTCGCGCGCCGTCTCTCGCTCGCGACGTAACAATAGGATACTAAATACATTTCAACCTTTTCAGAGGTAGGGGAAAGTAGGGCCAGCGTAGGGGAAAGGAGGGATCCGTTGCACACCCCGCCGTTTTCTTTATTTTTACACGAGCCAAGTCAGTAGATGTAGGTGTTTCGACCAATAATATATTACGACTGCAAGTCGTGTGAGCAAAGGCGGGGCACGACCAATCCTACCCAAATTTTTTGCGACGGCCAAGTTACGAACGGCGAACAGCAGTCAGTTTCAATTAATACCTTGCAACGCTGCTTTCTATTGAATTTTTTTTCTCAATATATTCTGTTGTAAGGTAAATTGTAACAATTATTATTATTTTTTGCTTTGCACTTGCAGCCTTTGTCTGGTGTAATTCCTGCAAATCTAATACAATCGGAGAAGATAACAACATGTTCTCATTGCCTGCATCATCTTAAAAAACACAAAGTTCCATCTCAGGCAATCTGGAATAAAATGGAACTAATGTCTGTACCTCAGGAGATAGCAGATTTATCGGAAATCGAGAAACAAATGTTGTGCAGAATAGTACCTTTTCTTAAAATCATGAAAATTCAAAATCGCTTCAGTCAGGATTGGTGCAAAGGTCAGGTAGTCCTATTTGCCCGCGATGTGTTCGAAGTAGCCGAGCAACTTCCACTTAGATTAAACCAAACCGGTCTAATGATTGTAGTGGAAAGCCTCGAAAATTTGGAGCGACAAAGACAATTTGAAATAGACGTTGGCAAACTTCGAGTAGCTTTACAATGGCTATTAGAAAATAATGCTTTATACAAAGATGTGCGACCATGTTTTTCTAATATTACCAATAACATTTTGGAAATAGCTGATGTCGTTGAAGAGCCTTGTATTGTAAGAAACGAAATGGAAGTTGCAGAAAGAAATACTGAATCAAACAGTAGATTTATGAATGTTGAACAGAATGTAGCTATTTTACGAGGCTCGTGCCATCAAGCTAGCGATCGCTTCAGTATCGAATCTCACGGTAAGCAATGTACTGGCATAACTGCAGTTGCTTGTGTTGCGTTTCATTTGCTCGACCCTAGTACGTGGTGTACTAGTGATGTCGATTATGTACTTTTAGTAGGAGATAAATATTACCGTGATTGCATTGAAGCGCGAAGTAATCCTGACCCCAGAAAAGTCAATGTAGACTATTTAGCCGTTACCAAATTATTGCCACACATATCATTTAATAACAGCAGAGTCAATATTAACATTGGCTATGAAATGACTGTAAATGGTCATATCGATATTGATAACGGCGATGAACGATTTCCAAATTTAAAGAACGCTTTGATTTACGTTTTACATCAGTAGCTGTATCATGCGGTAACCAGTCAGAGACTACCTACTATTGGTTGTTTGATTCCCATGCAAGAAATCCAAAAAGATATAAAGCATCGTCACGGGGCGTCTCATGCTGTATGAAATTTACTAATATTGATGATTTACACATCATCTTCTGTCGTAATTTATATGCTAAAGAAGGCAATAGCAATGTGCTAAATATCTATTCACTAACACCTCTAACAATAGCAGCCGAAAGGAATAGATCTCCTGAAATAGAAAGGATACAACCATCTGTTGCGACCGCTCGTAGAGAATCCGGCGCAACACAAATTATTTTCGCCACAAGCATGTTACGTTCGATTGACGAAGATGTTCCCAACATTGATAGTATCGTCTCTGTCAGTAATAATAATAATAACGCAGAAAATGACCCGATAAACCTGGCGAATATACATAGAAAAACAGTGCCTCCTTTGAACCTAGAAAGGGAGAGAAGGATGGAAGAACTGTGTTGGTTCTTCCTGTTTCCGGATGGTAAACATGGATTCGGAGAGCATCGAGACATCTCAATTACACCACTGGATTACTTCCAAGCGCGTATTCTGAGCAATGACAAACGATTCCAACAAACAGATTATTTTTTCTTCGCATTATCTGTTGTTGAATACTACCGCGCAAAAACTAGCGTTTCAGTATCATGTAGAATGCGCCAAGGGGAACATACTCCACAGGGATTAGTAATCCTAAAGAATAGGTTTTTTTGCAATAATGATAGTTATTAACAATAAGAAGTTACATACATTTTTGCAAATGGAATTATGGTGGAAAGATGTACGAGATGTGAAAAGTTTCATCGCAATCGGTATATTCCTTATAGAGTAGCGGTATAGAATCGGATTTTGCAAAAACAATAGTTATTATTATATGTATATGCATACTGAATTTCGGTCGACGCGATATGTGTATAGAAACAGTAAAGAATCGGCGACTACATACACCGGTACAGACATGTAGGCATACGTACAATTCAATGTAGTAGTAACAATAGTTTTGCACGAATATCTCGGAAACTAAAGCTTTTCGTTAATTATGCATAATGAAAAAGTTGTTCAGAATCATGCCCCCGACAACATATTAAAGGGTCATTGAAATCGTCCTATGTCGAGATTAAAAACTTCTCGTATTTTGCAATAACAATGAAAAATTTTTTTTTAATGGGACCAACCGGAAGACGTACCCTACAAAATGCAAAAGGTTTCGTTTCGATTGGTACATCCATCTCGGAGTAATCGGTGAACACAAAAAAAATAAAACATACATACTGATCGAAATGAGTAACCTCCTCCTTTTCGAAGTCGGTTAAAAATGTATAGCATTTTGAATGCAAACTTGAATTGAGGTCTAATCCTCTAGTCGAATATTCTATTCTAATACCTAACAATTCACATCATTTCACATCATTTTTTTTTTGAAAAAAAATAATAGGAATTTCATTGTGTAAGAGATTGTACTACACATATCTATTATATATTTACAAGAGACTGTACCGTATGCCGTAGCAACAAAAACAAGCGAGCGACGCGTCATTATATTATTTATTAGAGCGTTATCTATATTATTTATATGATCGCAAAGTATAATAAGAAACAAGCTGTAGAGGGGAATCACACACGTTATTAAAAATCTTCCTAGACCTAGTGAGCTGCGCGAGTTAAGGGCACAGACTCCTTGTGCCATGACCTGTATGCGTGCACTCACACAATCAACGGAAAGCATGCACGTATACGCCATGCGTGAGAGAGACACTCGATTTCGTAGATTTCGTTTTTCGTCTCGATAATTGCACAAATGAAATTTTCGCGGGTATAGCACCCACGGGTAGACTTCACCACAGGGTGGTCTGGTCCGTTTGAACGCTAATAAACACCATACGTTGAGAAAAATGATATTTTCGACACTGTAAGATTGAGACAGACGCTGTTGTAAGCAAACAACATGGCTGCCGAATGCTGCGTTCGGCTGCATTTTAGCAAATATTGAACGATTTAATGGTTTTTCCACCCATAGCACACCAGATCACCCTTCCTTGAACTAGCACAATGTCACTGAAATTCGATTTTTCACAATTTATCACTTCTGGAAGACGTAAAACGAAATTTACGATTTGCACGCATCAGACGTCAAATAGACGGAAGAATAGTTCACTGATTTTCCGTCAGAGGCATTGATGGTATATTTGACCACGTTATCATCGGGGTCGATAAAAACAGAAATCAGTCGATAAATGTAAATTCTAATTTGACACCACAAACAGCTACGCGAATATAGTCAGAAATATGGCATAGTTGCCGCAACGTATTAAGACTTCTGTCACGCTGTTGCCACATCTGTTACAATTGCAACAGGCTCGAGCCGATTTTGATTCCTGCCAGACATAGAAAAGAATAGGGCGCTCGAGAGAGAAAGAGGTTCGAGAATGAAACAATACATGTACTAATGTGTGCAACCATCAAACTTTTTTATTCATATTTATAATCATGTTTTTTTCATCAATTAAATTACAGACAGAATACTTGAAATGGTATGCCAGAAAAATGAATTATAAAACTTGCACCATATACAGTGAAAACTCGATAAATGTACATAATTATTGCCGGTCCACTCCGCAACTGTTATGGAATAGGAGAATCATTTTTCAAATTTGATTGCCTAGTCAGTAAACACTGATTAGAAAGAGTCAGTAGCTAAAGACGAAAGAGGGACTAAAACCGGGATTTATTGCCTTCATTTAAATGCCCCGTGTCAATGTGACCATACTAATGCCCAGAATAAAGTTTTTTATTTTGCACTTTTTGTTAATAAAAATTTCACTATCATGTGGAGAAGATTTTTCTGATTAAAATGAAGCTAAACACAATATAAATCGGTCAACATTTAATAGCATAATATTGGGTTAAATGTTGTGCTTGTGAGTCTTTCTCTCTTCGTTTATCCTTTTTGCGCTATCCTTTTCTATGTTCGGAAACATCAAAGAACGACGGATTCGTGGTGCTAGTAGGGGTAGAATGAATGAAATAATACACATAACGTAAGTACGCGGCCATAAGACTTATAGGAATGAAAACTACCTGACATAATAATTTCAAGAAGGGAATAAAAAATAAAGAAATTAATAATAAATTTTAATATAATTCTGTCACACTTAGACTGGGACACCCTGTATATGCAGGTACAATTATATTAAAATTCATTATTATATTTCAAATGAAAAAGATTTCAATAACACGTGGCTGGAGTGGATGTCACGGGAATCGAGATTCGGAGGAGGCCTCGAAGGAGTCTGTGCCCTTAAGTATGGTCTCTCGTGAACTGCAGTATAGTGCATGTACTTACATCAGGAGTGCTGCCAATTTCTGATACAATCGTTACAATTACAAATGTTTCCAGCCGGACCTATAACATTTTGCTTTTTCTCTTACGACTTATTAATTACCAAGTTTGCAATACCGCAATCAAATCGTTATTGGCAGCATCGTTTGTTCGGGTACTTTTAATTTTGCGCTGTCTCCGAAAAGGTTGAAATGTATTTAGTATCCTATTTAACGATTAAGTAGATTTTATTAATAGCTGTCGAATATTGGTATAAATAAATGAAATAGAAATTATTTTATACTTTTTAGCGCATTCGAACTCCCTTCGATACTCCTGCTCCACATTTTGTTGATTCAACAAGTTTTATTAATAATTGTTACGTAGTTGTATTGTTACGTCGCGAGCGAGATACGGCGCGCGACGTACAAAATAAAAAAAAATTAATAATTAATAAAATTGTGGTTAACAATACGCGGTTGAGGACGGTATTAGCGCTGCCACCAGTCCCAATCGCGCGTGACGATGTTGTGTCACTCACGATTAGAACAATAAAAGAGTTGTTAAATAAGTTAATAGATTAATTGAAAGATTAATCGGGTTCGTCAATGCTCTAGTCCCATACGGGCCCCTCGTGTGAATTTGTACGAAGATGGTAGACGTGAAAATGAAGGAAAAGGAAGTGTTTTGAAACGTAAATGAATTAAAACAGGTTAGGTGTAACAAGAATATAATTTCGGAAAAATAATCGTGACAATAAAAGTGGTTGGTTAACAGGAAGTACGAGCTGTTTGAAATACAAGAGAAAATAGATATATTATAAAGAAAAGTATAAATTATATGAAAATGAAGCTGTTGATTACTGGTTAATTAAAGTTTGATTAAATGATTCGATGATTCGAGCGACGATGTTCTGTGAAGAATTAAGCGCGAACAAGAAAGAAAGAACGGTCCCAGAGGGTAAATTACCAGAGCCACGGTTTCGTGGGGCCGTCTTCTTTACGTGTGAATCGGAATTTATTCAATAACGTTAACTTTCGATACCTCGAGTCTTTATACTGAACGGAACGATCTAGAGGGAAACTTTCCAGAATACACGGTTTCGTAGATCGCCCGTTTTGCCTCACCACGTCCAGATTCGTCGTATTGGATAAAAATGAAATGGACAACTTACCAAGATCGATGTAAAATAATATACGATAAGATATTTTGATTTTGTATCGTTAGTCGCTGGTGTCGTCTAGAAATCTGGAAGTCAAAGAAGAGGTGAGAAAACTGCCACTTGCACTACGCGTTCGCGATCGGCCTTTTATTTCGGTGTTACGGGACGAATACAAAACTATTGCAAAATCGACGCGACGCGGAAAAAGAAAGAAAAATAATTAATTTACGAACGATATAAAAACGAAAGAGAAAAGATAGAAATTGAAAAGTATGAAATGAATTTAACGTATTCGTATGAGTCCTTGTCACCAAACCGCGAACCGAAACACTCTCGACACTCTGCCTTGAAGAGGACTTGCCGAGCAATCTAATTACACGATTTTGCTAACAACTCTATCTCTACGCGAACACGGGCTCCCCATCACGCACCTTGCGATTTTTCGACGAAGAGTGATTTGCCTCAGTCAAGCGATCGTGTCTCAGGGTTCGACCCGCGATCATGGGCCCAAAGTGGGGACATCATTTGGCAAATCAGGGTGCGTGTCGGAGGGGAAATCCCGCGCGTATTGGGCTAGTTGGCCGCTCTTCCTAGTTCTCTCATCCCTTCTTGACTTTTCTTTCTACCTTCGTTTAAGGTTGTCCATTTCTTTCTACCCTTCTAACACTACGGCGGATTTCATGCGTCGCAATTTTAAGGTTTTCTGGAATATTCGAAATCTATTACGACTTAATTTATTTGAATTTGCTAATTAAAGAGGCTTTTACAATGACGTTTCCGATATCGAAAGAGGTCTTCGTTTTATTACAAATATTTGTTTTACTGTTTTGAATGACCATTAGTTGAATAATGTTAATTATTATTCATTCGTTAATTATTCTATTAATCTCTTTGTTTAGCGGTTTACGCAAGATGCAACCGGTGTTTTATAATCGTCGACAAATTGCGGATACATGCGTGTCGCATTTAGTTAATATTCGTTCCGCGCTTATTAGTTATTAACGTTCTTATTCGTATTTCGACGATTTACGTATATTCGAAACGTTCTACGTTTAACGTTTAACGACGATGTTTATTGTCTCGATCGACCTTTGTCTCGAACATTCGTGAACAATTTCGAACTACAGCGGTTATCACGCAAACCCTCGCATTCCAATATCATTCAAACAGTTTCATTTCGTTCAATTCCAATCGCTTTGTTCTTAATTACATTCATTCCTCGTGGAAGGGTCGGCTTACGCATGCTTTGCAGGTATGAGAGGTACCTCGCTATAAAATAGAAGAAAATTCTTCTTTGTATTGCACGGTTAAGTTGGGAAATTTCCAAGTGCGTCGCACTGCTCAACCGCGCGGTGAAAGATGTTTACGATACCTCTCCCTAAACGGTTTCGACTTTCGAAGTTTTTGTCGCGGCGTAGTTTCGACTAAGCAATCATCCCAAGGAAAGGTTGACTCGTATTATTTGAAAGAACTAAATATAGCCTCCTTTGTGTGCTTCGCCTGGGATTATCTCCAAGTGCTTCGCACTGGCGAGGTACACAAATTTGGTATATTGACGGTTAAACTATTGAAACTAATAAGAGAAAAGGAAAAAGGAGAATTATAATTTTAATCTCAAACTCCTTTCTGGTGTTCTCCGTGAGGAATCACTTCCAAGCGCACACGCACCCGACGGAAGATCACAAGATCGGAGGAGCGCGCACAGGTAACGAGGAAAAGTAAGATAAGAAAGGCCCTTCCTTGCGCCCCTCACGTGGAAAGTTTCCAGATGCAGCGCACCCGATGAGGAACGCAAGGTCGGGTTAATGAAAAATGAACCCGGACGTAACAGTATAAACGAAATATAAATTATTTTACACTTCTTAGCGCATTTCGAAGTCGGTTTTATTTTTTGTTAAAAATTATTTTATGTTCTTAGATGTTTTAGTTTGATTGCATTTGAAACTGAGATCATGTACAAAGATCTTACAGTTCTTTTCATTTTTGTGATATTGTCAGCATTTATCTCATGCCGATAGAGTTCTTCCTTTGTTTCTTCTGCTGTGATTTTATTGTGTAAACCATTGATTACATACACTCTTTTCTTCTCATCTTTCCTGGTATATGTGTGAAAGTTTGATCCTTTTTCTTTCCATGTCTTCTTGAGATTTTCAAAATCACTAATGTTCTGCAGAAATACACTCACTGAATCTCCCTAATATTTTATATGGAACTTGTTTTTGACAATATTTCTAATTAAAGCTACAAACTTCTGATAGTCACTTACGTTATCATGCATAACCAATGGGGAAAGCTTTTTAGTGAATTGGTTGTTCCTCTGTGTAACCGGAGTTTGCTGTGCGGCTGTATTATTTTCATCTTGATCGATTTCTATTAGATATTGCAGTACTGAATACCTGTTATTTGTGGCTGTTGTGGGTATGCTCATCTTTTTAATAGCTTGTATTCCATCCATTTGTTTAAACCACTTTCTCTTTAATGGATTTCCAACAACTGCGGTGAAATCATTTTTATCGTTTTAATAACGATCGAAGTCGTTCTTTTTTGTTAAAAATTATTTTATCTTGCGCTTTATTTTCTGACAGAGTAACATTCTCTCCAGGATTCGTTGAAAGTCTGTCTTCTGTACAATTTTTCTGGGTTTTTATACAAAAGTACAAAACTGAACTCGTGTTTCAGCAGCCAATCAGTTGTCAGCTCTATAGGGTGGTGATGGGAGCGAGCGATGCGTGGGTTTTGAAATTCAGCCTGAATTCGCTTGCGTAATATCGATACGGTCAGTCTCAAGGGGGAATTTATGGGTGATCGTGCGAGAAAGAAGTATATGGTAAGGCAAGTACAATTGTACTAGTTTGAAAATTTCCGCTTCTTAATATTGAATGTCGCTTGTACTTGCCATAAACGAAAATATTCTTTTTTTAAAACATTTCTATCAGCACAAAAGAACAATAACAAAAAATAATAGTAGATTATAGAATCATTTATAATAAATGTTCGACGATAAGTCAAAAACTGATCTTTGATTTCGTGGCAGTGAGTGTAATTCGACTCTACTTTTTGTTTTACCCGTGTTTTGTTTACGGTGTCAACGAGTGGCGTACAGATGATCAGACCCTATAGGTCGATTATGCTTCGACAGCGGCACTAGGCATAACGAGAAGATCGATAGATGGTTTTTTGTCAGCTGTGAGTGTGTAGTGGTAATTCGTCTGGGTACCACCGCGACAACGTCAAAGAAACCTACAGCCGACGCGACAGGTGGCACACGGCTCATCTCATACTATGTCGGCAATGCTTCGACGGTGGCAGCGAACGTGTTAACCGGTTCGCCTCGATCGTGTATTCGTCACGTTTCTCCTAGCTACAAGAGATCCTTTTTTTTTGACGTTCCGATTCCCACTAGGTGATTCTTATAGTGTTTTGTACGCTGATTACGAATCTACAAACCGTTTTGCTCATATACGTATAGTTTTAGAGGATTTTGAAGAAAAAATATATTTTTCAGGTTTAAACAAATTTTCTGACGTAACTATTAAAAATACTGAAATTCTGTTTACATACTTCTGTTGTATATGCACCGCAGCGTCGACAATATTTTGCGACGATTGAACGTTGCTGTGAAGTTCAATGTTTTGAACTATAAGTGGACTGTATGTAAAAATGAATGCACTTGATGTGATTACTGTATTTCTACTTTATTTGATGAACCTTTGGAGAGTGTGTGAGTTGTTTCAAGAAAATGTCTCCACGAGAATGTCTGGGTTAGGGAACTTGCTTCAGGTTTTTATATTCTGGGCAAGGAGTACAATTTTCGGATGAGCCATTCCTATTGGCCTGATTTTTGTGGAGGTGGAAAATATTCGTTGTCAGGGGTCTCTTAGTGACGCACGCGGTGGGTCCGCGTGTACTCAGTGACCGTAGCGGGCAATAAAACTAAGCAATACCTCGACATGAATAGAAAACTGCAAACAAAGACTCTACTGCTAAGGTTAAGGGTTCTGGCAACCAGATGTGACTAATAAACCAAATTACTAGATAGGATGTTACGATTCCTTGGGTCTTATTGCTGCTACAGGTAAAGATCTATTGATTTGAAAAAATATATAATGTTTGAAGGCAAACTTGAATTGAGGTCTAATCCTCTCGTCGAATATTCTATTCTACTACCTAACATCTGTAAAAGATTCAGTAATTATGCATAAAAAGGGCTGCTCCACCAATTTTGATTAAACTTAAATATGTTGTAGAAATTGATATTTTTAACAATTTTTTCCTATACATGTAACCGCCGCTCGACTTCAATTTTCGAGATATTTGCAAAAAACTATTGCTACTATCGCAATGCCTTCTGCGTATAGCTACACGTCCATGACATAGTATGCGCTTAATATACGACTGTCGCTTATCAATTGTTTCTATAAACTATAAACACATTGCGATCGTCCGATATAACGGGCGAACTTTTTAGTACGAAGAGTGTAGAAATCGTGTTAAGCCAATTCGAAAATGTAAACAATTTTTTGAACGCAACAACTGACAGGATTTTAAATTTACAGTCGAGGGCAAAAATAAGTGGACACTGTTCAAATTAGAATACCTCGGTTAAAATTGGACTAAATAACTTGAGGGTTTTTGAGAAGCTATAAAAATTAATTCGCTAAAATATGTATTTTTATCGTTTTAAAAAATTACAGTTTGTTGAAATCGTGAAAAAAAATAGTGAATGATAATTTTTCAACTTTTTTATGTAAGTCTATAAGGAAAATTTAAAATATGTCTTTCGTAGATTCAAATAAGTTATGTGTATGCTGAAAATTTCATTGAGATCGGTCAGCGCATTTATAAGTTATAAGTAATTAATATTTTCGAAAATCGCGACTTTTCATCTAACAATAAGAACGTGATTAGTTAAGTTCAGTGGTTCTGCGTCAGGACTAAATGCCGTGAAAAGCTTCGTCCCTCTCTTCACTTAAAATCTGTATTTAGCTGGTTCGAATCAAATACATACCTCTTTAATCTTCACCTCGAAAAATTCCCGAAAAACTCTAACGTTTTCTCCTTTTTTCCTACTCGTCGAATCTTAACCCTTTGTTCTCGATCAAATGTTTTCTTTCAAATTATTTGACATATTGCATTCGAAGTTTCAGAAAACTTATAAATTACAGTCGCTCAGGGTACAAATACATTTTACCTTTAGTAACTATTTATTGAACCAGCTTAAATTCTGTCAATAAACATTATCGAACGACTTGGATCGGCTTTCGATAAATTCTCGTTGCGCGGACCAAGGAGGCGTCCAGCAAAGAACCTTCCATTGAAATTGGAATTCGGTTCGTTTATGGAGATCTTCGACTTATATATTTACAATTGGACGTCGCGTCGCTTGTAAAGTGAAGCTTTTCACATTTCGAGAGATCGAGAAAAGAAATTTTCATAGCAGCCAGTATTGTATATCGATACCGACTGAGTAATTTGAAAAATGTTTTACTGCGCTCTGCATCAGAATGAATATCCTATTTAATATTGATCCTTTTTCAGTGGGAAGCCTGCGAAGAAGATCGCCGATCGTGGAGCAGACAAGAGCTGGACGCGAAGCATTTTCAAGGGTTTGAAGCTTTGCAAATTGCGGTTGCGAAACGTGCGAATGGCCAATAAATGGTTGTAACTGAAGTGTCGTCGTTAAAAAGCTAATCGCAGCCATGTCGAACACGACGAACGATTTTCTTGACTACAACATCAACGAGTCAACGTTCAGCCAATTCGATTGGACAGAATTGGCATTCGCACTTGGCTTCTCTCTCACCTTTTCCCTTGGATTAATTGGTGAGCGAACAAATCAGATCTTCCCTTTCTAAAAAATCGGTTTATTTTGTTCAACGTATTTTTAACACTGTATGCGAGCGCGATTTTCCACGTTTTTGAACGTGTAGCGGGCAACTTGCTTGCAATGTCACGTAACTGATTGTGAGATTACAGTTCCTCGCTTTCAACGTTTGTTCTTTTCCGGAACAAACGTGATCACTGCAATGTGTTAAATTGTTTAGAGTTTCTGTAAACTCTGTAAAAGTAAATAAAAGGACAAAATTCAAATTTGAAACGTTTTAGCTATATTACTTTTTGAATGTTCTGGTTCTATTTATTTTTTAAAATCTTTATGGGAACTTGAGCAGATGATTAAACAGAATTTCAATTTTCGATTTGAAAATTGCTTTAATAGAAAATTCTCGCTGATGTACAAATTATTCATCCGCACTTGAATATTTTGATCGGAAATAGAAACTGCTTAAACGCTTGTATGGGGTTACTGTGATAGATTATCTCTTATCGTCGTTACTGTCCGCATATCAGTTTGTATGGACAAATGATTATTTCAAAAGGCGACGGATGGTTAATTTTATCATCCACTTCTTCTATTATGTCATTATTATTCGTGTCAAATAACAATCACTGAATCGAATAAAACTCAATTTTATTTTTCGAGAGATTTTTAAAGAAATTTTCTTAAATAATCGGTTACAGAATTATCAAAATCAGGAATAATCAATGTCATGTAATTAAATGCTACACTTGGTCTCCTTGATATTATTATATTCATCTTCTTCTTGTTAGTAAGAGGTGCGCAGTAGGGTATCCTACGGTTCGATGTCTAATTTTTGTTTTAGGAAATGTCTTCATCATTATCTCTACACTGTGCACGAAATTGAGACCATTACCCGCTACACCGCCTAACGTCTTCCTGGGTGGTTTGGCAACGGCAGACCTTGTGCTTATAATTTTCTGCATTCTTATAAAGGTGAGTTTTATACAAAAATCAATACCCTAATTTTCCGGAAAGAAAGGGATTTCAAAATCTAAGTCACAACTGAACATTCACAAATCCCAGCACCTTTTATCCTGATTTACAAATCATTATTTACTAAAAACTCTCCATAAATACAACAATAATTCCATTTAATATACGAGTTTCTCATTCATGTACATATTATAACCTCAAAGCGTGTAACAATATGAAGCGTATAATAATGTAGAGATTTTTAGCGAATAGAGATATTTTAGAAAACAAGGGTAATTATTTAGATTACGGACGGCACCTCTGATTTCGACGATTTTTAAATACAGAAGATCTCGATTAGTACGAGTAATAAATCCCAGAAATTGTTCGCATTATTTGAATTCGTACTATTCGAATACTTGAAATATAGGAATTGGTTCATACAATTAGTTAAAGAAAATATACAATAAAAATTTTGAAATATACCTTTCATACGTATATTATTAAATTATAATATCATAAACATTATTATTTTTTAAAGTATTTTAACAGTGTTGATTGCAGTTTCTTCTGCTCTTTCGTATCTTCGTATATGTGAAGATAAACCCGCAGTATTTTATTTAGTAAGTCTCTGTTAACTTGCATGCTTCGATCCATGTCTGGATCGGCATCTGAAATTTTTTGTTTTACGACCTCCACAGCTTGAAATATATCTTCGAATTCTTTGAGAAGAATCGTTTCTAGAAAACAGAAAAAAGTTAAAAACCATTAAAACAAAAGACTAATTTTTCTCACAGTTTTACCGATTGGAAGAAGTCTCGTAAGCCTCGGATTAACTGAATTTCCTAATATCATTTTAAAATTCGCAGTAAATCAAATATCGCACTATGTAAACTAGCATTAATCGAGACTTACCTGTATGTTGTTAAAACAACATTTTGAACAACTTTTTCTTATACATCGCGTCGTGCCGCTCGGCCTTAGTTTTCGAGATATGTATTGAATTCTGCTTATCCATGTGCGTTCGTAACAACGTTCGCGTTAATATGGGATCGCCAATTTTTTATTTTTTCTGCAGGCAGCAACACGGCGACCGACAACCAATATATGTAGGTTATATAATATTAAATTCCCGGCTGCCGTCATAGCTAAGATACGTTGAAATCATCAATACACAAGTACACAAGGTATACATATATTGGTCATCGGTTGCCGTACTGTTGCCTGCAGAAACTAGAAAAGCGGTGATCGCATAGTAACGCATAAGTTGTAAGACGGACACACACGAATAAGCAGAATTCAATGTAATAGTTTCGACAGTTTTTGGAAAATATCTCGAAAACTAAGGCCGAGCGGCGGTTATATGTATAGAAAAAGGTTGTTCAAAATATTGATTTCTACAACATATTTAATAAAAATCATCGGAATCGGAGGTACGGTCCGTAATCTAAATAATTACCAAAACAAGAATATTTAATAATACAAAAAATAGAAATGAAACAAAATGAAAACAAAATAAACTCGCTCTTTAACCTCTCGTACGACTCTTCACGCTCTCTCCTCACAATGCTCTCACCACTCACAATATCTGCCGAATATCTCAATCCCCGCAACCGACCTGCTCACGCACACACTTACTCATACCGATAACATGGTATAATACCAACTTCCCAAGACCTGTAATTCCTCGAACGCACGAGGTAATGACTCTACAATAATCTGTACTACAGATTCTGTAGTACCATAATTGTTTTTGAATGATTTACTTATTTATGAAAATTCGATGGAATAATAATCATCGCTTTACCAGGTGATACAAGTTGTATCCTATACAAATTCAATGAAATTTTAATAAGCAAATCGTTGAATATACAAATGCAATACAAGACACGTTGTCATTGAACGATATCGCACGTGAAGTCAGTGTCAAGAAAGCGTCGCGATGTTCTGGCCTGAAGGAACATATAATAAAATCGAATTGTGCCAAGTTCTAAAATTACGTATCCGAGAATCGGTCCTCCAGTCGAGTAGACATGTAATACTTGCCACGTTCGTTGCTCCTTTACAGCTGTTTATTTTTTACAGCTATTGTAGGCCAATTACTTTTCATTCCTTACGATTTTGTCATTTTCTTTCCGATAGACTAAATTAAACTTGACACGATCCAACGTACATTTCGAGCTTTCTGCTTTTATTTTGACGCGTTATAGCCTCCCATGCGTTTTATTACACTCGTTATTTATTTCTCTTTGTTTCGATGCGACTGTTCTATGATGTATCTGAAAATTGTGACAATTAATTTTTAAACTAATATCGCTACCTTCGAACGAAAGAATTTCATATATTTCAAATTTAATTGAAACTTTTTAAATCAAACGTTGCGTCAATTAGTCACTTTGTCATTCGAGGATTCCTATGATTCTTTCTTCTTTCAATTTCATTCGCTGAACCGAATTGCAAACATTCCAAGTGAATTTACAGAGGATGGAGAAAATTATAGTGAAGAAATTAATTAAAACCACCCTTTTGTAGTTAGATGTATCCCCGTAATTATTTCATATCAAACTTTCTATATTACCGAGTTCCTCTTTCATTTTGTTCTATGGAAATGAACTTGTTCCTTTTGCGAAGAATCGAAGACATTTTTCGCGGAAGATTCTTTTCAAAGACGTACCCTGCTAAGTTTGCTAACCCGTTTTCCCTCGCGAGATAAAGGAATTCCTCGAAGAAGTTCATTCTTATTTAGAGGGAACAGAATTAGCAGGGGATCGAACAGTTGTTATGAAAATCAGCAGTCTTTTCACAAGATGATATTATTACTTTATAAGAGGCAACAGTTTAATATGGCAGTGACAAGGTGTTGATGTACTGACATTTCGTTGACACTGACATCGAGCTTGTTTTTGTGCTCGTTCCTCGCGGCACGTTTCAAGGGTACATGATTTTAATTTATTATCGGGTCAATTCGAGCCTTTCCGACTTAATGATACCATATCAGAATACGGATGACGGTATGAATGTTACAAATTTTTCTCTTTCCTTCCTATTTATAAGACGAGAGCGATGAAAAAGTTTTGTTCCCCGAAATGATGCATGCCTTCATCGAGGACGAACTTAACAATTTAAATTATAGTCATTGAAAGTGATCGAATATTGTTTAAATCACCAAATACGTAACATCAAAAGTTTTCAGATAGTAAAATACTGTTACAATTCTGTTACAATTCTGATCACCGGCAAAATAAATCAGCTCGATACTTCTTCCAGAAGTAAGAAATTGTGAAAAATCGAATTTCTATAATATTGTGCTAGTTCAAGGAAGGGTGGTCTGGTGTGTTATCGATAAAAATATCATTAAATCGTCCAATATTTACTAAAATGCAGCCGAACGCAGCATTCGGCAGCCATCTTGCTTGCTTACATCAGCGTCTGTCTCAACCTTACAGTTTCGAAAATACCATTTCTCTCAACGTATGGTGTTTATTAGCGTTCAAACGGATCAAACCATCTTGTGGTGAAGTCTACCCGTATATGCTGTATCCGCGAAAATTTCATTCTGTTGTTTGTGTGAGTGTACGCATACACGTCATGGCACAAGGAGTCTGTATCCTTCCTCGAGTTTCTTTCAGAGATGAATATTTGTCGTTGTACCAAAGAAACTATCCCCGTTGGATTACTTTCTGCAATCCACGCGTATTTCCTAAACTTATTTCTCGATAGATATTTCTGTTTGTAACATTCTCCTGAGGTTATACGATTTTCCTTACTGTTTTAATAGCTTATCAAGCTTATTATTAGTCTAAATTTATATATTTTATATTTTGAGTTTATTATATGGACGATTATTAACCCTTTAACAAAATTAGATTAAAGTTGGGATTCTCTTCATGGTCCGCCATCAGAGAGTTAATCAAAGAAGAGAAACGGAACATTGGCAAAGGGTATAGCAGGGTAAGATGGTCAGAAGTGCCCTCGAGCCGATTTTACTTCGCAATGTACCATTCGATAGCTTATCCCAAAAAACCATGGTACACCAAGTTTCAGCCCTGTACCTCAACCGGGAGGGTAGTTACAGGCTATTTAACAATATGCAAAAAATCTGCAAAAATTCCAAAATATTCTAGACATGTTTCTTTATGATAGTGAATTTTTTCTTCTACCCGAAATCTCAATTTTTCGACTTTTTTTTGCGTTTTTGATTTTTCACGCCTGGGATTTGCAACCGCAAAATCTGAAAAAATTCACAATCATAAAGAAACATGTCTAGAATATTTTAGAATTTTTGCAGATTTTTTGCCTACTGTTAAATAGGAGAAATATGGCAAAAACTACTTTTTCTTTCTTACCCTGTAACTACCCTCCCGGTCGAGGTACAGGGTTGAAACTTGGTGTACCATGGTTTTTTGGGATAAGCTATCGAATGGTGCATTGCGAAGTAAAATCGGCTCAAGGGCACTTTTGACCATCTTATCCTGCTATACCCTTTATGCTTTCTATAATATAATCTTAGAAAAGGGAAAAATTTGACTTCTGGTATGAATAATAAAAATGAGATAATAAAAAAATACCTGTTGGAAGAAATTTTAACAAAGTGTAGAAAAAAAGAAAAAAATGAATATACACGCGAAGATCCCCCGAAGCTTGATAGCTCCCTTATTATCTATCTATAGTGGTGATTTACAATCAGGTAATTGTTTCAAGCAAATTAACGCGATTGTTTTTCAGCAAACGTATTATCGTGGATGCAAGCCTATTTATAAACAATTGAAATGACAGACAATTTTATGATTTGAATGGAAACCGCTAAAATTACTTTTCCAATGAACGGACGTTCCCGTTGCTCGGATCAAAATAAGGAAATCAATGATAAACTTGGAAATTATAGATTCTCAAGCGATTAACCTGAATTTATACTTTAAATTATTTTCACTCTAATAAAGTTTCTCTTTGATTAAATTTTGAAACCCTGTTGATATTCTAAATACCTTAAAACTCTAAAAGTACGTAAACTGCAAAATTTACTTCAAATACATTAAATTCATAAATGATTTCATCATATTTTCTTCCATAAAATTGATTAGCTTTCCTCGTGTTGTCCTCGTGTAACGGTGACCTGAATTCATCGAAAGCAACAGGTACGAATGCCACTGATGCAAAGCAATTTACCACGTATGAAGATGTTGCGTATTATATAAATATTATAGTTAACTCAACAATGATTTATAAAAAATATAAAAAAGTATATCACATCGTTGGATTATTTAATATGTTAAATTCATGTTGTATTATAAATCATTTTATATTTCATCGATACCATTAAAATGACTAAGTTGTCTATATTTTTACCTGTATTGTCCTTAAATTGGATGACCCGTTTACACATAAAGGTACGACTGTATTAATAAATATTTTTCGATTTTTGACAAACTTTCCGTCGTGACAAAAGCTTCAATTTTATGTCAGTTTAAAGGGAATAACGTGTCGTTTAACATATGTTATGTATATAAAAACTGTACAAACTTCCATCTCTGCTTTTAGATACAGACTTGAATATACTATTTCCCATAGGCCCCCATGTTAAAGTAAGCTCGTTTTTAACAAACTTTCCGATCGAATTTGTGAATTATTTTTACTGATTTTGTTAGCTTATTAAATTTACTTTTAAACAGTTATAGGCATTTACAAACTTTCTCTAGGCCTACAAAATACACGGGTAAGCAGCATCTCCTTCAATAATCCATTACGAAATTTTATAACATCTATATTTAGTTATGATTGAATAATGTACAGAGATAAATTAAACATATAGTAAAATGAAAACTTAAATTTGAAAATTGATTATTCTTATTCTTAATAATTTTTATTAATAGTCAAAGTGTTAAATACTTTAATATTCTAAAGTTTTCTCGTGATATTTATGAAGATTCGCGCTATAGAATCTCGAGATTTAGAACTCTATCAAAATAGATTTTGATTACTTAGAAAATACTTTTATCTTTAGCTGTCTAGGCAGAGGGGGGCACTTGATCGGGCGCTAAAATTAAATCATCATTTGTTTGATTACGAGTGATGCTATTATTGCGTGTGAGTGTTACTGAACGGATGGCTGATCATACATTGATCTTTATTACTCGCGCAGGTCAGATCATACATTATAACGTCGCATTCCACTTTTATCGTGTTCAACTTTTATCGTATTCCACATTTATTGCGTTCAGTTGATAAATAATCTACTACAAAAGACAATTTACAATGAACTTTCCAATAAAAATCACGTGCAGTTTTCTCCATTCCTTTTCCTGTAATTCCGGAGTAGAAAGAGACAGTAGATAAAAGAAGATGGATTCGGAGTTGACATAAGAGTTAAAAATTAAATGCCTACAACATTTAACAACACTATTGCAGCAAGGGCATTTTTTTATTTATACATTATGTTTTTTAAATAAAAATGTTATTGATACATGAAATATTTCTGTGAAGCGAGCAGTCACAGAAAGTAAATTATTTGAAGATTATTCAGATTAATTAAAATTATTATAACAATATCGTGTTTGGTCTCATTTTAATTAGGAAAATCTCATCAATGTGTTAATGAAATTGTTATTGAAAAAAAAAATGAAAAATAAAAAAATTTCGTCGCTGCATTAGTGTTGTCTCACCGATACGAATGCGATGCAAATCTTCAAAGGAAAGCCGCGTCGTGTTATATCGCTCCCGTGCTTGCTCCGAGGGGGAACCCCTCCCAGTGGGGGGGATGGTCGTGCATGAACTGCGCCGATTACTTTATAGCGGGGGTCATAAAGTACCCGTACGAAGGTCCGGTACTGTATATGTACCTGGAAGTCAGACAGAGCTCTGCAGAGCCGAAAAATAATTTAATATTAATATTTTTCACTGATTAAAGCCATTCAGGTCTATTTTTATTAATATTTTTTCACATACTAAAGCCATTCAGGCCTTTTTTTATTAATATTTTTTCACTGCCTAAAGCCATTCAGGCCTTTTCACACACACACAGGCTCAGACGATTAAAAAAGTATGGAAAATGTGAAAACTGATGATAGATGGAAAAATGTATAAAGAAAAAAGATAAGATAACTCAAAAAATGCTCGGAGTTTGGTGCTGGCGGGGCTGCCAGCACATCCCCGAAGGCGCGTGGCCGGTAAAGTTCGTTGGACAAAAAGGGGACAGATTAGTCCCCAAAAGCGCCGGCCGTTTAGGGGCAAAACGAGATGGGATGGAGATGGAAGGTCCATCGGTGGCCCCTGTGGCACGGGGGGTTTAGAATACGGCCACGGTATCCCCTGCCTGTCGTAAGAGGCGACTAAAAGGGGTCACACATCGTGTTGCGCGCACGCTAGCTGAGAATTAAACCTTTCAAGTTCGTACCAGACCACGCAAGTGGCTCCACCAGGGCCCAACGAAAAAACTGCTGTAATACCGACGTCCCGAATCGGAGCGATCACGTGGCGTGTCTACCCCCTTAAGGGGGTAACACGATCTAGGAAGGCAACAGCACCTCAAGTATTTTTACAAACACATTCAAACGCTCATCTCGCCAGAGGCATTGCGACGATCCGCCTGAAGAACGAAAGCGAAACATTGGCGCGTGGTTAGAGTGAGATGTAGGGTGATCATGCTATTGTCCCGCTCCGGTAAATTCTGACTGACCAAACGCGTGGATTTTATATGTATAGCGCGCCGTAGCATCCCTCGCTGCTGAAAAATATTTGCCTATTCTGAAGAATCGAAGGAACGTGCTATCTGAGAATAATTTTTAGAAAAAGTTATTAACTTGTTTAAATAAATGTTTTTTAATTAATAAAAGTATACAGGATACGTCATGCAATTGGACGGGTTATATCTTGAATTTGGTAAGAGATAGGAAAAAGCTGTTTATGTAAAAGTTCAATGGTATGATAATGTTCATTTTTCTATGATTTCATTTTCTTCGTGAATGCAAGAATGCATTAAAAAAATGCAGATGCACTTTTTGTTTAAATAGAATTGCATTTCTTTCTTTACTGGTATCAACTCCTTGGAAAATTCTGGATAAAATAGTAGTATTAGAACTAATAAATGGAGGGGCCTCGGCTCCTTCTTTCCTTCTCTCCCCTCGCTACTATTCCCTCTCACTATTACCTATCATCTATATCTAACAGTACAATGTTTGAAAAACTAATATTTCGTGAGATATATCATATTTTTCATAAGTCATACCATTCAACTTTTACATCAATAGCTTTTTCCTATCTCTTACCAAAAGGATATAACGCGTCTCAATTGCGTGACGCTTGTATTTCCAGAAACCTATAGTAACTTTGTTTTACGAAACTAATAAAAAATACAAAGGAGTGTTAATCAATATGCTAAGTGAATGCAAATAATTTAAATAAATAAATATCTCATATACAATTTATGTATGTAAACATTTGCAGAATTATTGCAAAGAGGAGGTATATTCTTCTCTTTTTATACCTCCTCTTTGAGCGAGGTTTGCTATGGGACGCTGTGAAAAATCCAGGCTGGCAAATACTGCGCGTTCCACTAAAAAGTGTGAAATAAAATAATTTTTAACAAAAAATACAACCGACTTCTAAACGCACTAAAAAGGATAAAATAATTTCTACTTCATTTATACAAATACCCAACAGCTATTAATAAAACCTATTTATTTTATATAAAATTTGTTACGTTGCGACGCACGCGCGCGTGATGCGAGGCGCGGCGCAACGTAAAAAGCAAAGAAAAGTCTTGGGCGATAAGAAAGGTATCGCTGCCACCAGTCCTGATCGTTTATGACGCGTTAAACGTTCCTCTACGATCAGAACGATTAAAAGACGGAAAAGTTAGATTTTGATTATTTCCATTGGATTTGTCAGTGTTCTGGGTCCCATACGGGTCCCTCCTTGAAACTGTATGTTGGTATGCGTGGAGTTAACCTGTAAGAAAGGTATTATAATTGAAAGAAATGAAAATAAACGTTTAGTGTGCAAAAATCAGATATAATTCAAAGAACTATTGAAGCTAACAAAGAAAGTAAATTTTTAACTGAAAACTGAAGTATGAAATACTGATATGTATGATCTGATAATTAACTGAATTTGAATTTGAACAATTTTGATTTACAAGGGTAAAGATGCTTAATCTATTGTATAATAATGACTATTGTTTGATTAAAGTTTGATTAAAATATGAACGGCCTTTGATCTAAATTGAGACTAGTTAATATAATTTCGAACGCAATTATAATTTTGGTTTCAAACGACTATCTCGACAATTAGTAGATGGAAAAATAGCGGATTCTATCCGCGAGGGTACGACTTGTATGAAGAGACTCTTATAACCCGCAGGCTTAACAAGTCGTCCCTCGTTTATAGCTTGTAGACGAGGCAATCGTTTCTGAAAATCGCGACAATAGAAAATATGCCAAAATCTACAAATAATAAATCGGAAGTTCGTGCTTTTTAGGCCTTTGTCGCATATTACGCGTGATTTATAAAAAACTTATCAGCAGTCTTACATCCTATACACAACTTGTTAAAAGATAACGTACCCTTCAATTGGAATAAGCAATGCAAAAGCGCGTTCACGCAGGTTAAACGAGCTTTTTGTGAAAATAAAATTCTCGCGCATTATGATCCACAACTACCGTTGATTCTAGCCGTAGACGCATGCAATTACGGGGTTGGCGCGGTACTTTCGCATGCTTATCCCGATGAATCAGGACGAATCATCCAATGCGCTTCTCAGAAATTAAACAATACACAACAGAAATATGCGAATATAGACAAAGAAGCGTACGCTATCGTATTTGGCATTAAAAAATTTCACCAATATTTATTTGGTTCCAAATTTACCCTAATTACGGATAACCAAGCTTTGACGCGCATTTTGTCACCGGATAAGAATCTACCTACATTTTCAGCATTACGTATGCAACACTACGCATTATTTTTACGCGCCTACAATTACGAAATACGTTACAAAAACTCGAAGAAAAATGCCAATGCGGATGCCCTATCAAGGTTGCCACTAGAGGTCGAAAACAACCATACACACGATGTAGTGGATGTCTTCCACCTTGAATCGATAGAATTTTTACCTATTACGGCGAAAGAAATCGCGGAACGCACAAAAACAGATACAGAATTGCAAAAAATTTACAAGGATATTACAAAACAAAGCAACCGATTAAAAAATCAAAATATTAACGTAGAAGAATTCTCGATCTGTAACGACGTCATTTTACGTAACGATAAAGTAGCAGTACCCAAGGAACTCAGAAAAAGAATTCTACGGGAATTACACTGGGGACATTTCGGGATTGTCAAAATGAAGAATTTAACCCGCAAAATTGTATGGTGGCCCTCGATGAACAAAGATATCGAGAACCTGGTAAAAAATGGCACATCCTGTAATTTGCACAGGGATAACCCAGCAAAAGTCGACACGCATTTTTGGGAAGAAGCTAAAAATGTCTTCGATAGAGTACACATAGACTTTGCAGGGCCATTCCTGGGTAAAACATTTTTTATTTTAGTGGACGCATACTCGAAGTTCCCCGTTGTAAAAATAGTGAATACGATGTCATCGGAAAATACGATTTCAATTTGCAGAGAAATATTTAGCGAATATGGAATACCGAAGGTTATTATCACAGATAACGGGAAAACTTTTACATCGCGTGAATTCAAAGATTTCATGCGTGAAATAAATTGTACGATTAAATATACAGCACCATATCACCCTGCCGCCAACGGGCAGGCGGAAAACATGGTCAAAACAGTTAAAAATGGGTTAAGAAAACTAGGGGAAGAAAACACATCGGTACACGAAAACTTATGTAAACTGCTTCTACAATATAGAATAAGCGTACATTCACAGACAGAGAAAGTTCCTGCGGAACTATTTTTTGGCAGGAAAGTAAATTCGCATTTATTGTTAGACTTCATACACCCTAGGTACAAACAAACTGCGACTCATGTAGAACACGGGGAATGTAAGAAATCTTTTCGGAATGAGGAGAGAGTGAGTGTACGTAATTACGTAGGGAAGAACAATTGGCTCCTAGGGAAGGTAAAATCTAAAATAGGTGTCTTACATTACGAAGTCAAACTAGATAATGGAAACATCGTACGGAGACATGTAAATCAAATGTTAAAAATCGGAGGAAATACTCCTGCGAAAGACATGGACAGAATGCAATATTACCCTGCCCCGCCAACAATTGATATCCAAAAACCTACCTCAAATAACGATAACATCTACTCAGATACAAACACAGAGGTACAGGACGAACAAAGGGAAGAAAATTAAAAAACGCCTGCAGGCTTACGCATTCAACCGGCAATGAATCGTAAACCGCCAACGCGTTGGCAATATACCAAGTTCTAGCATTTTACAAGTTTTCTGTTCCTACAAGAGGGAGTGTGATATTGCCAATCTGTCGTACTGACGTAGTTGCGCGCACTTACAATAAGGCACGCGAGGCGCGAAAGTGTATAGGTCCCCGTCGAAGTCAGTTGCGACGGGACGATTACGGTCAGCGAACGTATCAGACTGTACTTAATAAGTTCTAATAAAAGGCGGTGGGATCAGCACGGGAGTTGAGTGTTTTGTCATTACCCTCACCGCGGAAAAATACACAACAATTTATTTATTTCCTGTGTTGCGGCGCAACCTTGTATCGGCTGTTTACCGTTAGCTTTTAAACTAGTTTAATTTTTGAAGGATTTCCTGCATTTCGGAAAGAAGTTAATGTAGGAGGCGCTGTGAGCCTTCTTGTTCTTCACTTACGTTTATATTGTCGCGGCATGTTCATGCACGTTTTCACATGTAATCGTATTAAGTTTATTTTACTCTTTCTTATTAAATGTTAATCATACAAACAGTCATGCATTCTACTTTTACCCATACCCGCTACAATGGTTATGGGCCCAGGTGCGCTGATTAAGAAAAAGTGTATTAATATCCAGTGTATAACCTAAAATGCGGCCACGTGGCATCGCAATGTAACACGCAACAAGTGTCGGTAAAAAATGTATAGAAAAGCAAGTCACTGCACGAATAAAAATGGATAAAGAAGATCAGAGTGAAAATCGAGTGACAAGGCTAAATAATAATAACTACCGTTCATGGAAGATTGAGATGAGATGGTACCTGAGGGGAAAAGGGCTGTTGGATCATGTGTTAACTCAGGTAGAATTAGGCTCAGGGGCTACAGAAGCGCAAAGAGTAGTGCACATGGTAAATAAAAATAAAGCAATCGCTGCAATAAGGTTAAATGTTGAAGCTGATCAACAGGTACACATTGAGGTATGGTCTATACTGAAACAGGTGCATCAGCCCAAATCGAGGGTGAGAATTATGCAGTTGAAGAAAGAGTTCTATCATCTGAAAATGAGAGATGACGGGAACAAGGGCCTTGCAAGGGCCAAGATAGCTGCGACAAACCTGCGAGAGGCTGGAGCAGAGGTAGGTGAAGAGGACTTGGCCTACACCTTATTATCAGGTCTCCCAGACAGTTACGACAACTTCAACATGACACTGGCAAACTTACCAGACGATAAGTTCACAGCCACAGAAGTCCAAAGAGTATTATTAGCAGAATATAATAGGAGGATATCAAGAGAAAATGTTGAAAGCGAAGCCCCTCCTAAAGAAGCTCTATATGTTAAGAAGCCAGAGGAAAAGAGTCACAAGCCTGCGTGGAATCATGCCAATGATAAGGCAAAATCAAACGTGTGCTTTAATTGTGGAAAAGGTCGCCATTTAGCAAGATTTTGCCGTGTAAAATCTGAAAGAGGAAGAAGAAGGTATGGATCCAAGCCAAAGAAGGACCATAGCGGTTCTAAAGACTATGATGCTTTCCTTCTATCATTAAACAATGTCGATATGAACGACTCATGGCTTCTTGATAGTGGATGTAGTCACCACGTATGCAGGAAAAGAGAGTGGTTCACAAAGTTTCGTGAATTGAATTCAGAAGTGGTGAACACAGCTACAGACCCAACCAAACAGAATGGTTCAATCTTGAAAGCAAAGGGGATAGGAAACATAACCCTTCAAACACTGGTAAATCGAAAGGAAAATTGGATTATATTACATGATGTATATTATGTTCCAGACATCCGGCGCAATCTACTGTCAGTTTCACAGATTGAAAAGAAAAATAAAGTACTATTATTTAAAAGGGGAAACGTTATAATAAAAAACAGCATTACTAAAAGAATAGTCTGTGTAGCTCAACGGAGAAAGGACTTATACGTCGTACAAGCCGAGATAAAAATGACGTCATAAGATTAGTCCTGGACCCTGGATACTGAATCCTCCGTGATTCAGCTCGTCTAACAACAAACCGATGACGATGGGCTTCGGACCCTTGAATCACGCCTCTGACGAAGAATGACCCCTGGACCCAGCACGAAAGGACTTTCTACCCCCGAACCAGCGACTCTGTATATAAGGATCATAACTCCCATTGTACAAGTTAGTTCAGTAAAAGATTTCCGAAGTGCAGCATCGACCAAGTGTTGTTTGTATATTTCCTGTCTACCGATCCTTTGAGCGTGACACTAGACATGGCACGATCTATGCTCACATCGGCCTGCCTGCTGCAAAAGCTTTGGGCTGAGGCCGTGACAACGGCAGCTTACATTAAAAACAGGATATGTCATACTGGAATCAATGACGAGGTGCCTTTAGGGGTATGGACCGGAAATATGCCAAGCGTGCTGCATTTAAAAGCGTATGGATGTTTAGCTTACACGCGGTTGCCAAGGCAAGGAAAAAGCAAGCTGGATACCAGGGCAATAGAATGTATCTTACAATAAGTGAACGTACCGAATCAAGGAATACACGTTTAAGGAATATGCGTGAACTAGCTAAAAACCGAAGAAAGAACTTCTCCTTCAGGAAAACTACTTTATATCGGCTATTAATATTTTTGCTGATGTACCGTATGCAGTGTGTTACAAGATTTTATATCCGCAGCAACGTTACGCTTTGCACACGCAGCCTTTGTCTGATCTAATTCCTGCAAATCTAATAGAATCGGAAAAGATAACAACTTGTTCTCGTTGCCTACATCATCTTAAAAGACACAAAGTTCCATCTCAGGCATTCTGGAATAAAATGGAATTAATGTCTGTACCTCAAGAGATAGCAGATTTATCGGAAATCGAAATCAGATGTTGTGCAGAATAGTACCGTTTCTTAAAAACATGAAAATTCAAAATCGCTTCAGTCAGGATTGATGCAAAGGTCAGGTAGTCCTATTTGCCCGCGATGTGTTCGAAGTAGCCGTGCAACTTCCAGTTAGATTAAACCAAACTGGTACAATGATTGTGGTGGAAAGCCTCGAAAATCTGGAGCGACAACAACATTTGAAATAGACGTTGGCAAACTTCCAGTAGCATTACAATGGCTATTAGAAAATAATGCTTTATACAAAGATGTGCGACCATGTTTTTCTAATATTACCAATAACATTTTGGAAATAGCTGATGTCGTTGAAGAGCCTTGTATTGTAAGAAACGAAATGGAAGTTGCAGAAAGAAATACTGAATCAAACAGTAGATTTATGAATGTTGAACAGAATGTAGCTATTTTACGAGGCTCGTGCCATCAAGCTCGCGATCGCTTCAGTATCGAATCTCGCGGTAAGCAATGTACTGGCATAGCTGCAGTTGCTTGTGTTGTGTTTAATTTGCTCGATCCTAGTACGTGATGTATACGAGTGATGTTGATTATGTAGTTTTAGTAGGAGATAAATATTACCGTGATTGCATTGAAGCGCGAAGTAATCCTGACCCCAGAAAAGTCAATGTAGACTATTTAGCCGTTACCAAATTATTGCCACACATATCATTTAATAACAGCAGAGTCAATATTAACATTGGCTATGAAATGGCTGTAAATGGTCATATCGATATTGATAACGGCGATGAACGATTTCCAAATTTAAAGAACGCTTTGATTTACGTTTTACATCAGTAGCTGTATCATGCGGTAACCAGTCAGAGACTACCTACTATTGGTTGTTTGATTCCCATGCAAGAAATCCAAAAAGATATAAAGCATCGTCACGGGGCGTCTCATGCTGTATGAAATTTACTAATATTGATGATTTACACATCATCTTCCGTCGTAATTTATATGCTAAAGAAGGCAATAGCAATGTGCTAAATATCTATTCACTAACACCTCTAACAATAGCAGCCGAAAGGAATAGATCTCCTGAAATAGAAAGGATACAACCATCTGTTGCGACCGCTCGTAGAGAATCCGGCGCAACACAAATTATTTTCGCCACAAGCATGTTACGTTCGATTGACGAAGATGTTCCCAACATTGATAGTATCGTCTCTGTCAGTAATAATAATAATGACGCAGAAAATTACCTGATAAACCTAGCGAATATACATAGAAAAACAGCGCCTCCTTTAAACCTAGAGAGGGAGAGAAGGATGAAAAAACTTTGTTCGTTCTTCTTGTTTCCGGATGGAAAAAATGGATTCGCTGACGTCACCGCGCAAATATGAAATTATCGGGCTACGCGCAGCCCCCACCATGCGGTGGTTTCACGGAGACACGCGTGTCGCTCAACCGTTAAACGCTAATTAGAATAAATTCAGATTTCGATCGATTACCAGTGCGAACAAACAGTCAAAGTAAATTCTTCCAACCGATTTTTTATTAAAAATATTCCGCGCATTTTCGTTCTGACAAAGTGCCATAGAACGGAGCACATTGTGACAAATAAAGTGACGACAATTACTTTATCACAAAATTCTCATTATTTCACACCGCCTCGAAATCCAGTCCTTCGGATAAGGACGCATCAGCGATCCGACCATCCAACCAACCCAATAACTTCCAAGCGCGTATTCTGAGCAATGACAAACGATTTCAACGAACAGATTATCTGTTCTTCGCATTATCTGTTGTTGAATACTACCGCGCAAAACCTAGCGTTTCAGTATCATGTAGAATGCACCAAGGGGAACATACTCCACAGGGATTAGTACATAATATGCACCTCACGATGAGAAACATAAGAGGATTGGCATCATACTGGAAACGTTGCTGTTCGGAATTAATCGCCATGGTCCGAAGTCTTGGACCGACCATGTGGTTTGCTACGTTCTCTTGCAATCATCTAAAGTGGCCATATATGTTAAGAGCTGTTAGCCTTAGCATGTGTGCAAGGGTTGACACGTGGCAGGGTCATTGCATTTGGGGCTTTGACCTGCTTTTCAAGGATTTCTCAGGATTCTTTAAGCTATCGATACCCCGAGCCATACGTCTGATATCGGACTTTAAAACCTAACTTTTGCAGATCGACTGAAGTTGATTCAGAGATACCCAGTAGTTATAGCAAGACATTTTACGTTACGTGTAAACTCGTTAATGCAGTATTTAAAAAACTCCTATTTCTTAGGTGGCGTTGTTATTTTTGGCATAGAATCGAATTTCAGAATAGGGGAAGTCCACATTTACACATGCTTCTTTGGTGTGCAAACGTGCCTGATTTCCTTACCAACGAAGGCCGCAACGTTATTGAGAAAGTTATATCTTGTTCATTGGAAACAGAAAATGATGATATGAGCGACATAGTTCAAAAAGTCCAAATTCATAAACATTCTAATACATGTTACAAAGATCGTAACAATCGTTGTTGTCGTTTTGGATTTCCCAGACCGATAAGTGAAGAAACGATGTGCTTAAGTCCAGATGACACACTTGCCAACTGTATCGTCGAAACTCAAACTTTTTGTCTGAGCTCCGTGATTCATGTAAAAGGAAAAAACATTATGATAAGTAAATGAATAAATAAAAAAAACCTCGATGAAATAGTATATTTATTGATAATTTGTTTGTATCAATGTGAGGTGTGTGTCTTATGTGTGTGTTTTGATTTTGGCTGATTATTCTTTACGTAATCAGATCGGATCGTAAATGATCGCATATTGTCAGTATGGCGACGTGGAGTCGTCGTAAGCAGTACCGTTTGACGGTAGCGTTTAGCATGTATTTACTAAGAATTAATTTGTTAAAAGACTGTACCGATTGACGGCAGAGAGTGCGTAATTGATGACGATATGGAATCGTCATCGGCTTGACCGATACACGGAAGCTAAGTGTATTAATGACGATATGTAGTCGTCATCAGCTGGACCGATGGACGGCCGCTTTTGTATTGTGTACTGGGAGCAGTAAATGCTGATTTTGCAGTTACGTACCTTTATGAATATGATAACTGCTTCTTCAAAACGATAAAAACTCACTAATTCAACGAACACTGAATAAATGCAAATGCTATACTGTGCCCTTTTGAGAATCAGAAAGAACTGTGTAGGCCCCTCGAACGGTACGCTCGACCGCTCTAGACCTAGCTACCCCTTCCCCACAGCGTGGGCGACGCATAGCGACGTCAAAAATTTCTTTGACGCGCACCCGTCTCAGGGCCTTACAACAGTCAAATCAACCGAGCGATATTTAAAAGGAATCGGGATCTGTTTCGACCCAACACCAACAATGAACGGTTCTGCGTACTTAAGAGAAACACAAATGAAATTATGGTGAATAATTACAACCCAACTCTTTTAAAGCTTTAGGAAGAAAACATGGATATTCAACCATGCGGAAATGTTACAACTGTCACATATTATATTGCTAAATACGCAAGTAAATGCGAGCCACAGGACACGGGAAATATTATTAAAGAAGTCGTTTTACGAGCGCCGGAGCGGTACCATCCGGGATCAACTATTTTCGGTATCTATGGCAATTCTATCTCAACGTGTAGTTTGTGCTATAGAATGTGCTTATCGGTTATTCCATCTGCCCCTTAAAATGAGCTCGAGAAAAGCTGTATTTATAAACAGCTGTCGGCCTGAACAGAGATATAGAATTCTCCGATTCGAAGAAAATGAAATATCATTTTTCAATAACATATTCGATCGTTACGTAAAGAGTCCAGACAATCTAGAGGATTTGAGCTTAGCTGAATTTGCTGTCCGATATCAAACAGTTTCCGTATAAGAAAAAACCAGCTGTACTTCGCCACCGATATTATACCCTGAACAGTGATAGAGAAGGATATTTCTATAATTTAATAGTGTGTCACATTCTATTTCGTGATGAAAGTACACTCATGTCCGAAAACGAATCTTCGGAACAATGTTTTCTTCGACGGCAACACGAGTTGAAACCTATGTTGGGTACCGCAACCGTCGAATTCAGTGACACAGAGCAAATTATTGAAGCAGCGCCCGCCCAGGCTGTTGCTTTAAATGTTGTACACGAAGAAAAAAATAATTTTTAACAAAAAATACAACCGACTTCGAAATGCACTAAAAAGTATGAAATAATTTCTACTTCATTTATACAAATACCTAACAGCTATTTCAACCTTTTCGGAGGCGGCGCAAAATTAAAAACCTTTCTTCTACTAGGAAGATTCTAGTTCAGACGTCGGCAACCTATCAAATCATTATTGGCAGCATCGTATATTCGGGTATTTTTAATTTTGCGCCGCCTCCGAAAAGGTTGAAATGTATTTAATATACTATTTAACGAGTAAATAGATTTTATTAATAGCTGTTGGGTATTTATATAAATGAAGTAGAAATTATTTCATGCTTTTTAGTGCATTTCGAAGTCGGTTGTATTTTTTATTAAAAATTATTTTATTTCACACTTTTTAGTGGAACGAGCAGTATTTGTAGGATGCCGTAAGGTGGTTTACCGTTCTTATTGGTTAATTGCAATAACGATAATTTTAATTATAACAAGTTCGATACAAGTTATAACAATAGTTATTAACAATAACAAATTGCATAAATTTTTGCAAGTGAGATATCGCGGAAATATCTCCTATTAGATGCGAAAGGTTTCATCGCAATCGGTACATGCTTTGCAGAGTACACATGTATACAGGGTGTCCCGTAACGTATTTTCACCCTCTGAGGTGGTGGTAGGTGGGGTTATTCTGAACAACTTTTTCCTTTGCGAAAAAGTGGTTTGAAGCTTCCTTTTTCAATTATTAAGCAAAAACATTGACCAATCCGAGCGCATATGGCGCGCGGACTCAGGGACGGCAGCATCGGCTACGAAAGCGGGGCTTGTAGGTCGCGAACGAACGGCTCGGCACCCCATTGGCATAGCACGATAAAAAAGTTGAACTGGTTAAACATTTTTAGTTGTTGTTTAAAATGAATAGGGAATCTAATCTCTTGTCGCCTGTCATAATGTAAAAAAGGAAATTCTAAACATTATAAACAACAAATAAAAATGTTTGAAATGGAATAATTAATAAAAATTTAAAAACAATTTAAATGAAACTTACCCATCCGTTCCTAAATTAACCTGCTATGCTGAAAACAGATAATTTTCACTGGGTCACTGTGTCGATCTTGAACATTCGAGGAGGGAACAAATTATGAAGAACAACTGATCTCCAGACGAGATCATTCAACCCATTCAACCACACAGTCACTATCACCTTTCACAGAATTTTCTTTCAGGTAAATAAACATTTTTATTCACTGTCACGTTACTATTGCACTGGACACAAATGAAAAACATGTAATATTCCGCACTACTTCGTAACGTTTTCACGACGTTATTGATCTTCCTTTCCAACTTCAAATGAGACTGTTAGGTTGAGCGTCTGCGAGGTTTTTTCGCTATTTATCCTTTTCTACGTTCGGCTATATTCAAAGGGTCGACACAAGCCTCTCTCGCTTACTCTCGGTTACTTTCGAGTGTAGAAAAAGACAAAGAGTGAAACAGACTTCGCAGACGCTGAAGCTAGTAGTCCTATTTGAAGTTGGAAAGGAAGGCCAGTAATGTCGTTAAAACGTTACGAAATAGTGCAGAATATTACATTTTTCATTTATGCGCAGTGCAATAGCAACATGACAGTGAATAAAAATGTTTATTTAGTTGAAAGAATCGGTCCCTCTCGCACGACGTAGTGAAATTCTGTGAAAAGTGATAGTGACCATGTGGTTGAGTGAGTTCAATCATCCCGTCTAGAGATCAGCTATTCTTCCTAACGTGTTCCCTTCTCGAATGTTCAGGATCGACACAATGACCCAGTGAAAAACCATTTTTATTGCAACTGGATTATTTACAGATAAATTGGTAAGTTTTATTTACATTCAATCCCTTTTTATTATTTGCAAATTTATTTTAATTTCCAAAACGTGTATTCGTTTTTCTTATTTTTTTTCAAAAGTGACTACCAAAAAGTGTTGGATCAATTCGATTTATTCATTCTACATGAACAACGATTCATTACATTCTTCGTTGTTCATGAGCAACCAATAATTCGATATTATTATTCTTTTCTTTTTTTTATTCATTATTCCATACAACTTTTACCCTATTACATATACCGACGTGGTGCTGATGCACTTGATCACGACCACGGCTTGAACGCAGAACATACCCAACACGCTCGTGGTTCGGCCCGCGCTAACGGCGCACAGTGGGACAAAACTGCTTTTGGCGATCAAAATTCTGTAACTTCGGTTCTATTGGAAATATTTTAATGAAATTTTGGGAAGTTTTTGCCTACATTATAATACTTAAGTCGTATTAATATAAATCATATTGAACTACAGGGTGTCAAGATATTCACGTATAAACTGTAACGCGTTCAATATCCTTCACTTGTTAGACATAGTTTATGTTATTTAACAAAAATTTAACTTAAAACTGTTAATAACTATAATGAAAACGGATATAATAATTAAAAAATGACAAGACATGTGTTATTATAATATATTTATTTATATTTATTATGATCTATACCAAATCATTCGTGAAAATAGTTTCGACAATTATGAAAATTTATTATGGCATATTGCAAGGCCGAAATAAAGTTTTAGATGACGAATATACACGTCGAATGCAGTTAACTGGATAATAATCGTATCTGGTACTGCTTTTCCATCATCGTGCGCTGCGGCCAAGATGGGTGTAATTTATTTCAATCGCCATTTTTTTGAGCAGTGGCAGGTTGGGGCAGCCGTTTTTTTCTGATTCTGATAGAGGAAGGTTCACTCTTTACTACAGTAGTATTCACACCCTGCACAAATGTGCACATTTTTTTAAAATCAAACGCAAAGTTGAGATTTTAGTTAAATGTATTTTGTTTCAATCAGATCCTATTATTTAAAAAGTTGTTAACATTTTAATTTATTTTATGCACTGAATAGAATCTATACTAATCTAGTAAACTTTTTAATTCATTTGAATTTTATCTTTCCTAGTAAAATTCATTAGAATCGTACATTGAAGTTACGGATAATATCATCAGCGTTTCGTTTTGACAAATTTCTACTGACTTTGAGTGCGAACCACGGCAAAACGAAAGCAAATATGAAAAAACGGATTACACCACGTTAAACTACAGTTTATTCTCTATCGATGTGTGTAAATAGTTTTTCAATTTTCGAATACACGAAAATCGACTTTTGATCGCCGAAAGCCGTTTTGTCCCACTGTGCGGCGCGCTCTGATTGGCCAGTGTCTTTCGTTAATAACTCGAAAACGAAGCCTTAACCAACATTTTGGCAAAGGAAAAAGTTGTTTAGAATGACCTCACCAATCATCCCTCTTCGGCTCCTACCCCAGTTCTGGGACACCCTGTATAAGCATACAGGGTGTTCGACAACAGGTGGGCAAAATTTTAAGGGGTGATTCTAGGGATCAAAATAAGACGAAAATCAAAAATAATGAAATAGCGTTTGCGGCTTTGTTTTCCAGTAATTAACGTTTAAAAATTCGAGTAAAAAGCGCCTGAAACCTACAATCCGCCCAGCACCGACGACTGAACGTCAGGTCAACAGGGGTCGGTACAGTCATAACCAAGAATCGAAGCCGAATGTTGCAGTACCGAGAAACAGAATAGCACGAGGTAAGTTTCTACTATTCAACAATTCTTGGTTATGACTGTACCTTCCCCTGCTGACCTAATGTTCAGACGTCGGTGCTGGACGGATTGCAGGTTTCAGGCGCTCTTTACTCGAATTTTTAAACGTTAATTACTGGAAAACAAAGCTGCAAACGCTATTTCATTATTCTTGATTTTCGTCTGATTTTGATTCCTGGAATCACCCCTTAAAATTTTGCCCAGCTATTGTCGAACACCCTGTATATATATATTAATCGAATTGAGCAACCACCTCCTTTTTCGAAGTCGGTTAAGAATATTCATCTTCTTTGCCTACCTTTCAAAGATGCTTGATTAAACACGTTCTTGCCTGGAACGTCGAAGTTCTTTTTTTTCTTCCGTTCGAAAGCTCCGAGGAACGTTTCCTGTATTTTCCGAGATTTTCTTCTTTCATTCCAACACTTGTCCCTTTGTTCTTATGATTTTTTGTTCTCCCTGCGATTGTTTTGTGGTTTTTCTGGAAACACTGTTTTGAACGACTTGAAAAATGAATGGGAGGATCATAACAGAGGTGAGGAAATGAAATCATGAATGATAGAATACTTATTATTGTGTTATTATTTGAAAATTTATCCAAGGGATATGACACGTGTCATTTTTTTTTTTCTTAGCAAAATAACGAGATGGTTAACGATTTGTCGCAGGTAGCCAAGCTGTTCTCTTACACGTGGACTTTGGGCGCGTTTCTATGCAAGTCGGTGAATTATATTCAGAGAGTATCGGTTATTTGCTCGGCTGTCATGTTAACCGCAATGTCGATCGAAAGGTAAATCTTACATTATTACTTCCTTTAAACCACCCATTATTTAACCTCATATCGTACCTATCTCCACTTCCAACTTAAATCATGTTAAAATAAAAAGAATTGCATCCAATATTTTTTATCATAAAGAAACTTTTTCTTTAATCAAAGTTTCACTTTCTTAGGTATCTTCAGGACAACAATGAATGTGAAATTTATTACAAAAGTCTTCCGATCGATTAAACCTATCGTTAAAACAATTATTCGTTTACGTGAAAACTTAGAGATTAACTGGAAGATGAAATTATGAAACATTTGTATTGCTCGATGTACATAAGAAAAGGAGAATAAAAACGTTTAACGTAACGTCGTTTCACATCCAAGGAGGACAGTTTCACTTAATTAGCGAACAAACGAATTGTCAGAAATTCTGGTTATTTATAGCTGTATTTTCCAACGATGGCACTGTCTGTCTGCATAGTTGGAAGGGTTCGTTCTATCACGAAACGTGGCTATTAGTTTCTAAATTATTTAAACACTATAGATCTTTTTTAACCTCCTGCTTCTTTCCCGGTAAGATTAATAAATCCGAAGGATTATAAGTTTCACGAGGATTAGGTGGCACTTTCAATAACATGCCCCTATTGTGTAGTACACTGTTCATAACTAATAATGATTTCAGGGTTTATCTAGTATAACTTTAATAATTATTTACAATCTCTAAATATTTCTCTCGTAAATCGTTTCCTTTCAATTTCACGCGAAGTGGTATTCGATGCTTGTGTCACGTGGAAAGTTCACAGGTTTTTAAATGAATGGCACTTTTAAAGGTTTAGCACTTTATTTTTATAATATGATCCCGACTGACTGCGCTTATGTCCGGTAAGGTCTTTTATAATGTCGTTGGTGGTGGAGAAGGGGCCGATGATTGACAAGGTGGGATGTCCGTGAGAACGCGTCTTATCGAATACTTAAGTAGGTGGTCGCAATATGATGTTTAGGTGTCCGGTCGTGAGGAGTTCAATTGTTCGAATATCGATCGTTTAGGCGGGTGGCCGTAACACGATGTTTGTCCGATCGTGGGAAGAATTCGATTAACGTACGTTTAGGCGGCTCGTCGTAACACTTGAATCGACCTAAAAGTTTACATTCGTTAGGGTAGTTTCGACAAAATTCGTTCCCTTATTTATTTTAGCACGTTTCGAAAGCACTTAGCACAGGGAAAGAGGAGCAGGAATTGTCTTTTCTGCTTCAGATAAGATTCCAAGGGTGTCGAGATTGCCAGGCGTTTTCTTTCAGTAGTGATACTAGGCCGGTTCTAATTCATTTGCGTCAGCATTTTGTTTGCTGATTCAGCAGAAATTTGACACCCTCAGCAGAAATATGATACCCTCACTACCTCACCTTGAACTGAAATTTGACACCTTCGGGGGTGGGGGGTGGGGGAGGGGGATATCATATTTCTGCTGAGTCAGCAAAAAAAATGCTGATGCAAGTGAATTAGAATCGGCCTAGTATCACTACTTCCTTCCTCTTCCACTTTCCTTCGCACCGAATTCATCGTAAGACTTATTTAACATATTCATAATACAAATATTTTACACCTTCTGTACGCGTTTTGTACATACTTCTCAAATCCAGCGAAATATCCCTCGGTCGATAACCTATGATCCCGTCGTAACCAGACGAGTCATAATGTAATCGGTGTTGCGCTTTCTAATCACCGATCCGAACGCCGCACTTATTATAACTACAGTAAAAGCTGGATATATACAACAAACATTGGGACCCAGACGTTGCATATATCCAGCCGAGGTGTCGAATCTGCGTCCGTACACATCGTTTGTATTCAGCCGCGATACCTATTGTACGTTCGTACACAACGTACGACGTGTTGCATGTTGCATGTTGTGTGTTTGATGCATCTTTGGTGTACGGCCTGCCTTATGTTTGGTATCATTTTAATCAGAAAAATCTGACAAATGCGTTAGTAAAAGTTTCATTAAAAAAAAGATAAAAATAAAAAAGTTTTATCGTTGAATTAGTATTAGTCACACCGATATAACGGTTCGGATCGTATTACACGGCTTCCTCGTCGAGCGTCTCGGTTGACTTAGGGTGTTACTTCGCGAGCGAGATACGGCGCGCGACGTACAAAATAAAAAAAGAAAAATTAACGAGATTGTTAGTATTATTAATTTTTGAGGTTAATGCGCGGTTGAGAAAGGTATTAGCGCTGCCACCAGTCCAAACCACTTATGAGGATCACTTGCGCGATCGTCCTCTATGATTAGGACAATTAAAAGGTCAGTAAAATTCAATGTTAGATTTACTGCTGGGTTCGTAAACGCTCTGGTCCCATACGGGCCCCTTGTGTGAATTTGTGCGAAGATGGTAGGCGTGATTGTGTAAGAAGGAAATGTGTTTGAATATAAATTAATTAGAAACTGATTAAGAGTAACAAAAGGTATAATTTCAGAAAAATAAGTATAACAATAAAAATGGTTTAGTTAACAGAAAATACAAGCTGTTTGAAATACATGAAAAGAGCAAATGAAATATATGTAAGCAAGGAAATATAAAAGTGAGATCTATTGAGTTGAAAATATGACGGAAAATTCGTAATGAAAGTTAACAAGTGAGCTATTTGATTTAATTGGATTTTAATTCGATATAATACGGTATGATTACGCGAAAAGAGAAAACGGACCCAGGGGGAAACTACCAAGACCACGGTCTCGTGGGCCGTATCTTTTAGTGTGATCGGAATTTTATAAGAAATATAAATATATTCGATACCTTAAAACGCGGTGTTGAACGGGACGATCCAGTAGGAAATTTCCAGGACACGCAGTCCCGTAGATCGCCCGTTTTGCCTCACGATCAACCAGATTTGTCGTATTGACTAGTTTTTTCGAGGGGAACGAGGGGAGCCGGGGTGGTGGTCGTACACAAAAAAAAGAACACCAAAAAAAAAATGCACGAGGTTGTCTATGGGTTGTCAGTTTATTAAAACCAAAGTCAAAATGGAGGAGACCGGCCGTTACACCTTGGCGAGGCGCTCGCGCGGTTCCGTATAGTACAAAGACGTCGTATTCGGCCAATCACTCCCGTATCACACTTACACCCGTTCAAGGTACAATGAAAAGACCGACGAGGTTGAGGTGCCCGCACACGGTGCTCGCGGTTCGTACAGAGGAACGAGGTAACCGGGAGACGCCCGACAACACGTGGCGTCGTCGGAGAAGCCGGTGAGAAAACCGCCCCACAGTGGGGCGACCATATACGAATGTTGGACATTGGTATAATGAAGTATGAAGTAAATATAATTCGTTAAATATTTTATACTAACTGTTCTTGACACATAAGCGTCTATATATAATGTGATACATCTGTATAAAAAATGTATTTAAAAAAAAAATTTTTTTAAATTTTCCGAATTTTTAAAAAATCCATTTTGCAATGAAAAATTCTGTAAAAATTCAGAAACATGTTGGTCGTGGAGCAGAATGTTCCTGATTTTTTTCAACATTTTTCATACCTTACAACCAAAGATATAAAGCTTAAACTGTTAAAGAATTAAATTAAATATCTGACGAAAAAGCAACAAAAAGCAAAAAACACTTGAATGGCTACGATCTACATACTTCCTAAAAACAAATGGTGCAAAGTTTTTTCTGGGCATTTTTAGGCGATTTTTGTAATTGAATAAAACATTTATATCTTTTATAATCAAATGCAATACATTTCTGTTGATTATTTATGTCACCTTTCTGTTTATTTTAGAATAACATATTCTTTTGGTAAAGTCACAAAATACAAGGATTAGAACGTAAATTACCAAAAAGAAAAATTGATTGATGTAACTAATTTTGGATGCCTCAGGGTTAATAGTGGTACAAAACGTAAAAATATTGTGGAACTTAATTGTGGAAGACTTAAAGATTCATAAAAATATACTTAAGTTCTTAAATTACAACATTAATATTTTGCCTCAATGTCCAACATTCGTATATGGTCGCCCCATAACGGCGCGCCGTTATTCGCACTACACGGGTTATTCCGAGGTATTCGTCGTTCTGAACACAGCGAGGAATCGAGGAGAACCAGCTATCGCTAAACTAGCACAAAATCTCTTGAAAACCACTACAAATCTTTGATACCCGTACGGAGAATGACGTTCACGAGTCGGTTGCAAGAAACAATATGGCTACGCGGTACGCGTCGCTCGCACGAGGAGTTTAGTTACCGGTTCGTAAAATTCATATTCGTCAATTGGATAATCGATCAGACTAAATAGAATTTGTTCTTGACTGCGCGGCCTTGCCAATCATAATTAAATGATACGCAATTTTGCAGCAATACTCGTTTAATTCGTTTGCATTCGGCGACGAGGGTGGGCTGATTCACAGTCGGTACAGAAATCTCCAGCTACTTTGTATTCATAGTCTCGTTTAATCGAAAAAGATCCGGATAATCGCTGCACTCGCTCCTTTTTCTTTTTTTTCTTTTTTTCGTTTAATTGGTGAGATATGAAAAAAATTACTTTGCTCTATTGCCTCCTCTTAATGTATCTCTATATTTTTTCTATTTTTTTCATCTTTGCCACCTGCATGCTCTATAATCTCGAAAATTTAATATTTCGCAACAGTTCACTCGACAATTATTTTTGGTAGGTTGTTCGTAAATTAATTAAGAAAGTTAAATTGGAATTAAAAATTCCATCTGTGTGTTTCAGGTATTTCGCGATAATTTATCCGATGAAAACGGAATACAGATTCACGATAAGCCAGGCCCGTAAGGTGGTGATTACAATTTGGGTGACATCGTTCTTTCTTGGTATTCCAATGATTTTCGTCCAGGTAAATGTATTAACATTTTTATTTCTATTTCATTTACTTTATTTAATATTTTCAAGCGATGAATTGATATAATTATTATAAATGTCAGTTCCTACTTCATGTAGAGAAATTGGTGGTCTACACAAATATGTACGAGATAGCGTTGCCCATCAACAGAAATCGACGTGTATTTGACTGATATTTTCTAGCGAGAAACCTCTGTATATCAAACCGTTAAGAAGCTATTTCCGTTCAGAATGGAGCAAGCAGGGAGTAGAAAATCGGGTGAAATTGTGTATCAAATGGATTTTGTAAAGGAAAAGAAGCTTTCTTCGCAATATCTTCCATGGGTTTTTAAACCCTCCCTTTGTTGCTCTTCTCTTATTACCTCTGGAAATGACTTGCATCGAGCTTCATTTACCCGTCAACTTGTAAATTAGTTCGTTCGAACGTAGAAACATCCGTGAGCAGGTTTTAAATGAGATCGCTTTCCCTTCCTGAAAGAAAGGATGAACAAAGGGAGGAAATTAATGATTGATGTAGAAAAATGAGTCTTGTGTCTCCTGCAGAAAGTAGCAGAAATAAGGCGATAAATATCGTTCTTGACATTTGTATTTAAATTACACATGCAATTTAAAGTCCCCAATCCAGGCCGATTAAAATTCGAAATTATGTGTTTGCAAAATTTACTAATTTTAATTAGAATAATAACATAAATTGAGCTTTAATCGATAAAAATTAGCTTGAAAATCCTGCAGTGTTAATTAGCGAAGAATCATCTAACACGAATATTTTTCTCTTTCTAGACACACAAAGTGTACTGGTGCGTCCGCGATTCAGATGCGGCTCTTTTGTGGCGTGGACACGAGGTTTACATGCTCGTCTTGATTCTGGCGTTACCTCTAACGGTCATGGTGTTTTGTTACTGGAAGATTCGGTTAGTTATGAAAGGCCGATATCACATGACAGCACGACACGTGTAAGCCTACTTTTTTAAATTGAACACTGTAAAAAAGAGTTCCCTGTTTATTCCATGCAAAAGCGAAAAAAATTATTAACATATTAGTGAAGAAAGCGATGGCAGTGGAATCAAATTTCTGATTATTTTTCAACACCGTTTTAAAGTTGCATGGACTTCGAATGGTTGTATAAACAAACAAGCAACAACCGAGAGCAAATTATAAATGAAACTTGTGCGATAGTGTATCAACTTTATTACAGACCTGCAAACTCGCAGTCCAGGTAATTTTTATCGCGTGTTTTGTACTTCGATTCGTATTTTACGAGATTTCCTTGTTTGATAAATGCAGATAAAAACTTGTGTGGATCGTTTACATTTGTTAGAATTTCCGTCTACACGCGGTAAAAACATCAAAATATTATTGTCAATATGGAAAACATCATTGTCAATATTATCAAACATATGCACCGGCGCGGTGCGGCGTTTCAAGGGGGTGGACACGGATAATAGTAGCGCGTTGACATGGTATCCATCCAATTCACCGAATGAAGTTCGTCGAAAGACAATTCACTGAATACAAATCACCGAATACTGATTCACCGAAAGATATGATTCATCGAATGCCAGTTCATCGAAAGGACAATTCATTAATTGGGACAATTCACCGAAAACAATTCCCCGAATTGACAGTTCATCGAAAATTGATAATACGTTTATGGTACTCCTTATTACATTATATAAATTGTATCTGGTCATGACTTAAATATAACCTCACCGAAATTGGGATAACCGAACTTAGCTCTTCCGGTGTATACTCCTAAGAGGTACAGGTATATACATGTAATGTCGAATTAAGTTTAGTCATTACAATTTCGGTTTACGAACCGTTTATCGAATGCCAATTCATCGAAAACCAGTTCACCGAAGATAATTCACCGAATGAACAATTTATCGAATGTACAATTCATCGAATGGACATTTCACCGTATACCGATTCACCAAATGCCACTTCACCGAACGCACGTTTCACCGAATGAGACAATTCATCGAATGTTTTTGATCTTATTTTATGTTTTTGAGTCTTCCCGATTTCTACAAATTGTGATCTTTTAAATAATAACGAAAGCGTTGCCGGCCGTCTTGCGGCGACCGGATTTAAATATGTGTCTGGATTAAAAAAAGTGTATTCATCTATACAGTAAGCCTGTTCATTACTATTATTTCGAGCACGGCATTTTAATCGAATTTCAACAATGCAAAACGGGCGATCTATTAAGCCTACGGGTTATAAGAGCCTCTTCATTTTAGATCGTCCCGTCATTTCATAATCAGGTACCGAATTATAATATATATATTTTTTAAATTTTCTATTGTCGCGATTTTCAGAAACGATTGCCTCGACTATGAGCTATAAACGAGGGACGACTTGTTAAGCCTGCGGGTTATAAGAGTCTCTTCATACAAGTCGTACCCTCGCGGATAGAATCCGCTATTTTTCCATCTACTAATTGTCCAGATAGTCGTTTGAAACCAAAATTATAATTGCGTTCGAAATTATATTAGCTAGTCTCAATTTAGATCAAAGGCCGTTCATATTTTAATCAAACTTTAATCAAACAATAGTCATTATTATACAATAGATTAAGCATCTTTACCCTTGTAAATCAAAATTGTTCAAATTCAAATTCAGTTAATTATCAGATCATACATATCAGTATTTCATATTCAGTTTTCAGTTAAAAATTTACTTTCTTTGTTAGCTTCAATAGTTCTTTGAATTATATCTGATTTTTGCACACTAAACGTTTATTTTCATTTCTTTCAATTATAATACCTATCTTACATTAAATCCACGCATACCAACATACAGTTTCAAGGAGGGACCCGTATGGGACCCAGAACACTGACAAACCCAACGGAAATAATCAAAATCTAACTTTTCCGTCTTTTAATCGTTCTGATCATAGAGGAACGTTTAACGCATCATAAACGATCAGGATTGGTGGCAGCGATACCTTTCTCATCGTCCAAGGCTTTTCTTTGCTCTTTACGTTGTGCCTCGCCTCGCATCACGCGCGCGCGCGTCGCAAGGTAACAAATTTTATATAAAATAAATAGGTTTTATTAATAGCTGTTGGGTGTTTGTATAAATGAAGTAGAAATTATTTTATGCTTTTTAGTGCGTTTAGAAGTCGGTTGTATTTTTTGTTAAAAATTATTTTATTTCACACTGTTTAGTGGAACGAGCAGTATTTGCCCGCCTGGATTTTTCACAGCGCCCCATAACAAACCTCGCTCAAAGAGGAGGTATAACAAGAGAAGAATATACCTCCTCTTTGCAATAATTCTGCAAATGTTTACATAGGGGAAAGTTGCCGAAATCATACCACTTAAGATATTATGCATAATATCAAGCTCTGGTATGTCTGTTTGAGAATTTAGCTGAGCAATTTTATAAAATATCATTTAAATAACCTGTGGACAACGTTAACTGCATTTTGAAAGCAGTTGTTATGTCTTACATGCATTAGTAAAAAAATGATACGAAGGTACGATTTTGGCAACCGGTATCCTAAATCGTACTAGTTGGTTTCCAACATCCTATCTCTGAGTTATAAATAATAAATTGATTTTATTTAACATTGAGGACAATAATAACATTTTGTGCTTTTGACACGCCTGCACAGGCCTCATGTACCCTTAAACATTGTATTATATTTTCAAGTTGAACTTCTTCATACAAACTGCAGAACCACTCCTCTTCGTTAAGCGATACAGAAATATTTGCAGATGCACTAGTTGAAGACGTGTGTTTTATTATAGCCTTATTCATGTTATTTGCACTTCACTGTCCGTACTTTCTATTTGGCATAACTATAATCTAAAAAAAATATCTAAAATATTGATCAATTGTTTAACTCGTACTGGTACGATTTGGTAAACTACGCCGCAGTACGATTCAGGCTACTCGCTGGCTCTTTTATAATTTTATTTTATTTAATTTATAAGTAAGTTTTAACATGATTTGAAAATTGGCGCATGCACATAAAAACGTAGGCTTATATTTGTGTAAAAATAAATATCATTAAATTATTTTTAAAAGAGACAGCGCAAGCGCAACATGATTAAAATTTTACATTAGGCTGATCTGCTTTTTCAAATTTGTTAGAACAGCTACTGTAATTGATTTTGATACACTATTTAAGGTTTTATAGGAATATATATGTCTTAGCTTATAAAAGATGTTGCTAGCTGGTACCGCCATTCAACATTAAGCAAAATTTGAATGTGCTACGATTTAGGAGAATAGTACGATATCGGCAACTTCCCCCTACATAAGTTGTATATGAGATATTTATTTATTTAAATTATTTGCATTCACTCAGAATATCGACAAACACTCCTTTGTATTTTTTATTAGTTTCGTAAAACAAAGTTACTATAGGTTTCTGGAAATACAAGCGTCACGCAATTGAGACGAGTTATATCCTTTTGGTACGAGATAGGAAAAAGCTATTGATGTAAAAGTTGAATGGTATGACTTATGAAAAATATGATATATCTCACGAAATATTAGTTTTTTAAACATTGTACTGTTAGATATAGGTGATAGGTAATAGTGAGAGGGAATAGTAGCGAGGGGAGAGAAGGAGAGAAGGAGCCGAGGCCCCTCCATTTATTAGTTCTAATACTACTATTTTATCCAGAATTTTCCAAGGAGTTGATACCAGTAAAGAAAGAAATGCAATTCTATTTAAACAAAAAGTGTATCTGCATTTTTTTAGTGCATCGTTGCATTCACGAAGAAAATGAAATCATAGAAAAATGAACATTATCATACCATTGAACTTTTACATAAACAGCTTTTTCCTATCTCTTACCAAATTCAAGATATAACCCGTCCCAATTGCATGACGTATCCTATATACTTTTATTAATTAAAAAACATTTATTTAAAGAAGTTAATAACTTTTTCTAAAAATTATTCTCAGATAGCACGTTCCTTCGGTTCTTCAGAGTAGGCAAATATTTTTCAGCAGCGAGGGGTTCTACGGTGCACTATATAAAATCCACGCGTTTGGTGAGTCAGAATTTATCGGAGCGGGACAATTCTATCATTTGAGGTGAAAGAACGATAGCATGATCACCGTACATCTCACACTAAACACGCGATAATGTTTCGCTTTCGTTCTTCAGGCGTATCGTGGTGTCAAAAGACTACACCAAGTGGTTATTGTTGAGACTTTATTAAAAATAACTACGTCGATAGTTCCGCACTTTACATAGTTCGCTTTTTGAATACCTTGGCTCCTCGCTTGGAGCCTGTATTTAAGGGGCTGAAAAGCGCCTTTGGAGGGGTACGGTTGTGTATCCAGAGTTAGCAATAGACACAGGAAAAGTTTTCTAAATGGAAAGGACTTATATTTTGGTTTAGAAGGAATTAATATCTTCTTGGGAAATCTCGGATGCTTTTTAGGAAAAGGGAATCTTTTCAAAGTTATGTGTCCTGTTCGGAAAGGATGTGATAGGAATCAGGAGATCGACAGGAAAGGGACGAATTTATGTATCCGGCGAGTATTGGTGGGCGAGGATACCAGGTATACGCAACAGTGGCGATGCCTCTGGCGAGATGAGCGTTTGAATGTGTTTGTAAAAATACTTGAGGCGTTGTTGCCTTCCTAGATCGTGTTGCGCGCACGCTAGCTGAGAATTAAACCATTCAAGTTCTTAACAAAACACGCAAGTGGCTCCACCAGGCCCAACGAAAAAACTGCCGTAATACCAACGTCCCGAATCGGAGAGGTCAGGTAGACACGGCATATGAGGCATATGAGTCACTTAAGAACTTGAATGGTTTAATTCTCAGCTAGCGTGCGCGCAACACGATCTAGGAAGGCAACAACGCCTCAAGTATTTTTACAAACACATTCAAACGCTCATCTCGACAGAGGCATCGCGACGATACGCCTGAAGAACGAAAGCGAAACATTGGCGCGTCTTTAGAGTGAGATGTACGGTGATCGTGCTATCCTTCTTTCAACCCAAATGATAGAATTGTCCCGCTCCGATAAATTCTGACTGACTGATCGCGTGGATTTTATATAACGCACCATAGCACCCCTCGCTGCTGAAAAATATATGCCTACTCTAAAGAACCGAAGGAACGTGCAATCTGAGAAATTTTTTAGAAAAAGTTATTAACTTCTTTAAATAAATGTTTTTTAATTAATAAAAATATACAGGATACGTCATGCAATTTCTGACGGGTTATATCTTGAATTTGGTAAGAGATAGGAAATAGCTGTTTATGTAAAAGTTCAATGGTATGATAATGTCTATTTTTCTGTGATTTCATTTTCTCCGTGAATGCAACGATGCACTCAAAAAATGCAAATATACTTTTTATTTAAATGGAATTGCATTTTTTTTTTTACTTGTGTCAACTCTTTGAAACATTCTGCATAAAAAAGTACTATGGTACTATTAGAACTAATAAATGGAGGGACCTCGCGTCTACATATACAGTAAAAGCTGAATATATGCAACAGAGATTGGGAACCAGACGTTGCATGTATCCAGCCGAGATGTCGAATCTCGAATTGGATGCGACGACCAACCAAGCATGAACGTAGAAAGGGACAGACAGTGGAGGAGAGAGAGAGAGGTCTATTGATCAAAGGAAAGAGCCAAAACGTATCGGCGTGACTAATACTAATTCAACTATAAAACTTTTTTATTTTTGACTTTTTTTTACTGAAACTTTTACTAGCGCATTGGTGAAATTTTTCTGATTAAAATGACACCAAACACGATATAGTTTGAATGGGGCGAGGTTATGGGACGCTGTGAAAAATCCAGGCGGGCCGCAGCCAAAACTTAGCGAAAAGGGACAATCTCAACATTCAGAATGAGAGAAGGATAGCATGACTGTAGTGCGTCTCACTCAGCGTTCAGGCGATGTTGCCTTTTTCGCTTGCCTTCGCAGCACAGTTCGAGTTGACGCTAACGCTTGATTCTAACTACGATTCCAAATCGGCAGCCTTTCTATTTAGACGCCACCTTATAATTACTAGCTGAACTAAATTTGTCACGTGACTTGCTCTGTAGTATCCAGATAATGGCGGAACTCGTCTTTGGGAATGTTTTTACGAGAATCGGTTATTCGTCCTTATATGAGAAGATCTTGAGCTGAATAAGGGCTTATTCGAAAGAAGAAGGTTCAATGCAGGGCGGTCAACTCACCGTTTGAGTCACAAAACTCTTTTAGTGGCCTAAAAGTGCTTCGATTCCGCAACTGCATTTTGTCGACTTTTTCTTCTACTTTGGACACTGATATTATTAAATATGGACACAATCTCGTTAAACCATGAGTTGACCGCCCTGCATTGGACCTTCCTCTTTCGAATGAGCCCTTACCCAGCTCCAAGTGTTCTCATATAAGGACAAATAACCGATTCCCGTAAACCCATTAATAGGCCCATATTTGCCGGTAATGTCACATCGCTGCATTACCCGTGTCTACCCCCTTAAGGTAATTCTTATATCCCTTTACATGATCCTCGAGATGTATTTAAAACTTATACGAGCGCTTGTACGACTGAAGTGCATTGTTGAAATAATTGCTCTCGGATGGTAATCGCCATGGTGGAGATTTCAGACAGCATTAAATTTCCAACAACATTCCATATAACGAAACTCTGAAAATTCTGTTCAAACCAAAGTTTGTAAAAGTTTCGAGCAGATGCAGGGAAATTCAGGTCATTTTCAATGGAAATTGAGAGTATCTGGAAGCGGAAAAGGATGTTCAACTTATTGAATATAGTCTGATAAAAGCATTTACTATTATATTGAAAAGTTTCTCTTTGTGTAAATGTAGCGAGGGTTAAATGGGTAAGTAATCTTATTGTTTCGATATTTTATAAGATACTTTTCGAGCATCATCGCGAAAGTTTGTCGAACCTTTTGATCGCAGCTTGCGCGCGATATCTTGTTATCGATCGTTTGGGCTCTGCCTCCTATCTTTCGGGAATTCATTGTCGTTTATCGTACTCGTTAAACACTTTGACGAACGAGATTACTGTAGTTGATGACGAAATTCCTTCGACGAGATCCAGTTTTTCTATACAAGCATGTTGCTCTAGTAGTTTGTAGGATCAGGACGTAAGATTTATCGTGGAAATTATTATTTTGGGACAGGAACGGAAACTTTAGTGACACGAAATAGGCGGTTCGATTTGTTACAGATTAAACTCGAACAATGCCGATACCGAATCAATATCCATGACAGAGATGCAGAATATGCGAAATGATCACTATTATCGAGAAGACGGACGAACGGAGGAAGAATTCCGAACCGTGAAACAGGTCTGTTAAATATTAATTTTGCAACTAAACGTCTACTTACTTCTAGCAGCTTACGTTAGAGTAAGCTGTGGTGATAATGATACAGGTTTAAGGAGGTTTTATCTTGATAAGCTATTCAAAGGTTTCACCCCTTCGCATTGGAGGACGAGATATGTCGCCACGTGATTTCGTTCATGATATGGTTTCGACGAGATATCTTGCAACGCAATGTCTTTCATGCAATGCAATGTAAGAAATATCTCGCGACACAAAGTCGTTCATGTGACACTGTGTATGGAATATCTCGCACACCTTTTTTTTATAATGCGAGATATCTCGTTCAACGATTTGTATCAAAGCAACCGGTGAGTAATATTCAGTTGTGAACGTTCAAAAACGGGAACGCGAACGCGAAGTATCTCGTCCAAAGCATATCGTGAACGATATCACGTGGCGAGATATCTCGTCGTCCGATGCGAAGGGGTTAAGGGAACTTTGTCTCATTAAGTTGCTCATAGGATTCAGGTAAATGATAGAACTTGATAACACTGTACAACAAATTTTGACTTCTTTTTTATTTCGTAACCGTCACTATGAAATTCTTATAGATTTTTGCGAGCTAAATACGAATCTGAAATCCGTTTCTCTCTAGGTCGTACAGTTTTTGAGAAAATTAATGTTAAGAAAATTGCAAATTTTCAACTTAGATGTTTTGTGCTTTTACCGTAGCAGCTATTCGGTTACTTTTGACATAAGAAAAATCTGTGAATTTTCCCGAATAAAACAATATAAATTGTTATTATATTGTAAACATTTAAATATGTTTAAATAATGATCAAAGTGAGAAAGATACCAAAAACGCACCAATTTTTGCTGATATTTTTCAATTTATTTCAAAAACTAAAGGACTAGGCGATAATCTAACCAAAGTACGCGATGGAGCAGACATTTCTGCTATAGAAAGCATCAAGCGAACTTACTGCCTACTGCCTAGGCGTAACGGAATAACTGAACGGCGCGGCGCGCAGTTATTATTACTGTACATATTGAATTTTGCATTTATAAACTATTTAATATTAGATTAACGAACTGAAGCCCCCTTTATTGAACTTCAACTTTTTTATTTATATTTAATTTGTAATTTTGTTTACTAAATCCTACTACTATATAAAAGGAAAGACCCTTTTTCGTTTGGAACTGCTAACCGCGAAAACTACTGAACCTATCGCTACCAACTTTTAACTACATCATCTTATGGTCCCCGGAAGGTTTAGCAATAATAAAATCTACCGATTTTTTATTAAAATGTTATTATACGATTAAAAAAGTGATTTATGATATGTGAATCCCCGTTGCGCATACGCTCTTACTGCCTGCAACCGCGCACGCGTTCTTGCACCGCTGGAGTGTAGTTTGAGAATCACCCGCTAGATGGCGAGCAGCATTCCACAAGAGAGTTGGCGAGTTCAGACTATAAGTTGAGCTCACCCACTCGCCACATCAATTATTACTTCAAATGCTCGAAGTTTTTATTTATGAGAGCGGGCGAAGCCGCGACGAGGATGCTAGTACTTTATATCTATCAAATGTTATTTATACAATTGTTTTAAAAATTCGATCATTGTATATATATAAGCAGAGGAAAATAAGTGGCATAATATACATATAACATAGTAATCACCCCAGGTTTATAACAAATCGAATGTTTAAAATCAATGCTTTAGATTTTAACATCGTGCATGCGATATAGTATTATGAAGTTCATGGTTGTATAGTTTTGTTATGTAATGAATTTTGTTATTACATGAATATCCATGAATGTAAAATGTTTAGAGCAATAATTTTGTTTTAGAAAATTCCTATTTTCCCAAAATTACGAAGATGTGTTTGGAATAGTTAATTATAATTAAGGGTTTATAGCAATTATTTCTTAAATTGTTTCAGTTTAAGTTAAATAACTTTAAAATGTGAAATGCATATGAAATACAATTTTTCAGACGCTTCTTCTAGAACTCTTCGATATATAAAAATCTAACGTTGTCGTTGAACATCTGAAACACATACCTTAAGAGACGTACATTCTCCCATTCTCGTTTAGCTCTTGACCATGTCATAAATTGTCCAAACACAAGGTAAAATACCCTTAAAAAGGACACCACAGCCAAATATTTCGCATTTCCTTGAGATTTCCTTCAGTCTATTTTGAGCAACCAAACGAAAAGTTATACTACCACACAGACGAGCGCGCCGCGGGTGCAACGAACAATGAATTTCAACGCGCATTCGCCATCAGTTCAATATTTTCGGTACTTGGGCTCGAACACGGCAAACCCGAAGAAAACCGTCCACACTGCGGCAAGGAACCCCTTTGTGTTCGCGCAAAAGACCGACAGAAATTGGTTCGTTGCGCGGCATTACAGTATTGCCTCGTGACATGTTCGCGCTACCGTCCAAACGAACAAATACTCGCCCAAATGTAATGTTCGTTCCATGCTGCGTTGCTGCCGCGTTGCAGCCGCGGCGCGCTCGTCTGTACCCAGCTGTATCCGACTTCGAAAAGGAGGAGGATTCGATGTATATATATTTTTTTAATGTATGTTCACCGATTACGCCGAGACGGCTGGACCAATCGGAACGAAACCTTTTGCATCTTGTAGAGTATGTCTCCTGATTGGTCCCGTAAAAAGAATATTTTGCATTTTTTCATTGTCAAGGATTATTATTGCAAAAAACAGGAAGTTTCTAATCTCAACATAGGATGATTTCAATGACCCTTTAATATGTTGTCGGGGGCATTATGCTGAAGAACTTTTTCATTATGTATAATTAACTGACAGTTTTAGTTTCCGAGATATTCGTGGAAAACTATTGTTACTACTACATTGAATTCTACGTATGCCTACGTGTATTCTACCGCTTACTCTGACGGTGTATACAGTCAGCTGTCTGTACTGTTTCTATCCACATATCGCGTCGACCGAAAACCAGTATACAGGTAAGTCTTGATTAATGCTAGTTCACATAGTGCGATATTCGATTTAGTGCGAATTTTAAAATGATACCAGGTCGCATTTAATGCGAACAAAAATTCAGTTAATACGAGACTTTTTTCGATCCAGACATGGATCGAAGCATGCATGTTAACAGAAACTTGGATAAAATACTGCGGGTTTATCATCATATACATATACGAAGATATGAAAAAGCAGAAGAAAGTGCAATCAACACTGTTATAATACTTTAAAAAACAATAAACATGTGTTGAAAATACAATAAAATATAACAATGCATGCTACTCTGCTTTATCATGCGAAAAAGGAGAGGGAGCTGTACGCGTATTAGAACGAGCACGCGTATATATAGTCTTCAGTATGTCGGAAAGTAGAGTACACGCACGTGGCACATAGTCTTGCAAATGCGAATAAAATCAGTTATAATCAAGAACAAAGAGTTATTATTCAAAACAACCAAAAACCATTCCGTGTGTCGGAGTATTTAATTCAACAGGTTATGGGCCCAGGTTACGGGAATAACAAATATAAAGTAAATATTTTTGCATTCGAACGTGAAGATTTTTGAAATACAAATAAAACACGTGCGCATCGTACAACATGAGTAATATAACAAAAATTGAAGTGTTAAACATAGAAAATTACGAAACGTGAAAAATGCAAATAGAAGCTGTGCTTATAAAAAACGATTTATGGCAATATGTAAGTGGTGAAAAAGTGAAACCGGAAAGTGTCGCAGAAAATGCGAACGCAGTTAGCGAATGGGTTAAAAATGATTTGAAAGCAAAATCTGATATAATATTATGCATAAGCCCGAGTGAATTAATACAATTAAAAGGCTGCGGAACTTCTAGAGAGGTATGGGTAAAATTAGAAAATATTTGTGCGTCTAAAGGTTCTGCAAAAAAGACAACTCTTTTCAAATAGCTGACTTTGCAAAGAATGTCTGAAGGAGAAGATGTCAGGACACATATAAATAGATTCTTTGATATTGTAGAAAAATTAAAGGATATGAACGTAGACATAAACGAAGATTTGTTAGCTGTAATGTTGTTGTACATTTTACCACTTTCATTTGAGAATTTTAGATGCGCGATCGAATCGAGAGACGCGTACCAAATGCAGAAAACCTAAAGGTAAAAATACTAGAAGAGCATGATGTTCGATCGCAAAAGACAGGAACATCGAGTGCTATGGGTGCTTCGACAAACAATAAAGACTTAGATAGGAGAGCTAAGAGAGACTTTAAAAATCAGAGAGAGTATTCAGCGTCAAGGGAGTATAATAAAACTAATTATACTAGGAACAATAGCAATTACAACACATTTTCAAATAATAATCATAATAAATTCTCAAAGCTAAAGTGTTACAGATGTCAAAGAAGAGGGCACGATGCTATGAAGTGCAGAACAAGGTATCTGTTGAAAACGTAGCAATGATCATTCTAGTAAAGTTCAAAATGAGCGCCGCTATATAAAATACTAGTTTAAGTTACTAGATTAAGTTTTGTTATGTTGTATCCAGGTTTATACTTACCTTTTTTTTCTTCTCTAACTACGCTACAGAAAACGTGTCCTAAGTTTGCAATAAAGGAAAGTTATCTTTAAAATATAAAACAATCCTTCATTTAACAACTCCTAACCTGATTAAAATAACAGTATCCTTTCTCGAGAAACGAAATTCAAACAGTCAGTAACATAGTCGAGGATAATGCATATTACGCTTGTGTCGCCGATGAAAATGATAATAAAAGTAAAAGATGCTATGATGATACAAAATGGATCCTAAACAGCGGCTGTACGGCACACCTACAACAATAAAACAGAATTTGAAAGTATAACCCAGGTAACTGAATCACTAAATCTGGCTAATAATGGTTCGACAGACGTAAAAGGAAAAGGTACAGTCGTGTTAAAAATAAATACAGATAATACAGAGAAGAACATTAAACTAGAAAACGCTTTCTCTTATGTCTGTATCAAGAATAATTGACAAGGGTAATCTTGTAATTTCTGATAAAGAGAAAGCCATTGTGAAAGACAAATATAATGGGAATGTGAAAATGATAGCTACAAATGAAAGTCTACAAATGAAATTGCACAGTATACTGAAGAGATAAAAAATAATTCATTAATATTATGCCATAATAGGATGGCACATTTAAATGAAAAGAGTTTAATAAAATTATTGAGAGAAACGAATAATATTAAATCCAAAACAAATAAAGAGCACATAAATTGTGAAATATGTGCTATGGACAAGCTGACTGTACAACCCTCTACCCACTCCAGTGAAAGATGCAGAAACATATTGGAGATAATTTACTCGGATGTATGTGGACCATTTAATGCACCGAATATGGGTGGAGCTAAATATTTCGTTACATTTATTGATAATTACTCGCGCTGATGTGTCATATATTTACTAAAACATAAGGACGAGGTTCTTGAAAAATTTAAAGAGTATACAAAGGCGACAGAAAATGTTACAGAGAAGAAAATAAAATACTTACAGACGGACAATGGTAAAGAATATTGTAACGAGCAATTCGATAACTACTTGAAATTAAATGGAATATCTAGAAGATTGAGCACGCCCTATACACCACAGCAAAACGGTTTAGCTGAGAGGAAAAACCGAACCTTGATCGACGCCGTGAGGTGTTTACTGATACAGTCAGGTATGCCATTGTCGTTCTGGAGAGAAGCTGTAATGGCAGCAAACTATATTAGAAATAGACGCCCAACAACAGGGTTTGATGGTAGAACGCCTTACCTGTTTTGCCATGGGCGAATGCCTAATCTTAATCATATAAGAACCTTTGGTTCAAAAGTTTATGTTTTAGATAAGAAACAAAAGCCGAAACTTTTGAAACTTAGTAAGGAAGGGCGACTGGTTGGCTATTCTGATGAAGCAAAAGCTTACAGAATTTGGATACCTGAATTACGAAAAGTTGTTATATTAAGAGACGTCAAATTTATTGATGACAACCCATATATTAAGAAAACACAAGAAATTACACAGTGTGAAGATGAAAATGAAAATAGTATATTTAAGAAATCGAGGTTGACCTAAGTAATTGTAACGACAAAGAAGATGAAAGAGGGGTCGAACAAGAGACAACAAATAGGAAGAAACACTTACCCGGAAGGCCGTCATTATCAAAAACAGGAAGACCGGGGAGACCAAGAAAAATATATTGATCTTCAACGTTATCAGAGAATGTAGGTGACACTATGCCTAATGTGAATGATCAGGAATTAGAGGACGATGTTTTTGAAGAAGCCGAAACTAATTACGCGGAAATAGATTATCGTAAAGTTTTAAACGGCGAAGATAGAAAAGATTGGAGTGATGTAATCTGTAAAGAGGTTAAACAGTTAATAAGAAACGACACATGGGAAATAGTTGAAAGACCAAAGGAAGCTAATATAATAGAGTCAAAATTAGTACTAACAAATAAAAGGGATGCTACTGGAAGGATTACAGGTAGAAAAGCCAGACTGGTGGCTAAGGGATATGCACAAATCTATGGATTCGACTATTTCCATACATTCGCCCCAGTGGTAAGACTAAAATCATTACGTGTCTTAATAGCTCTCGCAGTTCAGTTCGATCTTAAAACGTGATTAAAACGATCTTAAGCGCCTATCTAAACGGGGAACTAGATGAACAGGTGTATATGAAACTTCCAGATTTTTTAAAACAATTTTTAGTTTATATAATAGAAGATGAAAATGAAAATGTTAAAAATAAAGCTCTTAACATGCTAGATGATATAAAGGCAGACAGCAAGGTTTGTAAATTAAGAAAAGCTTTGTATGGACTAAAGCAAGCCGGGAGAGTATGGAACCAAAAAATAGATAACATTCTTAAGAGTCTAGATCTGAAGGTTTCACAAGCAGAACCTTGTATATATTATGATGTTACCGAAAGCTATAAAATGATCATTATTGTATACGTAGATGACTTACTTACAGCTTATAATAATTTATCAAGACTTAATGAGGTTAAACTTAGGTTAAAGACTGAATTTGAAATTAAAGACTTAGGTGAAGCCGTATATTATACAGGCATAGAAATACTTAAGGTAGGCAATAAGATATATCTTCTTCAAACAAAACATATTGCTGAAATTATAGAAAAATATAATTTGATAGAGACGAAAATATCTAAAACTCCCGCTGACCCAAGCTCGCTATATACTTTATCTAAACATGTAACAAATTTAAAATTACCGTATAGAGAACTAATTGGCAGTTTGATGTATCTATCTGTTGTCACTCGGCCTGATATTATGTATAATGTAGTATTCTTATCTCAATTCAATACGTGTTTTTCAAAAGAACACTGGAACGCAGCAAAGCGAGTTGTCAGATATTTGAAAAAAACTATAGATTTAGGCTTAATGTATGAAAAGGGTGATTTGACTCTGACTGACTTTGTGGATGTAGATTGGGGGTAAAATGTCCTCGACAGAAAATCATTTACTGGTTCCGTATTTAAAATCGGTAACTCAATTATTTTATGGAAAAGTCAGAAACAAAAAACTGTAGCTCAATCATCTGCCGAAGCAGAATACATAGCTATGTCAGAATCAGTCAAAGAAATATTATTTTTAAGAAACCTATTGTTAGAGTTAGATATAAACTTAGATATTATTTTATATAATGATAATCAGAGCGCAAAGCAACTTGCAAATAACAACGTTTTCCATGCTAGATCAAAACATATTGATTTACGTTATCATTTTATTAGAGATACAATAAATAATAAAATTTTTGATTTAAATTATCTGCCATCTGTAGAAATGATTGCAGATGTGATGACTAAACCACTTCATAAAGTAAAACTACTTTTGCATTAAAAGCATTGGCGTTAAAGAAATGTAAAATAAACTGATCCATTGTAAGCATGCATTGAGGGAGGAGTGTTGAAACTACAGTAAAATATAACAATGCACGCTACTCTGCTTCTAATCGGAGATATTTTCGCGATGATCCCAATTGCAAAAATTTGTAGAATTTGTTATTATTAATAACTACTGTTATAGCAAGAAACCTATTCGCTGGTGCTACTCTGCAAGGAATAAACCGATCGCGATGAAACCTTTTGTTATGGGCAATGTCGTTAACGTGGGCATTTTATAAAATGACCGGCCATTTGTGAAATAACTGCCCATTATACACATTGTCCAAAAAAATGTGCAATCTACACAATGCCCGGTCATTTTACAAAATGCCCACGTTAAACACATTGCCTGTAACAGCTTTCCCATCTAATAAGAGATATTTCTGCAATGATACCACTTGCAAAAATTTATGGAATTCGTTATTTCTAATAACTATTGTTATTATACAGTGTTATACAGTTGTTATATACAGTAAAACCTGGATAAATGCAACGAAAGAATGCTTGGATAAGTGCAACATCGCTATCCCCTCCACTTGGGGGGATCCCCCTAGGCGAACCGAGCCGCTCGATGAGGAAACCGTGTAATATGATCCGACCGTAATATCGGTGTGACTAATACTAATTGAACGATAAAACTTTTTTATTTTTAACTTTTTCTTAATGAAACTTTTACTAACACATTTGTGAGATTTTTCTGATTAAAATGGTACCAAACACGATATGATTTGAATTATATTTATTTATTAAAATAATAATAAAACTGTACATATGTATAAGGCAGGCCGTACACCAAAGATACATCAAACACGCAACATGCAACATGCACCACGTCGCATGTTGTGTACGAACGTAGAATAGGTATCGCGGCACGGTATAAACGATTTGTACGGACGCAGAATCGACACCAAGACTGGATATATGCAACGTTTAAATGCCCAGAATCGACACCTCGGCTGGATATATGCAACATTAAATGCCCAGAATCGACACCTCGGCTGGATATATGCAACGTTTAAATGCCCAGAATCGACACCTCGGCTGGATATATGCAACGTTTGAAACCCGAGCCGACACCGCAACCGGTTTTCGTTTCCAATCCTCCTTTGCTTTTCGCCTACTTTTAACATCAATTTTAGCAAGTAATTATAATTCAACTATATTCTGTTTGGTACCACCTTAATCACAAAAATCTCACCAATGAGCTAGTACAAGTTTCATTTAAAAAAAGTCAAATATAAAAAAGTTTTTTGATTCAATTAGTATTAGTCACACCGATACGTTTCGGCTCTTTCCTTTGATCATCGGTCCTCTCTCTTTCCATCACTGTCTGTCCTTTTCTACGTTCACGCTTGGCTGCTCGTCGCGTGTGACCCGAGATTAGACACCTCGACTGGATATATGCAACGTTTGGGTCCCAATGTTTGTTGCATATATCCAGCTTTTACTGTATAGGAAAAAGTTGTTAAAAATGTCTAATTTTATAACATATTTAAATTTCATCAAAATCGGTAAGGTATAACCTAATCTCAATAATTACCTTAATCAGTTACCTCCTTTAAAATATTTCACGTCTTAAAAAGTATCTCCGAAAGGTTTGTAAAACGAACTTAAGGGGGTAGACACGGGTAATAGTAGCGCGTTGACATTACCGGCAAAAATGGGCATAAAGATGGGTTTACGCGCTTCCGTTATTCGTCCTTGTATGAGAACATTTAGGGCTGGGTGAGGGCTTATTCGAAAGAGGAAGGTGCAATGCATACCGCTCAACTCATGTTTCAGTGGGATTATGTTGATGTTTAGTAATATAAGCGTCCAAAGTAGAGGTAAAAAATCGACAAAATGCATTCGCGGAATCGAAGCATTTTTACGCCACTAAAAGAGAGCTGTGATTGAAATTGTAAGTTGAGCGGTCTAGCCACAACCCTTACCTGTAAATTAAGATCTATTTTGTCTTCATTTGTTGCGAAATAAGGACGAATAACGGATGCCCGTAAAAGCATTCTCACAGACCAGTTCCGCCATTTTGTGGATAATACAGAGCAATTCATGTGACAAATTCAGTTCAGCTAGTAGTTATAAGGTGGCGTCTAACTAAGAAGGCTGTCGATTTGGAATCGTAACCAAAATCAGGCGTTAGCTTGGTTACGTCACTCGACTGTGTCAACGAAGGCAAGCGAAAAAGGCAACAACGCCCGAACGCTGAGTGAGACGCACTAGTCATGTTGCCCTTCTCTCATTCTGAATGTTGAGATCGTCCCTTTTCGCTAACAATAAGTTTTGACTGACGCCCGCCTGGATTTTTCACAGCGCCCCATAACAAACCTCGCTCAAAGAGGAGGTATAACAAGAGAAGAATATACCTCCTCTTTGCAATAATTCTGCAAATTTGCAATAATTCACTCAGAACATTGACTAACACTCCTTTGTATTTTTTATTAGTTTCGAAAAACAAAGTTACTATAGGTTTTTGGAAATACAAGCGTCACGCAATTGAGACGAAGTATATCTTTTTAGTAAGAGATAGGAAAAAGCTATTGATGTAAAAGTTGAATGGTATGACTTATGAAAAATATGAGATATCTCACGAAATATTAGTTTTTTAAACATTGTACTGTTAGATATAGGTGATAGGTAATAATGAGAGGGAATAGGAGCGAGGGGAGAGAAGGAGAGAAGGAGCCGAGGCCCCTCCATTTATTAGTTCTAATACTACTTCTTTATCTAGAATTTTCCAGGGAGTTGATACGAGTAAAGAAAGAAATGCAATTCTACTTAAATAAAAATGAAGTCATAGAAAAATAAACATTATCATACCATTGAACTTTTACATGGACAGCTTTTTCCTATCTCTTACCAAATTCAAGATATAACCCGTCCCCATTGCATGACGTATCCTGTATACTTTTATTAATTAAAAAACATTTATTTAAAGAAGTTAATAACTTTTTCTAAAAATTATTCTCAGATAGCACGTTCCTTCGGTTCTTCAGAGTAGGCATATATTTTTCAGTAGCGAGGGGTGCTACGGTGCGCTATATAAAATCCACGCGTTTGGTCAGTCAGAATTTACCGGAGCGGGACAATTCTATCATTTAGGTTGAAAGAAGGATAGCACGATCACCGTACATCTCACTCTAAACACGCGCCAATGTTTCGCTTTCGTTCGCCTCTGGCGAGATGAGCGTTTGCATATGTTTGTAAAAATATTTCAGGCGCTGTTGCCTTTCCTAGATCGTATTGCGCGTACGCTAGCTGAGAATTAAACCTTTCAAGTTCGTACCAGACCACGCAAGTGGCTCCACCAGGCCCAACGAAAAAACTGCTGTAATTCCGACGTCCCGAATCGGAGAGGTCACGTGCCGTGTCTACCCTCTTAACTCGAATCACCGAAGAAATAATAATAGCATCGACCAGATAAAATATCATCTCATGTCTCATGATACAGTTCAGCACCGACACTCGTCGTTGGTAAATTCACTGATCCAGGTTCTGTTTCTTACTGCGGCCGCAATATATTCTAGAGGGCGTAAGAAAACGTCGAATTTTTTCGCCGCCGCAACCTCCCATAAGGATGGCAGTCTTTAACAGTATCTCGTCGGTGCCCCAGTATGAAGAGAGGTTTCCACAGTTAGCATAACAGTTGTGCCTGTTTTGGCAGTTCTTCTGTTACCATACCTCACTGGCATAACTACCTTATCGATTACGGTAAGGTAAAAAGATGTACACATGTATAGTATGACTGCAGTGTTGCCACATTTGTTTCCATATGTATAGCAATTAGTATTCGCACTTCACACACAAGTATATATCTGCTTCCATCCGTGTGCGCTATCGCTTCGGTGCTTTCCTCCATCAATTCACGTATTCTGACTCGAATCCCAAGCAATCCAAATGCAGAAGTCACAACCAGAAGGTCGAGTTCGGATCCCACGGAGACAATTTTATTTTTAATTAGTGTGTAACCTCTTAAAAAATGAAAGCTTGATAATTATTAATTTGCGAAGTATTTAAACAAAAGGGAGGAGAATTTTTCTTTTTTAATATGTAAGTTTTATATTATATTCGTACGTCTTTAAGAAAAGATATAAGAACACATACATATATGTATACAGAAATATGGAATGTCACGATCAATGAACAATCCACAAGTTCGAATCCTTGTTTTCATTGCGTTCGCTACGTCTTTTCTTGCAATGTGTTCTTTATCACGGCCGTATTTCGTAGCAGCAGTATCGACAGATGAAGGATATAAAATATTTTTTACTATTGCTGCGCAGGACGTTGTTTGTCTCATGCGACACACTGCTCCAAAAATCGAAGCAGTTAGCATTTCCTCCTTCAAAGTTCTCCATAAATCTGAATCGTTTTGGTCTCTTGTGTTCCTTTCTATTATTGTACGATTTTTTGCGTTGTCAGCAAGCTTTTTCAAATGTTCCTTGCGAAGTTGAAGCAGTATGTCACTCGGAAGATCTGGTCTTTGCGAGTTTGGACCATAATATTTATCCGTTCCTTGCACTGGCTTAAATTTCCTTCTCTTGCCATAGGTCATTCGAAATTCTTTCGTTTTCGCAACTTTTTTCTGCCGCCGTTCCTCCAATCTGTTTACTAGTGGTGTACATTGCGTAACAGGTAATATTTGTTTGCGGCTGGTTGCGGCTATGGCACTCCTTGTGCTCACCAAATATATGGCTAGGAATACTTAAAATGTCCTTCTGAAGTTCTCTAGCTTTGATATGCTGACGCTCGCATCACCTTAAGGGCACAGACTCCTTGTGCCATGACCTGTATGCGTGCACTCACACAATCAACGGAAAACATGCACGTATACGCCATGTGTGAGAGAGACACTCGATTTCGTAGATTCCATTTTTCGTCTCGATAATTGCATAAATGAAATTTTCACGGGTACAGCACACACGGGTAGACTTCGCTACAGGTCGGTCTGGTCCGCTTGAACGCTAATAAACATCATACGTTGAGAAAAATGGAATTTTGGAAACTGTACGATTGAGACAGACGCTGTTGTAAGCAAACAACATGGCTGCCGAATGCTGCGTTCGGCTACATTTTAGCGAATATTGGACGATTTAATCGTTTTTTCACTGATAACAGAGCAGACCAACTTCCCTTGAAGTAGCACAATATCGCTGAAATTCGATTTTTCACAGTTTATCACTTCTGGAAGACGTAAAATGGAATCTACGATTTGCACGCATCAGACGTCAAGTAGACATAAGAATAGTTCAGTGATTCTCCGTCAGAGGCATTGATGGTATATTTGACCACGTTATCATCGGGGTCGATAAAAACACAGATCAGTCGATAAATGTAAATTCTAATTTGACACCACAAATGGCTAGGCGAATATAGCCACAAGTAAGGCATAGTTGCCGCGTTGCCGCAACGTATTAAAACTTATGTCACGCTGTTCGCACCTGTTACAATTCTAATCATCAGCACAATGAATCAGCTCGAGCCGATAAAGAGGTCTCAGAATGAAACAATACATAATGTGTGGCAAACCACAAAACTTTTTTATTCATATTTATAATCATGTTTTTTTATCAATGAAAAATATAGAGATATGCCAGAGAAATGAATTATAAAACTTGCACATTTCGCAATATTCGCATATTCTATATGCAAAAAGATATAGAAGGCGATATACATGTGCTGTTTGTGTTCCTATTTATGTATTTATTATTTACTGAAAAGATTTTGATTCCTGCCGGACATACAGAAGGACAGCGCGAACGAAAGAGAGGTAGCAAGAACGAAATAATACACATAACGTACGCGACCATAAAAGTTATAGGAATGAAAACTGCAGGACATTAATAATTTCAAGAAGATGAATCGGAGGGAGTGAGGATGCAACAGTTTTACACTAATTCTAAACGCGTTTATAAATAGAAAACAAAGAATCGCCGGCCGATGCTCGCCGGTGACAGCTGATCACGCGGACGGTGTAATGCGTACGAGTGCGAGTGAGAAAGCAAGATGACGATACCGATGGCTTTGCGAGACAGACTGTGTTTTGTCGCACGGAACGACATCAATTTTGTCATCTTGCTTTCTCACTCGCACTCGTACGAATTTCTGGTCGCGAATATTCTCGCCCGCGGGTCCGTCGCGATTATTCGCCGGAGATTCGCAACAAAGGGAATAAGAAATAAAGAGATATGTACTAATTTATCATATATTTTTTTTATTTGTAATTCTTCAATAATAATTGACAATAACATTGCGCCCTCCTGTGCCGCTGCCCCGTCCTCTGCCGCCGCCCCATCCTCTGCCGCCGCCCCGTCCCCTGCCGCCGCCGCCACGCCATCCCCTTCCTCCACGGCGGCCGCCCCATTTTCCTCGACGGCCACCGCCACCGCCATATACCATTTTCTTCAGTAATTTTTTAATCTGAAATATAATAATGAATTGTACTATAATTGTAACATTATTAAAAAAAAAAAAAAAAAAAAAAAAATAATCGTGTAAATTCATTTGCTACTATTGTAGAAATGATTTCTTTTCACGAAAATCGAATTTGGCCACATTTATTGCATAGAAAAATTAATGTTTTTACTTACTTTCGACGACGACAGCGGCTTCTCTTTCTCTTCTTGTCTGTTTTTTCCATCTTCTTGTCCGTTTTTTCCATCTTCTTTCTGCTTCTCCTCCTCTTTCTTTTCCTGTATATTTTCTATGTCTTCTTTGTTCTCGTCTGTGTTCACAACTTCCATCTGTAAAGAAAGTAATTTATATATAAATAACGTAATATTAATGATATAATATTTTACTGGCCGATTATACGCACCTCGTGGTCTGACATCTTGCTTTCTTTGATTGTCTTTTGTCGTTGATGCTGAAACCACTCGAATGGTGGTGGGGATCAGGACCGTGTTCACTGTCTTATAAAATAGACCTTTTCCTATTTTCTAATTTTTTATTTTACGGATTACATTTTTATTTTCATGTTATATTTTTGTTTTATAATTTAAATTCATAATATTATAAATGAATACAACTTCAAAAGTTTTTTTGGTCATTCTACCAGATACAAAAGGTTTCGTTCTGATTGGTCCATCCGTCTCGGCGTAATCGATGAACATCCATAAAAAAAAAAAATATACACATCGAATTGAGTATCCTCCTCCTTTTCGAAGTCGGATAAAAAGCATGCGATTTTCATAAACGATTAGATGCATTTTTCGAAATAATGTCTATTGTGTATCCTTTACCAGAAAATATAAATGAATAAATGTTATAGTAATTATTATTGTTGGAAATATTTAAATTAACGTACACATCTCCAATCGCCTCGGGTTGAGTAGGAGATAAAATATTAAACTTATTATTGTTATTAAAACCATATATAGATGTGATAGGTTAGTTTAGGTTATATATTTAAATCCGACCGCCTTACAACGGCTGGCAACGCTTTCTTGAAATGATAGTCTTGTTTAAATAATAACAAAAGCATTGCCGGCCGCCTTACAGCGTCCGGATTTAAATATATAACCTAACCTAACCTAATACATCAATAATATACACTTCTAATTGAGTTTTAATGGACATTTCCACCTTAATTTTTACAAATCTGTTTTGGTTAATAATTTTTTAATAAAAAACGAGCGACGGCTAAAACCTTCTGAAGATCACTCAGGAGGATGACCTTGACAACATATGTCAAGGTCAAGGTCATCGGAGGGTGGTCCGTATTACTAAATAATTACCAAACATATTTAAATGTTTTCAATGTAATAACAATTTATATCGTTTTATTCGGGAAAGTTCGCAGATTTTTCTCGTGTCAAAAGTAACTGAATAGCTGCTACAGTAAAAGCACAAAACATCTAAGTTGAAAATTTGCAATTTTTTTTAACATTAATTTTCTTAAAAACTGTACGACCAAGAGAGAAACGGATTTCAGATTTGTATTCAGCTCGCATAAATCTATAAGAATTTCATAGTGGCCCTTGTGGTTTTGGGGATAGAATACAGCCACAATATTCCCTGCTTTTCGTAAGAGGTGACTAAAAAGGATTACCAGTTACATTTCCAATAGGAAAAAAACGCTCTTCTCTTGATGCAAAAGTTCACAGTGATCTCCTCCGAAGAGTACCAAGTTTGGTCACGATCCGATGAGTCTTCCCGGACGCGTCGGATATATTATAGCCTTTATCTGATGTTTTCGGGAAAAAATCAAGAGAAGAGCGAAAATTAGGCAGAACTTTCAGAAACTATAATAATTCCGAAAATTAACGAGATAGTTACACTAATGAATGAAACCAAAGTTGACCAAGATAATAAATAAAAATATCCTTCAATTGCTTCTCGTTTCACTTGGACCGTGAATTTTTTCAAATTCACATATAACTTTTGCACGATAGGTAATGAAGATGTTGGTGGCTATGGGGGTGGTGTTCACTGTCTGCTGGGGGCCAGTTTTGATAGATAACACCCTCACCGCCTATAGTGTGTTGCCACAAGTGAAACAGGGAATGTACATACATTTCAACACAGCGTTCCAATTGATGGCCTTTTATAACAGGTACGTCGAGCAAATGTCCTTTTATTTTAACAATAACCAGTAAACTCTGATCTGACTGTGTTGAATAAACACTGAATTTCAGCTGCGTAAATCCAATCATTTACGCGTTTATATCAAACCAGTTTAGGAAGAGTTTCCTATCCGCATTTTGCGGTGGTTTGAAAGGAGGGCACAGGGCTCCGATGGAGAGGCACCCTAGCCTCAGCGAGAGATGTAGAGATGTGGAGATGTGGCCATCGCAGTCACCTAAAGACGGAATGCCGGTGCCCAGGACGTCTCCTTTGCAGTTACCACGGAACGTCCGGTGTGAGGACCGCCGACTGCCACTGCCATCCGGCGGGAAACCAACTCCGGACCGAACAAGGAGGCGCAACCCGGCCGAGGTCCGGCCAGACACCTGTCAACGTGAAGTGAACGAGAATGGCTGCATCCACCTGGAGTTCGCCGTCCACGGACAGAGGTACCACGCCCTCGTTGACACGGGGGCCACGCGATCACTTCTACGGAGCGACCTAGCCGAACTATGCCGGCGGGTCGGCGACCCATGGAGCCCCAGCCAGTGGGTCGTACGCGTCGCCAATGGAGCTGAGGCTGTCACCGACGGCGAGATCGAGGTACTAGCCACCATTGACGGCCAGCCGATCCGACACCGCTACGGGGTGCTGCCTACACTCAGCCAGACTATCCTGCTTGGAATGGACGTACTCGGGCAGATGGGAACCAGTATGCGGATAGGACAGCACCAGTGGGATTGTCAAACTGAGGCCTTCGAACCGGCCGGGCCGACCGAGTGAACGCCGGCGCAGCAGCAAGCTCTACAGCAGCTCCTAGAGGAGAAGCTTCCGGACGCCTGCGGTCGACCATCACCTGGGCCACTCACAGGCTTCGACTGAAGGAAGGCGCGGAACTGACTGAACACCGGTACATGCTGAGAAACCCAGCCATGCAGGCCATCATCGACCAGGAGGTCCACCATCTGGTCATGGTATTACCGAGCCCTCCCGTAGCCCTTGGAGCTCATGAATCGTCCTGGTGCGCAAGAAGAACGGAACGTACCAGTTCTGTGTGGACTACATGCAGGTCAACCGCCTGATGGAGAAGGACGCCTACCCGCTGCCACAGGTCCAGGCCACTCTCGATAAATTACGGAGGCCATCGTGTGGTGGATCCGCAAAATGCGGCCCTATCTATAGGGGTATCATTTTGCCGTGCTCACGGAACATCAGGCCCTCCGCTGGCTACAAACCATGGGCAGCTCCTCGGGGTGACTGGCATGATAGAACATAGAGCTGCAACACTACGACTTCACGGCCTGTTACCGCCGAGGAAAAACCAACCTGGTGGCCGATGCTCTATCAAGGCAGCCCGAGGACCCACTAAGGAAAAGTTTCCCGTTAAGGAAAACCCGGAGCTCCATCCGGAATTCCGCATCCAGGACGCGCGCCTCTACCGTCACCTACCGAGCGCCACAGAACTCCACTCCGATCTGGAGTGGAAGAAATGCGTCCCAAAGGCAAGGAGGAAAGATGTCTTGGACACTTGGGCATCCGGAAGACCAATGTACGGCTGGCCCAACGCTACTACTGGCCGAGGATGTTCCGGGACGCCACCCGCCATCTACGGAGCTACCAAAGCTGTCTGGCAGACACGGTGCTCTCGCAGGCGCCGGCAGGAACCATGCATTCCACACCGGCCAACGGCCCATGGGAGGTAGAAACGGCCGACCTTATGGGGCCCCTCCCCAGATCAAAGAAGGGCCACACTACGCTCCTGGTGATGCAGGACAAATTCACCAAATGGGCCGAGCTCCAACCGCTCCGCCAGGCCACCGCACCGACCGTCGCTCGGGCCTTCAGAGAAAAGGTGGCCATGAGATTCGGCCGTCCACGGCAGATCATTACCGACAACAGGAGCTTCTACGGCCTTCACCGCCAAATACGAAATGGACCACCGAAAGACGCCACCGTACACTCCGCAGTGCAACCCGATGGAGCGTACTCGGATATGTGTGTGTAATCGGATACTGAAGACCATAATCGTCCAGGCCACGAAGAACAACCACCGCGACTGGGACGATTGGCTGCCTGAGCTGGCATTCTCCTATAATACGGCCAGACACGAGGTCACAGAGCAAACCCCGGCATACCTCAACTACGGGCGAGAACTAACCGTACCAGGGAGCAACTACCTTCCCCTGACGACCGAAGAAGACCAGACGGAAGTCCTAGCACGGTTCACGCTGACCCGGCGGGCACTCGCCAAAGCCCACCAAGCCCAGAAAAAATAATACGACCTGCGAAGGCGACCGTGGGTACCGAAGATCGACGACTGAGTTATGAGGCGAGAGCACCTGCTGTCCTCCGCCGCAAAGAGCTTCAACGCGAAGCTAACCCCAAAGTTCGCCGGACCGCATAGGGTCGTTGAACGACTTAGACCCACCGTTGTGCATCTGCACGAGAAGAGGAGGAAGAGTCGCACTGCGCATGTGCAGGACTTGAAGCCCTGCCTCACCACCGCGACCACCGACGAGATCTCAGGTATAAAGGCAGAGCCGCGAGGCGCCGGAACTCATTCAATCCGCTACGATGCCGAGAGCAAACGATGTGAACTAACAAATCGAAGCAACACCACTCGGCCGCAGTGACGTACGACCACCCGAGGCCCGACCATGGGTCGTCAGAGTTGAAAGAGGGACGTGGCCCATCCACCTCGTGGGACCATCCCCACGAATACAACCACCGTCTCGCCAGCAACCGGTAGAGGCGATGGAGATAACCGTCATCGAACCACCGAAGACGACGTCAGCGGCCGCCGAGCAGCAACAACTGCCACCGCCGCACCGCTTGAGGGTAGCCCGGGCCGCACCAAACAGTTGAACCAAGACGACACCAGCCAGGACCAGGCCACAGCTCGGGCCAGCTACGATACCTCTGGCCAAGTGAACGGCCAGGCCTCCATCGCCGCCTGCGGCACGACCACCAGTACCACCAACATGGACGCCGTCACCATCAATCACCGGCCTCCGTAGCGCCCCGATCCGGCGCACAGGGCCAGGCCCACTATAACCAAGCCCACTACCACCAGACCCATCACGAGTCCCCATTTGGGGGGGCAAACGGCTAATTGTTTAAAGGATATTAACAATTAAAGTTAGTTATTCCTTACATTCTGAAGTATAACAAACTCACACATACAAACGGTTAGCCACTATAACCAAGCCCACTACCACCAGACCCATCACGAGTCCCCATTTGGGGGGGCAAACGGCTAATTGTTTAAAGGATATTAACAATTAAAGTTAGTTATTCCTTACATTCTGAAGTATAACAAACTCACACATACAAACGGTTAGCCACGCGAATGATTTAAAACAAAGATGAATGACTTTATTGCTGAGTTCGGTAATGCTCTAGTCCCATACGGGCCCCTCGTTGAAACTGTACGCAGTTGATAAGTATGGAATGGTGGAGTGTGAAAGTGTTTGGTGTTCAGATAAAATGAAACGGTTTGTATGCGTGAACTGATTGTATAATTCAATAGATAGAGATTAGCAGAATCAGTAAATCTTTAACAAAATACCAGTATAACAAAATAGTGTATAACAAAAAAATAGATTAACAGTTCAAGAAGTGTAGATATAGTTTCCTGACAAAATAGTGAAATAGAGCATCTATGCGCAATCATTAACGAAATCGATACTTGAATGTTACAAATTGGTTACTTCCACTTGGATCGACGATGAGGCATTATTATTTTGCTGTGATTATATTAATGTTATGGAAAATGGCAAAACCTAATCATTCCTCGAGGGAACAACTTGAATGGGAGACTTCCGAGACCAACGATCTGGTAAGCCGCCCCTCGATTGGTGATTGATCGCTAATAATAATGAAAATCGAAATACCATGAAATTGCGGGAACGATCTAAATGGGAAACTTCCGAGACTTCAGAGGTCTTGTGGATCGCCCGTTTTGCCTCTCGAAAATCACACTGTCGTGAATAAGAATAGAATAGACAATTTACCGTACAAGGTGTAATAATAACAATATTATATAATTGCTTTGTAGGAACATTGCTGTAGATTGCCTGGAATCTGGAAAACCAAGAAGAGATGAGTATGTTGCTGTTACGCCCCGGCGGAAATTTGAAATTTATCCGCCTTGCGTCCTTTATCAAGCCCTTTTGGGTTACGAGGATTTCTCATGTGAGGGGCGTGAGGTGGGTGTTTCACTTTTCCGCCAACCTTTTCCATTCCTCCTCGACCTTGTGCATTCTTGTCAAACCGTTTCGGGTTACGAGAATTTCTCATGCGAGGATGTATTTCTATTTTTGACTTCTTCTATAACTTTCTTCTCTTTATCTGCTCTACCCTGATCTCGTGTATCTTGTCAAGCCCTCCGGGGTTGCGAGGATTTCTCATGCGAGGTACACGAGGAAAGATCGTTTCTATTTCCTTCTTTACAACAGTATTCGTAACCCTTCTTGAAACTATCGTCGCTCAATCTTAGTAATAGAAACAGTATACGACAAACACCGCACAAAAACTCGAGTCCGCTCGAGAGAGATAGAGACGTTAGCATAACACCAGCGCAGTTAGCCAGTGCTTCGCATTTCGGGAATTCCCCTGTTAACTGCGTAGAAACGGTAAAAACCGTAATAACTTCTTTTGTAGAGCGCTCTTTCTCTCTCTTTTGCACAAAGCGTCAGTCGGTCCAACAAGGATCATTATTATATGGGCGAAATGACGATATGAAAGAGTGGACGAATGAAAATGTATTTAAACAACGAGAGTGAGGAATGAGAACCCTTACGAAAGCGAACGTCGCGAACGTACGACCGCCGTTCGAAATCAAGGGTCGCTTAAAGCAATAAACACCATTGTATCTAAAATTCCAAGAAACTGCCTGGCAAAGGACCTAACGGCAAATTTGAACAAAGGAACGTTCTCGAAGGAATGTTCGTTAGACTATAACTGTTGAAATTCATTAAAGCGAATGTCGAATCCACCTAGCGAAATATGCATAAATTGTTACGGCATTGTAGTCAGCGAAATCGCATCGTCTATCGTCAAATTATCATGATTTTTTAATAACCTTCGTTGCAAACAAATAGCAAATGTTCTGACTCGTGACAATTTCGTAATTTGCCCGAACGTTGCCCGAACGTTGCCCGAACGTTGTGTTAAATTCAAAATTAATTTCCTTTAACTATTTGGCTTTTCTGGTCTCCGAAAACGATGAGACCAGACGATAAAAAAACTTACCCGAAAACGATGGCTATATCTCGAAAACTATCTTGAGTCTATGTGCTAGGTTTCTTTAAAAATCGCGTACGAATTCTTGTAAGCAGTCACGTCTCGTTGCGTTACGAACGCCGCTATATTGCCTCTGATGGAGGCGTCAAGTTGGGGGACAACGCGCTGATTGGTTTTCCTGCGAAAAGTCAAAATTCCAATCGGCGCGTTCCCCTGAAGATCGGTCCCACCCTCTCTAGCGCCCTTAGCGCGTCTTCGTCTAGAGAGGGTGGGGCGATGTCGGTGCGTACACGAGAACTTCGAAAGTCTGGCTACGCCGGGGTTTTTCCATCCGGGTTGACCCTCGAAAGCTGGAGTACCGTTATGAAGTACCGAATTTTAATTTACCCTTCGGAAAGCCAGTTTATGACATGAGCGGAGCTATTGAGGACGAAAACGAAAACTAAAATCGGACTCTATTGTACAAAAAGGTAAACGGTTATTGCCCGGAAATGCTAAAATGCCTAAACTCAAAAATAGCTATTCGTCGTAGAACTGTCATAAACTCCCTTTAGAAATTCTCGCACATCTGTTCCTTCGAACGGTCGGAACAGCAAATAATTTTGATCCTTTGTAAAAGTTAAACTACATGGGTAGCGGCATAATTATTAAAGAACTCTATATTTCATTCCAGTTAATATTTACAATTCAATCAATAGTTATCATTTCAATATCATATAAAATTTCGAATAGAAAAATACTGCATAGTTTCTGGAAACCGATTGAGCAGTAATGGCGACGAAATAGAAAAGAGAAAGGAACACCAAGGAAAGGGATGAAAGATTTTCGTCTAGCTCGCGCGTCTTAGACAATCACCGGGCACGCGACGCTGCCGAAAACGCACCCCGATTCGTCAAACCGTCCCCTCCAAGGACGACGATCGCGCGACGGTCCCTTCGACTGTCAATCGCGCACGAAATTTGTCACTCTTGATCGATCAATCGTAAGTACGTGATCGGGAGCCCGTGTGTCCGAGAGACAGAGTTATTTGTGAAGTTCGCGATATTTTCTCTGCGATAAAGTCCTCCGCGTAGCGAGACAGAGTGCCGTACGAGTTAAAATAATCCGAATTCCGAATGAGGACTCATAGACGCGCACGTTAAACCTTCCTTCTACCTAAATTTCTATCTTTTTCTTTTCTTTTAAATCGTTTTGCTCGCGTAGATTCCGTATTAACTTCATTCCGCGTAATTATAAATTATTTAACCCTCGGAGTACGGTCCGTCGGGGGCCGGTAACGGGGTCTCTCGTGACTCACACCGATATTCCACTAATACATGCTTTATGATCCCCACCACGCTCGTTCGGAACTGCTCAGGTCTCGGAACCTGAGACTCGAGACTCTGCCCCCTTCCCCTAATTCTATAAGATACGTATTTTCAATCTATTTCTCTCTGTTGTCTACGTTTATATATCTGTTTATTTTTTACGCGAAAACCTATTTTTTTATATATATAAGGTAAAGAGGAATAATGAATTGTACAATAATAAATAATTAGTTATAAAGTTTATTCATTATCTATATCGTTGTATCTATTGCATATAATTTTACTGCTTGTAATTTTCCAGATGTTAGAAATTCCCATATACCACCCTGACATGCCATACCTAGTACAGGCGACAACACAACCTTTATGTTTACAATATGATGGACCCAACAGCGGTGGGTCCTGGTAATACCGCGCCATATCCGTCATAAAATTAGCCGTAGAACCCTTGAGTAGGTTTCAAGATAACCAAAGACTTTCCCGGACGAGAAAAGTCAAGTTCTTCTTTTCTTCTCAAAAAGCATTTCGTTATTACATACATACTGTCCTGATTTCTTGATGAAAAATAAATTGTAAAAAATACACGATTTCACTACCTCGTACATACGTATTACATACCTCTTCAAAGCGTAGAAACTAAATAGCTTATATTTCCTTTCGGAAGAACGCGAAGCTTCAGTCTACTAAGAAAAACGAAAGACAAAGAAAGCGCAACTGACGATCGCCCCCCACCGCGATGAAGCGAACGAAATATCATCGGCACTTCGCTACAACCACACGCAAACGTCCCCACTCTTCCCACTAGACGTATCTCCGGAGACCCCGTTACCGTACTGCGAGGGTTAATCTCGTAATTAGTTTGTGTCTGTCTCTCGTCGACGTCCTCGTCCGTTAATTCGATTTTCTCGACGCGACAAGTGCGTGATCGAAAATCTTATCGTTCTTTGGTGTTCCAGAAATCATCAGGTGAACACAGCGAATTTAACAAGCGAATAAAAACATTATCTTGTATTATAAAACAGCGAATCGGTAAGTCGACGGTTTCATCTGGCAAAACGGGCGATCTGATCAAGCCCTCCCGGGGTTACGAGAGTATCTCATGTCAGATCGTTCCATCCATCGAGGTATCAAAGTATTGTAATTTATCAAATGTTCATCATAGTGTAACTATTTCGTTTTTCAAAATCAATTGTTTCAAAAGGGGTACCTTAGTCCAGCCGTCAGGGGTTACGAGACTACCTCAGGCTGAGGTGCTACCCTCGCGGTTGAGAACCGCCAATTTTTCTCATTAAACCAAGTTTCGAGTAAAAGAGACGAAATAGTTTAACACGTACACACGACCAGTTAATTATTCGCACACGTTTCAATTTGTGATCTCAAAGTGTTCCGAATAATTTATTCTTGTTAATTAATGATAAGCATCTTTATCCTTGTTACTACTTGAGAACGTATTTTGCATAAACTGGTACTTTTCAAAATTAGTGAATTTTCTTAATCAATTCGAATTCGAACTCAATCTTGTTATTTTTGTATTTTTGATATTTACTTATTCATTCAATTTCTTTTCAAATTAAACCAGTTTCATTTACCTAAACAGTGTCATATTCATTTTCAAACGCATACCTTCACTTTAGCTTTAAAACCACGCTTACCAACCTATACAGTTTCAAGGAGGGACCCGCACGGGACCCAGAGCGCTGACGAACCCAACGGAAGACCAACTATCTAAAATCTTTGTAATCTAACATCACGTTACATTATATTCTGTCTTTCGTCTTTTAATTGTCGAGAACGTTATCCCACTGATATGTATACTATAGATTGGAGATGCTTGAAGCGATTTGAAGGTGGTTTTGGTGTGATGCGCCTCCATCGTTCGACCGGTGTACTTTACTTCCCCTCACCCCGCGACCGCCTGCGGTACCCGCGTCGAGAGATTGTGTCGTCTTTCGACAGTCTCTCGTCGGTGGCGGTACTCAAAATCTTACCGCTGATTGGCTATTTCCTTTAATACATCGATCGAACGGTGGCAGCTTTGGCGAGTAAAGTCTCCTTCAATTCGCTTCAACCGCTGTACAGCTGACTGATGGGAATCTCGTATCCGTAGTATATATATCAGTGCGTTAACCGCGCTCAAGACTGGTGGCAGCGAAATACCAACCATCGCGCCAGAATTCGGGAGAAAGAAATAGGAGATTGCTTTGCAACTATCTAATTGTAATCCACTTCTCTTATTTTATCTTTTACTTCCTTTTACGTTGCGCCGTCGCACGCGCAACGTAACATTGCCACACACGCACTTGTCGCGCACAGGGTTGACCGTTATCTACTGTATTATACAAATTAAAACGAACTAACGAAACGATAACGCGACCGAAGATTGTACGACGAATTAAAACACGAATTCGGTTTAAAAGCTATTACAAGTTACACGCTGTCGTGAGTAGTGCGATCAAGACAATAAATAACATAACTTTACTTACTGAACAAAAGAATATATTTTGATAATGATATAAACGTTATAAAGTCGAAGATCACAAGAATGCCGTCAGAACACAATACGCGTCAAACGGAAGTGAAAGAGGTGGGTGCCACACGCGTCGTAAACTACATATGTAATTGGCGCGAGGATACGCATCGCATGGCGTGAATTTCAACACGCCCCCTTATCCGCACGTCAATGAATCGCACATTTTAGTTTAGCATATTGAGTAAATTCACGCACTGTGCTTCTCGTAAGTAGTGATACCTTATAATTATATCTACGTGCTTACTTCTAGAATATTGTACGCTATCTTTACATAGACTTATGGCGCTCTGGTTGTCACAGAACATGGTCGATGTATCTGGTATAAATTTCTTAAGTTTAATGTGATACAATAGTTCTCTTAAATATACGATTTCTTTCGTGACTTCTAAAAGTGCTATGTATTCGGCTTCAATAGTTGACAACGCTACGCATTTTTACTTCCTTGTTCCCTAACTAATTGGACTAATCGCTAAGGTTACAACGTATCCGGTGCACGAATGCCTATCAACCACATCACTTGCCCAGTCAGAGGCTACGTACGCTTGCAATTTGGTATTTCCTTTGGTATATGTTATCGCACAATCTGTTGTTCCACGGAAATACCTCAATACACGTTTTGCCTTCCGCCAATGACTTTATCTGGATTATCACAAAATCGACTCAATGCACTCGCCGCAAATGTAATGTCTGGGCGTGTCACGCTAGCTAAATATATCCCAACAAAAACATCCTGTAAATAGGAGCCAAGTTCTTATGGCCGTAAAAAGTTGTGAAATCAAACTAAATACGGCCAAGTTCGTTAGCTTAGAAATAACGGGCCAACTTTGAAATAAATAGGAGCCAAGTTCTTATGGCCATAAAAAGTTGTGAGATCAAACTAAATACGGCCAAGTTCGTTAGCTTAGAAATAACGCTTGCAATACTGAGAAAAGCTTTTGTGAAAATTAGGTTAAAAGAACGCTATTTAATTTTTAAAGAGTTACATGGAGGGCTAAATTATTCAAACTTGGCCGTTACTTTTTAAACCAATGGCCACAAAAAGTGTAAGGTAACGGCCAGGTTTGAATAATTTAGCCCTCCATGTAACTCTTCAAAAATTAAATAGCGTTCTTTTAACCTAATTTTCATAAAAGCTTTTCTCAGTATTGCAAGCGTTATTTCTAAGCTAACGAACTTGGCCGTATTTAGTTTGATCTCACAACTTTTTATGGCCATAGGAACTTGGCTCCTATTTACAAGATGTTTTTGTTGGGATTTCATCAATTTTTGTTGGGATTTCATGAATTATCAAGTAGGTAAACACGATATAATTTCAACCATATTTACTCTACATAATTCATTATGATTTACATTATAATTTACTGTACGTGATTCATTATGTGTTTATTAGATAACGTAAATATGATCCGATTTACGTCGTGTAAATTACGTCGTGTTTTCAGATGTCATCAATTTGATTTTGTCACATCCGGAAAAATTTTACGAATTTGTCCGCCTCACGTTCCCTTATCCAGCCTACGGGTTGTAGGAGTCTCCTCATGTAAGGGGCGTGGGGAGGGCGAATTACTACTTCACCTTTCTTTAATTTCTCCTTGACTCGGTGCTTTCCCATCAAGCCTTCGGGTTGCAAGAGACTTCTTCATGTGGGAAATGCACAGGGAAAAGTTTGAGCTTATAATTATTCTACTTTTGTCTTTTCTATCCTTTCATTCTTCGCATACTTCTTAATTCTTTTCTTAGTTAAAACCTCTCCTTGAAGCTATCGTCGTGCTCACTTGCGTAGTAACAGAATTCGGGATAGAAAAACTCGGTTTCGACCGAGGAGAGGTATCGTAAACACCGTTCGTTGCGCAGTTAGCCAGTGCTTCGCATTATAGGGGTCTCCTCAGGTTAACTGCGCAAAAGCGTAAAGATCAATTTATGTTTCGATTTTTAACCGATACTCTCCTCTTTTTCACGCGTGGGCGCCAGTCGGTCCCAAACCCGATCGTACGTGCGAATTGAGTGTTGCAATGAAGGTATGAAATAGCATGATATTTAAATATTCGAATGAGTGCAAAGGGCAAGGATAGAGAACCCTCACCAGCGAACGTTAGCAACATGCGAGAACTGTTTAGAGACGAAGGGTCACACAGGGTAATAAAAGTCATTGTATCGAATTCCGAGAATTACCTGAAACTAAGACCCAACGGTACGATTTTGAACAGGAAGAACGTTCTCGAACAAAGTTCGCTGCGAATACAGGAATTAATATTCGAATATCGAACAATTGAATACTACTGAAATTATCAGTTAAACCATCGTATGCTATTAGGATTTTTAAGGGCACAGACTCCTTGTGCCATGACCTGTATGCGTGCACTCACACAATCAACGGAAAGCATGCACGTATACGCCATGTGTGAGAGAGACACTCGATTTCGTAGATTCCATTTTTCGTCTCGATAATTGCATAAATGAAATTTTCACGGGTACAGCACACACGGGTAGACTTCGCTACAGGTCGGTCTGGTCCGCTTGAACGCTAATAAACATCATACGTTGAGAAAAATGGAATTTTGGAAACTGTACGATTGAGACAGACGCTGTTGTAAGCAAACAACATGGCTGCCGAATGCTGCGTTCGGCTACATTTTAGCGAATATTGGACGATTTAATCGTTTTTTCACTGATAACAGAGCAGACCAACTTCCCTTGAAGTAGCACAATATCGCTGAAATTCGATTTTTCACAGTTTATCACTTCTGGAAGACGTAAAATGGAATCTACGATTTGCACGCATCAGACGTCAAGTAGACATAAGAATAGTTCAGTGATTCTCCGTCAGAGGCATTGATGGTATATTTGACCACGTTATCATCGGGGTCGATAAAAACACAGATCAGTCGATAAATGTAAATTCTAATTTGACACCACAAATGGCTAGGCGAATATAGCCACAAGTAAGGCATAGTTGCCGCGTTGCCGCAACGTATTAAAACTTATGTCACGCTGTTCGCACCTGTTACAATTCTAATCATCAGCACAATGAATCAGCTCGAGCCGATAAAGAGGTCTCAGAATGAAACAATACATAATGTGTGGCAAACCACAAAACTTTTTTATTCATATTTATAATCATGTTTTTTTATCAATGAAAAATATAGAGATATGCCAGAGAAATGAATTATAAAACTTGCACATTTCGCAATATTCGCATATTCTATATGCAAAAAGATATAGAAGGCGATATACATGTGCTGTTTGTGTTCCTATTTATGTATTTATTATTTACTGAAAAGATTTTGATTCCTGCCGGACATACAGAAGGACAGCGCGAACGAAAGAGAGGTAGCAAGAACGAAATAATACACATAACGTACGCGACCATAAAAGTTATAGGAATGAAAACTGCAGGACATTAATAATTTCAAGAAGGTGAATCGGAGGGAGTGAGGATGCAACAGTTTTACACTAATTCTAAACGCGTTTATAAATAGAAAACAAAGAATCGCCGGCCGATGCTCGCCGGTGACAGCTGATCACGCGGACGGTGTAATGCGTACGAGTGCGAGTGAGAAAGCAAGATGACGATACCGATGGCTTTGCGAGACAGACTGTGTTTTGTCGCACGGAACGACATCAATTTTGTCATCTTGCTTTCTCACTCGCACTCGTACGAATTTCTGGTCGCGAATATTCTCGCCCGCGGGTCCGTCGCGATTATTCGCCGGAGATTCGCAACAAAGGGAATAAGAAATGCGCTACCACCGCAATTGGTATTGTTGATCGATTTCTCTTCGAACAAAATGATTATGGACAAGCCAACTGTTAATTAAGAAACCTCGTGATCACCGGTTCCATTATTCATATGCAATAGTACAACGGATGTTATAATTACTTGCAAATTTATTGTTTAGTAGATCTGATTTAAACTGTTAATAGATATTCGCATCGTTGATTAGCTAAGATACGAAATTATCGAAAGCGTGGAACAATCCAGAAATTCTACGGCGTAGAAACACCGAAAAGCCGTTAGACAGAGAAAGAACACCAAGAAAGAGAGAGAGAAAATGATCTAGAGGATTTCGTCTGGCACGCTGTCGTCACACGCTATGATTTGCCGAAATGTCCCCACGCAGGACATCGTCCTCGCGACGGGCCCTTCCGGCTAGGATCGCGATCGATTCTGATCACTCTTCGTCGAACAATCGAGTAAGTCGTGACGGGAGCCCGTGCGTCTAGAGATAGAGTTGTCGTCGTACTTTGTGTAATTTAGCTGCGCGGCAAGTCCTAATCGTAGGCAGAGTGTCGCGAGGGTGAAATTCTAAATACGCGGCAAGAACTCAGAGACGCGCACGTAAAACCTTTTCACACTATTAAACTTCTATTTTTCCTCTTTCTTTTAATCCGTTTGCTCGCGTAATTTTCGTATTAAATTCACTCGCGTTCATCATATTATTTTCCGAAAATCGTAATCGTCTTGTGACTTGTCTAATTAATTTTGCAATAAACGACAAACGGGTGCGCGACAAGTGTTAGTGCGGCACCGATCTCTTAACTTTCTTGGTGTTCCAGATTCAACAGCGATTTTCCACGATTAAACAGCGAATAACACAGCAATTTTTATCTTGTATTACATTCTACAGTTTCACGGTAAGCCTGTTCTGTACTAATTTGTCGAGCACGGCATTAATATTCAATTTAGACACGGCAAAACGGGCGATCTATTAAGCCTACGGGTTATAAGAGTCTCTTCATTTTAGATCGTCTCGTTTCTACATTCAGGTACCGAACATATTATATTTCGCTATTTTAATATTCCGAACTTTTACAATCATCGCGAATTTGTGTGAGTGACGATTGTTTCGACTACGAATACGTTATTAGGGACGACCTGTAAAGCCCTTCCGGGGGTTGTAAGAGTCACTTCGTTCAGGTCGTTACCTTGCGGATAGAAACCGCCTAAAATTTGATTTTCCATTATATCCGGTCGAGGCAGTCGTCCTACGTTAAACATATATTTTTCACATTTCAAATACGGTTAATAATTATACTAGAAGCTCTCATTGTAAACCAAAGGTTGAACATCTTTACCCCTGTAAAACCAGTATTGTTATTAATTGAATTTATTTAACAGTGATTAACAGTATTCAAATAGAATCATACAATAGTTATTTCAAACTTAAACGATAGTTATTTCAAATTCAGTTTCTGTTAGCTTCACTAATCATTTTGAATTAAAATTACTTTCTTTTTGCACACTAAATTGCATTAACATTTCTTTCAAATTCCATTTTGTATCATTTCCTTTATCATTTTACATTTCAAATCCACGCACCCCAACACAAGGTTTCAAGGAGGGACCCGTATGGGACCCAGAGCACTGACGAACCCAACGGAAATAAACACTATCTAAATTTTCCGTCTTTTAATTTTTGTTCTGACCGTAGAGGACGCTTCCGCGTCATACGCGGTCAGAACTGGTGGCAGCGATACCTTTCTCATCGCCCAAAAATAAGATAAAATAAATCTTCTTCTTTTACGTTGCGCGCTCGCGCAATGCGCAACGTAACAATTTGTTAGAAAATTTGTTGCGCAGGAGCCGCTATTATCTCATGAAAACTTTGACCCCTGCACGGTCCTAAACCGTAAGAGATAGACGTGCGCAGTAAATTTTTACAAAGAAAGTTAATTAAGAAAATGCTGATAGACCATTCTAAATGATGACATTGTTACGTCCCGGCGGAGAATTTGAAATTTATCCGCCTTGCGTCCCTTATCAAACCCTTTTGAGTTACGAGAATTTCTCATGTAAGGGGCGTATAGGCGGGTGTTTCGGTTTTCCGCCAACCTTTTCATTCCTCCTCGACCTTGTACATTCTTGTCAAGCCTTTCGAGGTTACGAGAATTTCTCATGCAGGGATGTACAGGGAAGAGTTTGAGTTTAATTCTTTTCTATTTTTGACTTCCTTTATCGCTTTCTCTTCTTTACCTGCTCTACCCTGGAATCGTGTATCTTGTCAAGCTCTTTCGAGGGTTACGAGAATTTCTCATGCGAGGTACACGAGGAAAGGTCGTTTCTATTTTTCTACTTTTCAATAGTTTACGTGACCCTCCTTGAAACTATCGTCGCCAGCCATTGTAATAAGAAGCTAATACGCACAAAACTCGGGTTAGCTCGAGTGAGAGAGAGAGAGAGCCGTAGCAATAACACCAGCGCTGCGCAGTTAGCCAGTGCTTCGCATTTCGGGAATTTCCCTTGGTAACTGCGTAGAAACGGGAAAATCGTAATAACTCTTTTGTTACAAACCTCTTTCTCACTCTGTTGCACAAAGCGTCAGCCGGTCCAACAAGGATCATCGTTACCTGATTGTAATAATGGTATGAGAGAGTGGATGGATGAAACAGATTTAAACAATGAAAGTAAGAGTTGAGAACCCTTACGAAAGCGAACGTCGCGAACGTTCGACCGCCGTTCGAAAATCAAGGGTCGTTCGAAGCAATAAACACTATTGTATCGGAATTCTAAGAACTGCCTAGCGATAACGGCAAATTTTGAACAAAGGAACGTTCTCGAAGGAACGTTCGCCAGATCTAGAATTGTTTAAAATTTATAAAATGCGAAATGCCGAATATATCGAGGCGATAATTTGATGCGCGATAGATTGCATAATTCGCCACGGCATTACAACCACCGTAAGCGCATCATCCGCTGTTAAACATATAAAATCATACTGTTTTATTGCAAATCGAGGATGAATAATTTCGATCACGATATACGGATGACGGTTTCCTGTCAGACCCGATATTTCGATTTCATCTATATTTCAATTTTAATCTACATTTCAATATCCAATCTCAAATTGCATTCCAGCTAAACTAATAGTTATATCTCGAATAAATGCCGTTAACTAATTATATGTACGAAGAGAAATACTGCGTAGTTTCTGAAAACCGTTGAGACTATCATGGCGACGAATGAGAGAAGGAAGGAACACCAAAGAAAGGGGATGAAAGATCTTCGTCTAGCTCGCGCGTCTTAGCCAATCACCGGGCACGCGACACTTCCGAAAACGGGCTACGATTCGCCAAACCGTCCCCTCCAAGGACGATGTTCGCGCGACGGGCCCTTCAGCCTTCGATCGCGCACGAAATTTGTCACTCTTGATCGATCAATCGTAAGTACGTGATCGGGAGCCCGTGTGTCGGAGAGACAGAGTTATTCGGAAGTTCGCGATATTTTCTCTGCGGTAAAGTCCTCCGCGTAGCGAGGCAGAGTGCCGTGGTAGTTAAAATAATCGGAATTCTGAATAAGGACTCACAGACGCGCACGAAAAATCTTCCTTCTACCTAAATTTCTATCTCTTCTTTCTGATTTTAAATCGTTTGCTCGCGTAGTTCTCGTACTAACTTCATATCGCGTAATTATAGTCGTTGTAATTTATATTAATCGTAATTTGATATTCGTTTGTCTCTCGTCGACGTACTTGTCCGTAATAATCCGTTCTCGCCGCGACAAGTGCAGTGATCGACATCTTACCGTTTCTTTGGTGTTCCAGATCATCAAGCGAATACACAGAATCTTAGCAAGCGAATTATCTTGTATTTTATTGTACAGTATAACGGTAAGTCGTTTCAGTTACATTTTTCGATCACGACGTTTATTCAATTGGCAAAACGGGCGATCTGGTCCAGCCCTTCGGGGTTACGAGCGTTTCTCAGGTCAGATCGTTCCACCGCACCAGGTATCAACTGATTTCTGTATTAATTCTTTTGTTTGTTACAATCTCGCAATTCCAATTTCTTTTCCATCATCTAAGGGGCACCTTAGTCCAGCTCTTTCGAGAGTTACGAGAAGTTCTCAGGCTGGGGTGTACCGCAGGCGGAAACCGCCAATTTTATAGTTAAATTTGGAAAGCGAAATTGTTATAATCATTTTTACGCACCCGGTAATATACTCGTCGGTTTCGGTTGTGATATTAGAGCGCTTTATACAATCATATTTTGTTAATTAATTTTAAGCATCTTTACATTTGTTCACATTTTTGCAAAACTGGTATTTTCTATATTAACGGAATTTCTAAATTATTAAACTCTCAATTCTGGCAATTCACAGTTACCAATTATCTGAGTTTTTATTCACGATTAAACCAGTTTCATTTAGTTAAACAGTTTCTATTTATTTCGAACACACCTCACACGTTTCAGTTAAAACACGCCTACCAACATACCCAGATTCAAGGAGGGTCCCGTACGGGACTAAGCGTTGAACGAACCCAACGAAAGGCTAATAATCTTAATCTTTAACATCTTATCAATTTTTGTCTTTCGTCTTTTAATTTGTCGAGAGCGTTAACACGCTCGAGACTGGTGGCAGCGATACCAACCATCGCGCTAAAATAGGGAAGCAGGAATTAGGGGTTGAATTCCAACCAATAGTCATTGAAATTTAACTACCTATATCTCCAAATGTTATCTTATCAATTTACGTTGCGCCGTCGCACGCGCGCAACGTAACAACATAATTAGTTTTTGTTTTTTTTAAAACTATTTTTTCATCCCATTTTGAGCATAAAACCCGAAAATTGAATCTCCCATTTTCCCTTCAATTTTTTTTGATATATATATGTTATGCTGCTATGTTCCATCCTACGTACCTATTTCGTAATGCTTTTTTCAATACAACCCCTGTAAGGTGTAAAATTTCAAACTTTGATAATTATTCCTTTGAACGAACGTTATGGTGAACCTATTGTAACGTTGTAGCCATAGTTAATCGAAATGCAAGAAAAATCTGTTGGAAAGACAGGATTTATTTTAGGAGCGGTTACAAGGTGTAGGATACAGTTTTCCTTTTTATTTATTCGTACAAAACTTTTTACAAAGAGCGCCATGCTTATACTTTTCCCGTTCGATAGGCGTCCAGGTATTATCGCCGAACTCTCCATATCGAACGGGCGTCTCGAAAACTAACTCTACTAGGGCGTCCAGGAGATGCTCTGTACTCTCTCGACCGACATGCGTCCAGGTATTATCGCCGTACTTTCCGTGTCGATCGAGCGTCCAGGAACAGGTCTCCCGTACTCTCCCTTCTTCCGGTAGGCGTCCAGGAATTGTCGCCGAACTCTCCTACCGGGATCTCTCTCTCTCTTCTCCGGCAGGCGTCCAGGTATTATCACCGTACTCTCCTGCCGGAGTCCCTAACCTGCTGACCAAGAGCGGCCGATGGTCTTACCTCGTCCTTTCTCTCTGTTAACAGCAGGCGAAGTAGACCAAGGCCGTCGCGAGCCCTTATTTTATATCCGCTCGTTGCTATCCGCGGTCGCCGAAATCAACGATCTCGTCGTCAGGAATGAATTTGGCGTTTTCCGCGCTCGCGTTCCGCGTCTCCGCTCGCGACTCGCGTCCCTGTCTCCCGCGATACTCTATCGTCGGTTTTGTCGAAATCGTCTGGACGTTTCCAGACCGCGTCGCTTTCGCGAAGTTTCTTTTTTACCGTTGTTACAACGTTATTTATTTTTCTACTTGTACGAAGGAGAATGTGACGCGAGTAGTTTGAGCGTACGATTTCCCCTACGATTCTCAAGAAGTGGTTCGCGTTCGCGAAGGCAGAAGGAACGGTGAAGTCAGTAATGAGACGTAATTTTGCGGTGTAACAAAACAATAATTTATTCAAAAAAAAGTAGTGACTGGAGTGTGGCAAAAGAGCCTATCACAGAATAGTGGAAGCACCGCAAATATTATGGCAGTTTACGCGTTTAACAATCAACGGAACGCAATTCTCATCTACTAGATGTTCAATAGACGCGCTTATTACAAAAATATAATATACACCGGACTTGATTAGATTGATCGTCAATAATTCGTACCAAACACACCCAGATCGGATTTACACGAATCGGAAATGTAATACAAGAATGGTAACGCAAAAGAAAATATTTCAACCAGTCGAGCGACTTTAAAGCGACTCAAAAAACTCAGTCTTCTTTTATACCGAAAAATGACTGGTTGAATAACGCACTTTAAGAAAATATAAGAAAATATACGAAAATATAAGAGAATATACCAAAAAGGACCAGAACGCAATATCGTGACTGTTGCCTCGCAGACCCTTCAGGTCCCGGCAAACAACCATCAGGTAAAAATTACACCAGAAGTCATAAAACCGACGCCTGGTCGACTACCCTTGATTGGGGTCGCGTACTGTTAGGCGCTCAGCAATTACAAATTAAGGAATTTCCAAAAATTGTGGAAAAACCCACGGCAACTCATCGACTGCTTCACTTCCACTCTTTCACACCCCCCACCACATTTTTTCCGCCAATCAGCGATAGTTCTAGGCATAGATCATTTCCTTTTATACACGCACTCGAAAAATCAGACTCAGAACTCTGACAACTTTCACACTAATAATACCTCGGAAACATACACTATCATCTTGTGCATCATACAGTTAGTTATTAAAATACAATTCATATTAAACAAATCAACGGATCCCAATCATTTAACGTAAACAATTCTCGAATGTTAATTTATTCGAGGATAACTGGGACATTTGAGATCGACACAACGGTTTCAAGTCGCAGTATTATACAGTGACTCTAATCTGAATGCGAAAAGTAATATACACACGACGGTTACAAAATTTCGTCGGTCGTCTACGATTCAAACGCCTTTCACCAAGGTCGAGTTATTGTTCGCTCGATTTGTCTCGGAAACATACACCGAAATCACGACGCACGAAGGTCGCGTGATCGTGGAGCGCGTAGGCAAAAAGGAACGTTCAAATTTACTAACCATGCGGCGAAATATTGACTTTTACGCGCCTCTCAAATCGCAGAATGGCGAGCCAGTGGATTCCGAGGATACTTCCGGTCCAGCGAGGTTTTCACCTGCGAACCTCAGATCGACAGGGGCACTGACTTCACGATTTCACTCACAATCAAAGGATGAGAAAGTCGCGCACTAAGTCTCGACCCTCGACTCCTTTGCAGATTGAAATACGTGAATTTAAGAGTATCCGATAACCGTGGATTTGCCGGAATCCGTCAACGTTCTTCCTGTCGTACACGGCGTACTCAAGGAAGAAATTAAGACTGCCGAGAGCGAGATCACAGCCCTCCAAATTGCAATGTAAAATTGCCAGAACACAAGCAAAACGAGGATGACTCGACTAGGTTTCCCTAGGAATCAACGACGTTTAGGATATGCCTATGTAGAGCGATCTTTCGAGGGTGCTGAGTCCCAAGGTAGAAGGCCACTACTAAATGAAAGGGAGATGTCCAAGCTCGGGCTATAGTCACGACTTGCTGGATCGCAATCTTAAGGGAGTAGACACGGGTAATAGTAGCGCGTTGACTTTACCGGCAAAAATGGGCCTAAACATGGGTTTACGGGATACGACTTTTCGTCCTTATATGAGAGAATTTCGGGTTGGGTGAGGGCTAATTCGAAAGGGGAAGGTCCAGTGCAGTACAGTCAACTCATGTTTCAGTGGAATTATATTGATGTTTAGTAATATAAGCGTCCAAAGTAGAGGAAAAAATCGACAAAATGCAGTGGCGGAATCGAAGCATTTTTCGGCCACTAAAAGAGTACTGTGATTGAAATCATGAGTTGACCGTACTGCACTGGACCTTCCTCTTTCGAATAAGCCCTCACCCAGCCCCAAATTCTCTCATATAAAGACGAAAAGTCGAATCCCGTAAAACCATTCCTACAGACCAGTTCCGCCATTTTGTGGATAATACCGAGCAAGTCACGTGACAAATTCAGTTCAGCTAGTAGTTATAAGGTGGCGTCTAACTAACAATAAGAAGGCTGTCGATTTGGAATCGTAGCCAAAATCAGGCGTTAGCTTGGTTACGTGACTCGACTGTGTCAACGAAAGCAAGCGAAAAAGGCAACAACGCCCGAACGCTGAGTGAGACGCACTAGTCATGTTGTCCTTCTCTCATTCTGAATGTTGAGATCGTCCTTTTTCGCTAAGTTTTGACTGATGCCCGCCTGGATTTTTCACAGCGCCCCATAACAAACCTCACTCAAAGAGGAGGTATAACAAGAGAAGAATATACCTTCTCTTTGCAATAATTCTGCAAATGTTTACATACATAAGTTGTATATGAGATATTTATTTATTTAAACTATTTGCATTCACTCAGAATATTGACAAACACTCCTTTGTATTTTTTATTAGTTTCGAAAAACAAAGTTACTATAGGTTTTTGGAAATACAAGCGTCACGCAATTGGGACATAGTATATCTTCTTAGTACGAGATAGGAAAAAGCTATTGATGTAAAAGTTAAATGATAAGACATATGAAAAGTATGAGATATCTCACGAAATATTAGTTTTTTAAACATTGTACTGTTAGATATAGGCGCGTCAGCAAAATAGTGAGAGGGAAGAGGAGAGAAGGAGCCGAGGCCTTTTTTCTTTTCGCGCTTAATTCTTCGCCGAACATGGTTGCTCGAATCATCGAATCATTGAATCAAAACTTTAATTAACCAGTAATCAATAGCTTCATTTTCATATAATTTATACTTTTCTTTATAATATATTTATTTTCTCTTGTATTTCAAACAGTTCGTACTTCCTGTTAACTAACCACCTTATTGTCACACTTATTTTTCCGAAATTATATTTTTGTTGCACCTAACCAGTTTTAATTCATTTACGTTTCAAACACTTCCTTTTCCTTCATTTTCACACCTACCATCTTCGCACAAATTCATACGAGGGGCCCGTATGGGACTATAGAGCATTGACGAACCCGATTAATCTCTAAATTAATCTATTAACTTATCTAACAACTCTTTTATTGTTCTAATAGTGAGTGATCCAACATCGTCACGAGCGATTAGGACTGGTGGCAGCGCTAATACCGTTCTCAACCGCGTATCAACCAACTGTTATTAATTTTCTTTTTTTTATTTTGTACGTCGCGCGCCGTATCTCGCTCGCGACGTAACAAGATCGTCTCGTTTCCACATTCAGGTACCGATCATAATTTACTCGATATACTAATAATCCGAAATTTTGAACCATCGCGAATGTTCAGTATGACGATTGTTTCGACTACGATACATTATCAGGGACGACCTGTAAAGACCTTTCGGGGGTTGTAGGAGTCTCTTCATTCAGGTCGTTACCTTGCGGATAGAAACCGCCAAAATCTTAACTTTCTACTATACTTGGTCGAGGCAGTCATCCTACATTAAAAATATACTTTACATTTCAAATCCGGTTAATATTATATTAGAAGGTCTCATTGTAAAACAAAGGTTAAATATCTTTTCCGATTTCTATCACATTTATAGTAAACAATAGGTTAAGCATCTTTACCCTTGTAAATCAGTATTGTTTTAATTGAATTCATCTAATAGTAATTATCAGAATTTAAACAGAATTTATTCAGTATTCAAACAATAGTCATTTGGAATTCAGTTTTCTGTTAGCTTCAATAATTATTTTGAATTAAATTTATTTTCTTTTTGCACACTAAACTGTATTAATATTTCTTTCAAATTCCATTCAGTATCTTTTCCTGTATTACTTTATACTTCAAATCCACGCACCCCAACACAAAGTTTCAAGGAGAGACCCGTATGGGACCCAGAACACTGACGAACCCAACGGAAATAAATACTATCTAAATTTCCGTCTTTTAATTTGTTCTGACCGTAGAGGACGTTTCTGCGTCATACGCGGTCAGAACTGGTGGCAGCGATACCTTTCTCATCGCCCAAAAATAAGAAGAATCAAATTCAATATCTCTATCTTATTTTTCTTTTTCTTCTTTTGCATTGCGCGCTCGCTCGCCTCGCGTGCTCGCCGCGCAACGTAACAGGGAACACTCCTCAAAAGCGCGAATCATAACATTCCGTAGGACTTTTCTGGATCATTTGTATCCTTTTTTGTACACTTATTTTATATTATACATGTTTTTTTTTTTTTTTTTTTACGAGGGGGAAAAATGCCTTACGCACACCGAGTTAGATGTTCCCTCGGTAGTGTGGGGCTGTTATCCCGTAACTTACCCACTAAAAAACCCACCTCGATTTCACGTCATGATGCCGGTCGCGGACCACGCCCCCGGAACCGCTGTTGAGCATTACTTCGGGGGCGGGGCGACGTAATAGCGGCTGTTACCTGGTTGGTGCCTCTCCACTTACAGGTGATACCCAGCCCGTGGGAATCTCACTACACTAGGTCAGGTTTTTTAAAATTGGAGGTTGTACCGTCAGTTTGTCGTTACAATCAGTTTTAAACATCTTATGCTGTCGCTTGCGTCAAGTTCGTAAATTGATAAAACGAATAAATATATAAATAAATAAACGAATAAAATATATTTGTTAACTAATATTAAAACCAGGGCCTCGATTCACGAGGTGACAGTCACTAACAGTTTGTATCAAACTTATTCAGGGTTACCTACTTGGTCTCTGTAATTCCGTGTGTCCATGAGAACAAATAAACATCTTATACTGGACCTCTCAACCTCGACAACCTCTCGTTTTCCAATAGATCAAGTGCACATCCATCACTTCTTTACTTTTCCATTTATTTATTGCTCTTTTCTATTGGATTAGATTTTTGTTCTTCTTCATTCTTCTTCATCCTCTTGATATATCGCTTGCTGTTGTTGCTGTCGCTGCTCTTTTCCTGGCCCTTTCAAGCTCTACTTTTTCCTTCAGTGTCCCTTTTATGAACGCCAGCACTTCGTTCCTGGTCTCCTCCTTCCTTAGCAAATCCATCAGATTCTCTTTACAGAAGTCGACCTGCAATGTGGTGTCCAGATTATTCCTTTCCGACGCCCACCTGTCACACTCGAATAAAAAGTGTGCCGGGTCGTCCACCCTTCCTGGGCAGAACCAGCAACTATCCGAATCTTGTTTTCTTATCTTGTTTAAAAATGCCCCAAAACATCCGTGCCCTGTCAGTACCTGGGTTAAATGAAAATTTAAGATGTTGGGGCCCCAGGTTAGCCAGTCAGAGATTTTTGGTATCAGCTCAAACGTCCACCTACCCTTGTCCGAACTCTCCCACCTTTCCTGCCATACACTCACGGTGTAGGCCCGGGCATCTATTCTCCGTCTGCCTGTAGCACCCTCTTCTTCGTCTTCAATTTCCAGGCTTGTTCTCTTATTGAAGAGGTATTCTCTTTCTTTCACAATGAGATCTAAAGGAACCTGCCCTGTCAATACGCATAATGCGTCCGCCGAGACCGTCCTATACGCATGTGCTACCCGTATTAGTGCTATCCGTTGTGTGCTGGTTAGAACGCCTACATTACCTTTGTTGCTCAATCCTATTGCCCAGATCGGTGCTGCATATAAGATTACTGATTCAATAACCTTGTAATACAGCTTCCTGGCCGTCTTACCTGCACCGTGCGTGTTTGGCATCAGTAGTGCCAGTGCATTGGCATACTTTAGTGCCTTGTTACATACCGAAATCATGTGTCTTTTGAATGTGCTGTTCATTTCTAGGGTAACTCCTAGATATCTTGCCTCTTTGGCCGTCTTAACTTCTGCTTGCCCGCACTTTATTTTCATCCCCCCGGTTACCTTTCTGCCTGTTAGGAGGATGGCCTCTGTCTTTTGGTGTGCCAGGCTGAGCCCTTCCTTCTCATACCAGGCTGCCATATCTCGTATAGTCAGTTCCACGACTCTCTTCATGTTCTCGAGATCGCGGTCGACTGCTATCACCCCTATGTCGTCGGCATATCCGACCAGATGTACGTTTTTCCTGGTATTCATCCTCAGCAGTTCATCATATACTAAATTCCAGAGAAGCGGGCCTATCACTGATCCCTGTGGTACCCCTCCGAATACTTGATATCGCGTTTCGATGTCTTTTCCGCTGTAGACGATCCATCGATCCTGCAGGTAGCTGCGCACAATGTCAATCAGTTCTGCCGGGAATCCTCGTTCTTTCAAGTTCCGCATAATACTATCCCACCTCACAGTATTAAACGCATTCTTGACATCCAGCAATACCAACAGGCAGTGGCGCCTATACTCTCTTGCGTTCTGGTAGTGTTCCATAACCAGTTTCATCGCATTAAGGGTGGACCTCCCCTTGCGAAACCCAAACTGGTTTGGAGCGAAGTCGTTACACTTAAGGGCCAATAACAACTTATCCTTTACCGCGTGCTCAAAGATCTTCGCTATGCATGAGATAATTGTTATCGGTCTATAGGCCTTTTCAGAGGCGGTGGTCGCTTTACCTTTTGGCAAAAGCACCAGTCTACCGGTTTTCTATGCGGTAGGCCAGTATCCTCTCCTATAGCATACGTTGAAAATATATGCCAGCCATCTTGGCGCCTTTAGGCCTATCTTTTTTGCGGCTGCCGACGTGATTCCGTCCGGCCCTGCAGCCTTTTTTGCCGACAATTTCATCGCTATTTTGACAATGTCATCCTGCGTAAAAAACACACGGTATGGTGAGGGTGAGGGTTCCCGTTGGTCCCGGCTTCCATCGTGCACCTCTTCCGCCATGCTACCATCTGTCTCCTTTGGCGTATCATCCAGACTCGGCTTTACAATAAACAGCTTGGACACTACCGTGTCCACCTCTTCGGGGGATAAGGAAGCTGGTTTAGTTATTTTGCCCTTAATTGTCCTCATTATCAATTTGTAGGGCCTTCCCCAGATGTCCGCGTCTACACTATACATGTTTTGCGTCATCATTTTACCCATTATTATTATATATTGAGTCTTTTTAATATTATACGTAGCTCATAAGTACTAACATTTAAGTTTGTGGCTTTAGATTTTTTGCGTAATAATTCTTCATTTATTTTTCCACTCAGATTTTCTGTAAAAAAAAATCAATTCAGTAAAATAAGTTTTTTTTCTAACATTAAGTTAAATCTATGTAAATAACATTAAATAATAATAAGTTTAATCTACTTAAATTGTACCTTTGTCTTCTACTTTTTGGTTGTTTCGTTTTTTTCTTATTTCTTCTTCATTTTCTTTGCTTACAATTAAATTCATTGAATGAGCCGTACTGTCTTGGGATGTTTCTGGAAAATCTAAAAAGAGTTACTGAAGATATAGGTTTATCAATCGTAATAAAGTTTTAATTAAACCTTTTTTTATAAAATATATTTTATATTAACTTACTTTGATTTTTATTGTTGTGCCTCTCGAAGTTTAGTAACGATGCATGATCAGGCGCAACATTATCAATGATTTCATTTTCTATAACAGAAATCGATTTTAAAGTAATATTGTATAATGAAAGAAATTCTAAGTATTAAGTATTAATTTATAGTGTATACATTTGTACGTAATAACATATACATATAATTAAAGTGCTGCAAATTGTACAGCTTCAACAAATAATCACAAAAATCGCTTCTAGTTTTCGTGAGAACCCCCATTATGCACAGTTTCAGTCGGTTCCGCGTGATTAGATTATTAACATTTCGAGATGTACTCAAGTACTTTTCTGCAGTAACAATAACTTTCATACTTTACATTCATAATCTCCATATATCAATATCTTATTCCCTTTATAAAACGATAATAAAAATTCTGTCAGAGTTAACCTAAAAAGCAGTATATGTATATTATTTTACATAAAAGTCTAATTTGTATTTTCTAAATTTAAATATTTTTTAGAACATAACAATTATATAGTAATAAGTATCATGAAAACAATTAAATGTAGTTTAAGAAACCTAAGTATTTATAACAATTGATGCAGGAACTAACCTTCTATTAGCAAGATCTTTCTGTATTGTTTCAATTCTTTTATTTCTTATTATAGTTTTTTTGTTGCTTTTATGACGTACACATTGTCCTTCATTTAATCTTTTTATTTTAATTTCTTCATCCATTATTAGTTGTTCTAGTTTTTCTGTAAGGTTTGAGAAATCATTTTTTCATTTCGTTTATACAAAAATGATAAGAAACAAGCAAAATAAAAATAACAAAAGAATTACCCAAAAATACCCATATGTTCTTTTTGCCTTTTCCCATTTTCAATAAAACAATATTATTATAACATTCTGTTATGTTATTTGTTCTCATGGGGCAATCGTTTACTGAAACTTTTTCTGCCTTTGGTAGCCATGTGGATCGTATATATTCAATAAGAATTTTAATTGCAACATACTCAGAAATAAAAGAAGCTGCTTCACGTTCAGTTTCAAGAAAACCTTGTTCAAAAAGATCTGTAGAAACTAAGGCTAAAGTCATTGCCATTGATAATACTTTAGTTGGTGCATCTGTGAGACTTAAATGGCGCCATTTTCGTAGTAAAGCCTTTAGAACGTATAATTCGTTTAAAACTGTATTTTTTTATGAGTAATAAATTTATTCTCTATAAAATTATATAAACCTGATTATAGTGAAACCAGCAGCCCTTTACAATGCTCGAAGAAAACTGTTGCTCCAATGTAACCATCGCTGCAGTTTCATAATCCGTCATTGTAAATTTTAAATTCTTATGAAGCATTGGAGCTAATTCTTTCATCTTGCACCATATTGCTGTATACATAGCCTTTGTTAATGCTTCGCATAGTATGAATACTGTACCTACTCCCTGTGAAAGAAAAACTTCTATAAGTATAAATAGAAGAGGTATCGCAAAGTAAGTTTCTCTATCTCATCTTCATTTCCCTAACTCAAAATTAAAAACGCTTTACAAAGTACAAACAAAATTAATTTATATTTTCCAAGTATTAAGTGGACAACTAAATTCGTGCCTTTGTGTAATTTCTTCTTTGTAATCTTTGCCTTAAGGAATTCATATTTTTGTATTATTCTTGTTCCTTTTTTGAATCTATGAAATAATTTTTCTTAACAAAACGTACACACACAATTCGTGAATTTATTTGCCAACCATTTTTTTATTTTTCTACATAATTTTTCATAATACCCAGGTATTTGTTGTAACGTATAAGTAACTTCTTTATCTTAATGCGTTTATAAAACTTAGTATCGAATCCATTGAGTTCGGAAGTTGGTAAATTTTATTTCGAATAACGAATAATTTTTCATTATAAAAATTCCTGCTAAAAAATCGCGCGAATATTCGTTATTCAAAACAGCATTTGCATAATTCTGTATTGTATACAGACTATATATGTATACTACCCTGCTAAGGCTAATTGACGTTCATGCAACTTTTACAAATTTCGGGTTACAAGCAATTCGGATACTAAATAAATGTTATATTTTAACTTATCCCTAAAGCAGAAAAAACTATGGATAGGTACTTTGATTATTCTAAAAACATTTAACATATGGTTTAACATATGGTTGACATTATTAAAAGAACTAAATCACTCTTTTCTCGAAACAAGATTTTTGCAGATACGTCAATTAAGCTTAGCAGGGCAGTATTCTTGGCCGGGCGGAAATCAGTACAATCAGATAAGTGGTAATTCTAGATAAAAAAATATGAATGAAGTTTGATATGAAATTTTTTTATACGAGACCTCGTTTTCGAGAAAAATCAAGTTTGAACATTTGCTTAGTACCAAATTACTTGGCTAGCTTCCAATTAGATATGAGTGATACAACTGACAAGAGGTTGTACTACATCATCTATTACAATTTCTGCCCTGTATACATATATAGTTATTATTCATAATAGCAAACTAAAATAACCTATTTACATAGTACATATTATACTCACAGTATCCATATACTGAATGTGGATAATATAGAGTTGTGCAATAGGTGGCCGAGCAGGTAAAACCTTGAATAAAAATTGCGCACATTATTAAAACCTATTTGCACAGATTATATACATGTAATTATTAATATAAATAATATATTTGTATGCAAATTGGTACAATTCATGAAATTAAATCTTATATAACAAATTTGTATGCTACTTACAGAAAAAGTGCCATCAGCATAAATAGTTTGAGAGACATTAAGAATCTGCAACAGTGTCTCCGTGGAAAACAAAATCGCCACTTTAGCGTTTTCATCTTTTATTACTGTTTTACATATATTTCTCATAAAAGAATGATTTACTATGCATTCATTTAATACAGTTAAACTCGTTGGAATGTGTGGATAATTTCTTTGTCTCTCTCTAAAAAGTACAGCTTTCATACTATTATACGACAATGTACACGCAGCATCAGGATACCTTTAGAAACAAAAACTTTTTTCACACAATTTGTTAATAATATGAAAATCTATTTTATTATTTGCATGACTTACCTCCTGCAGACATCATCAAATACTTCCTTCAATGGAATCAACGTTTCCCGGCACATTTGACGCATTTCATTCTTGATTTTCTCATGATCGCGTCTATGAAGTACCTTCAAGTGATTACGAGGTCTTAATAATCTAATAGTACCATCACCGAGGTCTACTACAGCCCCACGACATCGTGTAGTCCGTCTGGTGTTGCAACGATAAATGTGGGCGCTACGATTGTCTTTATTGTAAGTGTAATCTTTACATATAAAAATTGAACTGCCCACTGATTTTCCCACCACTTCTTTCATCTATAAAGAAAATATTATCATTACACTGAATAAACAAAATAGCATGACTATAATTTACCGGAAATAATTGATTCCAACAATGTCGTAATATTAGCTACGCGATGCGACTGTCGCGTGTAAAAACCAAACAACAGTTGTATAATAAACAAATCCCTGTAAAAAACCATATGTATGTATAATACAAAATAAGATAGATCAAACGATACACGTAAATACAAAACTTACTGAAAATAATTGATCCTAAAAATGTAATATTCGTTCACTACGTGTTGCGTGTGTCATACGTAAGAAGACAAACGACGTTTGTTGAAAAAACAAATGCTTGTGAATATTCATTACATAATTATACAGGGTGGGCAATATCTTCGTCCATCCCGAATATCTCTGCTATTTTCAGAAATATGAAAAAATATTACTAACTTGTTATGGCTCCCTTGATATAGTACAATTTGCGTAATTACAATTTGTTCATATCCCTAAAAATGCCGGAGATATTCAAGGTGGTTAAAGCTATTGCCCCACCCTGTATATTCTAAAATGTAATAGTTTTAATTATCAATTTATAATTTACTAGTTTGAATAGTTTTATGTGTAGGATGAAAATCTGCTGATTGAATCACTATAATATAAACATGTTTTATTTGGAGGAAATTATATAAACATCTGACACAAAACATAGCCGAATAATTACTATTTCAAAATCACAAGATTGTATCTCCAAAGATTAAAATTATTATTTTTTTTTTAACTCAAATTTCTCAAAAACTTGAGCTAATAACAAAAACCGGTTTACAAATTCGTATTCAATGCATCAAAATTTATAAGAAATGCTTACCATATAGTGCAGAACAGAAAACAAAATCAAAATTTTTAGAATAGTGTAATCGTCAATTGCAGGAAGTGTAAAAACATTTTTAAATTAAATTTATTAGATTTGACATCCAAATGTATACAATGTATAAGTGCTATTTATATACTTTAAATAATACCTACATTATCAGACATTCTAAATCTGTAACATAGGATAAGCTATCTTTAATTAGAGAAAGAAAAATAACATGTATCATATGCTTTTTCTATGCCAATGAAATTTTTCAAATAAACTAACGAATAAAACATATCTTGGTCTGAAAATTCAGCATTTGTTTAAATTCATTATTCCAAAAGCAGTTTTTACATTCTATGTAAAGCAGCCATTTTAGACCAAACAGCATAAAACCAGGATCCGTTATGCAACGTATAGAGAAAAATGATCAATACCTTACTAAATTCAGTATGTAGCATTAAGAACAAACAGTTTCTGGTTATTTATTGTTGATACATTTCCTTATAACAGAAAAAATCTGACAATGGTTGAATTAAAATAGTTTATTTGTATTGTATATTTAGTGAATACTTACATAGTGAATGATCATGACATAATTTCCATACAATAGTTTTGTGTCTCCATAATCTTAAAGTAAATAACTGCGTTCGACACTGATTAAATCATCTGTAAAAAATGAATTAACGAGGTCACAAAGTATCGTGCTCATTCCTATATCTAATTTTTATTGACAAAAAATACTTATCTGAATTTCTTTTTTACGTTCTCAATTTCCAACTGACACAAGTACTATTAAGTACATAAAATTCTAGAATTCCCTAATAACCGGGTCAAAACCACGGTATTAAGTATATATACTTATAAAGAATCTATTAGAAATTGCTATAACCAAAAAACACATCCACCAGGAAAGTGAAAATATCATTAGAAAATTAGAGCTTTATGAAGTGGAATAATATTTCTAAATCATACTCACGTTATATATCGTAACCATATCGTAAAATATATTATTATACGATAAAAATACATATGCCTTATCTATGTTAATTCCTTGAGATATAATAAATGTTTAAAGGAAAGATCTTTGTTACGATTTGTACTACCATCAGGGCTGAACTTTAACTCAGGGGCCCAAAAATTATGGCCTTTTTTTTCTATCTTCTTGAAGTATTTAACGAGTAGAATCTAAAAATCCTAGTTTTAAGGCGCGGAATCCATCGGTTCAGAAGTTATACGTGTGTAAAACTGAACGTTTTTAGCATATTTTACATGTTACTTCGACGCCATATTGACTTGTAACCTGGTGTCGTCCAATGAGTGGAGTCGCCGTCGGTAAAACAGAATTATGTACTTAAGTGGCGGCCTAAACCCGGTATACCTAAGGTTAGTTTTTTTTTTATAAACAATATCCCCTCGGATTTGATAGGAACTGATGGTACTCACACCCAACGAATAGAGTCCAACTGGTGGTCGGCAAAGGATTGGATGCGGTGAATAACCTGTCAAATACGCTAAAAACGCTCACCTTTACACACGTATAACTTCTGAACCGATGGATTCCGCGCCTTAAAACTAGGATTTTTAGATTCTACTCGTTAAATACTTCCAGAAAATAGAAAAAAAAGGCCATAATTTTTGGGCCCCTGAGAAAAAGTTTACTCAAAAATGTATATCTTTTATACATAAGCACATAAATTAGTACCAACCCATACACATGTCATCAACCCGAGTATTTATGCATCCCTTTCGTCAGTGGAAATAACCTTTTTTTTAGATTTAATCAATTTCTGTACCTTATGAAGAAATATGAGTTTTACGTTGTAACGTGAAACGTTATCACGTGAATATGTTTAGTGTTATGGCGACACTGCCATGGGAATATTTATCGATAGTCTGTAGTATCGATATGTCTCGAATATCAGACGAGGACCTTTTGTATCGAAGGTCATAAATTAAGAGCCAAAATCAAACATCATCTGCGCGTACACTTATATAAATAGACAAAGATTACATTGTAAACCCTCGACGTGGGTGATCGAGCTGGGAGAAGGCCGGAAATCCAGAGAATGGAATAGTTTCACTTCGAAAATTCCTAAAAGACTAATTTATGATAGACCATAGCAAGTTCGTTGTTTTCGACCAAGTCACGAACGGTCCTTAAAAGTTACGAAGTCTTTTTCGATATCCTGTCTATTCATGCACTCTAAGAGGGTCGTAAATTTCCTCAAGAGTTGTTTTGGCAAGTACAAGGTCTTGTCGTTTCCTAATTTCTCTGGGTCCCACGCTTTCTCGTAGCACATGTGCGCTACAACGTTCTAGCGTCTTGGCGGAGCGCCTTCACTTCTACGCGCGTGAGGGTGGACCACAGCCAGGAGAAGGGGCCCACACAAGACAGGATGGACTCCTCCACCATTGGACGAGGGATGATCCTGAGGGAGGATCCAGGATCCACGAAGGAAGGGTCATCGACGGACAACGCGCGAAGATCTCCGCCAAGCGCAGAACCGGTAGAATGATTTTGTCTCTCGTTTAACAAAGTTATTCTCACGCTGGATTAAAAGGCAATTTTATAAAACATAGTTGAAGCAGTTTGCATAAATAGTTGAAATCCAAATCGTAATCAACTGTGAACGATAGTTTATTATTTTCATTTTCGCGCCTTGCGAGCGGAGTGCCTGCGCGCTACACGAATCACCTTACCTGCGCTTCAATCCCGAAAATCCCTATTTCCGCGAAACGGACACGCAACAATAGATTTAACCACGTCAGACGGAACATGCATAACCTGAAATAAATCACAACGTAAGAAGGGAAACGGGCGCGCAAATTTAATTCTGTGTCCAATTGATACTGTGCACAATTTTTACGGTGCCCAACTGTACTGTGCGATATTGTACACGTGCGCAATAGAGCTGTGCCCAATTCTCACTGTGCGCAATAATAACGTGTCTAAAGGAGCTGTGCGCAATGCGATAGTGCGCAATCGTATTGTGCGCAATAGAGCCGCTCCCCTTGAAGAGAGCGGTCGCATAATGAAAGTTAATAGAATATTGTCCAGAAATGTTATTATTGCTTTTATACAACGGAGGAGAAGGATCAAGAAGAGAAACCGAGAGTATTGGGTGCATCCCATCCACAGTGATAGATTATTGCGAGGAAAGTTTTACACAATGCATTCCAAATTATTAGATTATCCGAAAAAATTTTTCGCCTTTTATCGAATGAGCATAACTAGCTTCAATGAACTTGTCAAATTAATTGGACCAGCAATAGTGAAAGAGGATACACATCTTAGACTTTCTAGACTTGTAGAGGATAGATTGAGCATTACGATACGGTAAGATAAACGACAAATACTATTAACTGTTTTTTATTAGAATTAAAATCACAAAGTTAGGTATTTTTTTAAATCATAGAGTCAAGTAAGTATTTTGAAAAATTAAACTGTTTACAAGTCGTATATTTGCGAATCATTTGAAACATTAGAAAATAAAGACTGGACTGTATCGTTGGAATTGCCTGGTGATAGAACCGTAGGCAAATTGGGGGATGGAGTAGAACTGGTTGTACAAACTAATGGTTGTGTTGGTGGCAAGTTGTTAGTCCCTCGATGATATACGGGAAAAGAGGACAAGGGCTGCTGTAATATGTTGTAGTTACATGTTGATTGAGGAGTAGTCTGTACACGCCTGGCTAGTCTTATCTGTTTAAAAATGTTAAGAATAGCAATCTTAGCATCGAGTTTTTCTTCTGCTGTTAAATTCTGAAGTGAAGGGACAAGAGATAAAGCAAAGTTTGTATCTTCATCAACAGTATTAGTCTCATTTAAGGCTTTTAACAATGCTTCGTCCAAATCTGTTTGCTTCGGTACATTAGTCCTCTTCTTCCGCTGAGGAATAGGTGTGGAAGTGGAAGGACCAGATTCGTCATCATCTTCATCATTTTCTTGAGAATCATCCTGTTCCAAGTTTCCTTCCGTTCGTCGATTTTCCATGTATGGAAGTAAAAATAGTAGTTGCTCAAAATAGACATATTTACGCCTCTTGGTCGCAGCTTGTTCTGACTTTGTGTTCTTTTGTGCGTTCAATTCCCGATGAAAGCAAGTCCGTAAATTAGCCCATTTTTTTTGCACATCGTGACCTGAAAAACAATAATAATTCTTTACAGATATCTGGCTACCGGTGCTAGTTTCAATACGTTGTCTTTTGATTATCTGATGGGTGCTTCTACAATACGAGATATTACCAAAACTACATGTGAGCAAATACGGAACATACTTCAACCGTTGTATATGGCAACCAAACAAGAAGATGACATAGATGTTGGTTCTTATGGAACAGCTAGTGATTCAGAAATATTTAAAACATCTGAAATGGGTAAAAGGCTTTCTGAGAACCGGTTAAATATTCCCTCCGGAAGGCAATTGCCCAATAAAGATGACGGAAATGTTATTCCATTCTCTGTTGTTGGCGATGAAGCGTTTGGACTTGGAAATCACATATTACGCCCTTATGCAAAAAGAAATTTAAACTACACCAAGCGAATTTTCAACTATAGACATACAAGAGCTCGACGCATGGTTGAATGTACTTTCGGCATTCTCGCTAACAAATGGCGTATTTTTCACCGCCCAATTGATGTGAACATCAATTTTTGTGTTCGAATTATTAAAGCTTGCTGTGTCCTTCATAATTATGTACGAATCAAAGATGGAGTAAAATTCACAGATACTCTCTACAGTTGTCCTAGGACTAACTTAACAATAAATGAAAACAACCGAGGAAGAAATAATATGAATGACGTGCGGCAGTACATGTCGTCATATTTTATTTCTCCTGGAGGCGCCATTCCGTGTCAATATAACTAAGTGTAATAAGTAAATAATGAGTAAATACACAATAAGTAAATAAATAAAAATACACATGTATCGATACATACTTTGCTTTGTTTTATCCTCGGCACTAAGCTGATTCTGTTCGCGTCGCGCGATTGCATAATTGCTCGAGCGGTTTGTTTCAAATTTGGCGCTGCGTGAGGGTGTGCGGTTGGACGTTGTCACGCGACACTGCGCAGGCGCGAGCGGCGTGTCGGTGGTGGTGGCGGGGTATGGCCCGGGATGGGGCCCGCTCAGTGAACCGTGATCGGTCAATTTGTGCGGGTGTTTCCCAAAGTTTTCCAAGTTTTCCAAATTTGTAAAGGAGCGAATTGTGGTTTGGATCTGAGACTGGTGGTGTTCGTTGACGGGCGCTGTGGCTGTCGTGCGTGTGTCCTATTGTTGAAGCACTAGGTGCTGTCATTTGTCTGCACGGCCGGGCGATCTTGTGGGTGGTTCAAACGGCTAACTGTGCGCACAGTTCAGCGATCGGTTGATTCTGCCCACCTGGCTAGCCATGCAGTTAGTGGTGCGTTTTTACGGCCACTTTGTCCTCTTTGCCGGGACGCCTCCTGTGATCAGGGTTTGTAATTTTTTGGTAAGGACCACGACGATTTGTTGCGACGTCGGCGGGACACCATCCGACACGATTGGTAAGAGAGCTCTCGATTGTACGAATTTATAACAGTGTGAATGATTATGCAAGTGCATGGTAGTTTTAAGATCTAGTTTAATTCACGGTTTTTTACTTTGTATATTTTGTTTTTATCATTTTATGTATATATTCTTTTAGTTTAATTTGTTTGCTGGGACCAGGCTTTTTCCCCACTTTCGACTGGGGTTTTTTACAGCCGGTACCCGTAGAGTAGAGTCAGTAGGTTTTGAGATATTAAATTTATTTTCATTCTAACTATATATCAGTTGTTGTATTTATTTACCGGTGACGCCAATTCCACCTCATGTCCTTCCTCATTTATTGTAACTTCGAATAGTCGGAATAGATTCCAATCGGGAGTAACTGCTTCACAGATTTCCGACCATAATTTTTTTTTCTGATTTACATCAGAGTATTCTTTCAAGTTTTCTTTGTACAGCGCGGGTTTTTTTTCAATCTCTTCTATTAAATTTATAATAGACGTTTCGACAATAAGTGATGGAGTACATACAATTGGGCAGCGCCATCATAAAAAATGCGCACGACCGTCACAGTAAACTGCGGAGAGAATTGAACAATCGGCCGAGTCGGCAAAAAGACAAAAGGCAAGTGTGCGCGCGGCTACAAACCGCCATACTGATTAGCAGTTGGCCGATAGTTCGCCGATGGTTTAGTTTGAATGCAATCGTGTAGCCCATCAAATTTATTTATCGGCCGATACCGAATCGTTGTAATATGCGCACTTGCATACATCTTCATATTGATTAAGAACCCGACCGAACTATCGGCTGATAGAAAGTCTGCAGTCTGCGGGGGCTCTTAAAAATAATTATCTTTAGGGACTTCCCTTGTTTTCCCGAATTCAGAGAAAGGACCCATATAACTTTTCCAACCCCTGTTACATCACTCTCAGTCCCGGAATTCGGGACTAGTTTATCGGGATCGGATTACTATCGATCCTACCCTAAAATCCAAAAACCTTGTAACCACAAAATTTACGACTTCCTTTAAGACTCTAGCCACCGGACCCGTACGTGACTCCGGCTCGCGCTTTTCACCCCTGAAAACGTCCTTTCCTGGAAAAACCTTCCTACCACTCGACCACCACACCCCAATGCCAAGTATAAAGAAAAGCTCTCTGGAAGAGAAAAGTTAGTCTTAGTTCAACGTTAAGAGTACGAGAAACGCTGTATAGTCAAGAATAAACTCTCAACCAAGTAATGTTGGATACCATCTTCCCTATCTTCTGCAAAGAGCAAAAATCACTCCAACAGTCATTCCGTTTACTCCCTATCTCCTATATCTCCCATAAACAATCGGTCATCCTTGTACTCATCCTGCCTCGCCTTCTACAGTTAGTCACCTACAACCTTTGTCCTTTCCTTTCTTTGACCCTTCCACACTGCCATTCTCGTAAAACATAAATAGATGCAGGTCACTACGTCCGTCACAATAAAACAGTTTGCGAAAGTATTCTTGTTGCACCGTGATTCCTGCAACCCCAGTCTCCAACAGTAACCCAGTCTTGTTATTTGCGATCCGAGGACACCTGAAACGATTTCCAACCATCTATACAGAAACCCCACCTGAAGTAGATAATAGGAACACGATTTACTTATCTCTGCACGAGACAGATAAATTCAAGCTAGAAGCAATAAACAGAATCTTAGGACAGAAAGGTAAGATTAATATAATTCAAGATAGGGACAACAACACGGAACTAATATTACTATTCTCTCGATTAGGTAAAAACGTAGAAATATTTGTATCAAGATCCACACCAATAAACAAACGCGAAATAATACAACTAGCACATGATTCAATCTTCGATGGGCACTATGCATTCGACAAGACTTTACAGAAAATACGAAAACAATATGAATGGCCAAATATCACACGCGACGTAAAAAGTTACATAGAAAAATGCGAGACTTGTCAAAGAAACAAAGACACGAAACGACAAACATACGTGCAACAAGCGACTGACGTACCCTTCAAACCGACGAATAAAATATTTTTAGACCTAATCGGACCTTTGGACGAAACCAGCCGGGGAAATAAATATATCCTTGTAATTCAAGATTATCTGACCCGATACATTATGTGTTAACCTTTAATCGACAAATCCACGGCAGCAATCATACAGGTAGTTTGGGCTTCTTGGTTAAGAATATTCGGAAAGCCACGGGAAATACTACCGGACAACGCTAAAGAATTCGTATCTAAGGAATTTTCCGACTTTTGCGACATTATGAGGACTAGATACATGCTAACTTCCATATACCATCCGCAGTCCAACGAAAAAAATGAGAGATCCCACACCATATTAAAAGAATATATACGACACTACCAAACTGGGACTGACCCATGGGAACAAATATTACCAAAAGCTATGCTAAATTACAACTGTACCACTAATCGCACCACAGAATATACACCCTTCGAATTACAACTAGGTTACGATCCGAACAGCATATTTGACGAACCAAATGAATACCTGACAATACGAGAACGGACAGAAAACTTAAGAATCGAACACGAAAACAAAATACTAGAAACTCGTGACAACCTATTATCCACGCAACCCAACACGTCCTACTCTAACCTAGAAGCAATCGAGAAAGGAAACAAAGTATTAATTAGAAACTACACTGCGAAACCCTTTGACGCGAAATGGAAAGGCCCATTTGAGGTATTAGAAAATATTAACAATCATTCCATACGCATTGATGAAAAGGGTAAATCAGTGACTCATCACAGAACCAACGTAAAATTATTCAAACAAAATTTTAATGATCTTGCAGATGATGAGGATCAGTTTTAGCCTCCTGTTCGTTCTGGCCATTCTGATATTACCGCAGTAACAGCGGGAATAAATATAATATAACACCATTTAGCGACCAGGAAACCATATTTCTAGAATATATTAATAAAGTCAGATTGTATCATGAACAATGGAAAATTGCAGTAGGATATGACTTCACTCATGTACAGGACGACCTGTCCAGTATCGAGGAATTGTATAAAAGTATTCTTACAGACCTGTGTGTAAGAACCGTAAACGCACACAGATTCGATTGCTCCTCTCGTAAAAGAATTGTTAAAAGATTAGAGGATTTCGACATCATTCGTGGAGAGCTTCGGAACGCGTTTTACACGGCCGGAATAACAAGCACCTCCTCGCGTGGTCGTCGCGGAATCTTTGACTTTGTTGGAACAATTAGTAAAACTCTTTTCGGTACACTAGACGAATCTGACGCCCAGTATTATAATAACGAATTAGATAGATTGTACGCGGACCAAAAGTCTATAATACATCTCGTGCGTAACCAAACAAGTGTTATATTAAATGCTATGAAAACTAACGCGGTATTTTTAAACAAGACCCACAAACAAATCACTCAAATCAACGAACAGTTTAATAAACTAGTAGATCTCTCAAAACGTAACGAAATGGATATCCAAATAGATGCACTGATATTAGATTTAGAACTAAATATAAACGAATTAAGAAACCAAATCAGAAAAATAAAAGATCTGGTATTTGACGCGAAACGTGGTATCGTTAAACCGTACATTTTAACACCTGAGCAATTATTCAGGATTCTAAGAGAGCATGAGCATGTAGACAATTTTCCGATTCCTTTAGATGAAACTAATTATATCTCGTTGATCGATATTTGCGAAATAAATATAGCCCTGAATGGTAAACGCGCGCTACTAGAAGTCAAAATTCCTCTTCTCGAACAACAAATATTTAATGAAGTTAGAGTCATTTCATTGCCAACCCATGGATGGATTTTCCATTCAATCCTGAACACTCAACAAAATCTTGTATTATTAGACCCTATGAGAATGCAGTTCGTTCCGACGAACGAAAACGAGATGGGAAAGGCAAAGAAACTTGGTACAACGCTAATTAGCAAAAGAAACACCCCCGATTACTCTACTAGTATTAAAGATGGTTGTTTAAGCTCATTACTCACGAAACATGAAATTGAAAATTGTGAAACAAGGTATATGCAAATTCAGGATACTGTGTGGATTCAGTTATACACAGGAAACCAATGGATAGGGATCGCCTCTAAACCTGAGGTGTTGCACATACTTTGTTCGGATAAAAAGCTTAGACACTTAGAAATTAGAAGTACAATTTTATACTAACATTGGCTCCAGATTATAATGGCATATCACTCTCTGCTACTTTAAAGCCCAATAATATCATATCCGAAGATAAAACGGATCTTCATCAAATAGTCTTTGCCAGGATTCAAAACCCAGCAATTAACATCTCAGAGACTGACATACCAAGGAACCTAATTTAGGAAACAAACATTAACCCAGAGCAAATTCAAAACATGGGAAAAACGTTGAATGAACTACAGGATATCTCAGATAAAATAATGCACCATCATCGGTTACGAACATGGAAGGAAAAGTTCTACGAGTATGTAGGTTATGCCGGATACGTAGCATTAGGAGCGCTTCTATTTGTATTTCTGGCGAAAATAGGATTTTTCAAAGCATTTGTTAACTTCATCAAGCAACTAGTATGTAATTGTTTTAACAAAAGCGTTCTTACAGCAACCGTAGGCTTCACGGCAAACCCTACAACACCCTAACGCGGCCCTGTACAGCAGAAATACGGGCTTTCCCACGTAAAGGGAGTCCATAAATGCTTAATTAAAACGAGAAGTAAACATTGCAGCTGTATTTGCATATCAAACCGTTGCTCGCGTTTACCGATAAAGGGCTGATGATATCGGTGTTACATTGAAATTTTTTTTTTATATTGTGTATTTATTAAAGTCGCATCAACTTCAAAGTTATTAGTGACCACTGAATGGTTTCCAATATCTTTTCGCTTATGCTATTCCATACAATAATATAACATAATACAATGTAATCAGAAATAATACAGCACGATGTATAACTTGATTTATATATTTCCACGATTATTCACTAGCAAGAATAATTTTTGAAACGAGGAAGAATCAAGATTTATATAAGATGATATAAACCTACATCTTTGAGAAACGAAATTATTTTTAATAATATTTTCCTGGCTACTGACACATTCAGAAAAATTACAGGGAAAATTAGAACGCATTCGGCAATAAGATAACTTTTAACAAAAAATACAACCGACTTCGAGATGCGCTAAAAAGTATGAAATAATTTCTATTTCATTTATACCAACATTTCACAGCTATTAATAAAACCTATTTAATCGTTAAATATTATACTAAATACATTTCTACCTTTTCGGAAGCGGTACAAAATAAAAAACTTTTCTTCTATTAGGAAGATCATAGTTCAGGCGTCGGCAACCTATCCACAAATCACCCATTTGATAATTTCAAGTAAACAATATCCAACGGTAATCAACATATCCATTGTGGATTAATTTAATTTAATTTAATGTTTCCCTCCTTTTGTCAAATTAATTGACGTGCCCAATTAATTAATCTGCCGAACGAACGCTATCATCCACGCGCGTACAAGGTTGGCATTCCTGCCAATCCTTTTCCCGCGCAATTTTTATCTCCTTCTTTAATTCTTAGTACCCATATTTGGATTCTTTCTTTCGCTTTGCCCGTTACATTTACTCTCTTAAGCTTTTGCATTACTTTTAGTTCTCACTCGCTCCTTCACACCCCCCTTTTAGTCGCCTCTTACGACAGGCAGGGGATACCGTGGCCGTATTCTACTCCCCCCGAGCCACAGGAGGTCCATTGCGGATTAACTACATGTATGTACATCAGAAGTGCTGCCAACTTCTGATACAATCGTTACAATTACAAATGTTTTCAGTCGTATCTATAATGTTCCGTATATTTTCTTACGACTTATTAATTACCCAGTTCGCTATACCGCAATCAAATGCGTTATTTGCAGCATCGTTTATTCGGGTATTTTTAATTTTCTGCTGCCTCCGAAAAGGTTGAAATGTATTTATAATAGTATACTATTTAACGATTGAATAGGTTTTATTAATAGCTGTGGAGTATTGGTATAAATGAAATAGAAATTATTTCATAATTTTTAGCGTATCTCGAAGTCGGTTGTATTTTTTGTTAAAAATTATTTTATTTCACACTTTTCAGTGGATCGAGCTGTAGGGGAAGGGCGGGTAGCCCCGGACATTTGAATTGTTACGTCCGGAAAAATTTTGCAAAGTCCGCCTCACGTTCCCTTATCAAGCCTTCGGGTTGTAGGAGTCTCCTCATGTAAGGGGCGTGGGGAGGGTAAATTACTACTGCACCTTTCTTTAATTTCTCCTTGACTCTGTGCTTTCCCATCAAGCCTTCGGGTTGTAAGAGACTTCTTCATGTGGGAAATGCGCAGGGAAAAGTTTGAGCTTATAATTATTCTACTTTTGTCTTTTCTATCCTTTCATTCTTCTCATACTTCTCAATTCTTTTCTTAGTTAAAACCCCTCCTTGAAACTATCGTCGTGCTCAACTGCGTAGTAACAGAAACGTGTGATAGAAAAACTCGGCTTCGACCGAGGAGAGGTATCATAAACACCGTTCGCGGCGCGGTTAGCCAGTGCTTCGCATTGTAGGGGTCTCCTCAGGCTAACTGCGCAAAAACGCAAAGATTACGTTATTACCGAGATTAACATCGATACTCTCCTCTTTTTCACGCGTGGGCGCCAGGCGGTCCCTAACCCGATCGCGTGTATGAATTGATTGCTGGAATAAGAACGCCAAGCAATCCAGCTTGTTGAATATTTGTATGAATGCGAGAGCGAGGAATGAGAACCCTTGCAGGCAAACGTTAGCAAGCGTTCGAGGACTGTTTAGAGGCAAAGGGTTGTACGGGGCAATAAAAGTCTTTGTATCGAATTCCGAGAATTTGCCTGAAACCGAAAACCTAACGGTAATTTTCGAATGGCGAGAACGTTCTCGAAGCAACTACGTCGCAATGTGTAATAACGAATATTCGATTAATAATGGAAACCTGTCGTTATTAAAAAATAGCAATCGAACACCGAATGCCTTATATCGAGCGTACCGGCGCAATTCATATTGTTGATCGATTTCTCTGCGAACAAATGACTAGATATTTTAATATCGCGAATTTGTGTGGGTGACGATTGTTTCGACTACGAATACGTTATCAGGGACGACCTGTAAAGCCCTTCCGGGGGTTGTAAGAGTCACTTCGTTCAGGTCGTTACCTTGCGGATAGAAACCGCCTAAAATTTGATTTTCCATTATATCCGGTCGAGGTAGTCGTCCTACAGTAAACATATATTTTCACATTGCAAATACGGGTAATAATTACAATAGAAGCTCTCATTGTAAACCAAAGGTTAGACATTTTTCCGATTTTCATTTATATTATTAACGTACAATAGGTTAAGCATCTTTACCCTTGTTCAAACAGTATTGTTATTAATTGAATTTACTTAACAGTGATTAACAGAAATCAAATAGAATCATTTTAGTATTCAAACAATAGTCATTGCAAAATTCAGTTCTGTTAGCTTCAATAATTATTTTTGAATTAAATTACTTTTTTTTTGCACACTAAATTGCATTCACATTTCTTTCAAGTTCCATTTTGTATCATCTCCTTTATCATTTTACATTTTAAATCCACGCATACCAACACAAGGTTTCAAGGAGGGACCCGTATGGGACCCAGAGCACTGACGAACCCAACGGAAATAAACACTATCTAATTTTCCGTCTTTTAATTTTGTTCTGACCGTAGAGGACGCTTCCGCGTCATACGCGGTCAGAACTGGTGGCAGCGATACCTTTCTCATCGCCCAAAAATAAGAATAATTTCATCTTTCTTTTACGTTGCGCGCTCACGCAACGCGCAACGTAACAAATAAAATACAAAAAAAAACATAGAAGCAATCAATTTTAATCAAATTTCTCTTTCAGGTAATAAATATAAGGTCTTTTTGATTCATTATATCTTAAAAAAAAACATATTTCTTAAATAACTTTAGAACAACAAGTAATAAACTGGAACCCCTGTTTTTACTCATTCGAAAAAAGGCGAGTAGCCCCGGATATCTTCAGCGAAACTAAAATTTATATAATGACCTAATTTGCTTGGTGTGCATACAATTACTGGTTTGCAATTGTTTTTTAAGCACAGAAGCCATGTTGTCATATGTCATTTGTATTTCTATATGACGTAACAATAAAGATATAAAAATGTCCGGGACTACCCGCCTTTCCCTTATTTGTAGGATACCGTAAGGTGGTTTTGCGTTTCTATTGGTTAGGTAATAACTATAAACCAAAGAAAATATATTGGTCGAATTTAGATAGTTAATAAAAATGCTGTAATTGATCTTGGCAAAAAGAATTTTGTAAAAGGCCAAATTTACGTCGCTTTTAGTCGTATCAAAAGCTTAGATGGTCTAGCTTTATCTGATTTAGCACCAAACGAACCGAATTGCAATTGAACAAATATTTTGTTGTTATTGCTTTAGCATTTATTGGTTAAACGGAAATTGAAATGTGAAGTCAAACAATCAATATTTGAAAAGTTTATTTTATTTATAAATTGAGGAAACGATTCGATCGCTGTTGATCTTTCATGTTTGATTCCATCAGTTTTCGTTCTCTTGCTGTCTCGTTTTATTGGCGTAGTAATTGAAATACATATATGGTTCTTCCTGTTTATCCCACATTTCAATCTTTAATTAAATGTTGAATCAATGGAATAAAGACAGATTGCAAAATCACAGCTCTTTGAACTGCCGTTTCTCGTCAAGTGGAATTTTTGGCAAAAATTAATAGAGTAAAAGAAAGAAATATTAGTTAGAATCTACATAAATGTGTAAGACTCGGGCAAAAAGAGACGTTTTAACTTTAGAATAAATATTTAATAGGTGTTTAATTATTATAAGAGTCGTCACAATACTGCCTTTCTGGCAGCCACACCGCGTTGATTTCGCGATTAAACAGAAGACAGTCTATTAAGCATAACCGTGCCTATAGAATAATATATAGGGCGATCACAAAACCCGATTACAGAACAGAAAAGAAATTTTCTAAAGAATTTGACAGAATAAAAAAAGATTATTGAAGCATTTTATTTGCAATCAGGTCGGAAACTAAGAGCGTGTAAAAATTCGCTCTTTCCCTCCTCACTGTCTTCCCCCATCTAGGCGACTAGCCAGGGCTGCGCTATGCGCTTGACCGCTTCACTTACATATGTACCGAGTCTTGATGCGACACAATCATTATAACACAAAAAGTTTAAATATAAATACGTATATAAAGATATATTCTGCATTTTATAATTCACGCGTCCAGAATTTCCCAAACGATCTCGACAGTTTCATTTTATTCGTTCGCCGGTCGTATGCCATATGCAATTCTAATTAGTAAACGTTATTTATTTCTTAATGTTACACGACAACCTAAATTAAATGTCAATCGTTGCAGCTTGTCACGGAATTTATAATTACTTTTCACGAACCGTGTTTAAAGGGACAAAAGAATGGAAAAAGTATCAGATCAAACGAAGAAAGGGACTTGTTTGTAGGCATTTTGTACCGTAAGGGTTATAGTGTAACAGCTGTCAGTAACAGTTGACCAGCTCATGCAGGAACAAAGAATGATATTTTCGTGGATGTTTTTGGTTGTTTATAAAAACGGAATCAGTTTGCAACGAGATGCGAAAATGTAAGCGAGCGTTTGAGTCAAATAATTTAATAAACTATTATTTTTGCACCGCTAAACCGTCCTACATAGTCAAAGTAGAACTAAACTTTATTGAACTCGATTTTCGTTTTATGTATCTTCGATACGATTGAGGCTATATGTAAAAGGTTATGTAGGTAATATCAGGAATTCGACATCCTGAGACTTGACGCATTGTCGTTGTTAACAATAGGAGGTGTTGATATCTTGGAATTAATGTTATCTTGGAATTGGGTAGGAACTCATTGTTGTGTTTCGTATGACAAGCTATTTCTGGAATTGCATAAGACGTTTGGTGTCACAGTTAACCAGATTGTCGTATTAACAGATAGAATAGACAACTTACCAAACTCGATGTTAAACAATACAAGATATTATATATATTTGCTTTGATAGATGTGCTGAACGTTGTCTAGGAATCTGGAAAACGAAGAAGGATGAGAACTCTGTCACATACGCATTTTCGCGATCACTGTTGGCCTTTACTACGGTGTTACGATTACAACGATTATTGACCCGATAATCGATTATACAAAATTACAATGCGACGCGAGAAAAAAGAAAAATAATTTATACAGAACGAAACACGATTTAAAAACGAAAGAAAAGGATAGATAATTGAAGAGTATGAAGATGTTTACGTATTCGTTTGAGTCTTTGCCGCGAAACGCGAATTAACACTATAATTAACGCGAGTACGTCGACAACTCGGGCTCCCCGTCACGTACCTTACGATTTTTCGACGAAGAGTGATTTGCTTCAGTCAGCGATCTAGTCGCAGGATTCGACTTCCGATCGGTACCCCGCGTGAGGACATCATTTAGCAAATCATAGTACGCGTCGAAGGAGAACGCCCATCCGTGATTGGTTCGTCGTGGCGTGCTACCCGAATTCTCATCCCTTATTGACTTCGTTTTCTTACTCTGTCTCTAGTTGTCTATTCTTTTCTAATTCTATCAACGGTTTTCCTTCGTCGCAAATTCTCTGGAATGTTCGAATTCTATATACAGGGTGTTACCTGTAACGTTTCTCACGATTTTTCATCCACTTGCAGCCATCCCACAAAAAAAAGTTTAGAACAAGAGTTGCAGGGTATGAAGTGCATAATAGATATCAGTAGAAGAAATTTCGAAAACAGTTTGTTTTGATGGCAAATAGGACCATATATTTTTTTTGTTTACCATATTTAGAGGACATCGAGACGAATTCAAAATACATATTACATGATATTTTTACTAACATATTACTTGATTTACAGAAGTGGAAATGTGAAATATTTAGCTTTTCATCGTATTTGACTTTGACAGTGTAAACATTATTTGACCCCGAAGAGATTACTGAATGTAAACACGGAATGTTGCTTCGTCGCAATTGTTATTTCGTCTTTGTAGTTCCTTCGTTAGTCTACTTTTGTTTCCACACAAGATCGTACTTCCAATATTTGGTGCAAAGTAATCGTTTGCAACAATGTGTTCTTTTTCTAATTCCGAGAAAGTTGAAATGATGTTAAATAAAGTGCATTTTTCTTATGTTCTAGTCGTGTGCAACTCTGCATACCCTGCAACTCTTGTTCTAAACTTTTTTTTGTCAGATGGCTGCAAGTGTGTGAAAAATCGTGAGTAACGTTACAGGTAACACCCTGTAGATTTTAATAAAATATTGTTCAATTCCGGGTTGGAGAATAAAAACCTACACTTTAAAACTTAAACGTTTATTCTACGAACGGCAAGAACCGCACGCTGGTACTGACTACAGAAATCTGACAAGACGTTTTGGGATACAAGTATATATAGGGTAAGAGTGGGTAACCGATGATCAGCGGATGGGCAAAGTACAAGGGGCAAGATGAGTAACTGGGTAGAAGAAGCTAGATGAATTAGGACTATGAGTGATCAAGGTACAAGGGATAGGATGAGTAACTGACAATGAGTACAGGAGGCTAGATGAGCTGGAACTATGACTAGGATGTGTTTGTGTTGGGATATCTTTGTTGGCAGTGAGTTGGTCATATAACAATATTTTAAGCGACGCGGCTGGTATATTTTACATTCCAATAATGGCAAATTACACTGGTCAACGAAAGGGTTATATCACGGTGTTCTATTTCGCGACGATCAATTCATTACTGATTATTCGGCAGTAACTATTCGTTGTTAACGTTATTAATGTTTTACGCGGGTTTGCGCGGCAGAGAGATCGATGTTTCATGACAAATCGTTAGTTAATAATTTTTCGACAACAATTCATGCATTTCAACGCGGGTTTTACGCGTTATTCATTCCGTTATTAATCGTTATTAAATACGTTCTGGAATATTCCTTTGCTTGAACATTTGGCAAGATTTCCGTTACCAGGTAAATTGTTACAATACATGTTTATTGCCCTATTCGACCCTTATTCTAAACGTTCTTGAACGTTCGTCGACGTTTGTCAAGCTCTCAGTGGTTGTCACGCAAACCTTTCATCTCATACAACCATTCTTTCTTTCATGCATTTTGATCAAATCGCTTTTATAATTTTATTGCATTCATCCTCGCGTGGAAGAACCGGCTGACGCATCTATTACAGGTAGGAGAGGTATCTGGTCGAGGTACAGGGTGATTCTCTCGCTACGCAAGACAAAAGCCGTACCGCACAATGGAACCCCTGCTGTTCCGTTTCTTGTCTTCGTCTCAGCCATAAACACACACAGAGCAGTTTTGGATCTGGCGATATGGCCTCTAGGTCTGTTTACCTGCAAAAACAGTAGGGTTCGATTGTGCGGCACGGCTTTTATCTTGCGTAGCGAGAGAATCACACTGTATATAAATTATATTTGTTGCGTCTGTATAGGAAAAATTCTATGTATTGTACGAAAGTTTTTAATTAATATCTCGGAAACTAATAGGAAGCCGAAGATACCACTTTGTATTTGGGGTCCCCTCCCCCCTCCCCCCTCCTCCTCAAAATTTCATCTTGATCGACGTCTTTTCGTATTCGGAACTACAGCCATTTTTAGTTGTTGTTTAAAATGAATTCGAAACCTAATCTCTTGTCGCCTGTCATAATGTAAAAAAGGAAATTCTAAGCATTTTAAACAACAAATAAAAATTATTTAAATGGAATAATTAATAAATGTTTGAATTGGATGCTACGTTAATGATGAAAAATTTAAAAACAATTTAAATGAAACTTACCCATTCGTTTCTAAATTAACCTGCTACGCTGAAAGCAGATAATTCCACTGGGTCACTGTGTCGATCCTGAACATTCAAGGAGGGAACACATTACGAAGAACAGCTGATTTCCAGACGAGATCATTGAACTCACTCAACCACACGGTCACAATCACTTTTCACAGAATTTTCTTTCAGGTAAATAAACATTTTTATTTACTGTCACGTTGCTATTGCACTGGATACAAATGAAAAACGTAATATTCCGCACGTTTTCACGACGTTATTGGTTTTTCTTTCCAATTTCAAATAGGACTTCATATGGATCAGTATTACTAAAAAACATAAGAACATTAAGAGCATATAAATAGTATAAAATATAATATAATATAAAATAAAAAATATAATAAAATATTGCATTACATAAATAGAAAATAAATTTAAATTATTACTTATGACAAAAAATAATAGCTTTTCTATTATTTCCTTTTTTTATATTTAAATCTATATTAATAAATTTTAGTATGTAATATAATCTCATTGTAATAAATAATTTTAGTAGTCTCCTATCGTCTATCTTTTGCATCCTTTTGAAAGAGACGTACTTGGGTTTTCAAACATTTGGATGTCTGTTGTGGAAAATATTTGTCTAGGAGTGCATCTATTTTCAATAGTTAAATTGTTTATGCAGTTTATTTCTACATTTAAGCTTCTCGAACTTGATTCTTCATATGCAACATATCATATCATATATGTTAATAAACGTCAAATTGAAAGAGTTCGAGACGCGCATTCCAGGGAGGTTCTGGGGTAAGTGCCATGCCGTTCCTCATGGTCCTCCTACCAGAAGGTGCAAGATCTTCCCCACTCCGTGGCCAGATCCTTCTAGAACACCCTTATCTCTTTACACGTGCCATGCGGCATCACGACTTCGAGTCATCGGCCACACGCGCGTTCCCCTGAAGATCGGCGATCAAACTACCTATCGCTGATCCATAAACAAACATCCGCGACTCTTAGAATTCGTCGCGCCTCGAGTATCAACTACCGCCGGCCCAAGTCCGGTGACAGACATATGGCTCGGGGTATCGATAGCCTAAAGAATCCTGAGAAATCCTTGAAAAGCAGGTCAAAGCCCCAAATGCATTGATCCTGCCACGTGTCAACCCTTGCACGAGTGTTGACGCTAACATATGTATATAATTCCAGGAAATACAAAAAGTAAATTTTAGTAAATACTAAAGCAAACAGAAACATGACTGTTATAATTTGCCATTTGTGTAAGTGCAATGTGATATATGCCTTGTATTTAATAATTACATTATTGAATGAGAAATTGTGTATCAGTGATGTGTTGTGTTAGTGTTCACTTATGTTTGCTGAATATATTATTGTAATATTATTATACTTTTTTTGTAAATAACTTACCATTATTTCTCACAATGGAACTTGGAACAGTATGTGGCTGTAATCTTGTTCTCGTATAATTTAAAAACATATTTGTTGCAAAATGAAGCTTACATACTCTATAACCATTATAGAGTTGTGTGACTGTCTTTAAAAGCAATTCTTCTTTGTTACAGGCTAATACCCACAATTTTGACCTTTATACAATACAATATCTACCTCTTGCATTTATATTTTATATCTATGTATAACTACTGAATTTACTGATTTTACTGATTTATAAAGATTAAGACTTTTATTAGAACAAAGGCTTGTATTGAAGAAAATGACGATGAAGGTGAAGGACGCGTGCCTTTAACCTTTTGGTCGCGTAGAACAGAGTAGAATGGGACATAATGGGGGTGCATCGAGGCGAGAGCGTCAGGCCCAGAGCACCCTAAGAAAGAGGGAGCGGTTGGAGAGATTGTTTCCACCTGGTGCCGGTAGATGGCACGAGAATCGAGGGTGCCATATTGTTGGTTGTGCGATTCGGTCATGCGCGAGAGACAATTATTAGTACTCTTTTTGGTAGAGTGATCCTATTGGTCTTTCTTATACCGTGCTTATGCCCCACTCCTCAATTTTCACGACGCGTCGCACAATCGAGTCATGTTTCTACGTGACGTAAAGGCGGGATTTCCTATGTGCGTCGGTCGCATGCGTCTGTGGATGTGCTTATTCAATTTTTTTCTACTGAATGCATGCGTCTTAAAAGAATATAGCTACAAGTCAGTAGAAACAATCGAACAAGCACGTCCGCCGAACGCAGCCGCATGCGATCGACGCACACGAGTCGTTGTCGGCCGTAGTGCGTTCTTTCCTTTAATTATGGTGTGACGCATATGTACTTACCCCACCATTCTAGCTGTGTATGGACTTTCCTCTTTCAACCGGCAGCCCCGTTACATACAATATTGATCGGTTAGTAGAATAAACTGCCCTGTGCACGTCTACTCGAGCAAAGACTGCCCGTGCCTAGTCTCGAAGCTCTTGGGCGTGCGCGATTAGGCGTACCAGAATTTTCAGTAAGACACGATTTCGAGGTTGCGTATTTCATTCCAGAGCTATGATAAAATATATTTATATATTTGAAAAATTGCTGAAATTTTGTAAATAAAATCCCAACAAAATTCGGCTTTCTCAAAACCCTGCCTATCTAGGATCTTTTTCGAAAAAATTAACAAATTCTGACACCTGTAACAATCTTTTTCTCTAACGGTTCTAACTCTAGTGAGGGAACAAGTTGTGCTGTAATTTTTCAAAACGAACAGAATTTTTTTAGACTTCGAGACATTTATTCAAGTTTTTTTGTGAAGCATTCGCTATCTTATCTGCTTTAAAGCTAATTATCAGTTCCAATGATTCCAATTTTATAATATTTTCAGATTCCAAAAGTGTCCTTACTAGTTTAACAAATAGAAACAATCAAGAACCCATAATACAAAAATATATTCAACTTTTAGTATCGATCATTAACCGTATAAATAAAGATGTTATATTTATCTGGATATCCTCACATATTGGTATTTCTGGTAATGAAATACCCAGATAGCACCGTACATCCCAGGGACGTCCGTTTTATGTCCAGATTATGTCCGAACGTTCAACGTCCATTTTGAACATCCTTGGGTCTACAACATGTCCACAAGACGTATATTTCGTATGTCCTAGGAACGTCCGTCTTGAAAGTCCTACGGACGTCCGTAAGGCGGACGTTTCGTCTGTCCTAGGAACGTCCATCTTGAAGGTCCTACGGACATAGATGAGACGTATGTCCAAAATAGGGTAAAATGACCCGTACGTCACCCGCGCGGCGAGAACGACCGAAGTTTGGGGCCTGCTGTTTTATGATAAGGCCTAAACAGAAAACAGATCCCGGGCGCTGACAAACGATTGGCGGAATTGCCAACTTGAGAATATGACGAGCCACCATCGACACTTTTTCGTGAAACGTTGTTGCGACAAGACGTATAGCGAGTCGCCGTACACTTTGAGTGTGAATTTCAAGCGTTGACGATCGTCATATTACGAGTGAATATTAGTATTCCTTACTGGTGTTTATAGTGTGTTGACGAGTTTTTCTGCCATCTCAGGTAAGTGTCACTTTTTTCTTAATTAACTTAATTCCTTAATTTTTCTTAATTTTTTTTAATAATAGGTAATAATGTATTACGTCCTGGCGGAAAATTTGAAATTTATCCGCCTTGCGTCCCTTATCAAGCCCTTTTGGGTTACGAGAATCTCTCATGTAAGGGGCGTACAGGCGGGTGTTTCGGTTTTCCGCCAACCTTTCTATTCCTCCTCGACCTTGTACATTCTTGTCAAGCCTTTCGAGGTTACGAAGATTTCTCATGCAGGGGTGTACAAGGAAGAGTTTGAGCTTAATTCTTTTCAACAGTTTACGTGACCCTCCTTGAAACCATCGCCGTCAACCATAGTAATAGCTATAGAATATATCAACGCACAAAAACTCGAGTTCACTCAAGGGAGACAGAGACGTTAGCATAAACATCAGCGCTACGCAGTTAGCCAGTGCTTCGCATTATGGGAATTTCCCCGGTTAACTGCGTAGAAATAGGAAAACCGTGATAACTTCTTTTGTAGAACGCTCTCTCTCTCTTTATTGCACAAAGCGTTAGCCGGTACAACAAGGATCACCATTACCTGATCGTAACGATAGTATGAGAGAGTGGATGGATGAAAATGAATTTAAACAATGAAAGTAAGAATTGAGAACCCCTACGAAAGCGAACGTCGCGAACGTTCGACCGCCGTTCGAAAATCAAGGGTCGTTCGAAGCAATAAACACTATTGTATCGAAATTCTAAGAACTGCCTAGCGATAACGGCAAATGTTGAACAAAGGAACGTTCTCGAAGGAACGTTCGCCGGATTGAAAATTGTTTAAAATTCATAGAATGCGAAATGCCGAATTCATCGAAGCTAATGTGCGATAGATTGTTGTTAAATGCATAATTCGCAACGGCATTACAACCACCGTAAACGCATCGTCCGCTTTTAAACCTATTAAATTAGACTATCTTTATGGAAAATCAGGAAAGCGAATAATTTTGATCATAATATACGGATGACGGCTTCCTCTATCAAAACCTGTATATTTCAATTTCAAATCTCATTCTACAATTCAATCAAATCAATAGTTATATTTCAATTAAATGCAGTTAATTAATTATACATATAAAGAGAAATACTGCGTAGTTTCTGAAAACCGTTGAAACTATCATGGCGACGAAGTAGAAAAGGAAGGAACACCAAAGAAAGGGGATGAAAGATCTTCGTCTAGCTCGCGCGTCTTAGCCAATCACCGGGCACGCGACGCTTCCGAAAACGAACTACGATTCGCCAAACCGTCCCCTCCAAGGACGATGTTCGCGCGACGGGCCCTTCGACTATCGATCGCGCACGAAATTTGACACTCTTGATCGATCAATCGTAGGTACGTGATCGGGAGCCCGTGTGTCCGAGAGACAGAGTTATTCGGAAGTTCGCGATATTTTCTCTGCGGTAAAGTCCTCCGCGTAGCGAGGCAGAGTGCCGTGCGAGTTAAAATAATCGGAATTCTGAATAAGGACTCATAGACGCGCACGTAAAATCTTCTTTCTCCCTAATATTCTATCTTTTCTTTCTGTTTTTAAATCGTTTGCTCGCGTAGTATTTTCGTATTAACTTCATCTCGCGTAATTTTATATAATATTAATTGTAATTCGTAATTTTCGTTATTCGTTTGTCTCTCGTCGACGTACTCGTCCGTTATAATTTGTTTTTCCGCTGCGACAAGTGCAGTGATCGAAATCTTACCGTTCTTTGGTATTCCAGATCATCAATCGAATACACAGAATCTTAGCAAGCGAAAATTATAATCTTGTTTCGTATTAAACAGCGTAACGGTAAGTCGATTCCATTACATTTCTCAATCACGACGTTATCAATTGGCAAAACGGGCGATCTGGTCCAGCCCTTCAGGGTTACGAGAGTATCTCAGGTCAGATCGTTCCATCACACGAGGTATTGACTGATTTTATTATTTTTCCCGTTTATTACAATCTCACAATTCCAATTTTTCCATCATCAAAGGGCACCTTAGTCCAGCTGTTTCGAGAGTTACGAGAATTTCTCAGGCTGGGGTGTACCACGGGCGAAACCGCCGATTTTACAGTTAACTTTGGGAAAGCGAAATTGTAATAATCATTTCACGCGACCGGTACATAACTCAATAGTTTCAATTGTGATATTAGAGTGTTTTCATATTGATATATTTTTGTTAATTAATTCTAAGCATCTTTACCCTTGTTCACGTTTTTGCATAAACTGGTATTTTCTACATTAACGAATTTTTCCAAATTTATAAAAGTCTCGATTTTGGCATTTCTCTGTTACTATGTACTTGATTTTTCATTCACAATTAAACCAGTTTCAAAATTCATTTCAAACGCACCTCACACGTTTCAGCTAAAACACGCCTACCAACTCATACGCAGATTCAAGGAGGGACCCGTACGGGACCTAAGCGTTGAACGAACCCAACGAAGGGCTAATAATTTCTAATCTAACATCTTATCAATTTTGCCTTTCGTCTTTTAATTTGTCGAGAGCGTTAACCCGCTCAAGACTGGTGGCAGGGATACCAACCATCGCGCTAAAATAGAAAAGAAAGTGTAAGGGGTTGAATTCCAACGAACTAATTGAAATTTAACCACCCTATATCCTCCAATTTATATCTTTCCTTTTTACGTTGCGCCGTCGCGTCGCACGCGCAACGTAACAAATGCCTTCTTTGAGACGACAACACATATGTTATTCGTATACGATGCATACCGATTTCTTATTCTTCTTTATGAAATGGTTGTGCGTACAATTCTATGTATATATATATATATATGAAAAACGTATAGTCGGTATCCATCATATATTATTTTTTATATTTATTTGTATCGAATTGAATATATTATTCAACTGAATTTCTGTTATTTAGACGCAGCACAAACATCAAAAGTGTACAAAGATAAGAAAGAAACGGAGGTGTCCATACCGTCTTGGCTAAGGAGAGCTGCGGAACGCAACAAGATCATTGTAAAAGATTTTTAGTAGAAATAATAAAATAAATAATAGATATGTAATAAAAATAAAGATTATAAAAAAAAGTACAGAAAACGTTTTGCAATCTTAAATGCTCGAAAAATATTCCTTATATGGCTTTCAAAACGTTAGCATAGTGTTCTGCAAAGTTTTGTAAACGTTCAGACAACGTACAGAGGATGTTACTTTAGGACGTTCAGAAAACATCCTGAGAATGTGCGCACAGGACGTCCTCTGGACGTTCCACTTTTTAACAGGCACCTTCCTAGGATCTTTAAAGGACATAACCAGGATATATAGGGGACATATGGATGTTAACGGGACATTCTCCGTATGTACGAAACGTCCAGCATGGACGTTCGATGGACATACATGAAATGTTTCTGTGCTATCTGGGTAGCTAATACTGCTGCAAAAAGGGCTACAGAAATACCGATGAAAAATTTCCCAGTTTCACATACTGATTTAATTAATGAGATTAAAGTAAGGATCAAAAAAAGTTGAAATGAAACTTGGATTAAATCACTACCAAATTGTTTAAAATTAGACAAAATCTTTATGAAAATTATTGGAATATCTAGCTACAAAAACAAGTCGAGTGTCGAAGGACAGTGACAATATACTTTGAATGGCTTAACGGTCCTCAGGTCAAGTAATGAAGGTCTGCAGTTTGTCCCACCGGAAAGGGCCGAGTAATAAACAGCACATGGGCACTTCTCTAAATTTCTTCCTAGTTTTCTTTTCTCATTCTTTTTCACTTTGGTTTAGAATCTCGAACCGTACAGACGTCGTCCGTATTTTATTTGAAATAAAGTTGAAGTTATTTTTGTATTTCATAAGTTTAATTTATTTCATAAACTAAAAACCCATACTTATTTCCATTAAAAATAAATGCCCTGACTTTATTTTAAGGAGGGATCAAGTCGTTGCTACACGACTTACAATTAGAATCGATCACGCAAATATAATATATGTCCATAAAATATGTAAAACTTCGCCTCCTATGTGTAATTCTTGTAATATAGTACTCTCGATCGAACATATTTTATACGAACGTCTTACATTTCGTTTTTAACCGATTTCAAAAAAGGAGGAGGTTACTCAATTCGATCAGTATTTTTTTTTACGTACAATGTTCGTCGATTACTCCGAGACGGATGGACCAATCGTTCAGGAATGTACTGATTGTGATGTTTCAAAATTGTCCATGAAAGTAGACTTCGTCATTTTCTTTATCAATTGGTCGCTAAAAGAAGGGTTGGCTTGCTTCTTCATGTATCGGTCGCTGGAAGCTGATTTGGACTGTATCTTTGCGAAAGCTACCGTCGTAATCTTTGCATTTCTCTGAGTACTCTTCCGTCATAAGGCATATGAAACGATCAGATTATATTAATTATTCTAACGTATTGTTAAATGGAACGAATTTCAATGGAGCGAATGCTAAATGTATTTTTTAGTATGACTGGTCAGTACGTGTCGTTTAGGTAGCCCTGAAGAATTTTGTTATAAATGTGCCAGTTATTATATATGTATACTGTTAGAATCACTTCACTGTAGGAATAAAAACATAACCCGAAAAATCGATTGCTACGACCCTCTAACAGTCCAAGTTGCCCTAATAGTTCTAGCTGAAATCGTTAAAACATTCGCACAGAGACATCGTTAAAACATCTTAAAAATATCTGTTCCAGATATTGAGGATGTCTTACAGACAAAATACGTATTTTTTAAAGTTGGGGTGCGCGACCTATTTTGATGAATATCTCGAAAACTATTAGAGATACGGCAGTGGTGTAAATTGATGAAATTTGTATTTTCGAATGGTGAATTTAACTGTGTAAACAGCCGCGGATTCAGGTAGGTATAATAAAATGTTTTCGTACTAATGAAATGTATTCATGTATTCATGTATTTCGAAGAAGCACAAGGTCGGGGAGTTAAAAAAACGGATAGTTAAAAAAAGAAAATCGTGAAAATTATAATGCAAAGTCCCTTTCTTGCGCCCCTCACATGGGAACAATTTCAGGTGCAACGCACTGATGAGGAAGCGCAAGGTGAGATAATTTTGAAAAAACGCCAGGATGTAACACTTATAATTAGGTGGCTTGAGCATCGAGTCGATAACGTAGAATGACGGGAGGCTCCCGTCGGGAGCAGCCGAACGCAGAGCGCACACGGACACGTAGGGCAACACGCTTGTGTTAAATGAAACAAATGAAGTAGGGGAGTCACTAGGACGGCGCACAGTGGGACAAAACGGCTTACGGCGATCAAAATTCTATAACTTAAGTTCTATTGAAAATATTTTAATGAAATTTTGGAAAGTTTTTGCCTACATTATGGTACTTAAGTTGTATCAATATAAATCATATTCAAAATATACAAAATATTCACGTATAAAGTGTAGCGCGTTCAATATCCTTCACTTGTTAGACATATTTTAAGTTATTTAACAAAAATTTGACTTAAAATTGTTAATAACTGTAAGAGAAACGGATTTAATAATTGAAAAATGATTATCGCGATCGTGAAATTACAGTCACTGTAGAAGGGTTCGGCAAGTTAATATCGACATATTGACTATTTAACTGTGGGATTTAGTTTTGAAAATCTCTCACGAGATATGTAATTCAAATCAAGCAATGTCGAATATACACGTCGAATGCAGTTAACTGGTTAATAATCGTATCTGGTACTGCTTTTCCATCATCGTGCGCAACGGCCAAGATGGGTGTAATTTCTTTCAATTGCCATTTTCTTGAAAAAGTACAAAAACGTGCACTCAATTTTTTCAGATTCTGGTAGAGGAAGGTTCACTCTTTCCTGTAGTAATAATTAAACATTCGGCAAGTGCCGGCATTTTTTTTAAATCAAACTCAAAGTTGAGATTTTAGGTAAATGTAGATACTTCGTTTCAATCAGGTCCTATTATTTATAAATAGTTGTTACATTTTAACTTACTTTATGCGCTGGATAGAATCTATATTAATCTAGTAAACTTTATAATTCAATTGAATTTTATCTTTCCGAGTAAAGTTCTTTGAAATCGTACATTGAAGTTACGGGTAATATGTATCAGCGTTTCGTTCTGATGAATTTCTACTGACTTTCAGTGCGGACCACAGCAAAACGGAAGCAAATATGAAAAAACGAATTACACTACGTTAAACTGCAGTTTATTCTCTATCCATGTACGCAAATAGTTTTTCAATTTTCGAATTTACGAAAATCGACTTTTGATCGCCGAAAGCTGTTTTGTCCCATTGTGCGGCGTGGAGGGGTTAAAAATTTGTCCCACGTCCCACGATTCTGGTATCACTGCTGGCAACAAGCGAGTACCCTGAAGCCGTCTTGAAGGAAGCATTAAAGACCACGCGGAGCTTCGTTGAAGGATCATGTAGCTTGACCACCGCATGATGCGGCATATAGTAGGCGTCTGCTTCCATGTGCTGCAAGGTCTGGTACTCGGACAGGAATTGGGAATACTTGCTGCCCAGGGACTCGTTCGAGGTCAATCGACGCTCACAGCTGAGCAGCAGCTTGAGTGTTGAAGACTGGGAAGGCCTCAACGCGGCGACCGGATCCATCCTGAAAAGTAAGCGGACCCAATAGCGTCCTGTAGAGTCCCGGATGCTTGCGTCCTTGCAGTGTCGTTCACAAATCTCCTCCTTGGGTGACAAATGGGGCTGGCCTGACAGTTCCTCTAATTCCCAGAAGCGTTGGAACAGCTTGCGTTGGAGACTGGCGCGCTGGATACGGGGTCCATCGGTGCCCAGCCGTCCTGAAAAAGACTTCTGCAGACACCAACGCCTAAAATCAGGTCCACTCTGGCTGGTACCCCGTAGACGGGATCAGCGAGCCTGACGTACTCCAAGTGCGGCCAGTGCCCTTGATGCATTCGGTGCATCGACAGGAACAATCATTCAAATTGAATCATTCCAAAACAATTATGATGCTACAGAGTTTGTAGTACAGATTACACTGTCCAACAGTGAATTGGCGTTCCGATTTCCACTAGGTGATTCTTATAGTGTTTTATACGCTGATTACGAATCTGCAAACCGTTTGCTCCTACATGTACAGTTTTTGGGAAATTTGATTTTGAAAAAAAAACATATTTTGCAGATTTAAACAAATTTTCTGACGTAATTATAAAAGATATTGAAATTCTATTTACACTAAAAGATTTTGTAGACTTTTCTGAATACAACAATACCTATCTTTAATACATTGCAAATGTTTAAGTACGTTTAAACGATCATTGAACGCGGAGGGACCCCGATTTGGCACCAATTTTTAGGATATTTTTCAATTTATCTGAAAAAGTAGAGGTCCAGCGTAAAATCAAATGATACCATGCGATAGAGCAGATTTTTATCTTGAAAAACCACCCGAAGAAAGTTGCAACATCGGTTGTTTTATCAAGCCAGAAAGCGAAATAGCTTCGCGGGAGACGAAATATCGACACTAGTGCTTTGCGTCAGGACGGTTGCTCAGCGTAATTTTGCAAATGTTTCCAATAATGCATTATTGTATTTAGCGCCTCTTCCTCTAGATCATAGTTGTAGTAGTACCCCTCCCCTCGCCCAGTGTCGCCACAATTTTTCAAAGCTAGGAAAAAAAAATTGCTTGCTACGTCGGGGTGGCCATGGCCGTGCGTGCCCTCGCGGTGGCCATGCCCGTGCGTGCCCTCGCGTCCATCTTCATTCTTTCGCTTTGTGCCAGTATCGTCACATGGTTAATTATCTTTAAGCGAATAAAAAAGCAATTATGGATGGGAGAAGGAAAAGGAGATCGTCGTCGCAGGACGAAGACAAAGAGAATCGAAGGAGGAGACGGAAAATTCGACGTTTGGAGAGGAAATTGGAAAAAGAAAAAAGAAAACACCGTAAGTAAAGGATAACCTCATTGGTCGGCGTCGAATGGACGAGGACGCTTGGCGTCAAAAATATTTCTTTTTGAAAAATTCCTGGAGGGAAAAACCAATAGGTTTTTTGTGTGCATACAATTTTATTGTTTTGCACGGTGCGTCTGGCGCTTACCAGACGCACCCCTACGTTTTACGAAGGAATAGGAGATCAATGGGATTCACGATTGTGCAGGTAAGCGTTCACCGTCTTGGACATCGTCGGCGTCGCAGATTTCTTCGAGAAGGCCGTCGAGACACAGTTCGTCGAGACGCTTAAGATCTCATTGGTCGTCACGTTATTCATCGCCTTGCAGTTCATACGAACACACGCAGTCTTACTCTGCGTCGAGGTCACGAAGCACGTCAAAACGACCAATATCCCGAAATGATGCATCGAGGCACTCGCGATCGAGAGGTACGCTCGTACCGCGTCGCTCGCCAATGCGAGAATTATCAAGACGTCCTCCGTCTTCGTCAAGCCACTCTTCGAGGAGAGGAGAGACGCCTGAACGTGTGGACCGAGATCGTCCGAATCAGAACGAAGAGACTGGAAATCAGTCAAAAGCTCAGACAAATATCGAAAATATCACAGCCGATAAGCCGACCGATAAACCGATCGAGGAGAATACTCCGTCGGGATCGTCGGAAGAGGTGCCAAAACAAGTGCCTGAACACGAAATTGAGCTCGAAGAAGAGATTATTAATGTGTTAGGCGCGCGGCTCGAGACAGATAAGAAGCCCGCAGCAGCGGTTCACAAGGACGTAGCGTTACGCTGGTCCGAAATTTTGCGAAAAGGGTTACCGACAGAAGAAGTTAAAAAATTAGTAGAAAAATATCCGGCGCCGGAGAATTGCTCGTTCATTGTCGTTCCGAAGCTAAAGGCGGAAGTCAACGCTGCAATCCAGGAGAATGCAATAAAAAGAGATAAAAGGATTGTCGAGAAACAGGAACGTATCGCGGCCTGTTTGGCAGCAGTCGGCAAAGCAATTGCGATAACCCTCAAAATAGACGATCCAAAAAAGGTGGAATTGTTTGAAAAGTTGAGCGATGGAGGTAGACTGCTAGCATCGATACACAGAGAGGAGTCTCTAGCGCGAAAAGGTCTTATATTGGCTAATTTAAATTCTTCGTTCAAGGCAACCTTATCCAACACGTCGATAGACGAGTGGCTTTTCGGCGTCGATCTCGACGAAAAATTGAAGACAGCCAAAAACTTAGAAAAGGCGTCAAAGGAATTGAAGCCTCTAACAAAACCAATACATACAACAAATTAATGCGCAGAAGAACCCAAAAAACACGAGGGGCCCGCCCCGACAGTCGACGTACGGGAATCGTATGCCGATGTCGGGCGGGCGTCGACCGACATCGTCGAACATCCCCGAGACGAAGAAGAAGCCGTACCGGGAGCTAGCTCACCGGTCGCGGGATCCACTTCGATATCAATACAGGAGGCGTCGATAAATACACCAGGAAACGTAGGTAAACCGGCGGGGCGCTTAAGATTTTTTGTAGAAGCGTGGTCGAAGGTAACGGATGACCCAATGATTAGACAGTGGGTGCAGGGTTATAAAATCCCCTTCGATTCATATCCGACCCAAGAACGCATCCCGGTCGAACCTACGTGGACGAGGAAAGAGGAGTTCTTAATCGATAATCAGATTAAGAAATTATTGGAGAAAGGCGCGATTAAAAAAGTTAAGTCTTCGAAAAAACAGTTCGTGTCAAATATTTTCTTAACCCCAAAACCGGATGGGTCACATCGATTGATACTAAACTTAAAAAAACTCAACGAGTTTAGTACGGCAGCACATTTTAAGATCGAAGACTGGAAAGTTGCTAAAAAATTAATTAATTCGCATGATTTTATGGCCACTCTCGATTTAAAGGACGCATATTATCTGGTGCCTATCGATCAGAGCAGTAGAAAATTTTTGCGATTTCGTTTCCGAGGCGAAACATTCGAGTTTACGTGCTTGCCCTTCGGTTTAAACGTTGCGCCGCTCGTGTTTACAAAAATTTTAAAGCCGGTAGCTGCTTATTTGAGAAAACGGGGTTTCGCGTCAGTTATTTATCTTGACGATATCCTTATCCTCGATAGATCAAGAGAGAGTTGTATTGAAAACATCTAGGTAACAGCTACGCTTTTACAAGAGCTTGGGTTTATAATTAACGCAGAGAAGAGTCTCACAATCCCCACGCAACGCTGTAAATACCTAGGGTTGATTTTCGATTCGACGAGAATGACGATAGAATTACCAGAAGATAAAATTCAAAAAACCATAGAACTGCTCGAAAGGTTTAGTAAAATCTTACGTTGTACGGTGAGGGAATTTGCGGCTCTTGTCGGCACTTTGGTTTCACGGTGTCCAGCATTAAAATACGGGTTGATTCATGTAAGAGCTTTCGAAAAGGAAATATCTCGCGCACTCGAGGACAGTGGAGATAATTTCGATGCCAAAATGAGTATTTCAAAAAATTGGAGTCAGGAGGTCGCGTGGTGGAAGTAGAACATTCGGTTAGCTAGTGCACCCATAAACGAGCCGATATTCGAACTCGAGATTTATTCAGACGCGTCGCGCACAGGTTGGGGATGTTACTGCGAGGGACGACGAAGTCATGGTCATTGGAATGCTATTGACTTAGAGTTACACATAAACGAGTTAGAATTACGAGCAGCGTTCTTCGGGTTAAAATGCTTTGCAAAAGATAAAAGACAGAGTAATATTTTGCTTCGCATTGATAATACGACGGCTATTGCATATATTAATCGAATGCGAGAGTAGTAAGTTTGAGGGCTTAAGTTGCTTAACCAAAATAATCTGGGATTGGTGTGAACACAGAAATATCTGGATATCGGCTGCATATATACGTTCTAGCGAGAATACGGAAGCGGATCACTAATCAGGCCGATTACAACCGGAAACGGAATTCGAGCTCTCCGATAGCGCCTTTCGGAAAATAGTAAAAAATTTCGGGCAGCCGCAAGTGGATCTATTTGCATCCCGAGCGAACGCAAAATGTAGACGCTACATTTCATGGCAAAGAGATCCGGACTCGATTGCAATCGACGCGTTCACAGTGGAGTGGAACCGATGGTTCTTTTACGCTTTTCCCCCTTTTTCCGTTATTTTAAGAATGTTGAGAAAAATTGAGAACGAAGGTTCGAGCGGGATAGTCGTCGTTCCATATTGGGAGGCACAACCATGGTTTCCCTTGTTCTTATCGCTGCTGGACGGCGAACCGTTGATTTTTCGACCAAATATTAATCTAATTCATTCCTCCGACAGGGAAGCGCACCCTTTGTGGCGACGCCTTACTCTAATTGCCGGCAGGTTATGCGGGAAGCATTTATCCGAAGAGACGTCCCGTCGGAATCCGTAGATATTCTCATAGCCTCGTTATCAAAGTCATCAATCCGGCAATACGATTCGGGATTAAAAAAACGGTGGACATTCTGCGCGAACAAGGAGATTGATCCGTTTATAGAATCCCCGAATAACGTGTTGGCTTTTCTCACGCAAGAGTTCAGAAAAGAAGCATCGTACGGAACGCTAAATTGCTATAGATCAGCGATTTCGCTGATTACGGGATCCGATCTGGGTCAGAAGGAAAAAATACAGCGGTTCTTTAAAGGGGTAGCAAAGCTGAGACCGACGACGCCCCGTTACGATTCAACTTGGGATCCTAAAGTCGTTCTCAATTTCTTATCCAAGTGGTATCCGAATGAGGATATTAGTTTAGAAAACCTTTCGTTAAAATTAGTGACCCTAATGGCACTAGTTACGGGTCATAGGATGCAGACGTTGACGTTAATTGATTTGCGAAACATTTGTCGCGTTAACGACAACGCGCTGGAAATAAAAATTCCCGACATTATAAAGACATCTGGGATAAATAGGAAACAACCGGTGCTTCGATTACCGTTTTTTGAAAGCGACAAATCTATTTGCGCGGCTTCAGCGTTATTAGCGTACATTGAAAAAACAAAAGGGTTGCGCGAATCGGAAGTAAAGTTATTTATTTCCTTCAAAAAACCGCATAAAGCAGTAACGACTCAAACTCTTAGCAGATGGATTAAGTCGACCTTGAAGGAAAGTGGTGTTGACGTTAACGTATTCTCAGCATATAGCACCCGTCATGCAGCGACGTCGGCCGCTAAACGCAAGGGCGTTAATATTGATGTAATCAGAAAAACGGCGGGATGGTCGGAAAATTCTGAAACCTTTGCGCGTTTTTATGATAGAGAAATCCCTGCGGAGTACAGGCAATTTGCAGAAGCGATATTACAATAGATACTCTAAAAACAGTTCCTGTAAGTGTTAGAATGTATGTATCGGAAGAAAACAGTTCCTATTAAGGCTATATGAGTATTTTATTTAAAAGTTAAAAAAAGAAAAATATAATAATAAGAAATAAAATACGGCTGTCGTAATTCTCACTTTAAACAGCTACAACTATGATCTAGAGAAAGAGGTGCTAAATACAATTAATGATTAAACGAACTTACCTAAGTGAAGTTCAATCATGATTGTATGATGCGCCTCTTCCGAATAGATCAGTCCCTCCCTCCCTGTTATCTCGAGAGAGATACCCGTAAATCGGAATTACGACAGTACGTTAAAAAATGAAGATGGTCGCGAGGGCACGCACGGGCATGGCCACCGCGAGGGCACGCACGGCCATGGCCACCCCGACGTAGCAAGCAATTTTTTTTTTCCTAGCTTTGAAAAATTGTGACGACACTGGGCGAGGGGAGGGGTACTACTACAACTATGATCTATTCGGAAGAGGCGCATCATACAATCATGATTGAACTTCACTTAGGTAAGTTCGTTTAATCATTAATTATATGCTTCATTATTCGCTAAACCAACCGATAATATTTGACATAAACTATAAAATCCACAAGTATTTGTTATTATTAGTCATTTTTCCATTTTTGACATTTTTACAATAATTTCCATTTGGTATTATAGGTAATGTTGTGTATTTATCGCTAGATGCGTCAAAATTTGGACATGCGTCGGCGTAACGATAAATAGTCTTCTTTATATTTTTATTGCACCAATTTTGTTCGGCTTGCAATTCTGTTTGTTCGGCTTGAATGATCATCTATAACATTACTATCGAGATTATCAGTATCGGTAATGTCGGTCGATGTAAATAAATTACTATTACTATTAATTTTGCTTTTGTCATCGACATTTATTGTACAATCATTTTCTAATTTTCTTGCTACTGCTAATTTTATCCTTCCGGCTAAAGAAAATATATGTTTGCTGACAAACTTATCAGCTCTCATAGTGTTAGAATAGGCGCGGTTTATGGCATGGCGAGTTTAGAAATAGGTATTTTTTGTATTAGATAGTTTTCCCTTGCCATATGCTTGCCAGAGGTTTAACAGTACCTGGCAGAGTTTAGAATATTTAAGAAGGCCACGCCATAAATCGCACAGACCCGAAGGGTAACTCTGCCGCGACGACAAAGGGGCACGTTGACTTAAAGGAACCACGTGCGATCTCTGGAAAACCCAGACCAACTTGTATTTTTCCTCCCCCGTACGAAGGGCACATTCCTCTTTCAGGATCTACCACGCCAAGGGCGTACTGGAAGGGAAGAATTGTGCCTATATAATCGACGTCAAGTCGCTCGAAGGCAGATTTTCTTAGATAGAGCACAGTACATACGGAACGTAGACATAGATACACAGAATTTCCTCAAGTGTAACAAATTTCAATCTACACATTGTAACACACACACACAAACACACACCACCATTAATTATGATTAAATAATTCAACATACTATCGACATAATTATTATCGGTCCCAAGCCGATTCAACTTGGGTGGTCCTTCCACAATCCATAGACGGCACTCCGTGCAAATACTCAGGACCTATCATCGTCCTAACACATAGGAAGAGATATGTCTCTCAATGTACGGTTCTTTAAATCGTTAAATTCAGATTCTACTGCCGCAGACGTCGCATTTGTAGAACCATAACCAAAAGTTGTAGGCATAATTTCGGTAAATAACAGAAAGTACTGTAATAAAGTTTTAAATTTGTTCGCAAAATCTATGCAGTAGAATCCATTAATGTCATAGGTTTCTTCCAATTTATTTGATTGAGAGACACAATTGTTATAAATTGAATCAACCCAACGATGTATATTTGTTTCGATACCGTCTGCATCGTTTAACATATCTTCATCATTTTCACATTCAGTAGATGACTGACTTTGATCATTCACTGATATGGATAATGTATCTGTATCTCCTTGATTAAGTAATGTCAAACTGTTTCGTGCTCTCATTGCCAAACTATTAAAATTTTGGTAAGTACTCATGGCGAGAATTAAAATACTACGCGTTACTTTTTCAAATTCATGGAACGATTTTTGTTTTCTTAAAATTGCTATTGAACGCATAAAAAATAATCGTACCAGAAAAACAATTCCACCTAGCAATCATATTCATAAAAAGACATATATCTAATCTTAAAAGACAAGGCGGTTTAAGTATATTTGCACCAATTATTAAAGCGAAACATGTGGATAAATAATCATGCAAAGTAACAGATCTTGTAAATGCTCTTGCAACAGCTCCAAGTAAAGCTTTGTCAAAGTCGGTGACTACATCTTTAGGAGAGGGTAATACCGAATTTTACATAGCACCGGTGCGTAAAAATTCTTGCAATCAAATTACTATAGTATTTGTGTTTTGTGATGTGGAAATTATTTGAAAAATGGGAGCTGTATTTTCAACAATTTGTGCTACTACTTGGTATAAAAATATGTGCAAACATAATTCGCCATTTGGCAATTTGATTTTTTTCATTAAAGGCCCAGTAGCATCAATATATAACGTCATGTGATATTTTTCATACAAGGTAAATTGTTCTCGACTCCAATAATGCACGATTAAAGGATCTAAGCCAATAAATCTAATCGCGCCTTCGTACCGCGGACAATATTTCATTAAGAAAAGATTTTCAAATATGTTAGTGGATGTTACACCTAATAATATATCTTGCCGTGTTTGTTTGGCTTTGCGAAGTATGTACGTCGCACGAATATAAATGTGCAGGCTCGTAATCTGCAACATCCATTAAAACATCAGCCTGTTGTCTTCTCCATATACAAGGAAGAGTTTTACCAACTATTAATTTTTGGGCAATTTTCTTGCGATTCAGACCTTTTAATTGACGTTTTTTCGTATGTTTTATGTTTAAATCGAAATCATGAATTGTACATTCCATTTTTTATATTATTATTCCTTTTTTGTGGTGCATTTATAATTTGTCCGAGAAAATTGCATTTACATTCCGGACATTTACCGGTAACGGTCAAAAAAATTCCATTTTCGGATAATTTGGCACATTTAAACGTAAGTGCGCATGGCAATTTTGTTTCATTATACAATTTCTCATATAGTATGCTTGTCCATGCGTAACGCCGTAACACATGTATATTACGTTTGTCACGACTTTTAAAATTATATTTGACTTCTTCGTCAGAAATTTACGACCATATATCGGTGACATCAATTGTAAAAGAAATCGCATGGCTGTTGTTTAAAGTATCAATCGCTGTTTATTATTTTCTTCAACTTTTGTGTCACGTGCTAAAAGTAAGTCCTTGTAAATATTGTAACGATTTAATTTTAAAATATTGTAAATATATTTAGGACTAATTGAATAATTCAATGCAACAGAAAGTTGTTTGTATAAATTAGAACTAGGAAAAACAATACGACCATCGTTTCCTATTACATCTTTGAAATCTTCCGATTGCAATAATGATACAGTAAAACCTGGATAAATGCAACCAAGATTGGGACCCAGTGGTTGCATTTATCCAAGCGAGGTGTCGAATCTCGGGTTACACGCGACGACCAGCCAAGCGTGAACGTAGGAAGGGATAGACAGTGGCGGAAAGAGAGAGGTCCGATGATGAAAGGAAAGAGCCGAAACGTATCGGCGTGACTAATACTAATTCAACTATAAAACTTTTTTATTTTTGACTTTTTTTTATTAAAACTTTTACTAACGCATTGGTGAAATTTTTCTGATTCAAATGGTACCAAACACGATATAGTTTCAATTATAATTACTTGCTAAAATTGATGTTAAAGGTTGGCGAAAAGCAACAGAGATCGAAATCAAAACCAGTCGCGGTGTCGGCTCTGGTTTCAAAGGTTTCATTTATTCAGGCAAGGTGTCGATTCTGGGCATTTAATGTTGCATTTATCCAAGCGAGGTGTCGATTCTGGGCATTTAATGTTGCATTTATCCAAGCGAGGTGTCGATTCTGGGCATTTAATGTTGCATTTATCCAAGCGAGGTGTCGATTCTGCGTCCGTACACATGTTTTGTATTCAGCCGACATGCCGATTCTGTGTCCGTACATATGTTTTGTATTCAGCCGACATCATTTATATTCAGTCGTGGTGTCAATTCTATGTTGTTTATTCTATTACTATTGTTTATAAATATAATTCAAACTATATCGTGTTTGGTGTCATTTTAATAAGAAAAATCTCACAAATGCATTAGTAAAAGTTTCATTAAGAAAAAGTTAAAAATAAAAAAGTTTGATCGTTCAATTAGTATTAGTCACACCGATATTACGGTCGGATCATATTACACGGTTTCCTCGTCGAGCGGCTCGGTTCGCCTAGGGGGATCCCCCCAAGTGGAAGGGATAGCGATGTTGCATTTATTCAAGCATTCTTTCGTTGCATTTATCCAGGTTTTACTGTATTAGGTTTGAAACAAAAGCCATGGCTGAAGTTTCGTTCATATGTTCGTATGCCCAAACAGGCGACAATGTGTAACACAGCTTGCAAGTCTCTGTTCCTCGGGACCGACGAAAACGCAGCTTATCAAGTGGAGGCACCGTCACCGTCAGCGTGGTTAACTTGCAGACTGTTACACATAGCTTGCGGCACCCTCACCACTTCCCCCACCGCACTGTCAGCGCGCTTATCCGTACTCAAGTTGACCACCCACTATTTTTATACGTCTCGATGAGCACAAGTCAGTAAGTACTGTTCGTCCGCCAGAAGATGGCAAGTGAAAGGTATTTACGCTCTCACTCTTTACGCCACTATTGGTCGCCACATCGTGCACTCCATGGGGATAATGCACATACACGTGCCCGTTCATCGTGCACTCCATGGGGATAATGCACATACACACATGTGCCCGTTCACCGCACTCACATGACACCGTTCGAACCACTCGCGAGGCCTCGCACGTGGGTACCCCCTTTTTCCGCGCGCACGTGCAATGCGGCACGCCCGGACCGTTCTAAATCGCTTTTGCGAATGCTCGTTGGCGCCTCGCGGCGCCCCCCTCCCTTCTCTAAATTCGTTTAAACTAAACGCTGTCGCCCTCGAGCGACCTATTGTCAAAATAGTTCGCTAGGAGCAGTCAGCGCGATTCGCGCGAACAACCGACTTCGAAATGCACTAAAAAGTATGAAATAATTTCTATTTCATTTATACAAATACCTAATAGCTATTAATAAAACCTATTTACTCGTTAAATAGTATACTAAATACATTTCAACCTTTTCGGAGGAGGCGCAAAATTAAAAACTTTTCTACTCGGAAGATCCTAGTTCAGGGATTGGCAACCGAGATCACGTCGGTTACCGAATGACCCATTTGATTTCAAGTTAACAATGCGAATTAACTACGTGTACATCAAAAGTGCTGTCAACTTCTAATACAATCGTTACAGTTATAAATGTTTTAGCCGTACCTATAACATTCCGTTTCTTATGACATATTATTATTTGTCAAGTGTGCTATACCGCAATCAGATCGTTATTGGCAGGATTGTATATTCGGCTATTTTTAATTTTGCGCCGCCTCCGAAAGCATTGAAATGTATTTAGTATCCTATTTAACGATTAAGTAGATTTTATTAATAGCTGTAGAATACTGGTGTAAATAGAAATAGAAAATATTTTACACTGTTTAGTGCATTTCGAAGTCGGTTTTTTTTGTTAAAAATTATTTTATGTCCATTGCTTTCCTTTGAATTAAAACTCTCTCGCCTCTCCTGCTTCCGATATTCGCTTCCGCGCCATTAGATTGAACTGTTACCTGCCGAACCTCACCTCTATCGCGAAAAACGTGATCATACACGTTACAATTTTATATTTACGCAATCTCCTTGGGAACTAGTCATAGAAGAGACAAACAAGAATAGACTCAAAATGCAATCACAAGGAAACATATCGAGAATGAAACAATTCAAATCGATTAGAATGGACGAAATGGAAAAGTTGATGCGTCTTCCGTTTCATATGGGTCATATTAAACTTCCCAAACTAAATGACTATTGGAACTAGAATACTTTTTTCAAAAACTTTTTTATTCAGCAATATAATGTCCGAAAATCGTTTTCTTCAAATTTGAAGATTGTTTCATTGTAATTTCGAAGCTAATTACACAGTTGACAGATTAGGCAAGATAAGACCTCTTATATAATACATTTTCTTACTGAGAGAATGAAGTTCATTTACGCTCTAACAAAATACCTTTGCATTGATGAATCGATAGTACTTATTGTGGAGAGACCGATTAGTTTTTAGGCAATACATAAAAAATAAAAAACATAAATACCGGATAAAATTACGATTAATTGGGTTTTCATAAATGAAATATTTGGACGTACGAAACTTTAAATCACGATATCTCAAAAATGAAAGCCCATTCTGAATAAACCCACAAGGCCTTTCTAACACTGGCTACGCACTACAACCTCCGCATGGCGGTGTTGCAAAAGCAATTTTCACACCTTGGCACTCCCCTTGTTATTGAAGTATTAGTTCAATATAAAAGTAATTCAAGCTTAATAAAGCATATGTTCAGTATGAAGTGATATGTTCAGTATGATATATTGAAGTTGTGATATTGAATAGAGGATTCCCTCATCCCGAAATAAAACTTTATTGGCCTTCCATGTCCACGTAACTGGAAATTCGAAGTCGTGTCAATTCCGTTCGTCGATTCTGTGAGTGAGTAGAAGGAATGTTGGACTCTGACAATGAGACTTCATAAGAATACGTCTACATATAAAGATACGTCTAAAGAATTTCAAGCACGAATACTTCAAAAAGTAGGAAAAAACGAGAAAAGTCGGTATTGAATCAATTTTAATAACTTGCGTCCTTTAATCCATTTACATCGGGTAAGCGGAATAATACGCATACGCTAGTAGCGTATTCAGAATTGTGACGCAAATGGGTTAATTAAGTAAATTCCTTTTTAGGTATTTTCATTAAGAAATCAAATTATTGTAGCTAATATGGACGCATATTTAAAGGTAAATGTATAATTTTCTAAACGAAAGAGTTTCATACAATAGAACTAGTTTTTAGAAGGAATAGTATCAAATTTAGAAAATAAAATTAGGGCTGTCTCTATGGTCCGCCGACCAAGGGTTAATTGATAACTTAATAACTGAGGATTGCAAAGTGTTAAATGGTATTCAGCTTGAAAATAAGCTAACGAGATGTTAGAGAGTACAGTATCTTCAAAATTTCAAGCGTGACTTACGAGAAGGAAGTCTCATTTGGTAAACGATCTGAGTCTGGCTACCTATTAATTCTAACATAATTACTTTTCTGATTGCTGATCGTTCTAATATAATTTCGTGGAACAAAAAGAAACACCGATGAGTAAGTTTGAGTCTATTTTAAAATTAGTTGTCACATTGACGGTGCTTTTAGTTTATAAAAAAGACTCTCAATAAAATATAAAGCCTGTTTCAAGTGAGTTTGGTAATGAAACAATTGGTTAATTATCACTTACATTTTTATAGATAAAAAAGCTGAACTAATTTAGGACATGTGAAGCTAAATTATCCATGACCGCCAGATTGGAAACTAAACCCAATTTAATTGGTAATATGTGTCTGGATGATATACGAACTTCCGCAAGAGTTTGTCATCGATTTTCTGAGTATATACAGATAAGAAAAAGAAAAGTGAATATCATGAAGATTGTCGTCCGAGACTTTCGATAAAGGGTATAGCCGGGTAAGATTCACAAAATGGCCCTTGAACCAAATTAAATTCAGAATGCGTCATTCGATAGCATATCAAAAGAAAATACTGTACACCAATTTTCAACCTTTATCTTAACGAGGGGGGCAGTGAGGGGGGGCAAAAGAAACGCCAAATCGTGCCCCATTTCTCCTATTTAATAACATCGGAAAATTCTGAAAAAATTCTGATACACTATAAACACGGTAGCACATATTAGGGAATTTTTTTAGATTTTTTCATTGCAAATCCTAGTTGTAAAAAATAAAAAACCGAACAAACAATTTGAAGAAACACGATTTGTTATTGAAAATGTAAGAACACTACTTTTATATTACTGTGGTAATAACATATTAGTATAACTATTACTCTTGAATTTTTTCAGATTTTTTGTTGTGGTGCAACGTAGTTAAAAAAATCAAAAACCAATTATTTCGCATTAAAAAGTAACTTCTACTTCGAATTTTTATTTAAGTTAATTCTATTTCGGCAACCTGTATACCAATTGTATGAATGTGAATCCATTTAAAAGTACTTAATATATATTCTAAAAAAACAATACAATCAGGAAATACAAATTCGAAGTAGAAGTTACTTTTTAATGCGAAATAATTGGTTTTTGATTTTTTTAACTACGTTGCACCACAACAAAAAATCTGATAAAATTCGAAAGTAATAGTTATATTAATATGTTATTACCACAGTAATATAAAAGTAGTGTTCTTACATTTTCAATAACAAATCGCGTTTCTTCAGATTGTTTGTTCAGTTTTTCATTTTTTACAACTAAGATTTGCAATGAAAGAATCTGAAAAAATTCCCTAATATGCTCTATCGTGTTTGTAGTGTATCTTAATATTTTCAGAATTTTCAGATGTTATTAAATAGGAGAAATGGGGCACGATCTGGCGTTTCTTTTGCCCCCACCACCACCACTGCCCTCCTCGTGAAGATAAAGGGTTGAAAATTGGTGTATAGTATTTTCTTCTGATATACTATCGAATAACGCATTCTGAATTTAATTTGATTCAAGGGCCATTTTGCCTACCTTATCCGGCTATACCCTTTATCAGTGACAGTCAAAATATCAAGTTCGAAGAGAATTTACTTAATTACCATCGTAATTAACAACATTACGTGTTAATTAACCAGAACATGCTCGAACGAAACTTCAAAGGCACGTCGAGGAAAATTAGAAATTAAGTGGATATGTAATTTCTAGATAAACTTCATTTTCTGAAACTTAGTTTAATGGATGGTCCAGCAGGCATAAATTGAGTTTTGATAACAGCACAATTTACGCACCTAAGCAACTGCCACATATTGGTAGTAAGTTAGTATTCATAGGACATGGCTGACTGTGGTTCGTCAAATTAATAGCTTTCTTTATTCTGAATAATTTTCTATTTGAGAATCTAGCTATTCTCTCTAGCACAAAGTCTATTACGAATTTTCAGCAATTTCCGGTCAGGAATTTGTACTCGGACAATTATGTAAAGATAAGCACCAGACCCTATTCAGATTATCCAAAGTGGTCAACCATCAAATCTTCAAGTAAAATATTTTCAAAATGTTCCACAACGAAGTGTCGTTGGTAAAAATATCGCGTACAAAAAATTGTCGCCAGAACATCGCCGGCGTAAAACAAATTTAGTCGCGACATCAAAATAATTCCGGTAAAATTGTTAGGTTAGGTTAAGTTAGATTATGACAACCGCCAAATAGACGAGTTTTTGCGAGGCATCGCGCATAACTTGGATCTGAAGGTTTAGCTTTTTCACAATGTTACGAAACTCTAGTGTCACCTTTACTACTATATTGTGATTACAGGGCAATTGTGTAATACGTTCTGGTGGTGATGTTTTGTCTGTTATGTTTTTACCGGCGATGTTTTGTCGTGAAACACTTCGTTTGCAAAGAAAAAATGATAAGCTGCATTAAAGTTCCGACTGAAAAGAGCTTTAGAAAAAAGAAAATTTTTACATCGAATGAAACACAGCGGGTGAGGAAACGTTCCCAGTTTGGCATAGTTGTAGTGTTTTAACTAAAAAATGATCGCACAATAGTGCAATACAAACCTACCATTGATTTATGCTTAAATAGTATACTAAATACGTTTCAACTTTTTCGGAGGCGGTACAAAATTAAAAATACCCGGATAAACGATGCTGCCAATAACGATTTGATAGGTTGCTGACGTCTGAACTAGGATCTTCCTAGTAGAAGAAAGTTTTTAATTTTGCGCCGCTTCCGAAAAGGTTGGAATGTATTTAGTATACGATTTAACGAGTAAATAGGTTTTATTAATAGCTGTTGGGTATTTGTATAAATGAAGTATGATGATACGGTTTAATAAGGCGAACACAAGGAGTAACATAAAGAAACTGAACTTTATTTAATGGAGGACTCTGCTTCCGATCTCTGGTGATCTTTCCTCGAGAGTGACCATAAAAAAAAAAGAACGCGCTAGGCGACGCGAGAAAAACGCGCGAACATAGAATACATATGTAAACAGGGAAAGGAAACTATCATGCATAAAATCAGTAAGCGCCATTATACATTGCCTCTATTCTAACACTCCGCCTCAATGTATAATCGCAACATAAAACTATATTAAACATGAAATATGTAAATATATATATGAAACGTGAACATGAGATAAATTGATATATATATAAAACAGTCATAGAATGAACATAAAATAAACAACTTAAATCCTTTCAATACCTAAACACGAACGTAGTTTAACGAATTGGTCTCCTGTGAGACTTTTAGTCAGAACATCTGCGACTTGCTTTTGAGTATTTATGTAACGTACATCAATTTCTTTGCTTTGATACATATTTCTGACAAAATTGTATTTAATGTCTACGTGTTTTAACCTACGATGTTACCATCGACCTAACAAATAAATTACTGACTGATTGTCCTCGTAAACTACGATGGGATCAATACCATTTACATTAAAGTCTTCTAATAGTCCTTTTAACCAAATTGCATCCGTCAATGCTGTTGCCAAGGCGACATATTCAGCTTCAGTAGACGAAAGTGTGATTCCAGTTTGTTTCCTCGTTGATCATGACACCGTAGAGCCAAAAACTTGGAGTAGAAAGCCAGCAGTGGACTTGCAATCATCGCCCGTTGCCCAGTTTGCATCCACGTAGACCTGAAGTGGAATTCCTGGATTCGTACCCCGTCTGAATATTAATCCATAGTCAAGAGTGCCCTTTATATATCGTAGGATTCGTTTAAGGCCCCTCCAATGAGCCATCTTAGCATTGCTTTGGAAGCGACTATGTATAATAATTCACCGCAACAGTTATGTCGGGGCGAGTGTTGAGCATTAGAAACATGAGACACCCAACAAGTTCTCTGTAGGGTTTCAACTTAATTATTATTTCTTCATTAACATCTTCATGTTTGGTAGGGTTTACTTCCATTGGTGATTTTGAAGGGTTGCAGTCCATCATCTGAAAACGAGCTAGGAGCTCTTCCATGTACGCCCTTTGACTTAGGAACAAGCCTCTTGATGTCTGCTTAATCTTTATCCCGAGGAAGCTAGTCAATTCACCAATGTCTGTCATTGTGAATTCATTCTTGAGGGCATCCACAACTCGTTGTATCTGGATTTCATCCTCACCTGCAATAATAATGTCATCGACATAAAGTAAAAGATATAGACGCCGATACCTTGACGTTCCCATATAGAGACAATGATCTCGTTCCGATCTTTTTAATCCCAGGCGCAGGATAAATTCGTTGAATCTGGCATTCCAGGCTCATGGAGTCTGTTTAAGACCGTACAGGGAATATAATTCAATTTACACACACGATTATCATCCCTAGTGAATCCTTGAGGCAATTTCATGTATATCTCTTCTGTAATACTTCCATGAAGAAAGGCATTCTTTACGTCCAGTTGCCTAGTCTTCAGCCCGAGTTCGTTTACAATTGACAGTAAAGTCCGTACGGTAGCGAGACAGGCAACAGGGGCGTAGGTCTCTTCATAATCCAATCCTCTTCTTTGCGAGCACCCCTTTACCACAAGACGAGCCTTATATTTACTGATGTTCCCGTTTTCATCCCTCTTAATTCTAAACACCCATCTGTTATCAATGATTTTTCTTCCAGGAGGCGGTGGTACCAAGTCCCACGTCCTGTTTTCCACAAGTGATTTAATCTCTTCATTGACTGCACGCTTCCATTTTTCCTCGTCATCCCGTCCATATATATCATTGAACTGCTGTGGAACATCCTCGACAAAAGACTCTGCACATAAAGCAAGAACAGTATAATCATTTAGATACATGGGCTTACTCTTTTCTCGTGTGCTTTTCCTCAAATTTTTAGTGTTGTCTTCTAGTACTGGCTTTCCTTGATCCCTTTCCTCCTCTTCAGCATCGTAGTAATCAAGTCCTTCATCACTTAGTACCTCTTGTTCTCCGCCTGAATTGGAAACTTCCTGAGTCTGTGCTTCTTCCTCTGTATGTTCCAAGTTACTATAAAAATCTTTAGTTTCAAAGGTGAATTTTGATTCGTCAAAAACAACATCATGACCCAGTATTATTTTGTTGTCTTCTGGACACCACAGTCGATACCCGTTTGCACAGTAGCCCACCATTTTGCAGCGTTTGGAGCGAGATTCAAATTTTCCATTTACCAGTTCCTTAGGGATGTGAAGATATGCGATACAGCCAAAAACCCTTAGCTTTTGGAGGTTAGGTTTTTCTCCGTACCGGAGTTCAGCTGGCAGCTTGTCTTTCAAAGCATTAGTTGGGCATCGATTGATTAAATAAACAGCTGCCAAGACAGCTTCAGACCAGAAAACCTTACCCATTTTTGAATAGAGAATCATGCAGCGAGCCTTCTCTATTATCGTCCTGTTCATCCTCTCCGCAACTCCATTCTGTTGGGGTGTGTAGCGGATTGTGAACTCAAACTGAATTCCACAGTCTTCAAAATACTGACGGGTTTCATTGGAGATATATTCTCTTCCGTTGTCGCATCTAAACCTACTTATTTTCAGATTGAAACGGGCCTGCGCCATGGACTGAAACACTTTAAAACATCTAAGTACTTCCGATTTAGCCTTTAACGTGTATGCTACAGTGAAATGCGTAAAGTCATCTATAAAGGTGAGCAAATATCTCTTTTCGTCAAAGGATGTGACATCTATTGGACCGCACAGGTCACTGTGAACCAGCTCAACAGGACGCTTGGCTCTGATACGTTCAGTTCGGTGGGGCAGACGGGTCTGCTTACCCTCCACACAGGTTCCGCAGAGTTCTGATGAAGTTCCAAATTCCTTCACCTCTATTCCATTCGCCATGTTGACCAATTTCCTTAGCCCTGAGCTGCTCGGATGCCCAAGACGATGATGCCACAAGTGCACTGTGTCGGCGGCTCTGCAAATATTCACAACTTCCGTTAAACTTTCAACGTAGAGTTCATAAAGTTTGTCTCTGCGATGCGCGATCGCGGCAACACAATTGTCTTTCGCGATGATTGCTTTACCGTCCTTAAATGTTATTGAAAAACCGTTCATCTCAAGCTTACGGACTGAGAGAAGATTACACTCAAGTCCAGACACTGACAAAATTCCCGTCATAAAAATGTCATAAGCTTTATTGTTCACTTGCGTGCGCACTCGTAAATCACCTATTTCATCCGCAGTCAAAACGTGGCCCGATTTAGCAACACGTATACTTATTGGTGTCTCTAATTTCCGCACATTAATTAACTTTGTCCCTTTAGTTGCCAAATGTTCAGTGGATCCGGAATCCAGAATCCAATTTATATTTGACGCGTCACTTCCACTTCCGTTTGCGAAGAACATGATAGCTGTTTGGTCATTTGTACTGTTCTCATCAAGCGCGGCATTCGCTGTTTCCGAATTTTTACTTTCGTACTTTAATTTACGACACTCCGACCGTTTATGTCCGGTTGTACCACAATAATGGTATTTATAATCAAAATGGGTGCGATATGTTCCGTTTCCGGCATTTGATCCGTTTGATTTCGCGTTTCGATTATTGTTCATGTTCCGGTTTCCATCAGAGTTCGCGTTCCGGTTTTTATTAAAACCCGCGTTCCGATTTCCGTTAAAGCTCGCGTTCCGATTTCCGTTAGAACTCGCGTTCCGATTTCCGCGACGCTTATTTGTCGTGGCTGTAAATGCCGTAGATGAATTCCCGCACACTGTACTGCCGTTATTACCACCGCGTTTAGCCTCTTCATCCAGCAGCCTTGTTTTTACGAAACTGAGAGTCAACTGTCCGCTCGACATCGTCTCCAAGGCGGTTACGACCATGTTGTATTCTTCCGGCATCGTTAATAACAAATGACACACGATGTCCGTTTCTTCCAGCGTAGCGCCCGTGGATTTCAATTCTCGAACCAGATTATCAAACTTCAAGAAGTGGGACGCCATAGATTCCGCCGGTACATACCTCATGGTTAGAAGCATTTTTCTGAGGCGCAATTGACTGGAAACCCCTGTACGCTCAAAGCCATCGGAGAGAGCCTTCCACATATCATATGCCGTATCTTTTTCCTTAACGTATTCAAGATGACTATCCGAGATACGCTGAGTTATAAGCGATTTGCACTTTTTATCATTTTTGTTTAACGTAGTAGTTCGAACGGCCTTGTTTTCCACCGGCAATTCAGCGATTATTGTATCGAGTCTTGTACCAACCAGGTCAAAGAGATCGTGTTCCTCCAGCAGGATCTGCATGCGAAATTTCCAGTTGCTGTAGTAGCTTCCATCGAATAGTGACACTTTATATTTTTCGTCGTCCGCCATTGCTTGTTGTATTCTACGCACGTGGCGTTCCTTGAACTTTCCTATTCGACTGCACACACTTTATTCCGCACTTAAATTCCTCCTTATCTGCGACGCGCTTACTGGGCCCATAACCTGATGATATGGTTAATAAGGCGAACACAAGGAGCAACATAAAGAAACTGAACTTTATTTAATGGAGGACTCTGCTTCCGATCTCTGGTGATCTTTCCTCGAGAGTGACCATAAAAAAAAAGAACGCGCTAGGCGACGCGAGAAAAACGCGCGAACATAGAATACATATGTAAACAGAGAAAGGAAACTATCATGCATAAAATCAGTAAGCGCCATTATACATTGCCTCTATTCTAACAAAGTAGAAATTATTTCATACTTTTTAGTGCATTTCGAAGTCGGTTGTATTTTTTGTTAAAAATTATTTTTTGTCTAATTAAATTATCTTTTTCAGACGAGGAGAATGTTTTATCAAGAAACTCTATTTCTTCCTCTAAACTATTACTTCGCAAACGTTTCCTTCTCTTCTGACCAAACATTTTCTGACCAAATAACGAATGGATAAAATAAAAAATTGATCACAAAATGAAATAAATGAACACTTACATATGCAATAAAGAAACAGCACGAATCAATGAACGATGCGATTAGACGAAGGCGTACGTACGTGAGCAGTGGCAATAATATGAAGACAATTGATCGAACAATATTGAAATAATGCCGATATTCGGTAGCTATGTTACATAAAACGATAAGTTCCCTATTCTATCAATTGGTGGAACAGTAAAGATGTAGAAAAAAAAATGTGAAGGGCGTCTATAGACACCGTTCGTATTGTTATAGATAGTTTAAATAAACCGCGACTTGATAACACTAGCGACAATGAGCGCCATATATATATATAATGTTTACGCGAGTGCCCTCTCCACGAACGAGAGAATGCGAGAGTCTTCTTCTCGACCGGGCTACCGAATCGTGCGGACGTGTAATAAGCTTTGTGTTTAATAAAATAGTTATACCTCTTATGGTGTGAAGTTTCTCTCTATACACAACACGTATATTTTGATAGAATTGTGAGGACGTCTATACACGCCTTTCGTAATCAAAGGGTTAAGTGCGTCTTCGTTGGGATTGCCCCGTACCGAGGCAGCGCTTCTACGAGCCGATCCGCCGCAGCGAAAGGGTTAAATGGATTTAGTATACTATTTGGCTGAACTTCCGAAAAGCTCCCACACCCGATTTTCTTGATCTTGATATATACAGGGTGTCCCCGGATTAAACGATCAAACTGCACCAGCATGTTCTATGAGTAAAAATAAGAAATAAATATTATATAAACATAGGTCCGCAGATGCTTCATAAAATAGTTATAATAAAAAATCGTGTATCGTTCAGGCGTTAATTCGCGGCATGAACTAATAGAAAAGATTAATAGTGCATTCTCTGAATTAAAGCAAGATAAAGATGAAATTCGGAGAGTGATAAATTCAGTTTTCCTAAGATGTCAAGCTTGCATTCATAACGGTGGACAGCACTTTGAAATGGAAACATAAATTTCTCTTCAATATAATAAAGTATGATAAAAAAGCGTTTGCAGGCCTATGTTTATATAACATTTTTTTCATATTTTTACTCATCGAACATGCTGGTGCAGTTTGATCGTTTAATCCTGGGACACGCTGTATATTATCAAGGACACCCTCCTGAGTAACATTCAATAGGTTTCAGTCGCCGATTATTGTTTATTCAAAAGTTATTAACAAAGAAAGATCGATATCTGGGAAGGCATGCCGGGGAAAGCACGGTCTTTTGGTAAGTACTGTGACGAACCCCACGGCATTTACCCCTAGCACCGTCAGTGCGAACAGTTTAATTAAAAATTTCTAACATACGTCAGCGGTTGTGTGTGCGTCGACAAGCGACCTTCGCTTATCTACTGTTTCTGTCAACAGCACCACATGGCCCGACTACCGTCCATATAACGGGTCAGCTTAAAATCAAAGTTAACTACTATGTTTTGGCGTGAGCAACAATTTTAGTTTATTTTGAAAGTAAACTATCATAGCATGCTCAGCGTCACTGGCTGACTTGACTGCCAGTATTGACTGCTCAATAATTCATTTAACTGTTTATTAACAATGTGATGAACTTATACATATAATAATTGTATCTAATCGACCTAGCATGTCTATCTTGCTAGGTTTTGGAGCAGGGAGTGTCTTGTGCGGTGTTCCTGACGGGAGGTTATATTGAATCGGTAGCCTGTTGGGTGTGATTTTTACGCGAGCGCTAATTGATGGTTTGTTTTCATGTGACGACTGAGATTGACGACGTCTCGAGTCCACGCGGATGATTGGCTATTTCACGGAAGATCCTATTTCAATTTAAGAAAAAAAACTGTTATTCTATAATACATGTTTTTCTGACTTTTGACCCTTACGCCGTAACATAATAATTCCAATAATTTTGACATTGGACATGCGTGACTGGCTGTCTAAAGGCGGCCGGAATATTAATATAGCATAACCTGATCTAGATATATAAGTAACGAAAAATACTATATTCGGATAAAGTTCCGAATGTCCCCGGTGATGACTGTCTTGATCGATGGATCAAGATGAAATTTTGAGGGGGAGGGGGAAGGGGACCCCAAATATAAAGTGGTATCTTCGGTTTCCTATTAGTTTCCAAGATATTAATTAAAAACTTTGGGTACAATACATAGAATTTTTCCTATACATACGTAACTAACACAACCGTCTTCGCTGTAGTAGCTGTCATCGTCAAGTGTCGAACAGCCGTTGATACAGCGGGGATTCCAACCAGACTATCTATAGGGTGTCCTATTCAAAACTTTGGAGATACGACGGCCGTTGTAGTGTTGCCGGCCGCCGGAAATTTATTTAGCCTAACCTAACCTAACGATTTTTGTTGTGTTGGTTGGTCGGTTAGCTTAGTCATCATACGACAAGGAAAGGAAAAAGTTATAAAAAGTTTTAAAAAAATGGATTTTACATGGGACACCCTATAGAAACGGAAGCCGATATTGTGACACCATAGGCTGGTGTTACGACCAGCCACCTAAATGTACGATAATTATAATCGAATTCTTCCCACGACCGGACAAACATCGTGTTACGACCACCCGCCTAAACGATCGATACTCGAACAATCGAATTCTTCATGACCGGACACCTAAACATCATGTTACAACCACCTACTTAAATATTCGATAAGACGCGTTCTCACGGACACCCCACTCTGTTAATCGTCAACCTCACCGGCCCCTTCTCTATCACCAACTACACTATAAAAGGACCTTACCGGACATAAGCAGTTAGTTAGTCGAAATCATATTGTAAAATAAAGTGCCTAACTCTTAAAAGTGCTATTCATTTATTTCTTAAAATCCTGTGAACTTTCTACGTGACATTTTAGCGATCCTGCCAGGATCCATTCAACATCACGAAGAAAAACTTCCAAAGGGGGCTTTCTACGGAACTCCGGACGAAGGGACTACGAGTGCCACTCTGTCGTGATACGTAAGGATCCAACGAACCTAAGACTCAGACTTATCCTCCTTATCCTCTGAGTCCTCAATATCTTCAACAATGACTGCCTCCGAACCTGCCGCACAAGAGAATCTTTTGCAGATGTAGACAGAATTTCAGTATCTTTACGTCAGAAAATTTATTTAAAACTGAAAAATATATTTTTTCTTTAAAATCAAATTTCTCTAAAACTGTATGTATAAGAGCAAAACGGTTTGCGGATTCGTAATCAGCATACAAAACACTACATATAAGGATCGCCTAGTGGAAATCGGAACGTCAAAAAAGAGGATCTCTTGTAGCTAGGACAAACGTGACGAATACACGATAGAGGCTAACCGGTTAACACGTTCGCTGCCACCGTCGAAGCCACCCGTGGGCACCGGCTCTGCTTTGACGTTGTCGCGGTGGTACCTAGACGAATTACCAGTACACACTCACAGCTGCCAAAAAAACATCTACCGATCTTCTCGTTATGCCTAGTGCCGCTGTCGAAGCATAGTCGACCTATAGGGTCTGATGACCTGTGCACCACTCGTCGACACCGTCAACAAAGCGCGGGTAAAACAAAAAGTTGAATCGAATTACTATTGAATTACACTCACTACCACACAAAATCAAAGATAAGTTTTTGACTTATTGTCGAACATTTATTGCAAATGTTTCTATAATCTACTGTTACTTTTTGTTATTGTTCTTTTGTGCTGATAAAAATGTTTTAACTGTAGCGGATTGTCGTACCGTTTTAGGTTCCGGGTCTTTGTGTTTCGAAAAGCTGTACCGTATACGACCGAACTCGAGAGCTGGCAATATAAAATAATTTTTAACAAAAAATACAACCGACTTCGAAATGCACTAAAAAGTATGAAATAATTTCTACTTCATTTTTACAAATACCCAACAGCTATTAATAAAACCTATTTACTCATTAAATAGTATACTAAATACATTTCAACCTTTTCGGAGGCGGCGAAACAACAAGATACAACTTTATTTTATAGTATGATTCCGACTAACTACCTGCTTATGTCCGGTAAAGTCTTTTTATAATGTAGTTGGTGGTGGAGAAGGGGCCGATGATTGACAGGGTGGGGTGTCCGTGAGAACGTGTCTTATCAAATATTTAAATAGGTGGTCGTAATATGATGTTTAGGTGTCCGGTCGTGAGGAGTTCGATTGTTCGAGTATCGATCGTTTAGGCGGGTGCTCGTAACACGATGTTTGTCCGATCGTGGGAAGAATTCTATTAACGTACGTTTAGGCGGCTGGTCGTAACAAGATCATTGATTTCGGCGGCCGTGGATAGCAACGAGCGGATATAAATTAAGGGCTCGCGACTGCCTCGGCCTATTTTGCCTGCTGTTATCCGAGAGAGAGGACGAGGTAAGACCATCGGCCGCTCTTGGCCAGAGAGTACGGCGCATGTTTCTCACAACGCTCGCCGGTGAGAGATCAATCCCCAACTCACACTGCAGATGTGACGGGTAGAGGTGGAGAAATATCGGTAATGTTGACTATCGATATTATCGATAATAAATTCCCGGGCTATCGATATTATCGATAATTTTCCGATATTTTTTGAAAAAAAAGTAAGAATGTAATGAAAATTTAGTAAAATACATATGCAACAAACAAAATACAACATTTTAATATTGTTTAATATCTGTATGTCATTTTATTTTATATTTTTATATATGTCTATGTACATGATACTTTATATTATCATTTTCCAATTATGATTTAAAAATGTTAACATGTCTACGTTTTTGGATTTTAATCTCGATCGTTTTTCAGATATTAATGTTCCAGTGGAACTAAATATTCTTTCACTTTCTGTTGACGTTGCCGGTACACATAAATACTTTAGGCTGCATTCCGTTATTGGAGTAGGTGTAGTACTGTACATCTGAAATAAAATAACTGTATGTGTGAATCATATATATGTATAATAACTTCTATTCTACATACCTTCCAATAGAGTAAAGGGTTCGTATCCGCTGGAACATTTGGCTTTTCTAGGTATTGTCGTTTGTGTATTATTGCATCCGCCGTCGAAGATTTTGCTTTATTAGAAAGTCTTTCTTCCAAGAAAGAAAAAAGGGAATTACAACTTTATACTTTTTTAGAGGTTTCAGGTGATTGCAATTGACCTTCGAGGGGTCTGTTTTTTGCCTGTAGTTGTAACATCTCAACTTCAAGAAAATTTATTGCTTCATTTGCATTAACTGTATTAAAAAATCCGTCTTTCTTAAATCGCGGATCTAAGATAGTTGCTATTCTCGGTATTGATCTCCGTTCATACGGAAGTAATCGTGTTATGACGGATGATAGCAAATTGTCACAAATCAGTTTTCCGTCATCTGTATCTAGTAATGATTTTATATTTGTTAATTGTTGGTGTATTCCACAAGTAATCGGTATGATTTGTGATATTGTGACGTATGTACTTCCCGATATTTGTTTTGTTGTTACATCAAATATTTCCAGAACATTCTCCATATCCTGCAGAAGTGAAATTTCTTCAATTGATAATGGCACAGGAGCCTTTTTTAATTGCAGTAACGACCGTGATAATGGTTCTCTTAAGAAAAGAATTCTTTTTATCATGTTTAGTGTACTATTCCAACGCGTAGGTACTTCCTGTAGTAATTTGTATGGTTCTGTTACTGAATTCTGAATTTTAGTTTATCCATTGCTATGGTGCTACTTTTAAAAAATTTTACTATGTCCCAGCATTTTGTTCTAATATTCTGAGCACAAGTTATTCGCAATGCATCTTGTACCACAAGATTAAGCGTGTGTGCGTAGCATGGGAGATGTTTAAGTTTTAATATTTCAGTAACTTTCATCATATTTGCAGCATTGTCGGTTACAATGCAAATTACTTTTTGCATTGCTTCAACCGCTGTACAGCTGGCTTATGGGAATCTCGTATCCATAGTATATATATCAGTGGTATTCCCTCCTTCGAACGCCGGATCGAGGGAGCTCAGTGTCGATCCATCGATCGACACTCTGGTCCCAAACAACAAGCAGAACGGACACTTTCGCCTACGGCTCTTTTCCTAGAGGAAACCGTCTTAAGATTGCGATCCAGCAAGTCGTGACTAGAGCCCGAGCTTGGACACCTCCGTTTCATTTAGTAGTGGCCTTCTATCTTGGGACTCAGCACCCTCGAAAGATCGCTCTACGCGAGCATATCCGAGACGTCGTTGATTCCTAGGGAAACCTGGTCGAGTCATCCTCGTTTTGCTTGTGCTCTGGCAATTTTACATTGCAATTTGGAGGGCCGTGATCTCGCTCTTGGCAGTCTTAATTTCTTCCTTGAGTACGCCTTGTACAACAGGAAGAACGTTGACGGATTCCGGCAAATCCATGGTTATCGGATACTCTTAAATTTACGTATTTCAATCTGCAAAGGAGTCGAGGGTCGGGACGTAGTGCGCGACTTTCTCATCCTTTGATTGTGAGTGAAATCGTGAAGTCAGTGCCCCTGTCGATTTGAGGTTCGCAGGTGAAACCCTCGCTGGACCAGAAGTATCCTCGGAATCCACCGGCTCGCCGTTCGGCGATTTAAGAGGCGCGTCAAGTTAATATTTCGCAGCACGGTTAATAAATTCGAACGTTCCTTTTTGCCTACGTGCTCCACGATCACGCGACCTTCGTGCGTCGTGATTTCGATGTATGTTTGGTGAAAAGCGTTTGAATCGTAGACGACCGACGGAATTTTGTAACCGTCGTGTGTATATTACTTTTCGCATTCCGAGTAGAGTCACGATTTTGCGTTCTGACCTATTTTCGTGATATTTTCTTATATTTTCTTATATTATATTATATTCAATACTAATTATTCCGCGGTGATTAAAGTGCGTTATTCAACCAGTCATTTTTCCGTATAATAGAAGGCTGAGTTTTTTGAGTCGCGTTAAAGTCGCTCGACTGGTTGAAATATTTTCTTTTGCGTTCCTATTTTTGTATTACATTTCCGATTCGCGCACAAATCCGATCTGCGTGCCTTGTACAAATCATTGACGACCAATCTAGTCAAATCCTTCGTATATTATATCTTGTGATAAGGGCGTCTATTGAACATCTCGTAGATGAGAATTGCGTTCCGTTGATTGTTCAACGCATAAATTGCCATAAGATTTGCGGTGCTTCCACCATTCTGTGATAGGCTCTTTTGCCACACTCCAGTCACTACTTTTTTTTGAATAAATTATTGTTTTGTTACACCGCAAAATTACGTCTCATTACTGACTTCACCGTTCCTTCTGCCTTCGCGAACGCGAACCACTCCTTGAGAATCGTAGGGGAAATCGTACGCTCAAACTACTCGCGTCACATTCTCCTTCGTACAAGTAGAAAAATAAATAACGTTACATTTGGCGCCCAACTAAAGGGCAAAATACGGTGACAAGTAATCTGATAAAAATGGTAAAAGAGACGCGGGCAAAAACGCGGAAACAACAAGATCCGTCAGACGAAGGATTAGATTCGGACGATGGAACGGACGAAACAATTAGCTCCACGGCATTCGGAGGCTCGCGAATTCAGAGATCACCGATTGTGACAGCTACACTACCTGACAAGACAAGCGACAATCCGCCGGCAACTGCTCAATCTAAAACAGGGGAAACGGGCGCGACATTAGATAGTATTTCCAACTTACTTATCGGCCTCACCGAGAAACAAGACAGACAGGAGGCCAAGTTAGCTCAATTAGAGAAAACCTTGTTTGAGCGGATTGATTCTCAGATTAAACAATAGGGGGAAGAGTTATTCCAATCTTTAACTCAGGTTCGAACAGAGGTCCGGGAAGATATCCTAGGTTTCCAAACCAGGTTAGCAGAGTTGAATGTGGCGAGTCAACAAGCCACGACCGCGAATAATACGCAATCGCGACGCATTCCATCAACCGGTTCTCGTGTTAAACCTCGTTCCCCATTAGAAAGACCGTTTCGTGTAAAACCTCAACCTCCATCATTTGAGGGCACCTCAAAAGAACGTCCTCTCAAGTTTGTTCGGGAATTAGAACGTTTTGTTAGAATTTCACGCGTTCAGGAGGATGAAATGCGACTTATTATCGATCAAGCCCTCAAAGGAGTGGCAAGCGATTAGTGGGATTTAGTTTCGGGAGACATTCGTACCGGGGATGATTTTGCGTGCGGATTCCTGTCCCAATTTTGGAGCACGACTGTGCAACGTAAAATCCAAACTAACCTGGAAACGGGTTATTATCGTGATGACTCGGGAACAACAAGAGTCACGTATGCCATGCGTTTAATTGGGGATGCGAGGGACCTCACACCGCGTCGAAGCGATGTAGAAATCGTGCAAATATTGGCTCGACATTTTACCCAAGCAGTCCACGATTCAGTCACCGCGCAGAACATCACAACAGTCGATGCTTTTCTGACACTACTCGACCGATGGGACAATGGAGGAACAGTCAACCGATCGCGTTCCCAACCCTACGAATGGCAACGATTTGATCGAGCGAGACCAATGGCTCAGCAAAACAATGCTCAGCAAAATATCGCTCCAAGAAATCCAATGTATGGAAACAGGGGATATCCCCAACGGGACAACTCCGGACCCAGGGAAGGGCCACGAGACCAGCCAAGACAACCACCAATGGCTCAAGACACACGACCAAGACGGGATCAAACACTAGTAAGGGTCAGAATTTCTGAGGTGGCTCCCGAAATCCAGGAAGTCACCGAACAACCCGATGAAGTCTCAGAAGAATCGGGAAACGAACAATGAGCGTTTCTGTGAACGAACTGGACTCCTCCCCGACGAAAGTTCAAGGAACCTCCTCTAAAACAGAGAAGGGGAAAATCACCACATTGTTCCCAGATCTGCGTGAAGAACTTGCAGCAAGCGACCCCGGCGTGAAGAAAGACCATAAAATCGTCACTGGTCAAAGTCCTGAAGTCAAAATCTTCATTCAGGACATCCCAGTAAATGCACTCGTGGGCACCGGTAGTATGGTCACGGTAATGTCTGAAGCATGGTTCGATCAACATCTGTTCCAGTTAAATAAATGTCCATCATTGCCGATCAGCAGCAGCTTTGTCATAGGAGCAACAGGATCGAAATCGGCTCGCCTCAAAAAGCAGATTCTTGCCACGATCCGATTTAAAAACACCCAATTCCTGGTTCCCATGATCATTGTTCCACACCTAATCCATGATGTCATCCTTGGAATCGACACATTAAGAGCTATAAAATCGAAAATTGACCTTGAAGAAGATCTGTTGAAGGTTATTATCAAAGATAATGAAGAGCAAATCACAATGCTCTGTGTGATGAAGACGAAGCACCCAACATTGACGTCAATCGACTAGCAACTCCACAAACAATTGCTCAATCTGATGCAACATTAATCAGAGAAAGAATCAGGCAGAAAATCACCTCTTGCAATGTTCCAACAATGCAACAGGAACAATTGGTGGATGTGTTAGCAAAACACCCTGACATCTGGAGAGAGAATCCAGGCCGCGTTGGATGCTACCAACACGAATTAATCGTCAATGAGGATGTACCCTTTATACAACGAACGTATCCAATTCCAATGAAATACCTTGAGCACGCGGACTACGATACTGGACTACGACATCATTCAGCCTTCCAACAGCCCATACATTAATCCGTTGGTGCCGGTTATTAAGAAAAACGGAAGCATCAGACTATGTTTGGATGCGCGCATACTGAATCGAACATTGCTGGGGGATCATGAAATATCAGAGACAATCGACGCGATATTCCAACATTTTCCAAAAATCGCGTATGTGTCAAGCATACACAGCCTTTTTATACCGCGGCCAATGTTATAAGTTTGTAGTCACTCCGTTTGGATTGAAAACAAGCAGCGCGAGTCTCATTCGTGCCCTAAGATTGGTATTGGCAGGAATGGAGTCGTTTATCATAAATTTTATCGATGATATCTTGTGTGTTTCATCCTCCTTTGACGAGCATGTCGAACATCTGGCAAGATTGTGTAAGCGTCTTCATGAACACAATCTCACTATCAACCTCGACAAATGTCAGTTTCTAGCTCGTGAAACCACGTTTCTTGGTCACATATTATCCGCAGATGGAATCCGACAGGACCCACAAAAGCTCTCATGCATTCGAGACTTTCCATCCCCTCGTAATGTTAAACAGCTTCGTGGTTTTCTGGGATTGATTAATTTTTATAGCAAGTTCGCTGAACACCACGCGGATATGATTACACCTCTATTAGGACTATTAAAGAAAGGCGCTCGATGGGAATGGTCACAAAAAATGGAAGAAGCTTTCCAACAAGCAAAGAAAGTATTTTGCGAAACAGTGGTTCTCCAGTTTCCCGATTCAAAACGCGATTATTGCTTGTCGACCGATGCTAGTTTCTCTGCTCTGGGAGCTGTTTTGGCTCAGAAAGATGACCAGAGCAATCTCAGACCGATCTCATTCGCTAGTAGGACTTTAAAAGGTGCTGAATTAGCATATTTTACAACCGAAAAAGAATTACTCGCCATCGTTTGGGCATTAAATAAATTCAAGACCTATTTATACGGGGCACACATCATCTTGACCACCGATCATCATGCTCTGACTTTCTTGATGAGCAGTCGTTTCCTTAACCAACGTCTCACGCGATGGATTCTATCAATACAAGACTATTCTATGGAAGTCCAACATTGTCCTGGAAAGAACAATGTCCCGGCCGATTGTATGAGCAGACTAGATCAATCAGCTCCGGATACAGAGTCACGCCATGAAAAACTAATTCAGATTTTGGTCGCATTGGCCCGGAATCTGTCTAAAGAATGATTAGAATTCTTCAAGGACATACCAGCGTTTCAGGCGAAGAATCCGAAGCTTGCTCAAATCATACGAATGGTCAATGAAAGTTCCGACAAAGTCCTTGAAAAATACCGCATTCCGAATGGAATTTTATTCCATAAAAATCGTACGCAAAAATGGAATTGCGTCGTTCCAAGTAATAAAATATTGTTACTGATTCGAGAGATACATGAAGTCTATGCCCATCCTGGCAGCGACAAGTGTATCAAGTTAATTTCTGAAAGATTCTATTTTCCAAAACTGGCGAGAACCATCCGTAAATACGTCTTCGCGTGTGACCACTGTCAATGGGTAAAAATTCCCACTCATGTAATCCACGCGGATATGCAGACGATTATTCCGCATGCTCCATTAGAATTGGTTTCCCTTGATTTTTATGGACCCTTGCCGACCGCGAGAGGAGGGTATAAATATCTTGCGGTGTTTGAAGATGTATTTTCAAAATTATACCCGCTACGGCGAGCAACAGCTAGCGCGACAATCAATCGGATTGAAAAAGAATTAATCCCAGAATGCGGAAAACCGCATCGAATAATAACAGATCACGGAACGCAATTCACGTCAAAACGGTGGGGGGACGCGTTGAAAGAGTTAGGAATTAGACACACGCTATCGCTAATAAGACACCCCCAAAAGTAACCCCGTAGAAAGAGTGAACCGCGAGATAGGGCGCATGTTTCGAACGTTGATTAAAAACAAACATTTCACCTGGTTAAAATGGGTAAAAACGATCGAGACGTGCTGCAACGAATTGCACCACGACAGTACGGGATTCACTCCGTTTGAATTGATGAAGAAGAAGCCACCCAATCGACCATGGGAAAAATGGTACGCCACTGACCCCATACCAGATGACCAGGGGACTCACCACCATACCAAATTGCGACTCGCTCGTGGCAACCAGTGACTATAGATAGTAGAAGACTGGACATGCCTTTGTTCTCAAAGGCTCGTGAATTTGTGCCTCGAGAACGAGCGCCATTTGCTCTATCCTAATATAAAAATGTGAAACACTTCGCACTAGAGAAGAATATTTACGTTGATGAATATTTTTTTTCGGTTACTGTATATGTACACTCGGATAAAATGAAATTTGTCCACCGCTGGACACAATCTGCGACTTTCCGAAATATTAGGGGTGTTGCCATAGTTAATCGAAATGCAAGGAAAATCTGTTGGAAAGACAGGATTTATTTTAGGAGCGGTTACAAGGTGTAGGATACAGTTTTCCTTTTTATTTATTCGTACAAAACTTTTTACAAAGAGCGCCATGCTTATACTTTTCTCGTTCGATAGGCGTCCAGGTATTATCGCCGAACTCTCCATATCGAACGGGCGTCTCGAAAACTAACTCTACTAGGGCGTCCAGGAGATGCTCTGTACTCTCTCGACCGACAGCCGTACTCTCCTGCCGGAGTCCCTAACCTGCTGACCAAGAGCGGCCGATGGTCTTACCTCGTCCTTTCTCTCTGTTAACAGCAGGCGAAGTAGACCGAGGCCGTCGCGAGCCCTTATTTTATATCCGCTCGTTGCTATCCGCGGTCGCCGAAATCAACGATCTCATCGTCAGGAATGAATTTGGCGTTTTCCGCGCTCGCGTTCCACGTCTCCGCTCGCGCCTCGCGTCCCTATCTCCCGCGATACTCTATCGTCGGTTTTCTCGAAATCGTCTGGACGTTTCCAGACTGCGTCACTTTCGCGAAGTTTCTTTTTACCGTTGTTACAGGGATCTGTTTTCTGTTATAAAACCTTTCCATAAAACCTTCAAAAGCACGGGACAGGCATCGAAGGTAGGGTATGCGGGGGGTATGCAAGGACGCGAGCCGATTTTGTTCACCACATGGCAGAAGAAGAGACAGCCGCAAACACTTGAGGATGCCATAAACTGTTACTCTTTTCAGCAGTATATTGTACCCAAGAAACCTGGCAATTCATTCTTAGCAAATTCACTATGGTCAAAGAACGTATTAATTTTTTACAATTAAATAATAATTAATAGTGGACTTCCACACCACCTTTGAGGTTCCACTAATGGCGCGTTAGATTTTTTTATAGTGGATCTTCGCCTGGAGCCCTATTGTACCACTTTATAAATTGTCAGCTCACGTTAGGTCACCTTTGACTGTATTTGTTATTGTGTTTATTATATAAAAACTAAACTATTGTCCGTTCACGACAAGTTGGCGAGTGAAGGTCATGCTCTCACTCTATTCCACCTCTCTAGCTACCACACACACGTTCCTTATTGGCTGAGGCCGGTGATAAAGGTTGACGACGAACATATCGGGACAGAATGAAATAGAATGATTTCACAGCATTGGTGTAACCTCTAGTGTCAGCTATAAAAAGATACAATTTCTTACTTTCTATCTATTGCCGCTAGAGCTCGGCAATTGGGAGGCTACGTCAATGCTGTAAAGTTATCATTCTATTTTATTTTGTCCCGATATGCTCGTCGTCGTCCTTTGTCACTGGCCGCAGCCAATAACGACATAGCGCACGGGAACAGGAGAGGTGGAACAGAGTGAGAAAGTAAATAATCTGCCTCGTCAACTTGTCGTGAACGGACAATACTCTATACTAGTTTGTCACATGCTTATCCAAACTACCAACTATACTAAAAGTAAATACAAAATCACATTCTACGAACAGTTATAAATTGTCAGCTCACGTTAGATCGCTTCTGACTGTATTTGTTGTGATAGATAAGTAGAAAAGCAGACATTCTAAAAATGAAAACAGTCTTTCACATATTTTGCAATTTCCGTACCTTTGCAGTTGGCTTGTGAAATGAACTTTTAGGGCGTCGCAATTCTTGACCGAGCCATATCGTATCCTTATGAATTTTTACTTTCATCATAAAATATGCTATTTTTTTTCGATGTTCGTTGCACGTATTACTGTCAAACCAACCACAAAGCTGAGGTGAATTGTTAACACCTTGTACAAAATACGGAAATATTTTATCAAGAATGCCCTCTTCAGCCCGTAAAGTAGGATACATTTTATCAAAAATAGCATTAAATATACGAAATGCAAAAGAAAATTTCTTACTAGGGGCTATAAGACTTCCAAAATCTGAATCATTATTTGTCTCATAGACACGATGAAATATTAAAATCTGTTCATTTCGTGAAAGAACTGTTGTACTATCTAATAATTCTGCCTTGCATATGTCGCAGTTGGTTTTTCCAATATTTTTCCTAGCGACATATCCTGCAAAATATTCAATAGCACATGACTCTAAGGTGTGGGCAGTTTCAGATACTTCTTGCAAGATATCAGCGATGATAGTATCACTTGCATCCTCTGCTTCTAGGCTTTGACGGGAGACTCCAGAATCTCTGATGATTCTGGAGTCACTGCTGTCACAATTAACAGAAACTGACGAATTTTCGGTACTAGTTGACGCAACATTTTCCCAAGATTGTGGCAAAGTGAAAAGATTACAATCTTCGTCATCTAAACAATTTGCAGATTGCGATGGCTTCATTAAATTTAACATCATATTTTTCTGCAAATTCAATCTAAATGTTTTCGCGGACGGATTTTGTTCATAATTGCCCGCGTTATGCCTGATCATAGAAAATAAATTTTCTATTGGATCTTGTTGTAATCGCGACGTCATTAAATATGACGCACCTTAATCGTGAATGTCACGCCACAATTGTATCGACGCGTTAATTGATAGCTGCAAGCCTCTGAAGCACGGAGGACGTACCTGCCGACCCTTTTGAATGACGAACCAATTTATACATGCTGTTGCCTGTCTTATCAAATTTTCTTTTATTTGAGGATTTCTATTTGATAAGGCACACTTTTGCGGATTAGCATCATGTACGATTCGACTGTTTAAATGATCGAATAAATCATTCAACAGTCGAACAAAACATGCAGTATTCGCAACAGTATCGCTTTGGATTTGCCCTTGTGTGCTGGCCGTTAACAAACTGTTGCTGAAACTGTTCGACTAAACATTTGTAAAGCGAGCCTACAATTCATTCGCTCGAATACATTCGGTCGAATATGCTTCTCTGACAATTTTACGACTGCCCTAGTGCCTTTGTTTCGTTCTAGGTCCCATAGAGATGATATGTCTGACCATGAAACTACAGAATCGTTGATTTTAAGATTATATTGTAATAAATTGTTGCGAATATTTTTAAATATATGCAAATAATCATGAAGAAAATAAATTTTATTTCCTTCATGTATTATATATGATTTATCAAGAGATACTTTTCGATCTACTACCGATCTGTTACCAGAGCCTTGATCGCAAACAATTGCACGTACACGTAAACCAGTGCTACAGGCAGCAGCAATTACCGCCTCAAGCACATTCAACAAGTTTACAGTTGACATGTTGCTGTTACTTATGAAATAAGCAACCGGTTGCTTCCAATTATAAAATAAACCGCAAACCATGAAAACTAAGGCTTGCGTCTCTGGTTTCATCTCAGATCCAAAGGCACCATAATCTTGGAAGCCTTCAATTTTTTTTTTTTTTGGAGTGAAAATCAAAGGACTTCTTTGTCGTCATTTCGTCGAACAGTAACACGCAATTTCGTTCTGAATCATCCATCCACGATACCTTTTTACGTAACTGTGTAAAAAAGGTCGTACAAGTGCCTGGCCACATTTCGATGCTTCCGAACCATCTACTAATTGTTCTAGGACATGGTAAATGGAAACCGAAATTGTCACGAAGTTTTCGGAATAAACTCGGTGACGAATAATGCATCGATAAACAAATCTGTTGCTCGTCCACAGAAAATACAGGATGCGGATACAGTTGCATTAACATAAACGTCTTTACTTTGTTGGAAACTTTGTCCTTTATGTTTCGATCGAAATCTGACTCCGTCATTTTGTACGACTCTAATTTACGTTTTAATACTAATATTTGTCTATTTTTGCTCGCTAGCAGTTTACGCAATTTCTGCGTTGCTAATTTGAGCTGATTAATTTGTTTTTGCTTTCTTGTAGAAAGCAATTCGCGTGAATACTTCCGACTGTTACGCGTAGGCGCAGGCTGTTCATTATTTTCACGCAAATCATATAATACCGGTACAGCATCCTTCTTCAACTTTATTTGCACTACCTTGTCTTCTTCGGCAAAATGTCTTGTACAAATGTACCGCCGTTTTAACTGTCCATCACTTAACCCCGCGAAATCATCATTACCACTATTCACGATCCACTCTATTAATCGATTATTGTCTTTAACTGGAAATGAATGTAATATTTCGGTTGTTTTGTTACGCGACGTAACACCACAACCGCGATAAACACATTTCCTATATGATGTGCGCGTATCACGAAATGTCATTTTTGAAAATATTAATGTAAGCGGTTAAAAATCTGTAATCTACCCGTTCGCACCGCTTGCTTACGTTCTTTAGACTGAAAACACGTAACGCGATGACACTCGACCCTTAGAAACGAGTACACATAAACTTCGGCGGGCAACATGTATCGGTGAATGCAGATACATCTGCAGTGATTGTTTCGGATAGCTGTAACTGTTAGTGATTGTTTAGGAACACCTCGCTTTCTTTTCATAATATTGAAAAATGTTGCACTGAATTTATAGAAAAGGTGCTCCCCCTCCGTTTACAGAAACAGTAAGCAAGCGGCCGTCGCTCTTGTTGCTATAGACGCATACGTATAGGTAGAATTCATTATAGTAGTAACTCGTGAAAAAAGTAGAAAGTAGTAATTTCGTCAAAAAATATCGCCTTTTTTCAAACACATAATGTATAATATCTATTTTTATTTGCTTTTGTTCATTTCTTAGAATTGCTTAATAAAGGGTATAGCCGGATAAGGGGGTCAAAAGTGCTTTTAGACCAAATTGATCAATGAACATACCAATTAATAGACCAAAAAAAAATCATTTGGGATGAAGTTCCGAATACGACCGGTCGCTGATCAAGATGAAATTTTGAGGGGGAGGGGGGAGGGGGGGGGACCCCAAATATAAAGTGGTATTTTCGGCTTCCTATTAGTTTCCGAGATATTAATTAAAAACTATCGTATAATACATAGAATTTTTCCTATACAGACATAACTAACACAACCGTCTTCGCTGTAGTAAGCTGATATCGTCAAGTGTCGAACAGCCGTTGACACAGCGGGGATTCCAACCTGACTATCTATAGGGTGTCCGATTTAAAACTTTGGAGATACGACGACTGTTGTAGCGTTGCCGGCCGCCTTCCGGCGGCCGGAAATTTATCTACCCTCACCTAACCTACGTATAAATCAAATGTGTTTAATTTCTTGAGAATTAGTAATAAAATATAAAACAAAGTAATGTAACTAAAAAAATGGATTTTACATGGAACACCCTATAGAAACGGAAGCCGATATCGCTATGGTGTGAACGACTGTTCGACACTTGACGATGACGGTTGCCATAGCGAAAACGGTAGTGTTAGTTGCGTCTGTACAGGAAAAATTCTATGTATTGTACAAAAGTTTTTAATTAATATCTCGGAAACTAATAGGAAGCCGAAGATACCACTTTATATTTGGGGTTCCCTCCCCCCTCCCCCCTTCTTCTCAAAATTTCATCTTGATCGGCGACCGGTTGTATTCGGAACTACAGCCATCATTTGTGCCAAGCATAAACTCAGTTTATGACACGACCGGACCTATTGAGGACGAACCGAAAATTAAATTCTGACTCTATTGTATAAAATAATAAAAGACCATTACCTGGACTAGGAAAACATCTTGACTTAAAAATAGCTTTTCGTCGAGGAACTGTAATAAACTCCTTTTACAAATCCTCGCGCCTGTGTTCCGTTGAACGGTCGGAACATACAGTGGGCAAAAACAGTAGGTATTCATACACCGTTTAAAACAGAATACCTTATTTAAAATTGGACCAAATGACTTGAAGTTTTTTGAGAAGCTATAAAAATTAATTTACTAAGAAATATGCTTTTGTTGCTTTAAAAGGTTACAATTTGTTGAAATCGTGAAAAAAATAGTGAAGGGTAATTTTTGAACATTCTTATGTGAGCCCATAATGAAAATTTAAAATGTCTTTCGTAGATTTAAATAAATTATGTGTATGCTGAAAATTTCATCGAAATCGGTCAATGCATTTAGAAGTTACAAGTAATTACAATTTTCTACTTTTAAGAACAGAACTAGTCACGTTCTTAAATGAAAAGTCGCGATTTTCGGAAATTTTAATTACTTGTAACTTGATCATCTATTGATCTATTAATTGATATGTTCATTGATCAATTTGGTCTAAAGGCACTTATAGTTATTTTTGTAATTAATTTATTATTATCACGAAAGTGTTGCAACAATCAACGTAGAATCGACACCTTGGCTGGATATACAATGTGCAATGTTTGGGTCCCAATCTCTCTTGTATTTATCCAACTTTTACTGTACAATAGTATATCTCGATTTAAATCAGCCAAACTTTGTCAGTAGAAGAGATAAATCAACTCTCACCTAATGAATTTATGCAAATGAGGTGGTTTAAATTTAATGTTTAATTGCAACGTTGAATTTTTTCATTTTAACTCCGGCACGATGAATTTAATGTAACCGAAAGTTTACGGGAAAGACAGCGTATTTGAAAAGAGTGGTTGAGGTGTCCTAAACAGTTTATGAATTTGCCAGAAGCATTTGCGAGGTCCGATGGGTCATCGGATAGTGGGTGAAGTGGTCGAGAGTCGACGCAGGCTTCCATTTGGCACAGCAGGGTGGACATCTCCTCGTAGGTGAGCGTGGTATCCCCGATGACTCTCCGTAGGTGGTGTTTTATAGACTTCACCCCTGCTTCCCACAGGCCCCAAACTGTGAAGTGTGGGGAGGGATGTAGCGTCAGTCCGTTCCGTCCGCAGCTAGGGAGGCCGCGGCGTACTAGTAGAAGGTGGAGGCGCTGCTGAACATAGCTCACGGCTCTTGGTCAGCCCCGTGAAAAGCGGTTCCGTTGTCGCTGAGCGTGACTGTGCAACGTCCTTGCCGGCCGACGAATCGGCGGAAAGCCGCCAGAAAGAATGCCGAGGTAAGGTCCGAAACGACTTCCAGATGTATTGCTCGCGTAACCAGACAGATTAAGAGGGCGACGTAGCCCTTGTACGTCTTGCGTCCACGCCCTGGCAAAGTCCTCAGCGTGATCGGCCCTGCGTAGTCGTTGCCCGCGTTGAGGAAAGGCTCTTGGGGTCAAAGGCGTTCTCGTGGTAGAGGGGGCATGAGCTGCATGGCCGAAGTCCCGCTGTAACGTGCACACCGCGTGCACACCTTGACGACCGCCCGGACCAGCGAGCGCCCATAGACGATCCAGACTTGCCTCAAGAGGAGGCTCCTCGTTAGTTGTGGTCTGCCGTGTAGTGTCCGAAGATGAAACACTACTAAGGATGGTCAGCTGAGAGGTCTTCGCAATGATGAAGGGGTGTCTTTCATTGTAGGGTAGCGCAGCGTTGGACAGGCAGCCGCCCACTCGTAGGAGCCCCTGCTCGTCCAGGAAGGGCTTCAGTGCGGTGAGGGTGGAGGTCCTCGACAGGTCGGCTCCTCGTCGAAACTGGTCGATGTCCTTCCGTAGCGCAGAAGCCCGCTCCAAAGCTCGGACTAATTCAGTTTCGCAGGGTCGTTTTCTGGTGCGTAGTCCGAACCTAAAGCAATAAGCAATATTTGACAGCAATCGTGGTAACGAAGAGAACGTCGTTAAAAATTCTTTGCATTCCCTCTGTTTCTACGCGGTTGGCATGGGAACGTTCCGGGTGCGAAGCACTGCCTAATCGTGCAGCAACAGTGTTTACGATACCTCTCCCCTGATCTCGAGTTATTGTATCCTATTTACTACGAAGTTGAGCACGGCAATAGTTTCAAGGAAGGTTACCGATACTATTTGAAAGAAACTAAATATAGCTTCCTTTGTGTGCCTCGCATGGGATCAATTCCATGTGCGTTGCATTGACGAGGTACACAAAGTCGGTGAATAAATGTCAAGATATTTAACCGAAATAAGTTAGAAAATATAATAATTATAGCGTCAAACCGTCTCTTGTGCTCCTCACATGGGAAACTTCCAGGCGCAGAGCACTAATGAGGAAGCACAAGGTCGGAGAGTTAAAAAAGGAAAATCGTGAAAATTATAATGCAAAGTCCCTCCCTTGCGCCTCTCATATGGAAACAATTCCAGGTGCAATGCAGTGATGAAGAAGCGCAAGGTGGGTTAATTTTGAAAAAACGTCGAGATGTAACATTTACAATTAGGTCGTGGAGAGGGTAAAAATTTGTCCCAAGTCCCATAATTTTGGCATCACTGCTGGCAACAAGCAGTCGTTTAATGAGTACCCTGAAGCCGTCTTGAAGGAAGCATTAAAGACCACGCGGAGCTTCGCTGAAGGATCATGTAGCTTGACCACCGCATGATGCGGCATATAGTAGGCGTCTGCTTCCATGTGCTGCAAGGTCTGGTACTCGGACAGGAATTGGGAATACTTGCTGCCCAGGGACTCGTTCGAGGTCAATCGACGCTCACAGCTGAGCAGCAGCTTGAGTGCTGAAGACTGGGAAGGCCTCAACGCGGCGACCGGATCCATCCTGAAAGGTAAGCGGACCCAATAGCGTCTTCTAGAGTTCCGGATGCTTGTGTCCTTGAAGTGTCGTTCACAAAACTCCTTCTCGGGCGACAAGGGGGGCTGGCCTGACAGTTTCTTCAATTCCCAGAAGCATTGGAACAGCTTGCGTTGGAGACTGGCGCGCTGGATACGGGACCCATTAGTACCCAACCGAAGGGCGTTTTTTTGGCCGTAGGGGTGCCCTCGGGCCCTTCTCGAGAGGCATCTTGAAAAAGATTTCCACAGACATCAGTGCCTAAAATTAGGTCCACTCTGGCTGGTACTCCGTAGTCGGGATCTGCGAGCGTAGCGTGCTCCAAGTGCGGCCAATACCCTTGATGCACTCGGTGCGACGGCAGGAACGACGTCAGCTTTTTAAGTACAAGAGCACATACGGGCAGACGAAAGCCCGTGTTAAGATGTGACCGAACGCAAAGGTCGACTTCACTAGTCGCGAGCCCTCTCCCGGTGTCCTGAATCCCGCAAATGTCGACGTGCACCGCTCGCCGTGGCAATCGGAGGGCTTGGGCCACCCAAGCGGAGACCAAAGACGAATTTGCGCCAGTGTCCAAAAGGGCTCGCACGCCTATGATTAATCCAGCTCCTGATTCCACCCTGACCATGGCAGTTGGTACTAGCGCAATAGGTCGAGGAGAGTAATAGGTAAGCATCGCCCTTGCATGAAGGTAAGCTTCTTTAACAACGGAAAACACGTCCTGGTTGACGTAGGAGCGTGCTGAGGCCTCCTTGCATTGCATCAGTTGCCTATGACCCTGGAAGAACGAATCCCAGTATCGTTCCAAGAGGGCTCGGTGCTGCTCCAGCACCGCTCGCGTTATCTTTTCCTTTCCCGATTTGCTGACGTTGGACCGGAAGCGCAGGATCCAACCGGCGAGTTCCTCTTGTTTGCGAAGAAAGTCGTCAAATGATACCGAAGTCATCGCGGCGTTTATTTCCCTTTCAGATCACGAGCGAAGAATCGAAGTCAGAAAGCGGTTGAAGTTCGAATTGCGTGGCGGAGTTAACAAACAGAAGCCCGAACGCGAAGCGCGAGATGCCGGTGCGTGACGTCACTGTTCGGAACCGTTACGGAGTACGTGGCACCTTCCGGACGAATAACGCGTGTATCCGACAATGAAATAAAGAATAAGATGACTTATCTTGTCTTTTTGAAGCGTTCCCTTATTTCCCCAGAGTCCAGAGTTGTCTACTGGCCTTTGCAGCGGCGACAAGTTACCGTTTAGTAGGCGTGCGACCGCGATTGGGTTGCTTGCGAAGAAAAGCAGCTTCACTACTCATTCGCGTCGCGAGAAGGTAGTTCGTTGAGCAGTATCCGGCTCGAAGAACCAATGTTCGAGAGGCTTCGCCCTTTCACCTTTGAGAGGGTTGAAAGGGTTGAGGGGACCGCCTCCAGGTGTGTTGCCGGTCTGCTCTAGAATCTACCAAAAGATTGCGCGAAGGAGTAAAAGAGAACGATTGACTCTTTATCACTTACAATTAGTGGTGGCGGTTCAGCATGGCGATAACGCCCGGGGGGGGGGGGGGGGGGGGGGGGGCACGAAACCGAAAGAATTGTTTTGAGGAAATGAACGGTTCCCGAAATATTAGCAAAAAACTGCTACTGTTTCTGCATCGGGATCTTACGTATGCGCGCACGTCCCTTGTATCGCTAGCCAGACCTTATCTCTGAAAAATGTATCGAAAGAAGTTGTTTAAAATGCTAATTTCTACAACAAGTTGGAGAATCATCGAAATCGGTTAGGACTTAGAAGTTACCACTTCTATATAATTACCTGCAAGAGAATACAAATGTTCGAGTGATTGAGATGGTTACCTGATCTTCGTCACCGTGGGTCCCAGGTAACGAAAAACGAAAACATGCGGATGTCGTAAAAATTATACACTCTCCCTTAGGAAATCTAATAGTTTTCCGAGTGCGATGTTTTATTATTCAGGTATTTTCTGTACGAGTTTCAATGCGAATTCAGTTTTCGGTCTCGTAACCGTATAAGCAGCCGTAATTTTTGTGTGATAAAAGTATAAAAGCGATAGAAGTATATAGTGATAGAAGAATAGTGATAGAATATAAATAGTATACCATAGTACAATATAATATAATATAATCTAAACCAATATAATATAAACCATAGTGATAGAAAAGGAATATACCGTTGTTACGTCGCGAGCGAGAGATACGGCGCGCGACGTACAAAATAAAAAACGAAAATTTTACTTATTATGTTGGCTGATACGCGGTTGAGAACGATATTAGCGCTGCCACCAGTCCTAATCGCTCGAGACGATGTTAGATCCTTCGCGATTAGAACAATAAAAGAGTTGTTAGATTAATTAATAGTTAATCAAGATGTTAATCGGGTTCGTCAATGCTCTAGTCCCATACGGGCCCCTCGTGTGAATTTGTACGAAGGCGTGAAAATAAGGAAAAAGGAAGTATTTGAAAAGTAAATGAATTAAACTAATTAGGTGTAACAGAAATATAATCTCAAAAAGGTAAATGTAACAATAAAAATGGTTGGTTAACAGGAAATGCGAGCTGTTTGAAATGTAACAGAAAATAAATGCATTATTAAGAAAAGTTTAGATTTTACGAAGAACGAAACTATTGATTATAGAATGGTTAGAGGTTGATTAAATGGTTCGATGATTCGAGCGACGATGTCGTGTAAAGAATCTAAGCGCGAATCAAAGGAAAAGAACGGTCCCAGAGGGTAAACTACCAGAGCCTCGGTTTCGTGGGGCCGTCCTCCTTGTGTGTAAAATCGGAATTTTCCAAATAGTTTAAATATTCGATACCTTATGTCTCTATTGTAAACGGAACGATCTAGAGGGAAACTTTCCAGAATACGCGGTCGATAAAATGAAATGGACAACTTACCAGGAATCGATGTAAAATTAGTATATGATAAGACTGTATTTTTCGCTTATTTTTAGCTCTGGTGTCGGCTGGAATCTGGAAGCCGAAGAAGAGATGAGGAAACTGCCACTGCACTACGCGTTCACGATCGGCCTTGATTACGGTATTACGGAACGATTAATTACGAAACGAGCACAAAAGTATTGCAAAGACGACGCGACGCGAAAGGAAAAAAAAACCAAAAAGAAAAGTAATTAATTCAGCGGACGGTTTAAAACGAAAGAGAAAAGGATAGTGATTGAAAAGTGTGAAATTTAACGTATTCGCAAGAGTCTTTAACGCGGAAAACGCGAACCGCAATCTCCCGACACTCTGCCTTTTTCAAGGACTTTACCGGTCAGCTAATTTCTACGATTTTCACACGAAACTATTGCTCGATGCGAACACGGGCTCCCCGCCACGTACCTCACGATTTTTCGACGAAGAGTCATTTGCCTCAGTCAAGCGATCGTGTCTCAGGGTTCGACCCGCGATCAAGGGCCCAAAGTGGGGACATCATTTGGCAAATCGGGGTACGTGACGGAGGGGAAATCCCGCGCGTATTGGGCTAGTTGGCCGCTCTTCCTAGTTCTCTCATCCCTTCTTGATTTCTACTTCTACCTTCGTCTAAGGTTGTTCATTTCTTTCTACCCCTCTAACGCTTCGGTTGATTTCATGCGTCGCAATTCTAAAGTTCTGGAATATTCGAAATCTGTTACGACTTAATTTATTTGAATTTGCTAATGTTAGAATAAAAGGAAGGGTTGAAATAAAGAGTTCGAGTAGACGTTTAAACTATGCGATTTATTCCGCGCGAGAGCAACAAGCGTGTTGTCAGTCCGAAGTCCCGAAAAAGAATGCTCTTTTTGGGCCTGGAGAGTCCTTTTCTCTCCGCGGAAAAATTGAGGACCCTTGATAAATTTATGAGGCCTTGTCGCCATGGTGTCGGGCTCCGTCACCGAAGTGTCCTGGCGACTGTTTTGCAGCCACGTGCATTCCACGTGGGGTCAATGGTTAATTGGCTTTCGAATTTTCCAACACTAATTAAAGAGGCTTTTATAATGACGTTTCCGGTATCGAAAGGGGTCCTCGTTTTATTACAAATATTTGGTTTACTGGTTTAAATGACCATTAGTTGAATATCGTTAATTATTATTCATACGTTAATTGTTCTGTTAATCTCGTTGTTTTGCGGTTTACACGCGATGTAACCGGTGTTCTATAATCGTCGACAAATTGCGGATACATGCGTATCGCATTTAGTTAACATTCATTCCGCTCTTATTAGTTATTAACATTCTTATTCGTATCTCGACGATTTACGTATATTCCAACGTTCTACGTTTAACGTTTAACGGCGATGTTTATGGTCTCGGTCGACCTTTGTCTCGAACATTCGTGAACGATTTCGAACTACAGTGGTTGTCACGCAAACCCTCGCATTCTAATATACGGGTATATTACGGGTAAAAATGTAATTGCGAGGTTTTTGGCCAATTTCTCCCATTTAATGACATTCGAATATTCTAAAAAAAATCAGACATTTCCATTTGTGAGGCACATATTATAGAATTTTTTCAGATTTTTAGATTGAAAACTGAAGCCGTGAAAAATCAAAAACGTCAAAAATGCTGAAAAATCGCGATTTTGTATTGAAGGAGATGAGGTCCTACGATCATGTTTTTTTTATAAGTGTTGTGACCCGCAATCGCATGGGTGCACTCTATATTTTGTTTCTTGACAAGTACAAATTCCTTTACAATGATGATTTTTTTCAATTACAATTTTCGTTGGGCGCCAGTGACTCGGTGTGGCGTTTGAGGAAAAGAAACTCGGGATTTACAGGGGACGGGTTACGCGGCTTATCCTGGTTTTGCCGTAACAATTACTACGCGGAGTACGCAAGAAGGATTATCGCGGGAGGGGAATCTCAAAGGTCGGGAAGGTTCACTGGAAAGTTCTTTACGTTACGCGTCGACGGAGGAACACTGAAAGAAACTGTAAGGGCAGGGAAAGGGTTTTCGCGAAGACGCGAAATACCGGACGCGGAAGGCGTAATACACGAACGAGAAGGCACCGTTATCAAACTTCAGATCTACAATATTTTAGTACGAAAGGGGCTTACCAAAACGCCGGACTTCTCACCCTTGCACTCACGATCGTTGACTCCCAACACCTTAACGAACTCGCTTCCTCCACGCTTTCTATACCGCCTTCCAAAATCGCTTTACAAAACACTATACGCTCTCTAAATCGCTACAGTAAAACCTGGATAAATGCAACGAAAGAATGCTTGGATAAATGCAACATCGATATCCCCTCCACTTGGGGGGATCCCCCTAGGCGAACCGAGCCGCTCGACGAGGAAACCGTGTTGTAATATGATCCGACCGTAATATCGGTGTGACTAATACTAATTAAACGATAAAACTTTTTTATTTTTAACGTTTTCTTAATGAAACTTTTACTAACGCATTTGTGAGATTTTTCTGATTAAAATGGTACCAAACACGATATAGTTTCAATTATAATTACTTGCTAAAATTGATGTTAAAGTTTGGCGAAAAGCAACAGAGATCGAAATCAAAACCAGTCGCGGTGTCGGCTCTGGTTTCAAAGGTTTCATTTATCCAGGCAAGGTGGCGATTCTGGGCATTTAATGTTGCATTTATCCAAGCGAGGTGTCGATTCTGGGCATTTAATGTTGCATTTATCCAAGCGAGGTGTCGATTCTGCGTCCGTACACATGTTTTGTATTCAGCCGACATGCCGATTCTGTGTCCGTACACATGTTCTGTATTCAGCCGACATGCCGATTCTGTGTCCGTACACATCTTTTGTATTCAGCCAACATCATTTATATTCAGTCGTGATGTCAATTCTATGTTGTTTATTCTATTACTATTGTTTATAAATATAATTCAAACTATATCGTGTTTGGTGTCATTTTAATAAGAAAAATCTCACAAATGCGTTAGTAAAAGTTTCATTAAGAAAAAGTTAAAAATAAACAAGTTTTATCGTTTAATTAGTATTAGTCACACCGATATTACGGTCGGATCATATTACACGGTTTCCTCGTCGAGCGGCTCGGTTCGCCTAGGGGGATCCCCCCAGGTGGATCCCCCCATATATCCAGCCAAACTTTTGTTGCATATATCCAGCTTTTACTGTATATTATTGATACTATCATCCTCAATTTTTTTCAGATTTTTTGGTAAGGTGCGCCATAGTTAAAAAAATTAAAAACCGATTTTTTCGCTGTTTTTTGTATGTTAGAGTTACTTATTCGACGAATTTTCGTCTGAAAATCAAATACATGGTATATACACTGTTCAATGTTTTTACATGCAGTGGAATAGAATAGGAATTAAATTAAATAAACCTAATTGATAAAAGTACGTTACGTCCTTTATATTTCAAAAGATTAAAGGTATTTTAAACGGTGTCGTTGGTCTAGCGGTAAAGCGTCTGACTAAATCGCTGGAAGCTTCTGCTCGTAGATTCGAGTCCGCTCAGACTCAATCATTTGTTTTTTGGAAATACATTTTTTTAAACTTCTACCTACATGACAATCGTTAATATACTTGTTTATAAATGTTTTGTTACGTCGCGAGCGAGAGACGGCGCGCGACGTACAAAATTTAATAAAAGAGATTAATTGGAATGTTAATACTCGGTTGAGAACGGTATTATTCGTTGCCACCATTCCTGGACACATATGATGACTGGTTTCCGAATCACCCTCTACGCTCAGAACAATTAAAAGAGAAAGACAGTAAAAATTTGATATTAACTTTACTGTTGAGTCCGTCGATGCTCTGGTCCCATACGGGCCCCTCGTGTGAATTTGTGTGAAGTATGATAGGCATGAAAGTATGATAAGAAATTGTTCGGATGTAGAATTGAACGAAGACTGAATTTGTGTAACAAGTGTATAATTTCAGAAAAATAGTAATTTAAATATAACAATGAAAACGGTTTGGTTATCAAAAGGTACGAGCTATAGAAAAAATATATATATAAAAAAAAAGAGTGAACATAAATTTATGACAGAATATCAGCAAAAACTATTGAATTAAATTTCTCTTTTTATCCACGATTGCAATTCTAACAACGATGAGGTTTTTGACAATTAATTTGAGCGTTATAATGAACGGGACGATCTAGTGGAAAACTTTTAGGACGAGCAGTCTCGTAGATCGCCCGTTTTGCCCCACTATTTCCAGATTCGTCGTATTGGATAGAATCAAACAGGCAACTCACCAAGTATGATGTAACTTAATATATGATAATATTAGGGCTTTCTTATAGACGCTGATGATTGTCTGGAAGTCTGGAAAAGGCGAAGAAGAGTGTTACGATTACGAGACGATACGAAATACAATATACGAAAAACGACGCGACACGGAAAATGGTAGAATATTAATTATAACGGAACGATTTAAAATTGAAAGAGAAAAAGATAGTATATTTAATAGTATGAAAAGTTTTACGTATTCGTATTTGCCGCGGACAAACGCGAATCTCACACTCCCGGCACTCTGCCTTGCTTCGCGAAAGGCTTTACCGGGCAGCTAGTTACGACAATTTTTCGCGACAACTCTATCTTAACACGAACACGGACTCCTCGTCACGTGCCTACGACTTTCCGGCCGCCAGCGTGTACATACGAGCGAAAGCAGTAAATAAGCAGTCGCACCACGCCAGCGCATGCGCTGCCAATATTAGCCGATGTAGTGGTAGTAGCAGTTTTTAGCAAATATCTCACGAACCGTTCATTTCCTCAAAATAATTATTTCGGATTTTTACTCCCCTTGACTCACTCTTTATAACTATACAGGGTGTCCCATAATTCATTTTCACCCTGTGAAGAGGTGGTAGCTGGGGTGATTCTGAACAACTTTTTCCTTTGCGAAAAAGTTGTTTGAAGCTTCGTTTTTGAATTATTAAACAAAAATACTGACCAATCCGAGCGCGTATAGCGCACGGGCTCAGGGACGGTAGCGTTGGCTACGAAAGCGGGGCCTAACGTAGGTCGCGAATGAACGGCTCGGCACCCTGTTGGCATAGCACAATAAAAAAATTGAACTGGTTAAACATTTTTAGTTGTTGAATTCGTTTTTTGTTTTTCTTTTCTTGCATGGTTGCTAATGACCCTATCGGGTTGATGCAACTTTAAAAGTAAAATATATATATATACGATCGCCTAACGGCGACCAGACCCACTTACAGAGATTCGAAATCATGAACATTAGTTAAATTTAATTTTTAAGCCCACCCGTAATATATGTATATATTGTTGCGACGCGACGGCGAGAAATTTCCGCTCTTTCGATACATCAAGAAGCAGTCGATGTATCGAAAGAGCCATCGACTGCCCCGTCCGAAGCTGTCGACGAATCATGACGAGAAGCTATTCCTTGTTTCGAGCGGAAACACATCACCGGATGTTTGAGGTCTCTTAGACAACCGCGCGTCTTTCGAATATTGTAGAAGGTCTCGAGAAGCCGACGCGTACAGATCTATAGTGTTGAACTCTTGTGTATTTGAAATATATAACAGTTTAGATGACTCCTCGTTGTCTATTTGCTATGGAAAGTGCGAGCACCACTCTCCGACCCAACATTGGTGTCAAAAGTGGGATAAGGACTCGATCTTCAGCCGGGGACGAAGTTTCTCTCATGACGTTGGGGACGCTTTTCGAAAACTTGCAGAGGAGCATTTCTACACAGTTTAAGGAGCAGCAATGCGTTTTTGATTCCCGATGGGAAGAGGAGCGCTTTCGCGCAAAAGAGAAGCAGCAGGAAGAGAGAACGGCTCTTCAGCGATGCAGAAGGTATTGGAAGAGCGGATTGGAGCGATGGAAAACAATTATCAGGTGCTATCGTTTAATTTTCAGTTATTTTTGGAAAAGTTTTCGGCCACTGCAGTCCGTGATGGGAATCGCGAGACCGTTCCTGTTAATCCTTCCACTTCCGTTGGTCTCACGATACCCCAGTCTTCGTCACCGGTCTCTCAGTAGGAAATGTCTGGTGTGTCACGGAACGTTTCCGATTTAGATTACGTTCTAAAGCCACCAAAGTTTGGTGGCAAAGCTAACTGGGAGGAGTTTAAACTCTAATTTGAGGCGATTGCAGGGGCGAATCGTTGGGATGAGCCAAGGAAGGCCTTGGCCTTGGTTGCATCACTTGAGGGACCGGCGCGGAGTATTTTGACTTCTCTCTCTGTTGAAAAACAACAGTAACCTGCAGTTTTTGCAAGAAGAGAGGCCACGAGAAGACGCGTTGTTGGATCAAACAAAGAACTGCAAACACCAGTCGGGAGCAGAAAAATGCTCAAGCAAATGTCTGCCAAACAACAAACACGAAGTTGACACCGATCCTTCTACGGAATACCTTACTTAATTGCCTTATGGACAGTGGTGTAAATTGTTCCTTGATGAGGGAAAGTGTTGCGAAACGTACGGGTTGTAACGTGACTCCTTTCGTTACGGTGGTGCGAGGACTGGGCAATAAGAGTGTCTCTACGATTGCAAAAACCACAGCGGTAGTGCAATGTGAGGACGTCTCTCTGGAACTGGACATTTTTATTTTGCCAGACGCGGATGTTCCATATGAGGTTGTCATTGGAAGAAATATACTGCGACATCCAGATTTGAAGATGGTGACCGACATTGACGGTACTAAACTGCAGCGCACGCCAGCATTCACGGAGTCAGGGAAATATCCGGCAGGGAAGCAATGCTGCACAATTGACGACATCGGGAACGATATGGATGGATCGCTGCGTGAACTTTTGGGCAGATACCAACACATGATCGCGAGGGGTAATAATATACGCAGTGTCACCACCAGTAAGATGCGAATTGTAATTCAAGAAAATAAGGTAATAAATTATCGTCCCTATCGTTTGTTGTTTGTTGAGCGAGAGAAAGTTCGCGAGATAATTACCGATTTAATGGAAAATAATATAATACGCGAAAGCACTTCGCCTTATGCAAGCCCAATCCTTTTGGTTAAAAATATACATTGACGACATACTTATACCATCCGAGACGATAGAGGAGGGATTAAGATATTTAGATCTAGTATTGCATGCCCTATCGGAGGCCGGATTTTCTCTCAATATGTATTTGGGGAGAGAGATATCCGCTGATGGTGTACAGCTTAGTAGGGAAAAGGTAAGGGCTCTTGTTGATTCACCGACGCCGACGAATGTAAGGTAAAGCAATTTATAGGATTAGCCAGTTACTTTCGGAAGTTTAGCCCGGAATTTGCCGTGCGGACAGCGTGTATCACTAAACTTACGAAAAACGGTCAACCCTGGTGTTGGGGGTTGGAGCAAGAAAATGCACGACATTTTATTATCGAAACTCTCACCGCGCAACCTTTGCTCACGATATTCGATCCAAAGCAAGAAACTGAGCTCCACACGGATGCGAATGCAATCGGGTACGGTGCTATTCTTTTTCAAAAGATAAATGGGGATTTATGGGTTATTGCGTATTTTAGTCGGCGTACTACACCGGCGGAATCTCGGTATCACTAATACGAGTTAGAGACACTCGCCATTGTAAACGCGTTGAAGTATTTTAGAGTGTATCTATTAGGCATAAATTTTAAAATTGTGACAGACTGTAACACTGTAAAAGCGACTCGGGATAAAAAGGAATTGTTACCACATGTTATCCGTTGGTGGGTTTACTTACAGGATTATTCATTTGACTTAGAATATCGAAAAGGAAAATGCATTGAACGCGTTGATTACCTGAGTCGAAACCCGCCGAAAGATTATCGTGTAAACGTAATATGTGAGGGTTCGTGGCTAGAAATTGCTCAAGGGGATGACGAGGAAACAAAATCCTTAATCCAGAGAGTTTCCGCGGGAAAATCCGTTTCCAGTGACTTTGAAGTGCGGAATGGTGTTTTATGCAGAAAGATATTAAGAGATAGTGGTCGGACTGTATTTCGCAGCTACGTACCTAAGGGCAGTAGAATTGGACTGTTGCGTCTTTATCACGACGAAAAGTGTCACGTTGGCTATGACAAAACGTTTGACCGGGTTGCACAGAGATATTGGTTTCCCCGAATGCGTAATTTCGTGAAAAAATATATTGACCATTGTATTACTTGCACCGTTGCTAATCGTCAGTCAGGACCGAGACAAGGATTTTTGCGATCTATTGAAAAGAAAGCAATCCCTTTCGACACAGTACATTGCGATTGTATTGGACCATTTGAAACATCGAAGGACGGTTACAAACATATACTGATTATTGTAGATGCGTTTACCAAATGCGTACAACACTAAACAGCCCAGAAACCAGGTTTTTCTCCAGAATATTAATCCTTGGTCGCGGAACAAATTTCACCTACAAACCCCTAGTGAAGTTCGTTGAAAATAACGGTGTTCAGTTACATTTTATTGCAACGGAAGCCTCTCAGGCTAATGGTCAGGCTGAATGATACGTTTCTACGATCACTAATTTTCTTACAGTTGAAATCTCAAAGAATACAGATTAGCCAAGCATGATATCAAAAATTCAACTTTCGTTTAATACGACTGTGCAAAAGTCTACAGGGTTCTCACTAAACCGGTTACTGTCTGGAATAGAAAGAAACGCGGGTAACGCGGTACATACTTGCTGAAAGGAAATTGCTTGATAATAATGAGCGCGTTGACATCCTAAGAAATAGAGAACTTACATCTGCACGCCTTGGGAAGAATGCCAAAACACCGTGTGGTTGAGTGAGTTCAATGATCTCGACCAAACCACTCGATACCTTTGAAATGTACAAAGTGCGGAAGATTAAGACACACCAGTGACAAGTGCTACGCTCGAAATTTTCAAGTGGCCAACCAGGGAAAACTTCCACCACCAAGAGTGAACAACCTCAATTTTCAAGAAAACAAAGTGACAGAAACAACATCCGAATCAACTGCACCACCGGAAAATTACTACAAATTTGCTGCAGAGTTCCAGGAATGTCGAGAATCGGAAGACTACTCGTGGACACAGGAGCAGGAATCAACATCCTCAAGCGATCAGTAGCCGAAAGAATAGAGCCGACAGAAACCAAAACATTCTTTATGGGTAACGACAAACATACTACTCACGAGACAACTATAATTCAGATACAACAAATACCTCATACCTTTCACATAGTCCCTGATTCATTTCCTTTAATAGAAGACGGCATAATGGGCGTACCATTCTTAGAAAAATATAAATACGAAATCAATAACGAATCATTAAAAATTAACGACAAAATTATACCATTTCAGAAAACTACTCTTCACACACTGTCTCCGGGAAAAACAACAAAACGAACACAATATCTAGACGGAAAACCTGTTCAAATATGCTACATCAACACTGGTAAGCAAGACCATCAGATTACAAACGAAATAGAACCAGATGATAAAATCGATCAAATTAACAAATTTGCAAAAATTATTAGAACTAAACATATTGATCCAAGTTTACGAGACCCTTTAGAGAAAATCCTTATCAACTATCTTGACGTTTTTAATTTAGAAACTGACTTACTTCCTTGTGCATCCCTTACGGAACACACTATTACGTTAAAATCTGAAAAACCTATTAATATTAGAAGTTATAGACCACCTGAATGCCATAAGCAAGAAATCGAACGACAAATTAATGACATGCTAGTTAAAAAAATCATTGAACCATCAGACTCTCCTTATAACGCGTCGGTTTGGGTAGTTCCGAAGAAATTGGATGCTTCAGGTAAACGTAAATGGAGAATAGTAATCGACTTCCGTAAACTCAATGAATTGACAGACCAAGACGCATACCCATTACCTAATATAGATGAAATTTTGGACCATAGGCAAAGCGAAATTTTTTAGCGCGTTAGATCTTTCTTCAGGATTCCATCAAATCCCTATGAATAATAATTCTAAAAAGTATACAGCCTTTTCTACACCACAAGGACATTTCCATTACAATAGAATGCCATTCGGTCTCAAAAATGCTCCAGCAACGTTTCAAAGAATGATGGACACGGCGCTTCGCGGTTTAATAGGAAAACATTGTTTTGTTTACTTAGACGATAGACGCTAGCTGAGAATTAAACCTTTCAACTACTTTCAAGTTCTTAACAAAACATGTAAGTGGCTCCACCAGGCCCAACGAAAAAACTGCTGTAATACCGACGTCCCGAATCGGAGAGGTCACGTGCCGTGTCTACCCCCATAAATGTTCGCGGTTTATCTCCATCATTGGGAGGGTTCCCACTCGGAACAAGCACGGGAGCGATATGACACGACGCGGCTTTCCTTTGAAGATTTGCATGGCATTCGTATCGGTGAGACAACGCTAATGAAGCGACAAAATTTTTTTATTATTCATTTTTTTTTCAATAACAATTTCATTAACATATTGATGAGATTTTCATAATTAAAATGAGACCAAACACGATATTGTTATAATAATTTTAACTAATCTGAATATGTAATCTTAAAATAATTTACTTTCAGTGACTGCTCGCTTCACAGAAAAATTTCATGTATTAATAACATTTTTATTTAAAAAACATAATGTATAAATAAAAAAATGCCCTTGTTGCAATAGTGTTGTTTCGTGAACATATGTAGGCATTTAATTTTTAACTCTTATGTCAATTCCGAATCCATCTTCTCCTTTTATCTACTGTCTGTGTCTATTCCAGAATTACAGAAAGAGGAATGGAGAAAACTGCACGTGATTTTTATTGGAATATTCATTGTAAATGGTCCTTTGTAGTAGATTATTTATCAAAGGAACGCAATAAATGTGGAACACGGTGAAGGTGGAATGCGACGTTATATTGTACGGCTTGACTTGCGCGAGTAGTAAAGATCAATGTATAATCAGCCATCTATTCAACAACACTCACACGCAATAATAGCATCGCTCATAATCAAACAAATGACGATTTAATGTTACTACCGGATCTACTGATGCCACCCTCTGCCTAAACAGCTAAAGAGAAAACCATTTTCTAGGTAATCAAAATCTATTTTGATAGAGTTCGAAAGCTCGAGATTCTATATAGCGCGAATCTTCATAAATATAACGAGAAACCTTTAGCATTTATGTAATACTTTGACTATTAATAAAAATTATTAAGGATAAGAACAATCAATTTTCAAATTTACGTTTTCATTTTACTACTCTATGTTTAATTTATCTGTGTAGTTACTTTATTCAATCATAACTAAATATACAGGGTGTCCCAGAACTGGGGTAGGAACGGAAGAGGGATGATTGGTGAGGTCATTCTAAACAACTTTTTCCTTTGCCAAAATGTTGGTTAAGGCTTCGTTTTCGAGTTATTAACGAAAAACACTGGCCAATCAGAGCGCGCCGTTAGCGCGGGCCGAACCACGAGAGTGTTGGGTATGTTCCGCGCGGTCGTGATCAAGTGCCTCGGCACTACGTCGGTATGATGGGATTCGTTGAGTAGAAGTTGCATCGGATAATGAATAAAAAAAAGAAAAGAATAATTGTATCGAATTATTGATTACTCATGAACAACGAATCCTATTACACCGACGTGGTGCCGATGCACTTGATCACGACCGTGCGGAACATACCCAACACTCTCGTGGTTCGGCCCGCGCTAACGGCGCGCTCTGATTGACCAGTGTTTTTCGATAATAACTCGAAAACGAAGCCTTAACCAACATTTTGGCAAAGGAAAAAGTTGTTTAGAATGACCTCACCAATCATCCCTCTTCCGTTCCTACCCCAGTTCTGGGACACCCTGTAGATATTATAAAATTTCGTAATGAATTATTGAAGGAGATATTGCTTGCCCGTGTATTTTGTAGACCCAGAGGAAATTTGTAAATGACTTGTGACCCTTTCACGAGGGTGCACTCTATAATACAGAACTTTACAAGTTTCTACAATACGTCGTTGGGCGCCAGCCACTCGCTGTTGCGATCGAAAAGGAAAAGGGAAAATCGGGGGTTATACAGCGGATCGGATACGAGGCTGGACCGTGATCACCGTTACACGGTCTACGCGGGGGAGGTCGCAAGGAGGATCGTTTAGGGAAGGGAAATCTTAGGGTTGGGAAGGTTCTCAGGAAGTTCACTACGTTACGCGTGGATGGGAAACTGAGGAGGGAACTCTTAAGGGAATGGGAGGGGTTGTCGCAGAAACGCGGAATACCGAACGCGGACGACGAGGTAGCCGTTGCTGGAATTCAAACACTACAATTTTTGAAGGGGCTTACCACTCGTCGCAAGACTCACACACACAATTTCCTCGGTATCGCTTCGCTTTCCTCAACAATCTCTATAATCGCTCTCTAAATCTCTATATGCTGTCTCTTTGTACGCTAGGTGCTAATTGCTTGCTCGTCGCCGCAGTAGCGACGACGAGCCCGTCGGAAGAGATATGGGGAGGGAATGGGGTACGTGAATTTGGGCCTTCTCTCAGGTTTAGGATCGATCTATAATCGATGAGCCGATAACCGGGATCGATCTATAATCGATGAGCCGATAACCGGGATCGATGGGGCTGACGGAGGCTCGATGATGGTGGCTGCGGGCTGGTGATCCTCGGGCTCGACGACGGATGGCTTTTTGGGTTCCTTTTCGGGCCGTTGTATGGGTTCGTTGTATGGACTCGTTGGACGTTTGACGTCAATCCGTCACTGGCCTCCTTTCCCTAGGAGGGTAGTGCGGTCGTCGTCCGGCCTCGAGGCGTTTCCTTGGGGTGGTAAGTAGGGATGGGCAATATGTTTCGATTAATTAAATATCGATAGTTTTTTCCTAATAATCGATTATTTTTGTCGATGTTTCTACAAATCAATTAATGGATTATCGATACTTTTTTACATAACATCGATATGATAACGCGACCCGCACTATTCAATGAGCGTATAATTTTCGAGAAATGTTGTATGCTCATTGGGTATAAGTCGTGTTCCGAAATTCATTACCAGCACTGAAAATCTGTAATACGTAACTAGATTCCAGCTCTGGCAGTAAATTTCGGAACACGACTAAATAAGAATGCCATACGCATTTGTGTTATTATATTCTTGTAACTCTTATTAATTGTTCTTCATTCTTATTCTGTGATCTTAGATTAAAAAAATTATCTTATCCAAATGCTCCATCTATAATTTTCTTTATCATCTCAATCCTTTTGCATCTGTTCTGCTATTGCAGGTACAGTGACTTTTTATAATGTACGCATAATATTTTGATGTTTATGCTACTTATGCATATCTATTCTTAGAATATCCCATTCCCTATAGATTTAATAAAAACATTTTTTCTAGTCACAAAGTCAACTCTGTTGCACTTATAGCTCAAGAACCCGCAAAATACTGTTACTACTTGGGGGAAATTCATTAATATTCATCGAAGTTAACATTGAATGTACGATTCTGATTTAACTATATTTTTTAGTAAAACTTAAATAAGAAAGTAGTGTAATATTTTTTGTTTACCTGTATATGCATTTTCTAGGCTACACTCTAGGAAATGTGCTCAGGGTGATGTTTCTAAAATCAGCCGTAGTAAAAAAGAATTCGATACTTCGATATTTTTTAAAAAGCATCGATGTTCAATTATCGATTTTTTAACTAATCGATTATTTTAACATCGATATTTTTGTCGAACATCGCCCATCCCTAGTGGCAAGTGGCAGCGTTGTTGGTGGCTCTCCGTCGCCTCCACCGGCCCCGTACCGGCGGATGGGAAAAGGGGGATAAGGCGAGAAAAGGGGTATATTGTGGGGACGGGTGCGTGGGAGTGAAAGGTGGGAGAGCTTGGCGATTGTAACGGAGGGGGGCACATGTAGCACCACGTTACAGACTACAGCATTGCCTCGAAATAAACAAGTGGCTCGGAATCGAACAGTTGATTATTTCGAAACAGGTATGCTATTCTGCTTGACTTTGTTCTCGAAACGGGACGATAAAGAACACGAGAAACGAGTGAGAGATCCGAGGTAGCGGCAAATCATAAAGTGATCGGCCGAGTAGCGATGTTATTTTTTGAACAAGGATAGAATATAGCATGCCCTCTCATTCTCGCACTATGCGTTTCCGAAGGCATGTAGAATCACATGAACGAAACATTTACTCCAATTTACTAATTGCGTGTTACACTCCCTCTTATTTCTTTTGACGATTATTGTAATATTAGTGCACATCTGTGTACGAATGTTATATAATTATTGCTGTTCCAGTCACAGTAAAAGCCGGATTCCGGCCGCCTATAGGCGGCCGGCCACGCAAGTCCAATGTCAAGATAAAATAATTTTTAACAATAAATTGTAATAGCGCTAAAAAGTGTAAAATAATTTACACATATTTCGTTTATACAACTGCGTAACAGTTACTAATAAAACCTCTTGCTGGATTAACAAAATGCGCTAAAAAGTATAAAATAATTTCTATTTCATTTATACCAATACCCCACAGCTATTAATAAAATCTATTTAATACGTAAATAGTATATTAAATACATTTCAACCTTTTCGACGGTGCAAAGTTAAACATACCCGAATACATATACGATGCTGCCAATAACGAAATTGATTGTGATATGGCAAAGCGAGGGTCGCTTGCCAACGCATACACAGCCACGAACGTGTATACATGCAGGCGAAATTCAATGCAATAGTAATTAATAAATCATAAGAGAAAATGCGGAACGTTATAGATCCGGCTGAAAGTAATTGTAACGATTGTATTAGAAGTTGGCAGCACTTTTAATGTAAATCTAGTTAATCCGCAATGGATTTGTTGATTCCCGTTGAATATTGTTAATTTGAAATTATCAAATGGGTCATTCGGTAACCGGTGTGTCATAGATTGCCAATCCCTGAACTAGGATCTTCCGAGTAGAAGAAAAGTTTTTAATTTTGCGCCGCCTCCAAAAAGGTTGAAATGTATTTAGTATACTATTTACGGATTAAATAGATTTTATTAATAGCAGTGGAGTATTGGTATAAATGAAATAGAAATTATTTCATACTTTTTAGCGCATTTTGTTAATGCAGCAAGAAGTTTTATTAGTAATTGTTACGCAGTTGCATAAACGACTTTCTACAACTTCTGTTCGATTGTAACTGAGCAAGAATCTGTGACTTCCAAAGGGAGAGAGTTGGTGGGGCACATTCCAGGATCGCACAAATTGTTCTGTATGTTTACATTCTTTTAATTATTAACGAACTTCTGTTCATCTCAAATACGCCAAAAAAATAAGAAAATATGCGTGAGATTCTCGCGCGTTAGAAGTGAAACTTCTTAGGTTCTAGCGTTTGTTGACGATTTTATTATTTCAAGATTAGGAAATGAAATTTCATTGAGGGAACTCTCTCTCAATTAAATGAAATATCTTTTTTATTAATCAGTTTCTAATCACGGTACTTATGAAAACTGTACACGCGGTGCATGCGCGTAAGCGCATCTATGATGTATGCGATGGAGAGAGTAGAAATGATTCTCCCTCTCTTTCTTCTCAAATGTCGGTTGGAGTCGGAGAAGGAGAACCGTTTCAATTCTCGTCTCGATCAGGCGTATGCGTGTAAAGTGCGTATGACACATTGACAGAGAGAGTAGAAATGATTCGCCCACTCTTTCTTTTCAACTGTCGGTTGAAATCAGAGAAGGGGAAGTGTTTCACTTTTCGTTTGATCCAGGCCAATTTGCTCTACCGCGCCTAAAGAAGTTTCACTTCAAAAACGGCGTACAGTCAATGGTAGAAATATTCATACCCTCTTAATTGTAGTCAACAAATGTACAAAGTATAAGTACAACCCCTGGCAATAAGTTTTCGATCAAACGCAATGTGTCGCGATGTACTTTGGCAATGCGATTTGCCATCGCAGTAAAAGAGTTGATGATTATTTAATTCGAAAAATAATGTAATTTAAATTAAAATAATACAGTGGGCATTAAACAATCTTGATTTGAGCCCAATGGAGAATTTATTGGCAATTTTGAAGAAGTAAATGTATATAAGAAAACCTATAAACGATAAAATAATTTTGACAAAAAACAAATCCGACTTCGAAATGCAATAAAAAATATGAAATAATTTCTAATTCATTTATACAAATATTCCATAGCTATTAATAATATCTACTTAATCGTTAAATAGGATACCAAATACATTTCAAAGTTTTCGGAGGCGGCGCAAAATTAAAAACTTTTCCTCTACTAGGAAGTTCCTAACTCGGGCGTGTTTTCTCGTTTCCCAGTGACAATTATCTGCTTTCAGCGTAGCAGGTTAATTTAGGAACGAATGCGAAAGTTTCATTTAAATTGTTTTCAAATTTTTTATCATTAACGTAGCATCCAATTCAAACGTTTATTAATTATTCCACTTCAAACATTTTTATTTGTTGTTTAGAATGCTTAGAATTTCCTTTTTTACATTATGACAGGCGACAAGAGATTAGGTTCCGTATTCATTTTAAACGACTAAAAATGTTCTACCAGTTCAGTTCCTTTATTGTGCTATGCCAACGGGGTGCCAAGCCGTTCGTTCGCGACCTACGTCAGGCCCGGTTTTCGTACCCGACACTGCAGTCCCTGGGACTGCGCGTTATACGCATTCGGATTGGTCGGTGTTTTTTGTTATTAAATCGAAAACCAAGCATTAACCAACATTTTGGCAAAGGGAAAAGTTGTTTAGAATCACCTCAGCAATCATCCCTCTTCGGATGTCGAGGTAGTCGCGTGACACCCTGTATATCCTACTAAATATGAAAGGTTTCATCGCGAACGATACATTCCTTGCAGAGTAACGTGAAGGAGTAGATTTTCTGCTATAACAGTAGTTCTTAACAAATTCCATAAATTTTTGCAAGTGGGATCATCGCGGATATACCTCCTACTAAATATGAAAGGTTTCATCGCAATCGGTACATTCCCTGCAGCATAAATGCCAGAAGATATAAATGAAGTTTTACGTTTTTTGCAATAAAAGTCGTTAGGAATGAAAAAATACAACATTTTTTTTGCGGGACCAATCGGGAGATATACTCTACAAGATGCAAAAGGTTTCGTTTCGACTGGTCCATCCGTCTCGGCGTAATCGGTGTATATAAAAAAAAAAAAAAAAAAAAATACATACACATCGAATTGAGTATTCTCCTCCTTTTCGAAGTCGGATAAAAATGAGCTTCGTGAAGCAAATAAGGTATCGTGAGACGAAATCATAGTGATAATTATTTTAGAAAAGCGTTGCCGGCCGCCTCACGATTTAAATATGTGCCTTGACCTAACCTACGAGTTGGGAAGTATATAAAATCACCGGTTAATTTGATAGATATTCAATAATTTATCACATTTACCAAATTTAGTGGTGATTATATATAATAACCGGCAATTATATAATCACCAGATTAATCACATTTACCGTAACAACAGCGTTTCACTACATTGACCACCACTCTCTAGGTATTCTGTATAATGATCGGACATTTTATAGATTGACCGAAACTTGTTACGGATATTTTGCACAATCTACATAATGCCCGGTCATTTTACAAAATGCCCACGTTAAACACATTGCCCGTTACAAACGGTTTCATCGCGATTGGTTCATTCCTTGCAGAGTAACACCAAGAAATAAGCTTTTAGCTATAACAATTGTTATTAACAATAATAAACTCCATACATTTTTGAAAGCGAGCTCATCGCGGAAATATCTTCAATTAGATTGGAAAGCTTTCATCGCGATCGATACATTCCTTACAGAGTAGCGCTAAAGAATAGGAGTTTGCAATAACAATAGTTATTATATATGTACAGGTAGGTCTCGATTAGTGCGAGTAATAAATCCCAGAAATTGTTCGCATTATTTGAATTCGTACTATTCGAATATTTGAAATATAGGAATTGGTTCTTAGTTAAAGAAATTATGATGGAATTACTATGATGGAGTTAAAGAAATTGAAGTGGAATTACGATTAAAATTTTGAAATACAGTAATGCTTCGAAATAAGCAAGTGGCTCGGGACCGAACAGTTGCTTATTTCGAAGCAGGTACCTATTCGGCTTGACTTTGTTCTTGAAACGGGACGATAGAAAACGCGAGAAACGAGTGAGAGATCCGAGGTAGCGGCAAATCATAAAGTGATCGGCCGAGCAGCGATGTTATTTTTTGGACAAGGATAGAATATAACATGCCCTCTCATTCTCGCACTATGCTTTATTTCGAAGCAAATATACCAGACTGAGAAAGCATTATATATATTCCATCCTTCTTCTACTAACCGATGTCACTGCTCAGTCGAGCGTGAAATTTATTACCCTAAACATCGGCTTCGCGCTTTGATGGACCTCTCACTCGTTTCTCGTACCTCTCACTTTGCGGGCGACTTCAAACAAAGAAGAGGGGATAGCGACTTGCTTATTTCGAAGCAGAGACCACTTGCTTATTTCGAAGCATTACTGTATACCTTTCATACGTATATTATTAAATTATAATAGCATAAACATGTTTATTATTTTTTAAAGTATTTTAACAGTGTTGATTGCACTTTCTTTTGCTTTTTCATATCTCCGTATATGTGATGATAAACCTGCAGTATTTTATCCAAGTCTTTGTTTACTTGCATGCTTCGATCCATGTCTGGATCGAAAAAAGCCTCGCAAACCTCGCATTAACTGAATTTTTGTTCGCTTTAATGCGACCTGGTATTATTTTAAAATTCGCACTATACCGAATATCGCACTATGTGAACTAGCATTAATCGAGACTTACCTGTATACTGGTTTTTGGTCAACGCGATATGTTTCATTTAAATTGTTTTTAAATTTTTATTAATTATTCTATTTCAAACATTTTTATATCTTGTTTAGAATGTTTAGAATTTCCTTTTTTACATTACGACAGGCGACAAGAAATTAGATTCCGTATTCATTTTAAACAACAACTAAAAATGTTTAACCAGTTCAATTTTTTTATTGTGCTATGCCAATGGGGTGCCGAGCCGTTCGTTCGCGACCTACGTCAAGCCTCGCTTTCGTAGCCGACGCTGCCGTCCCTGAGCCCGCGCGCTATACGCGCTCGGATTGGTCAGTGTTTTTGCTTAATAATTCAATAAGGAAGCTTCAAACCACTTTTTCGCAAAGGAAAAAGTTGTTCAGAATTACCCCACCTACCACCACCTCAGAGGGTGAAAATACGTTACAGGACACCCTGTAGAAACAGTAGAGACAGGCGATTGCATTCTGACGCATACACCGCCAGAGTAGGCGGTAGAATACACGTAGGCATACGTAGAATTCAATGTAGTAGTAACAATAGTTTTTCACGAATATCTCGGAAACTAAAGCTTTCAGTTGATTATGCATAATAAAAAAGTTCTTCAGCATCATGCCCCCGACAACATATTAAAGGGTTATTGAAATCAACCTATGTTGAGATTAGAAACGTCCTGTTTTTTGCAATAATAATCCTTGGCAATGAAAAAATGCAAAATATTTTTTTACGGGACCAATGAGGAGTTATACTCTGCAAGACGCACACAGTTTCGCTACGATTGGTCCATCCGTCTCGGAGTAATCGGCGAACATACGCCGAACGTACATGAAATAGTAGATTTTTTCGCAATAAAAACCGGTCGGAATAAAAAATGCGAAATGTTTTTTTAACGGGACCAATCGGAAGACATATCCTACAAGATTCAAAAGATTTCATTCCGATTGGTCCATTCATCTCGGAGTAATCGGTGAACAAAGCCAGGAAAAAAAAGAAAATAATAAAAATTAATAAAAAAATATACTGATCGAATTGAGTATCCTCCTCCTTTTCGAAGTCGGATAACAAGAAGCTACGTGTTTGAACGAATAATATAAATCGACCACGTTCGCTACCACCGTCGAAGCATTGCCGACATAGAATGTGATGACTCGTATGTCACCCGTCGGCTGTGCTTTGACGCTGCCGCGGTGGTACATAGACGAGTTACCACACATACTCACAGCTGCCAAAAAAACATCTACCAATCTTCTCGTTATGCCCAGTACCGCTGCCAAAGCATAGTTGACCTAGGATCTAATGACCTGTGCGCCACTCGTCGTCACCGTAAACAAAGCACGGGTAACACAAAAAGTAGAGTTGAATTACTATCGAATTACACTCACTGCCACGAAATCAAAGATCAGTTTTTGACTTATTGTCGAACATTTATTGCAAATGTTTCTATAATCTACTATTATTTTTTGTTATTGTTCTTTTGTGCTGATAGAAATGTTTTAAAAAAGAATATTTTCGTTTATGGCAAGTACAAGAGACATTCAATATTAAGAAACGGAAATTTCCAAACTAGTACAATTGTACTTGCTCTACCATATACTTCTTTCTCGCACGATCACCCACAAATTCCCGCTTGAGACTGACTGTATCAGCATTACGCAAGCGTATCCAAGCTGAATTTCAAGACCCACCTATCGCTCGCTCCTACCACCACTTTACAGAGCTGGTAACTGATTGGCTGCTGAAACGAGTTCTGTTTTGTAATCCCTATCCCTATCCTTATCCCTACTTCCCTACTAATATATAAAATTGAAAATGCTAATGGTTAGTTCCTCTTTCATGTTTAAACAGCAAAATAGATTTTAATGAAATTTGCACTATTGGACAGCTTATTCTTTCAAGATGGAAATAGGCTATGTCATATTGCGATTCGTTATGTTTTTGACTAACAAAGAATCATTAAAGAATTGGTTTGGTAATACTCAGTATTGCCACCAAGACCCCTCGGGGTCTTCAACAAATTGTAATTTTTTAAAACGACAAAAACACATATCTTACGATTAGTAAATTAATTGGTATAGCTTCTCGAGAAACCTCAAGTCATTTGGTCCAATTTTAAAAAGAGTACAGTTTTATCTCGAAATATGCAATACGCTCGGGTCTGGCCAGTTGCTTATTACGGATCAGGTATGCTATTCGGCTCAACTTTGTTCTCGAAACGGGACGATAGAGAACGCGAGAAACGAGTGAGAGATCCGAGGTAGCGGCAAATCATAAAGTGATCGGCCGAGCAGCGATGTTATTTTTTGAACAAGAATAGAATATAGCATGCCCTCTCATTCTCGCACTATTTCGCTTAATTCGAGGCAAATATACCAGAATAAGAAAGCGTTATATATATTCTATCCTTTTTTTACTAACCGATGTCACTGCTCACGAGGGGAACTATCCATGTGCTCACTTATTAATAAAACTTTACCACCTTGTAGAGCTCGTCGATCTGAACACGCGTATACCCCATTTTGGGAGCAGACGGCTAATTGTTTAAAAGATATTAACAATTAAAGTTAGTTACTTCTTATGTTGAGAAGTATGACAAACTCACATATACAAGAGATTAGCTCCGCGGTAAAACGCTTGAGTCGCATTCTAAAGGTTCATGGTATAAACCCATGGCTCCCAAATTTATTTTTTTTAATTATAATTTGTCTCTTTTTGAATAACTATTACAGCTACGCTATAATCATTACAATTATCAATAATTAATTAGATACGCTGCAGTTTTTATAGAATTTAATTGTAAGTTATTAGCATAAAAAAAGAACAACGCATTCAAAACATAAATCCTTCGATTAAGGGGGGAGTTTCATTTTTTTGGTGAAAAAAAAATCGATTTTTTTCTTTTTACGTAATCTTGTAGTTTGAAGTCTTGAAAATACTTCTACAAAGTTTTAATTCTAAACTAATTAAATTGTGAAAGTTATAAACCATAAACCGACTTGGCGCGCAGGTATACATATTTTGAAGCGCGTAGCAATTGTTTGTGTTCCGTGACGAACACACGGGGCTCTGTACCATAAAGTTTACATTCTTTTCTCCTTTTTTTATTTTCCACGACACTACGAATTGACCAACCATTGTGGTGAAACACAAAATAGTAACGAAAGTTTTAATTCTATTGTCTGGCGATTAGCCCCCAAACATCTACACTGTGGCTTCAAAACAGTAGAAATATAGCAGCCAGCATTTTTAATGAAGGCTTTTCTGTTATTTTAAAAGTAATGATAACCATCGAAATTGAAATTGATGAGTAGACGAAAATTTTTTACAATGCCCGTGGTGAAAAGCGACTGGAGCGATCGGCGCGACGGAGCCATGAAATCACAAAAGAAGCTCGTACACAACGGATGCAACAACAGGACGGAGACGAATTCTACGAGCAAGAAGAAGGAATACTCTATGGCCCTGGTATAGCAGATTAGCTGTAAGTACTTGATATATCTTCATAAATTCAACTTGAAACTTTAAACGCGTTTTTCTCGAAACAGGTTTTTTACAACTGGCGGTCATGATTTCTAAAAAACTATTCAATCGATTGACTTGAAATTTTAACTGTATGTTCAGAAGACATCCCTTTATCGTCTGAACTAGAAAAAAAGTGATACGTTGTATATATTTCTTTTTATCGCAAGAAAAGTTACCAATTTTAAGAGTAAAGTCGATCATTCAAGTTTGACAAGCTGCCATTTTCTCAAAAACAATTCTTTTTTCTTACTTCTAGTTCAAACGATAACTACATGTATACAGAACAAAATACCATTGGATTTTTTGGTTTCAGATAATCGTAACAGCTGATATCGTGCACGCCAGCAAATGAGGCACCCCACGCGGCATCCAAGTTCACGAGGAACACAATGCAATATTTTTAATAATAAAAATATTTTTAAGTACAAAAATATATTGCCAAAAGATGCACCAAAGATGAAATTAAAATACCGCATAGTTTTGGTAAAAAAAATTCCCAAAAAAGTCGTTTTTTTCCACCGAAAAAATGAAACTTCCCCCTTAAGCAGGAGATATCAATGTGGGAGTGGGACAGTTGCGATGCGATGGCCGTTGCAATGCAGTTATGACGGTTGACGGTTACCACGCGATGCTGCTAGAAGCATTGACTGATCCCGAAAATTCCAGAAACAAAAGAAAAACAAATAAAAGCGCGGAGGCATCGTGCCTGGGAACATTCGTTGCCGGACCGCGAGCGCGAGCGGATGTTGCCATGATTTTGTAATTTTCTATTTCATTTCTAACCTTTTATTAAAGTCTTTATGTTAAAGTGTCGACCATTTGCCCGTCCCAATCCTACATTAATGTCTAAAATAAGTATATAAAATTTCAGGAAGATCGATCGATTAGTTTTTGAGATATTTTGCTCAGACTTTAAAACTGACGAACTCAACAGTATCACATCGAAAGTCGCACTATTTTGTTTTGTTGCAATTTTTTTTGATAGCATTTGTTGTCGGTTGTTATTTGTTTGTTGTAGAGTAACACTGACAATTATTTATTATTGAGAATTTGACGCTTTAACGACGTGTTTTAGTCATAGTCGATATGTTTAGTCGACAGCAACAGTTAAAACACTCTGAGATGCAAGTATACAACAGTTCGTATCTTTGAAACTATTTGTCAAATTGACTTCAAACTTCCAGAGGATATTTTTCTAAACGCCAGTTTTCAGAAATTATCATTTTTGAAAAATCGATTTTTTGAAAATGCTGGACGTATACCCCTTTAATAAGTGAGCGTTACATTTGGGTAGTTCCCCCTGTCAGTCGAGCGTGACAATTTAATACCCAAAACATCGGCTTCTCGCTTTCACAGACCTCTCACTCATTTATCGGACCTCTCACCTTGCGGGAGACATCAAACGAAAAAGTGTGGGGGGGGGGGGATAGAAATTTGCTTATTTCGAGCCGGGAAACTGTTGCTTATGACGGATCAATACTGTATTCTGTTTTAAAGAGTGTGCGGTGACTTATGGACGACAGTGTAAATTGAACGAGTCGGTTGGAGAAATAAATACAGATACGTCACTAACAATCACGAATGTAAGAGAAATACCGTTCACAGGAAATTCTGGTTGGAGTTTCTCTCCTATAGGTTTTCCAGTATGTGTGTGTCTGTCTATCTTTCTGTGGAGCAAAAACGGTAAGAAATAAACGGAAACGGTTTTCGCTATTATATTTCTCATGGTCTGAAACCGTGCGTTTAAGGGTTTTGGACTTCTGATTCTGACTGGAAGTGACACAAAATCGGAAGTAAAGACCTGACTATGTCAGATCTCAAAACAAAAAACCAACTTTAAGAAAAACAAACTTCGTCTTAGAATTAAAAAAAATACCAGTTATGAAATCAGCATTGAAAGACCACCTTTCACAAAATCTATTTTTGAACATCCGGACTCACCATTTTTGATCGGAAGTGAAAATATCAACCATGTCAAATCTCAGAGAAACTTTTCACTCTTGCCGAGCAATAGAAAAGAATTTGTTTAGTTTATTCACCAAATGAGGATACACCATTTGGATATTTTATTCTTGTAAAATATGTAAAAAGAAATGTAAACATACATATGAAAAGTGTAGGAAATAATGTAACATGGCCTGCAGAATGTACGCGAACTATGCGCGATGACTCGCAGCGTCTCTGGTCATACCATAAAACCCTCGCGCTAAAAGCTAGGCCCACGCTGGTTGGTCGGCTTTAGCTTCAATCTTAGGTATAAATACGAGACATTTTTCTAGAAAAGTCAGTCGAAGGTCCTTAGTATATTTATACAAACTTATTAAATTCAACTTCCATCCCCATCTCATTAAACTCCGAAGGTACCAGCCGCGCAGCATCACGATCAGTAATAGGAAAATCATTCGAACTCCCAGTCGACCTCAAACTCCACATATACAAAACCAGCATTAGATCAGTCCTTCTGTACGACGCCCAGGTATAGTTTCTAGCAGCCCTCTTCTACATTAAAATAATACGACTTTTAGAATAAAGCCTTGAAAATCATCTACAATCTTCCCTCAGACTACTCGACCGAGGAACTACACAAAACAGCCAAAATACCGAAAATTAGTACTGTCATCCAACAACTCCTAGACAATTGCACCACAGATGGCCACAATAATCCCGTAGTCGCTTTAACTTCATCATACCACAAACGCACAATTTCCTACACGACCAAAATATGTTTCCCTCTCACATAGGCTAAAGCACCACCTCCCAAAACCTAACACAAATGCTTTCTTACCAATCTATTGTTTAAAGCAACCAAACTGCTCTACCTTTTTTCTGTTGCAAGGTTTTGTGAAAATTTTCCTCGCATAAGCAACCATCTGTAGGACGACTCACTTCTAGCAACAAACCATCAACGCCAACATCCATCAGAGGTTATAAGGAGATATATCCAGGCGACTCTCCTCAAAAAAGACCAGGATCAACACAGGCACCCCGCCTTCAAAAAAAAAAGAAAAAAAAGGAAAGTCGGTTGGTAGTCAATCGTCAAACCTGGCATTGGTCTGCGAAGACGACTCTGGTTGCGTTGTTTGGTACTCAAGCACTGATAGGCTTGATTGAACTCCAACAAAGACACGGTAGACCTTTACCCTTTTCCAACACTGAGAAAACCGAATTGAACGGTACCTCAGCGTCAACCTCTAGTCGAAGGAAGACGTTTTAGAACGGCACCCCGATGGCATCCCTTGGTAACTATCGATACCTCATCAACCCCACCGATTTCGCTCATTTTTTAATATGTAGTTGGGATGATGATTCTAAGCAACCTTTTCCTATACATATAACCGCCGCTCGAATTTAGTTTTCGAGATATTTACAAAAGAAAGTTGCTACTATTACAGGGAATTCTGCGTATACCTACACATCCGTAGTGGTGTGTGCATCAGTATGGGGTGGCTGATTTATGTAAACACAGCATGATACCTGTCAAGCAGTATACATGTAAAGAAACGCTATTTCTTTAATTTAAATCTTACCGCGCCTCACGCGGTTGTAGAGTGATTGCCCGACACATTAAAGGGAGCCACTAATAGAAATAGATAGATAGAAACCAATAGAAAAAGATAGACAGATTATTATTACGTAAAAGAGCACATGTGTAGAAAGGTAAAATAGTGATACAAAACTTCATAAAGGAAAACAATTAAAGTGGAAAAGTGATATAGATAAAACTTTAAATGTCGTTTCCTTGTCCACTGGTAAGATTGTATATAGTGTAATTAACCGTTGTAATATAATAAGAAAAAAAAACCTTTTCCTTGTTTACACAGAAACAATTTACTTATGGTTTATTTTGTGAAAATCCTCAATAACAAAGAGACATCTTATATATACAACGGGTGCAACTTAAAAATCCAATATTAATTTAACCTAACCTAACCGAACCTAATCTAATACAAAATTAAATTAGTGAATTAGATTAGGTTAGGTTAGGTTAGATTAATGTTCCGGCCACTGTAAGACGACTGGCCACGCAAGCCAAGATTCAAAATCATTGAAATCAGTCAAGTTTGATTTTTTAGTTCACTCGTTATACCTCTTGGGTTTCGGCTGCTGCAATTTGCTTATAGAAAGAGGAGATAAGTGATGGTCCCGTACTGACCCACACACCTCCATGGACGTGTATGTATATACAGAATTCATTGGAATAATAGCAACCTTCGTTTGCAAATATCTCGAAATCTAAGGCCAAGCGGCGGTTATATGTATAGGAAAAAGTTGCTTAGAATCATTATTCCAACAACATATTAAAAAATGAGCGAAATCAGCGGGGTTGATGAGATAATTGTACCCAAAGAACTACTAATCGATAAGCCCAAATTATATTTTACCGAGAAAACGGCCTATGGAAGGGATGTGGTGGTCCAGGATGTTTTAATCATGTAATATGTGTTTTGAATTCGTCTCGATGTCCTCTGAATATGGTAAACAAAAAAAATACATGGTCCTATTTGTAAAACCCAAGGTGACCTCGACTTCGCCATGAAAACAAAATGTTTTTGAAATTTTTTTTACTGATATCTATTGTGCACTTCATACCCTGTAACTCTTGTTCTAAACTTTTTTTTGTCAGATGGCTGCAAGTGGGTGAAAGATCGTGAGTAACGTTACAGGTAACACCCTGTATAGGTAGTTTTTTGCATTTTTTTTGTTTTTATTTCCGTTTGATAAAGATTTTTATAATGCAAATAATTTCTGTTTTATCTCACATTAATTTTAAAACAAAGAAAAAATATTTGTACGCATCAAAAAATATTTATAATATGTATATTCTATTTGTTGCGTCTTGAGTTTATGTATTTTTAATGTTTTTCTATTTATTTGGTGGTACATGATCACCTATACCGTTATACATGACCGTTATTCTAATTGCTTTTCCAAATCAGTCCGACACTTGCAGGCGTCAATACTTTCGGTATGAAGAATATAAATAGAAAAACATTCTTACACTATGAATACATAAACTCAAGATGCAACAAATAGAATATATTATAAATATTTCTTGATGTGTACAAATATTTTTTCTTTGATTTAAAATTAATATGGGATAAAAAAAAATTATTTGCATTATAAAAATCTTTCTCAAACGAGAAAAACTACCTTTATCGGGGATTCGAATACGGGACTTACCGCCTTGTAATCAACTACCTTAACCACTCATCCATAGATCCTCTGTCTTACGATTAATTGGGTTTTCATAAATGAAATATTTGGACGTACGAAACTTTAAATCACGATATTTCGAAAATGAAACCCCATTCTGAATAAACCCACAAGGCTTTTTTAACACTGGCTACGCACTACAACCTCCACATGGTGGTGTTGCAAAAGCAGTTTCCACACCTTGGCACTCCCCTTGTTATTAAAACATTTGTTCAATATAAAAGTCATTCAAGCTTAATAAAGCATATGTTCAGTATGAAGTGATCATTATTCAATAATTCCTCCCAAACGTCGAAATATGATATATTGAAGTTGTGATTCATTAATAGAGGATTCCCTCATCTCGAAATAAAACTTTATTGATCTTCCGTGTCCACGTAACTGGAAACTCGAGGTCGTATTAATTCCGTTCGCCGACTCTGCGAGTGAGCAGAAGGAATGTTGGACTCTGACAATGAGACTTCATAAGAATACGTCTAAAGAATTTCAAGCACGAATACTTCAGAAAGAAGGAAAAAACGAGAACAGTTGGTATTGAATCAATTTTAACATCTTGCGCCCTTTCACCCATTTACATCCGTAAGCGGAATAAAATACGCATATGCTAGTAGCGTTGTTGAATTCCAAGTTGGGGAATTAAAACCACACGCTGGTACTGACTACAGAAATCTGACAGGATGGTTTGGGATACAAGTATATATAGGGTAAGAGTGACCACTCTTCACTCTTGAAAGAGTCAGCGGATGGGCAAAGTAAGTACAAGGGGCAGGATGAGTAACTGGGTAGAAGAAGCTAGATGAATTAGGACTATGAGTGATCAAGGTACAAGGGATAGGATGAGTAACTGAGTACAGGAGGCGAGATGAGCTGGAACTATGACTAGGATGTATTTGTGTTGGAATATCT